>NC_138318.1:11272500-12472500 GCF_965601325.2 Salmo salar | reverse complement strand
TAGCCAGCGAGCTAAAGTCTATATATGAGCTCTGGGTGTTAGCAAGGTCCTTCAAATCTCAGGCAAGGTCTGTGTTATTCACCGAACCACCTACAGTACATTTGCAAAGTACTACCTAACCTCCCTAAAACACCCTACAAGGCAGGATGAGATTTATTTCCTCTTTAGTTAACAGGTCGAGTTACGCTCTGCAGCCATGGGTCTCCGCTCGGAGTAAAATTGAAATCTCATGTTTTCCTAATATTCTCCAGACAAAGTCATCCATCTTTTAATCTGTTCTGAAGTGCAGTAGGGGCAGTATCAGCCAGGCTCCAACAACACACTGCACTCTCAAGGTTTTACTATAAGTATGACAGATGAAGAGTCCTGCAGTACTGTACTTTACACACGTATGCCACTAGGAGAAGAATGCAGGGGGAGAGGAGAGGAGAGGAGAAAAGAGAAGATGAGAAAAGAGGAGCGAACAGAACAGATGAGTACAGAACAGAACAGATGAGAACAGAACAGATGAGAACTGATAAGAATAGATGAGAACAGATGAGAAGAGAACAGAAAATATGAGAACAGAACATACGAGAACAGAACATACGAGAACAGAACAGAACAGATGAGAACAGAACAGATGAGAACTGATAAGAATAGATGAGAACAGATGAGAAGAGAACAGAAAATATGAGAACAGAACATACGAGAACAGAACAGAACAGATGAGAACAGAACAGAACATAAAAGAACACATGAGAAAAGAACAGATGAGAAGAGAACAAAACAGATGAGAAGATAACAGAACAAAACAAAACAGTTATAACTATTTGTTAAAAATTCAAAAAGCACAGGAGGGATGTGTGTCCTCTATGAGGAAAGACTACAGTAGTCCTGTCAGGGATATCGCTATGCTGTGTGTGAGTTAGCCTGATGCTTGTTAGTCTCAGGGGTGTAAAGAGGAGTCAGAGTTCAAGAGAGGTGTGTCATAAAGAGGGATCAGAGGTCAAAGAGTGGTGAGAGGTCATGAGGGAGGGTCAGAGAGTCAGCACTAATGGACCAAAGCCTCAGCCACACTGAAACACACACACACACACACACACACACACACACACACACACACACACACACACACAACACACACACACACACACACACACACACACACACACACACACACACACACACACACACACACACACACACACCACTGAAGGTGACACTATGCCAGTATGATCTGTATGCCAGTATGCTCTGTGTGTGTCCCAGTGCTCACATGAAAATGGGAGTGTTTGTGTATGTCACTGACTTCAACATAGCTGCCTGACCCCACCATTAATATAGCTGCCTGACCCCACCACCACCATAGCTGCATGACCCCACCATTAACATAGCTGCCTGACCCCACCACCACCATAGCTGCCTGACCCCACCAATAACATAGCTGCCAAACCCAAAACCACCATAGCTGCCTGACCTCACCACCACCATAGCTGCCTGACCCCACCATTAACATAGCTCCCTGACCCCATCATTAACATAACTGCCTGAACTCACCACTACCATAGCTGCCTGACCCCACCACCACCATAGCTGCCTGACCCCACCATTAACATAGCTGCCTGACCCCACCATTAACATAGCTGCCTGACCCCACCACCACCATAGCTGCCTGACCCCACCATTAACATAGCTGCATGACCCCACCATTAACATAGCTGCCTGACCCCACCACCACCATAGCTGCCTGACCCCACCAATAACATAGCTGCCAAACCCAAAACCACCATAGCTGCCTGACCCCACCAACACCATAGCTGCCTGACCCCACCATTAATATAGCTGCCTGACCCCACCACCACCATAGCTGCCTGACCCCACCATTAATATAGTGCCTGACCCCACCATTAATATAGCCGCCTGACCCCACCACTACCATAGCTGCCTGACTTCACCACCACCATACATGCCTGACCCCACCATTAACATAGCTGCCTGACCCCACCATTAACATAGCTGCCTGACCCCACCACCACCATAGCTGCCTGACCCCACCACTACCATAGCTGCCTGACCTCACCACCACCATAGCTGCCTGACCCCACCACCACCATAGCTGCCTGACCCCACCACCATAGCTGCCTGACCCCACTATTAACATAGCTGCCTGACCCCACCACCACCATAGCTGCCTGATCCCACCATTAATATAGCTGCCTGACCCCACCATTAATATAGTGCCTGACCCCACCACTACCATAGCTGCCTGACCCCACCACCACCATAGCTGCCTGACCCCACCATTAATATAGTGCCTGACCCCACCACTACCATAGCTGCCTGACCCCACCATTAACATAGCTGCCTGACCCCACCATTAATTTAGCCGCCTGACCCCACCACTACCATAGCTGCCTGACCCCACCACTACCATAGCTGCCTGACTTCACCACCACCATAGCTGCCTGACCCCACCATTAACATAGCTGCCTGACCCCACCATTAACATAGCTGCCTGATCCCACCACCACCATAGCTGCCTGACCCCACAATTAATATAGTGCCTGACCTCACCACCACCATAGCTGCCTGACAACACCACTACCATAGCTGCCTGACCCCACCATTAATATAGCTGCTTGACCCCACCACCACCATAGCTGCCTGACCCCACCATTAATATAGCTGGCTGACCCCACCACCACCATAGCTGCCTGACCCCACCACTACCATAGCTGCCTGACCCCACCATTAATATAGCTGCTTGACCCCACCATTAATATAGCTGCCTGACCCCACCATTAATATAGTACCTGACCCCACCATTAACATAGCCGCCTGACCCCACCACTACCATAGCTGCCTGACCCCACCACTACCATAGCTGCCTGACTTCACCACCACCATAGCTGCCTGACCCCACCATTAACATAGCTGCCTGACCCCACCATTAACATAGCTGCCTGACCCCACCACCACCATAGCTGCCTGACCCCACCACTACCATAGCTGCCTGACCTCACCACCACCATAGCTGCCTGACCCCACCACCACCATAGCTGCCTGACCCCACCACCATAGCTGCCTGACCCCACTATTAACATAGCTGCCTGACCCCACCACCACCATAGCTGCCTGACCCCACCATTAATATAGTGCCTGACCCCACCACTACCATAGCTGCCTGACCCCACCACTACCATAGCTGCCTGACCCCACCACTACCATAGCTGCCTGACCCCACCATTAACATTGCTGCCTGACCCCACCACCACCATAGCTGCCTGACCCCACCACTACCATAGCTGCCTGACCCCACCACTACCATAGCTGCTTGACCCCACCATTAACATAGCTGCCTGACCCCACCATTAACATAGCTGCCTGACCCCACCACCACCATAGCTTCCTGACTCCACAATTAATATAGTGCCTGACCCCACCATAGCTGCCTGACCCCACCACCACCATAGCTGCCTGACCCCACCACTACCATAGCTGCCTGACCCCACCATTAATATAGCTGCTTGACCCCACCACCACCATAGCTGCCTGACCCCACCATTAATATAGTGCCTGACCCCACCATTAATATAGCCGCCTGACCCCACCACTACCATAGCTGCCTGATTCCACCACTACCATAGCTGCCTGACTTCACCACCACCATACCTGCCTGACCCCACCATTAACATAGCTGCCTGACCCCACCATTAACATAGCTGCCTGACCCCACCACCACCATAGCTGCCTGACCTCACCACCACCATAGCTGCCTGACCCCACCACCACCATAGCTGCCTGACCCCACCACCATAGCTGCCTGACCCCACTATTAACATAGCTGCCTGACCCCACCATCACCATAGCTGCCTGACCCCACCATTAATATAGCTGCCTGACCCCACCATTAATATAGTGCCTGACCCCACCACTACCATAGCTGCCTGACCCCACCACCACCATAGCTGCCTGACCCCACCATTAATATAGTGCCTGACCCCACCACTACCATAGCTGCCTGACCCCACCACTACCATAGCTGCCTGACCCCACCATTAACATAGCTGCCTGACCCCACCATTAACATAGCCGCCTGACCCCACCACTACCATAGCTGCCTGACCCCACCACTACCATAGCTGCCTGACTTCACCACCACCATAGCTGCCTGACCCCACCATTAACATAGCTGCCTGACCCCACCACCACCATAGCTGCCTGACCCCACAATTAATATAGTGCCTGACCCCACCATTAATATAGCTGCCTGACCCCACCACTACCATAGCTGCCTGACCCCACCACCACCATAGCTGCCTGACCCCACCACTACCATAGCTGCCTGACCCCACCATTAATATAGCTGCTTGACCCCACCACCACCATAGCTGCCTGACCCCACCATTAATATAGTGCCTGACCCCACCATTAATATAGCCGCCTGACCCCACCACTACCATAGCTGCCTGACCCCACCACTACCATAGCTGCCTGACTTCACCACCACCATAGCTGCCTGACCCCACCATTAAGATAGCTGCCTGACCCCACCATCACCATAGCTGCCTGACCCCACCACTACCATAGCTGCCTGACCTCACCACCACCATAGCTGCCTGACCCCACCACCACCATAGCTGCCTGACCCCACCACCACCATAGCTGCCTGACCCCACTATTAACATAGCTGCCTGACCCCACCACCATAGCTGCCTGACCCCACCACCATAGCTGCCTGACCCCACCATTAACATAGCTGCCTGACCCCACCACCATAGCTGCCTGACCCCACTATTAACATAGCTGCCTGACCCCACCACCATAGCTGCCTGACCCCACCATTAATATAGCTGCCTGAACACACCATTAATATAGTGCCTGACCCCACCACCACCATAGCTGCTTGACCCCACCACCACCATAGCTGCCTGACCCCAACACTGGCCTATGTCTCTACATTAGTGATTGGGTCCGCTGATTTTCATACCTGGACAGAAAGCAAGATCTGCTGAAGCAAACCAAGATCCAGACAATGCTAATCCAACATGTTGAATTCATGAGTAAAAGATTTAACCGCAATAAAGTGGGACGCAGTAAGTGGTCGAGCTGAGCTCAATTTTGCTCTCTTACAGGGTTCATGCCCTCTCACACCTCCTTCCTCCCACCCACACATACACTTAACCCCCTACCTGGAGACATAGAACGTTAATCAGCGCAGGAAAGACAGAGTGAGTGTGTGTGAGAGAAAGAGAGAGAGAAGGAGGAGTAGGAGGAAGACGAGGCAGGTAAAGGTCACACGACATCTGGCTGTGTCCTGCAGGTGTGCCAGCGGGGTGTCTCTCTCTCACTCTCTCGCTCTCTCTCACTCTCTCGCTCTCTTTCACTCATTCGTTAGTACTGGTTCCCTACCGCTGAGGGAGAAAGGAAAGAAAAGCAACATCTTTATTTAAAAGGGAGTGTGTCACTAAACTTAGAGAGACTGTACTGTAGTGTTGATAGAGCAACATACACAGCAAATGTGTGTGTGTTAAAATCTCGGTGTTTTCGGTAAAAAGTGTACATCTGCATTGCTTGATCGTTGGGGTTTTAGGCTGGGTAATGTGTCAGCATGAAATTGAAATTGACGCCATCTGCAGTGAATAAATGAAGTGTTAACCAGGTGGTGATGTTGTTACTTGACTGTGTTGAGTTTATTTCCTTTAACTAGCTGAATGAAAAAGACTAAGGAGGGGTATCATTATCATATTTCCCATCATGCTTTGTTGTGGGTTGCTTTTTAGAATAGTTGTAATATCTATGTTTCCGCATGCACTTTGATCGATTAACTGATCTTATACTACACAAAGACACATTTTTTTCACTAATCCAATCTGTAAGTGGTTGGACGTATCTCACCCGTTATTGAGATGGTTGTTCCAGTTTAGATGGCTTAGGTAGTCTCGTTCATCAATCTTCCAAACCTTGGAAGTCATTCTACGGCACGTCTACTCCCTCACCGGCATTCGACATCACCAGTTGATTCCCTACTACGCACACCTGCCACCATTGTTACGAGACTCACCTGGACTCCATCACCTTCCTGATTATCTCACCTACACAGTTGAAGTTGGAAGTTTACATACACTTAGGTTGGAGTCATTAAAACTCGTTTTTCAACCACTCCACAGATTTCTTGGTAACAAACTGTAGTTTTGGCAAGCCAGTTAGGACATCTACTTTGTGCATGACACAAGTAATTTTATCAAAAATTGTTTACAGACAGATTATTTCACATACAACTCACTGTATCACAATTCCAGTGAGTCAGAAGTTTACATACACTAAGTTGACTGTGCCTTTAAACAGCTTGGAAAATTCCCGAAAATTATGTCATGGCTTTAGAAGCTTCTGATAGGCTAATTGATATAATTTGAGTCAATTGGAGGTGTACCTGTGGATGTATTTCAAGGCCTACCTTCAAACTCAGTGCCTCTTTGCTTGACATCATGGGAAAATCAAAAGAAATTGAAGACCTCCACAAGTCTGGTTCATCCTTGGGAGCAATTTCCAACACCTGAAGGTATCACGTTCATCAGTACAAACAATAGTCCGCAAGTATACACACCATGGGACCACACAGCCGTCATACCGCTCAGGAAGGAGACGCGTTCTGTCTCCTCGAGATTAATGTACTTTGGTGCGAAAAGTGCAAATCAATCCCAGAACAACAGCAAAGGACCTTGTGAAGATGCTGGAGGAAACAGCTACAAAAGTATCTATATCCACAGTAAAACGAGTCCTATATCGACATAACCTGAAAGGCCGCTCAGCAAGAAAGAAGCCACTTCTCCAAAACCGCCATAAAAAAGCCAGACTACGGTTTGCAACTGCACATGGGGACAAAGATCATTCTTTTTGGAGAAATGTCCTCTGGTCTGATGTAACAAAAATAGAACTGTTTGGCCATAATGACCATCGTTATGTTTGGAGAAAAAAGGGGGAGGCTTGCAAGCCGAAGAACACCATCCCAACCGTGAAGCACGGGGGTGGCAGCATCATGTTGTGGGGGTGCATTGCTGCAGGAGGGACTGGTGCACTTCACAAAATAGATGGCATCATGAGGGAGGAAAATTATGTGCATTTATTGAAGCAACATCTCAAGACATCAGTCAGGAAGTTAAATCTTGGTCACAAATGGGTCTTCCAAATGGACAATGACCCCAAGCATACTTCCAAAGTTGTGGAAAAATGGCTTAAGGACAACAAAGTCAAGGTATTGGAGTGGCCATCAAAAAGCCCTGACCTCAATCCTGTAGAAAATTTGTGGTCAGAACTGAAAAAGCGTGTGCGAGCAAGGAGGCCTACAAACCTGACTCAGTTACACCAGCTCTGTCAGGAGGAATGGGCCAAAATTCCCCCAACTTATTGTGGGAAGCTTGTGGAAGCCTACCCGAAACGTTTGACCCAAGTTAAACAATTTAAAGGCAATGCTACCAAATACTAATTGAGTGTATGTGAACTTCTGACCCACTGGAAATGTGATGAAAGAAATAAAAGTTGAAATAAATCATTCTCTCAACTATTATTCTGACATTTCACATTCTTAAAATAAAGTGGTGATCCTAACTGACCTAAGACAGGGAATTTTTACTAGGATTACATGTCAGGAATTGTGAAAAACCTAATTTAAATGTTTGTAAACTTCTGACTTCAACTGTATCTGTCACTCCCTATGGTTCTTTCCCCAGGTGTTATTGTTTCTGTTCCTGTGTTTTATGTCTGTACGCTACTCGTGTTTCTTGTTTCATTCCATGTTCTGTTATTTATTAAATTCACTCCCTGTACTATTCTTAATGTTACATTCTAGCTCTGTCTGGATTCCAATAGGAATTATATAACTCTTTGTAAACCAGCAAAATATGACTTGCTGATGTGGCATGAAAACCAGGAGTTTCAGACCACTCTGTTAGGGTAAACCTATGTTGTTGAAGTATGGTATAGTAAAAAAAATGCAATATAATGCCATAAACAATAAAATAATCACTTGGTGAAGGCTACAGGACTGAAAGCCAATAAAAGCAAAAATCATGTCTCTGTCACTAGCGTACACAGTCATGGGTGGTACAGGTACTGCTGAAATTCACTCGAATGGCACCCTGGGATATAAATATGCAAATAAGGCTTTACACCGTACAGTGTTAAACCAACACCCAAAAATGGGTTACTGTAACACCACAGGTGTTAATTCCCTAACACTGAGAAAGTTTTAAGAATTTACCCATGGTGTTTATTAACACTTTAAAAAGTGTTAGTTCAACACTATTTCGATGGGTCACATATACACACTAAGAAAGTGTTACATTTAACACTGTGGGTGTTAAAATTCTGATCTCAAATTTGCTGTGTATGTTGTTTACTCTCCAGAGCTGGCTACACTTGGTGATGGGCAACAGGTACACACACTGTGGCAAGTTAGCTGAATTACTATAGCAACACACTTATTTTTTATATATACAGTATATATATTTTTTTTGTGTCATTTCTATTTAGAGACAAAGTAAGCATCTCTTTTGAAGCTCATGGAGTTGAGATGTGAAATACTATGTCTCTTGGCTTTGAAATAGAAATGCCTATTATCCACTTCAGATGATTTGATTGCTTTTACCATAAGTCAGTGAACATGGTGGAATTGTAGCTAAATAACACACGGCGGCTTGATTTCCATTGCAGCATAAGTATCAATAACTGATTTGATATGGCCTGTGAGCAAAGGCAGGCTGTTAAACACCAGGTCTGACACGCTCAGTGCCCCAAGCTGTCCACAGACACATTAAAGAATGAAATAAGCTTGTGTGTGCATGTATGTGTGTGAGAGAGAGAGAGAGAGAGAGAGAGAGAGAGAGAGAGAATGAGAAAGAGAGAGAGAGATTAAATAAATAGCTCAGTTTAAAGAACCCAGGTTAAAAACTGTTAAGTGGTTAGAACTCAAACAGAGAAAGAGAGAGAAAGGGAGAGAGAGATTAAATAGCCCATGCACAGCCAGCTTAAAGAACCCAGGTTTAAAACAGCTACGTGGTTAGAACTCAGAGAGACAGAGAGAGAGAAGGGGTAGACACAGACAGAGAGAGGGTGGTGAATGGTAATTAAGACTTGATTATTCTCTTGTATCTTCAGCTCATGGCTATAGTCTAGTCCCGGAGCATCGTACTAGATCAGTGCCTTGTGCTGCACCAGGTGGCAGTCAAATGTGCTAACACTGCTCAGGTGTGACACACACACACACACACACACACACACACACACACACACACACACACACACACACACACACACACACACACACACACACACACACACACACACACACACCCTGTGCCTTCCCTTGCCTCTGTGTTGGATCTAATTAGGGATAGAGAAGTAAGTGAAGCTCACTGCGTTCACACCTGACATGGTCCATCAGCGTTTCCTCCTTCTCTGCGGCAGATATTCTAATGCAAACAAATAGAACATCAGAAAATCATCAACATGTTCTCAATATAAAATCAGAGTTAATATGAATGTTTGTTGCGGCAGTGAGACCACGGTTCGGGAAAACATCACAGTGTCAGCTGTAGGGCAGGACGGTAGGAGGGTAACTGTTGGGCAGCGGTGCACCGTTTCCCGTATGGGCTCATGCCGCCGGTAAGCTCCTGGTAACCCCTGGTGGAGCCGGTTCTGGCGAGTGAGCCGGTGCTAAGTCTCCAGCGGGCGGTGGGATGAAGGGAGGATGATGGCTCAGAATGAGAATAGCATAGCAGAGAGGATGGTAGGGTTTGCTTGCTCCCCTGCCCTCTCTCTCTCTCTCTCTCTCTCTCTGTCTCTCTGGGCAGGACTTCTCTCAGATCCTGCTCAATCTGATAGGGAATATGTGTGTGTGTGTGTGTGTGTGTGTGTGTGTGTGTGTGTGTGTGTGTGTGTGTGTGTGTGTGTGTGTGTGTGTGTGTGCAGTCATCTGTTTCTGTGTGTGTTATGGACAGTTAAACAGAGTTCTGATAAAAGCCTGCAGGCAGATGCCCTGAATATGAATAGAACATAGAAAACATGCACAGTGCATAAACTCCCCATCCAGGTCACGATTACCTAACCTAGATGTCAAACTGACATCCAGGACTGAACATAACTCTATAAAACCACTAGATTACTCATCATGACCAATCCACTACACTGAATTGAACATTACATTAGCCCAGGAAATAAAACACTTACATACATGCCAATTCTGAGGGCACTTCTTCCAAGGATCCTACGTGGCGAGTAGTAATCTTCAGATCAGCATCTAATAGCTAGCTAACAGGACTAAACCATGTGGCTTTAGAGTGGAGAAGGGGGATTCTCATAATGTGATGATCAGTACAGTGTTTCCTCACCTCGTAAAGACTTGGTAAAGAGCTAGAGATAACTCTCAACAAGACACAGTTAGCGCCAGAGGACATAATAACGAGTTAATAATATGGAGAGTAGCGTTGCACAGTATACCGAAACTTCGTTATTGTTTTGTTATGAGAACATAAAAAGCGGTTGGATACTAGAATTTCTGTCAAATGTGTCTCACGTCGTATATTGATTGAGAGGATCAAATCTGTCTATCAGCACAGCCGACGTCCCCGAGCACACCGTTCATTTATTTTGCCTCCTCCACTTACTCCTTGCTAGAGCTCGCTCTGTAGCCCATCCTGACGAGGAACAACATCACTAGGAGTCTGGGCTGCGTCATGTAAGTTCCATGCTTATGCTGCACAGAAGCTAACACACTTGAATAATGCACCACGTCATGTAGAAAGTTTGAAACTGTTCATTCTGGTTCGCAGAACAATGTCCATTCAGGCTTGAACACTTTACAATGCAAGAAGATACAGGTAGCTTCCAGCTTTGTAGGCTAACTTTCCTTGCTAGCTTACAGCTGAAGCTAACATCAATTCACTACCCTAGTACTTCGTTTGTGATAATATGCAAACCATAACACAAAATATGCAGATTTTCACAACTTTATTCATTTACTTAATCATGAGGCTACAGATGAAAAGCAATCTGTTTCCCTTACATTTTGGGACTTTTTTTTACAATACTGATCAACAACATTTTCATGGAAATAGCAATGTCTTATTTTATAAAAGTGTGCGCTGTCTCTTTACCCAGCTTTGCATGCGGAGCCAGTTGATTCGGTGAAGGAGACATGAGGCAGAGATACTTTCTACCAGTATCTCTGTGTGAGGGAGATGATCAAGTGAATGAATGTTATATATTAATAGTATATTTTGCGTTACGGTCCCAAATGGAAGGATTGCTTTTTATCTGTAGCCCCATGAAGCCAGTCAAAACAAGCTCAACAACTCGATGCGTGCACACACTCCTATTGAAAATGCCTTCACCTGTATTGTGAATAGGCCTAGGCTACATCTTGATTTACCTAGTTTATCAATAGATGTACCATTCAAATATATTATCAGTATGTTACATTGTTAAACTAATTAAATGGATTGTATTATTGGATAATTGATTCATTGATGCATACGTGTCATATGCATCGTAATGATGGGACCAAAACGCTGCGGCTGCAGTGCTCATCTTTTATTTTAATAAACGTGAACACTTAACAAAAATAACAAACAACGACGAAAACAGTCTTGTAAGGCTACACAGCTATACATAGAAACAACCACCCACAAACACAAGAGAAAATAAACCCACTTAAATATGGCCTCCAATTAGAAGCAACGACAACCAGCTGCTTCTAATTGGAGGTCGTTCCCAAAACTAACATAGACAAACTAGAAAACCCACAGAAATAGAAAACATAGAACATAAACCAAAAACCCCGAAACACACTAAACAAACACACCCCTGCCACGTCCTGACCAAACTACAATAACAAATAACCCCTTTTACTGGTCAGGACGTGACAACATGGCTTTCTCTGAAAAAAGAATACATAATGAACTCAAAAGACGCCTAACGATTAAACAGCATTAGCTGAGTTTATCTGTCTGGATCAAGTGCCATTCTGTGACGTTGGCTCATACGCCTTCTTTTTTTGCCGTGGTATCGTTTTGGTATCATTTTGGTATTGAGCATGGTGATGGTATCGAATATCGTGATGCTAAATCTGGTATCGAAGTTAAAATTCTGGTATCGTGACAACACTAACGGAGAGCCACAGCTAGGCCTACAGCACCATGGTATAACATTAACAATATGACTGCAATAGGGATAGAAATAGCTGCACATTATTTAATGCTTCCATATAGACCCTTTTCTGTGTTTGCAAACATTGCAAGATGGTGGAAGAACACGGGGAGTTCTTATAGAAGGCTAGCAAAAAAAGCCTCTATTTACATGTTGCTTATGAGTGCATTTCACACTACTTTTGGATTATAATTAGATTGTAAGGCTCATATGAATGTCCTGTTTAATATAATGTTCGTGTCATCATCACAAATCAACTGCATTATACTTCAAAAATTCAACTTCAACCAGTAAAATGTCTCTTTGGCTAGATTTTGCTATAGCCTATATCAATGAGTGTTAACATTCTAGCTAACTTCTGCATCCAAAATAGTTATTTTGCAAAGATCACAACCAAATATAATATTCAAGCAATAATCAAAATATCATTGTAAGCGTATGAGAACCCCCCAAAAAGTTATTTTGTTTGGAAGTAATACAAATGTTGAATGGGCGCAGATGGCAATGGCTTTCTTACTGCAGTAAAGAGTTGCGCACATCTGTACGTGACGTCAGTTTGGGTCTATAGTTCATTACAACATTTTGACCAGAAGGCTATATTGGGCCTTGACTCCAACCCAGTGAGTTTGAAGTCCAAAAATACAGAACTGCTTACAGTGTGCAAACCCCACAAAACTAGCTGGTTTAACACTGCTGCAGCACAAAATAAAGTGAATTCATTACATAGCTTTTCAGAGCGTTGGATGGTCTGAAATGAAGAACTCAGCAGCAACATCAAGGCCTGAGAAGCGTCCTTATGCTCTCCCAGCCTGGCTTAGACAGAGATATATTCAGCACAGAAAAAGCTGACACATCCACACACAGAACAGAAGTTAACACTATAGGCATAAAGTACTGTAAATAAACACAGGAAACTCTAGAGGATTTGCATTTGGGCTGGTTTGAATCCCAGAGCCGACTAGGTGAAAAATTTGTCGATGTGCCCTTGAGCAAACCACCTAACCCTAATTGCTCCTGTAAGTCGCTCTGGATAAGAGTGTCTGCTAAATGACTAGAACACTACATTTACATTGTATGATAATGTTAACATGATTCCAAAAGTCTACTACTGTTCAGAAACAACTGACAATGGAAAAGAAACACACTCAGAGTACAGTACAAGCAGAAAACGAAAGAAAAGTTTTGTTTCAGTAGTTGTAGATGTTAGTACAATACAAGTAGCTGTCCTTCAATTGTCATTAGCAATGAACGATCTGAGAACAACACTTATTTCTTAGAGTTTCACCACAGAGAGGAACAACATCACAACAAGCTGCAGTTGTTTCAGATCACAGCATGCGATGGAGAATGGAAACTGCACCTCAAACTGAAGCACATAGATCTGTCTGTCTGTCTGTCTGTCTGTCTGTCTGTCTGTCTGTCTGTCTGTCTGTCTGTCTGTCTGTCTGTCTGTCTGTCTGTCTGTCTGTCTGTCTGTCTGTCTGTGTGTGTGTGTGTGTGCGTATGTGTGTGTTTGTGATTGCGTGCGTACCTGTATGTGTGTGTGAGCCTTTGTGTGACTGACAGCTCAGATATATGCAGCTTTATGCATTTACCTCTGGGGTGCACTTACCCGATGGATCACCCTCTCCATGCATCTCTTTCACCATAATTCCAGGTAAATGTACGTCTTTTAGACCCTGGAATAGCAGCAGTATTTCCATTCCTCAATAGCAGCCATCAATTATAATGCAGTGGCTACACACTTAGAAAATAAGGTCCCTCAAGGGTTCTTTGGAAGGGTGATGGTCCTATGTGTGACCATAATGACTCAAAGCACCCTTTGAGGCCTTCAATGGTTCTTTGCAGTTCAGAAAAGGGTTATTTCCTCTTTTAGTGATAATTCAAATGTAGGGACGGTGGCTCATACGAATATTTTGGCGTGTGGTTTGCTCTGCTCACATCTTTTTTGTGCAACTGTGATTGAGAGTGTCATTCCAGTTTATCTAATCTGCTGTGTTATGCAAGTACATGTTTAATATGACAATGGCCAGTGACGGTTCATTTTGAACAAATCACATATGCCCTGGTGTCAATTGAGAACACTTGATTAAATCAGTGGTTCTCAATTCTCTCCTCAGCGACCCCCAGCTTTTCCAGAGCTAGACAGTAAAAAGTGCAACTTATTTTTATGGTAACTTACTGGCAACCAGTTAACTGTTACTGTAACTTTTTTTTACAGTGAGTATGTTACCATAAATTCCAAAGTAACTTTGCTTTAACAGAAAGGTTCTATATAGCACCGAAAAGGGATCCACTATGGCTACATCCAAACAACCCTTATTTGGTACTATATAGTATACAAATATCCATCTGATAATCACACGCTGCTATTTATTGTTGACAAGCAGATGTCACTAATGTGCATCGTAAACCGATAATGAAGCTCAGAGTAATTAACTATTTTTCGGCACAATTTCATGAAAGCTCCGAAGCATTCAGAAAGCCAATGTTTCCCATGACTAGTTCTTTGTAGATCCTTTAAAATAACTATAAAGGATTTTTTATTCTGGTTATCCATATTATATTGGTAAAATTACATTGGTTTTATTATTTGTTGAATCAGGTGTGCTATCTCTGGAACAGCTGGGGGTCCCTGAGGAGAGAATTGAGAACTACTGACTCAATCAACCATTCTCAGTTGACAGATATGAGTATTACATGAGTATTTCACAAAACACTGTCACAGTAACTGTAAACATATATAAAATAGAATGGCATAACACAACAGATTAGATAAACTGGAATGACACTCACTCAGTGTCATTGTACAAAATGAGCTGTACACAAACCACACCCCAGGATATTCTAATGAGCCACCAGCCCTACATTTTAATTATCATTAAAAGAGAAAAGAACCCTTTTGTGAATAGCAAAGAACCATTGAAGGCCTAAAAGGGTTCTTTGAGATCTATCACCATTCGCAAAGAACCCTTGAGGAACCCTCTTGTCTTACTGTGTAGCAGGGTTCTAGATACAGAACTATACAGTACCAGTCAAAAGATTAGACACACCTACAAATTCAATTCCATTTCTACTATTTTCTACATTGTAGAATAATAGTGAAGACATCAAAACTATGAAATAACACATATGGAGTCATGCAGTCACCAAAAAAGTGTTAAACAAATCAAAATATATTTTATATTTGAGATACTTCAAAGTAGCCACCCTTTGCCTTGACAGCTTTGCTCATGCTTGGCATTCTCTCAACCAGCTTCATGAGGTAGTCACTTGGAATGTATTTCACTTAACAGGTGCACCTTGTTAAAAGTGTATATGTGGAATTTTTTTCCTTCGTAATGCATTTGAGCCAATCAGTTCTGTTGTGACAAGGTAGTGGTGGTATACAGAAGATAGCCATATTTGGTAAAAGACCAAGTCCATATTATGGCAAGAACAGCTCAAATAAGCAAAGAGAAACGACAGTCCATCATTACTTTAAGACATGAAGGTCAGTTAATCTGGACAATGTCAAGAACTTCTAAAATGTCTTAAAGTGCAGTCTCAAAAAACAGCAAGCGCCATGATGAAACTGGCTCTCATGAGGACCACCACAGGAAAGGAAGACTCAGAGGTACCTCTGCTGCAGAGGATAAGTTCATCAGAGTTACCAGCCTCAGAAATTGCAGCCCAAATAAATGCTTCTCAAAGTTCAAGTAACAGACACATCTCAACATCAACTGTTCAGAGGAGACTGAGTGAATCAGACCTTCATGGTCAAATTGTTGCAAAGAAACCACTATTAAAGGACACCAATAAGAAGACGACACATGTTTGGGCAAGAAACACATGCAATGGACATTAGACCGGTGGAAATCTGTCCTTTGGTCTGAATTGTCCAAATTTGAGATTTTTTATTCCAACCACTGTGTCTTTGTGAGACGCAGAGTAGATGAACGGATGATCACTGCATGTGTGGTTCCCACCGTGAAGCATGAAGGAGGAGGTGTGGGGATGCTTTGCTAGTGACACTGTCAGCCATTTATTTAGAATTCAGTGCACACTTAACCAGCATGGCTACCACAGCATTCTGCAGTGATACGCCATCCCATCTCATTTGCGCTTAGTGGGACTATCATTTGTTTTTCGACAGAAAAATGACCCAACACACCTCCAGGCTGTGTAAGGGCTATTTGACCAATAGAGTGATGAGTGCTGCATCAGATAACCTGGCCTCCACAATCACCTGACCTCAACCCAATTGAGATGGTTTGGGATGAGTTGGACCAGAGAGTGAAGGAAAAGCAGCCAACAAGTGCTCAGCATATGTGGAACTCCTTCAAGATTGTTGGAAGAGCATTCCTCATGAAGCTGGTTGAGAGAATGTCAAGAGTGTGTAAAGCTGTCATCAAGGCAAAGGGTGGCTATTTGAAGAATCTCAAATATAAAATATATCGATTTGTTTAACACTTTTTTGTTACTACATGATTCAATGTGTAATGTCATAGTTTTGATGTCTTCGCTATTATTCTACAATGTAGAAAATAGTAAAAATAAAGAAAAATCCAAAAGTGTGCAATGCTGTCATCAAGGCAAAAAAACAGACGGGGAAAATTATAATCTAAAAAATATATTTATATGTTTATATATATTTACGAGGTATGTATCCACAAAAAAAGAAAACACAAAAAAGTGTCTGCTTTGAAGAATCTCAAATATGTGACCATTTCAGGAAGCTATGCGTATGTTGCTGGTCACTACTTCACAGGAGAGCCGTTTGAACGTAAACTACATTTTTTTTATCAAAATGCATTTTTTTGGAAGAAATGCCTTCTCGAACATGTGAACCTTCATGTCCCTTAATGGGCGGCAGGTAGCCTAGTGGTTCGAGCATTGGGCCAGTAACTGAAAGGTTGCTAGAGCTAATCCCCGAGATGACAAGGTAAACTCTGTCGTTCTGCCCCTGAACAAGGCAGTTAACTCACTGTTCCTAGCCCGTCATTGTAAATAAGAATTTGTTCTTAACTGACTTGCCTAGGTAAATAAATGTTAATAAAAAAAATAATAACAAACTTTTATGCCATATGAATAAAATTGTTAAATTATGAGCGTAGTTGGTTAAGCCAAAGAAAAAGCCTGCAACCTTCCTGCTAGCCATGATTGGCTGACATAATGAGTGGTCTGCCATATAGCGTGCTTCTGTCCATTTGAGCTGGTCAGTATATCTAGTTAATCCTGTCTAGCGCGGCTTTTTTATGTATCGTGTATTAAAACTGCATAAGTGTTGCTCTCCACTTTCTGGAGGACTGAGTTTTGAAATCAGTGGAATTCGAGTATGATAGCTAAGGAGATGGAGAAAAAACCTGTTTGCGGATTACATCTTCAAACTAAGGGCATCCATGGCATCCGACAGGAGACACGTCCAACCATGAATGATGTATACGGGTCTAGCTAGCTACATTTTCAGATATTACACATTTCTAATGTTGACAGAAAGAGCCATTTGCTTGGCTAGCTATAGCGTAATGTTAGCTAGCTAACATTGAACCTGCTTGGTTAGCTACCTGCAGATTCATGCAGGGTAGGAAATCAAATCAAATGTAATTTGTCACATGCGCTGAACACAACGTTACAAGGACATGCTGACTTACAAGCCCTTAACCAACAATGGAGTTTAAAGAAAATTACCTAAAGAAAAATAAGAAATAAAAGTAACAAATAATTAAAGAGCAGCAGTAAAATAACAATAGCGAGGCTATACACAGGGGGTACCGTTACAGAGTCAATGTGCGGGGACACCGTTTAGTCAAGGTAATTGAGTTAATATATACATGTAGTTAAGAGTTATTAAAGTGATTTATGCATGTATAATAACAGAGAGTAGCAGCAGCGTAAAAGAGGGGGGGCAATGCAAATAATCTGGGTAGCCATTTGATTAGATGTTCAGTAGTCTTATGGCTTGGGGGTAGAAGCTGTTTAGAAGCCTCTTGGACCTAGACTTGGCGCTCCGGTACCGCTTGCCATGAGGTAGCAGAGAAAACAGTCTATGACTAGGGTGGCTTTAGTCTTTGACAATTTTTAGGGCCTTCCTAAGACACCGCCTGGTATAGAGGTCCTGGATGGCAGGAAGCTTGGCCCCAATAATGTCCTGGGCCGTACATACTACCCTCTGTAGTGCCTTGCGGTCAGATGCCGAGCAGTTGCCATACCAGGAGGTGATGCAACCAGTCAGGATGCTCTCGATGGTGCAGCTGTATAACCTTTTGAGGATCTGATGACCCATGCCAAATCTTTTCAGTCTCCTGAGGGGAAATAGGTTTTGTCGTGCCCTCTTCACAGCTGTCTTGGTGTGCTTGGACCATGTTAGTTTATTGGTGATGTGGACACCAAGGAACTTGAAGCTCTCAACCTGCTCCATTACAGCCCAGTCGATGAGAATTGGGGTCATGCTCGGTCCTCCTTTTCCTGTAGTCCACAATCATCTCCTTAGTCTTGATCACGTTGAGGGAGAGGTTGTTGTCCTGGCAACCAATGGCCAGGTCTCTGACCTCATCCCTATATGCTGCCTCATCGTTGTTGGAGATCAGGCCTACCACTGTCATCAGCAAACTTAATGATGTTGGAGTCGTGCCTGGCCGTGTAGTCATGAATGAATAGTGAACATCATGAGTTGTGATTATGGTGCATTGTTAACCTAGCTAGTTAATTAACGTTATGTGTATGGCCTTATTTTTCGTATCTCAGAGGCATTTGCTTAGCTAGTGTCATGACATTGACCTGATGGGGGTGGTTTATGACCCCCATAAATTCCTTTCCCCTTTTTCCTCTCTCTACTCTACCGATGTGACTATTGAAAATCCCTTTGTTAACATGGAGATTCTGGTGACATCAAAAGAAGGGAAACGGAACCATATTTCGGTAATCCAACCAGTTGAAAATATATGTTGGTACTTAATGAATATGATCTTAGATCAGTTGTTGTCTGAGACATTATTACTAATGACAGGATGACATAAACTGTATCTTGGAAAGTCGACACATTCTAGTTATCAGATTAACATGGAATTGTTGTGCAAAGATGAAATTTAATTTTAGGTTCTTAATGAGAGAACGGTTTGTCAAAAGAACACCACTCTGCTCACTCAGAGGCCACGCCCAAGTGAACAGACATGGGTTGTAAACTATGAAACGCCCTTCTTTCCCCACTATATAAACCCGTTTACGAAAATATAACTTCCTGTTCCAAGGACGTGTGGACTTGAGGTCCCCACGTTGAAAGGACAAAGATCACCTACAGAACTAAGCCAACCTCAGCAAGAACCTAACGAAATTAGCATCGAATTTCAATGTGAAGGTGTCAACCTACACGCCAGAAGGATGAATTTCGACTATACCAGCCAGAATATAGCATCAGCTTAAAGTATGGCAACTTGGTATGAACTTTGAACTCTTATTCACTAAAGAAGTGATACCTCCTAGCCGTTGCGTTAGCGCAGCAACTGTAGACGTGGGCTAGGAGAGGACAGACAGAGTATCTGTCTACCACACGACGATGGTACTATCAAGTATCCATTCTACCACCAGACATTCTTCAAAGGACAACCGATCCCATCTATGACCAACCGATCAAAGCGCTGCTCAGAGTAAATATTTATTGCATTTTCCTTTTTCCAATGTGCGGTAATTTAGAATGCATAAGATACTGTATTTACGATAGCATAGCTGCCTACGGCCCGATAGAGACACAAATAGAAACCGATAGAGACTTTTTGCTCCTCAGTCTTCCCACTCTTTCACTCAAACCCAACCCCCTTTCTTTGTGTAACCAGCTGTCATATCTGTTCCGTCCGCTAGGGTCGTTTTCCTTTAGGACATAATTTGTAATCAATGTATGATACATTCTGTGTATATGTAATTCTGTGTGATTATTTAGGTATTTAGTAAATAAATAATTAAACCAAATGTTGTATTGCTGATTCAACTTGTTAGCCAGGGTTCGTGAAGATAACCAAGAATTTACAACTTTCAGATGAGACTAAATAAGGTGATGATTAAATATTGACTGCTAGTGATGTAAAAGATTACTAGGTCTTTAAGAGTTTATTCGGAAGATAACAGCTCTATAAACATTATTTTCTGGTGCCCCGACTTTCTAGTTAACTATTTACCTGATTAGCTTAATCAGGTAATATTAATTACAGAGAAATTATTTTATAGAATAGCATGTCATATCACTTAATCCGGCACAGCAAAGACACGACACTAGCTATAGCCTAATGTTAGCTAACTAACATTGAACCTGGTTGGTTAGCTACCTGCAGATTCATGCAGGGTAGTAATGTCATGAGTTGTGATTATGGTTTATTGTTTACCTAGCTAGCTAGCTATGTCAACATGTCTTAACAAAAGACTTCATTATGCAAGTAACCATTGCGTTCGTCAATTCAATCTGACCATCTACTCCGATTTCAGAGCACTCTCGTCTGAGTGTGCCAGAGAGCGCCGAATAGCTGATGAATTTACATCCGGTGTGCGCTCTGAACGTGAAACGCTCTGAATTTACGAATGCACAATCTGATAGCATAGTTGCAGTCACCAACACTCTGAATTACTTAACAGCCTAACCAGCTCTGCTAGAACGAGTAATGTTTAGTGAGCTGTTCTCTCTCACAGATGTCTGGAAGTAGCTAGCAAGTTAGCTTGCGTGCTTGACTGCTGCTGTTAGTATATTCAGATCAACCATTAAAGAGATGGGTGGGGCTAAAGCTTATTAAGACGGTGTGAACGATGCTGAATGGGTGTAGACAAAGAATGGCTCTCCAATAGTAATACCAAAACATTCAAAGGCCATTTTCTCAAAAGTGAGTTTACAAGTTCATCAACTTTCAAAGCACAATTACTTTCCCAATGTTCCTCAACTGTAGTGTATGATATACCATTTTGTAGCTCTGAGTCTCTACTTTTATGCAACGTAAAAAAACACAATTTAAAATGTTGATACGTAAGACCGATTTGAGCCGGTCGGTCACATATGTTGATTTGTTTAACACTTTTTTGGTTACTACATGATTCCATATGTGTTATTTCATAGTTGTGATGTCTTCACTATTATTCTACAATGTAGAAAATAGTCAAAATAAAGAAAAACCCTTGAATGAGTAGGTGTGTCCAAACTTTTGAGTGGTACTGTATATGAGAAATAATTACAAAATGTATGCCACTAGTACCAAATGTGCCAAGGGACATTGACATTATAGTACAATGTATGAGAGAGAAATCATAAATAATGGGGTTCTTACTGTACATGTCTGGCTGGTATAAGTCAGTCAAAGACATCTGTACCAGGGCAAGGCTAAGGGCTATAAGGCTGTAGGATTCTGTCTGACGTATCTGTGGTTCACTTCTCCCTGTCATCATTAGCAGTGGAAACACGTCCAGCCCTCTTCCCAGCTCCACTCTCCCCGACACACACGCGCGCACACACACTGAAGAGCCTGGGAGACTCGGGGGAACAGCCCAAAAAATCTGTCTCTATACGTGAGGCACCTCCACCTCTGTAATGGAAGAAAAGAAGGCTCTCCTGGACAGACAGACATATACAGATGGGCAGACCACTAAAAGGGTATACCTCATCTCTGCACCTCTTAAAGGGTACACCTCTTCTGGGGGAACATAATCACAACAAAACAAAACCTAAGACAATGTAGCCTGACACTCCTTTTCAACCTTGTTATGTGGTGTTGAGCCTACTCCACACTCCTCATGTAATCCACTGGTCCCCTATGCGTCTTGTAATACTACAACTTGTAAGAGGGGTTCAACCGGAACC
Source organism: Salmo salar (assembly GCF_965601325.2). NCBI lineage: Eukaryota > Metazoa > Chordata > Actinopteri > Salmoniformes > Salmonidae > Salmo > Salmo salar. The sequence continues at coordinate 12,450,503 of NC_138318.1, read as the reverse complement.
TAAAAGACACCCACCATGAATGCCAACTAAATGTGCCCAAGAAGAGGCAAACAAAAGAAAAACCCACACCAAACTTAGACAGGAAGCAAACCAAAAAGTGGAGCAAAAACTAAATCAGGGAAGATCAGATAAATAATAGTTTTTCTAGAAATCAAAATAGGGCATACAAACTAAAGGTGTTGCCCCCCATATCTATCAAGAAAACTGGCGCAATGAGCCAGCCACTCTCAAATAGCATCTGGGCCAGCACAGGTGAAACACCTTCCCACTAACGAGATGGCGCCCAGCACAGGTGTAGCCCATACTGACTAACAAGGTGACACCAATCGTTGCGCCTTACGTGCTGACAAGCTATATGTGCTAAAGTCCAACCTCAAAATATAAATGGAAAAAACAAAACCTGTAACAAACTATAACAACATAATAATAACACAATAAAGAGGACATTAATAACAACTATATTCAGTCTAATGTAGTGCCGAGCTGACTACAAACTCCCTAAGTAAGATTTAGGCCCACTATCTGACTGCAGTAAGTACGACGACATAACTTAATTTGAGATGCAAGGAGAAAATGTTAAGGAGAGGCAGAATGATAATCCAGCTACAGGAAGTTATCCAGAGATGATTAATATGTCTCTCCTCTCCTATTTTCTCCTCATTAAGTCACTGTCTCTCTGTAATGGCCTTGCTCCAACCATAGAGGATGAGAGGAGAACTGGGTTTGACTACATTAAAGACAGGTGAGAGAGGAGAGATATTTTTTTGATGAGGAGGACAGGATGTATCCATGTCATAATCAGTCTCAACATTGAACTCTGATCATGAGGGAGCCACACAACGATATTACTCACTGTCAAACAATATGTTGTAGCTTATGGTGTGTGCGCTTGCATGTGTACATGCACTATGGAATTAATGTAACATTACACAGTACATTTCAGTCTAAGACACGTAGAAATGAAAATGTGAAGCAATACTATACAGATAAATCTAGGTTCAGTAAAGGTGATCATCTTGGAGCAGACAAAAACAGGCAGATGGCATAAAAATCCAATCAAATCAAATGTTATTGGTCTCATACACGTGGTTGGCAGATGTTATTGCGAGTGTAGCGAAATGCTTGTGCTTCTAGTTCCGACAGTGCAGCAATGTCTAACAAGTAATCTAACAATTCCACAACAACTACCTAATAATACACACAAATCTAAGTAAAGGAATGGAATAAGAATATATAAATAGGGAAAGAAGGGAAAGAAGGATATTTCCCACAGCTGAGCATTAGAGATAGAGAGTGAGAGAGAGGGCAAAAGATGGAGTGACGCGTAGCATTTCAATAGGTGTTTTAGCAGTCCTTGATAAAAGCATCAGCCTCCTTATGAAGCTTCTCTACCCTACATTAGCATCAGGAAAATGGACACATACAATTGGATTTGGAGAGCAGGCACAATACATTTCAATCTGCGTCAACGCTAACCTTGTAAATGGAAAACATATTGAACTGATAGTGAAAGGAAAAAAGTAGAGAGTGGCATAGAGAGAGAGAGAGAGAGAGAGAGAGAGAGAGAGAGAGAGAGAGAGAGAGAGAGAGAGAGAGAGAGAGAGAGAGAGAGAGAGAGAGAGAGAGAGAGAGAGAGAGAGAGAGAGAGAGAGAGAGAGAGAGAGACAGAGAGACAGTCTGTCTGTCTGTCTGTCTGTCTGTCTGTCTGTCTGTCTGTCTGTCTGTCTGTCTGTCTGTCTGTCTGTCTGTCTGTCTGTCTGAGGCAGGAATAGCATGAAGAGGGCAGAGAGAATATAGAGGCTTACCAATGGTTCAATGTTGTCTAATTAGGGAAAGAAAAAGAGAGGGGAATGAATGAACTCGCGATTTCACAAAAGACCTTCATCTTCTATACATGTATTTGTAAATGGGCCTCCTTTAACCTTTCAAAGCTACCATCCCTGAGCAGATGAAAAACAAAATGTTGGAAAGGAAGAAAATAAAAACCTTCACAAGAGAATAATGATCTTATTGGCTCTTAGAAATGGCTGTTTTCATGTTAGAACCACTCAGATAGTCCCATATTATAAACGAGCATGGCATAGTCAGCCATACAGCAGTGTGTATATTTAATAACCCGCTGGCAGTGGGTTCATCCCTGATATCCCCATAAAATGTCGGCTGCTTCATAATGTCAACAACGTTAAATGCATCATAACTACGGGACTCCTAGGCCCGTGGTAACTATGCAGTATCTATTATACTATATAGATTGATGGTATATTGCCATGATTACTTATCGCACACGGTCCAGAATGTTGATATCTGCTCAAGCATGTGTGAGGGGAGACTGTTTAAGAATATAGATTTTTGAGAAGAAAGGAGAAAAAATGAGAGAAAATGTGTCATGCACAACGACTGGTGAATACAGATGTAGCCTTGTGTGCAAAATGTCTTTAATAAAAAAGGTTAAAACCTGCTAAACTGTTCTAACACTGATACACAAAAAAATGCTGCGTTAAAAACAATCCAGCACTGGACAAAATACACATTCAGATAGTTATTTTTGGCCACCCGTGAGAGTACATTTCATTCCTGTTCATCATGTTAAGTTTGTACACTGCAAACTTCACTTTTCTTTCAATATTTTGCACTACATATTCCAACATAAAATTGTTAACATTATTCTTTAAATATTAGAACAATGTGGTAACTCTGCATATGCACTTGAGGAACTCATAAAATCTATTTTAAAAACAACATAATAATAATTAAAAGAATTACAATCCGTACTCAATATATACTGTAGATAACAATGCAACCGAACAGATGAAACAGAATGTAATTTACTCTCACTGGTGGCCAAAAATAACTATCTGCATGCCAGGCCCCTAGCAAGACATGCCTCCAGTCTTCTGATCTGACGCGGTGGTTCGTTTAAGTGATAATGCCCCTGAAGCCGATGTTTGTAGGATATATTGGCACGGCTGTTTTTAGGCCTGAGACAAAGTCAAAGAAAAATGTGCCAATATATCCTCCAAACACCAGCTTCTTGGGCATTATCACTTTTATACAACAGGTTACCCAACACATTCAAATAATAATTAACATATTTTTATTATTTTGATGAATTTATTCATACTATTTCATCCTTCTCCAAGATATAGTCTCGACAGAAATCTAGTGTTGCTACCCAAGCCGGCTGGTCGATTGCTCTATCGGTTCGGTTGCCAGAGACGTGACCCAGTCGTTAAGACTTTTTATTCTGCATCTATGTACTCAACCCGATCGTTCGCACTAAATGTTCTATTGCCATACTGGCTGGCAACGTTCCTATCCCTTGCTTGCTAGCTAGCCAACTATGGCAAACTTACAGTCACGTCAAACAGTGCAGCCAGAATAGTAGCTGCATTTGCATTTGTTTAAGCTGTTTTCTAGTGACATTTATTTGGATACCACTAATGAGCTAATGATGCGCATGGCATAGAAAATGTGCTCTCTCGTCAGGACACTGTTGTTCAGAGGAGCTAGCCAACAACACAGCTAACACAATCACTTCAAACTGAAGCTGGAAAGACTGCAAACTAGCTGCACTTCATTTTGTTTTACCTGTTTTATATTGATATTTCTTGGTATATATCCATATGGCTGATAAAAGCTGCCTGCCTGTCTGTCTCTTCCCAACACGGTCATTAGTATACGACAGCTAGAGAATGAATTTGAGTATTGAAACAATGTTGCAAATGTCAGAGAGACAGACAGCAAGGTTTATACACATCTCCACTGTTGAAAACTAAATGTAAGTAAAAAAAAAAAAAGTGAGATAATGTTTAGATGCTTTTTATAGTGGAGATCATGTTTATAAATTGCCTGGCCGGGCTGATGAGACAGTGGTTTGCGCAGTCAGATGTAACGGAGTAAATAGGTATTTTAACTTGGAATAAACACCAGCTGGAATGAGGTTTTAACCAATCAGCATTCAGGATTAGACCCACCCATTTTATAAAGCTCAATAACCCAGCATCAATAACCCAACAACGCAACTGAGTGAGCCAACTGGCTGGGTCAAAATAACCCAATGTTTTTAACCCAGCATTTTTATAGTCTACATTTCAGCAATAATCAAATGCCTCTCTCTCCTTTGACAAGAAAGTGAGAAATACCTGTAATATTACAGCAGATAATTCCAGTCTGAATAAATTGTATTTTAAAATGGCAGAGAAAAAACAAAAAGTTAATTCGATGGAGAAGAGAGACATTGAGAATATGAGGAATCATTCAATGCTGTTCTATTACATGATCTGGAATCATACTGAACAATAGGAAAGCACAACCTTGGCTCGACCAGATTAAGCAACCAGTCCACAATCACAGGAACCATTGTACTATATAATAACAGGTTACAACACTGCATTCGGAAAGTATTCAGACCCCTTGACTTTTTAAGAAAAAAAGAGTCAAAGGGTTTGAATACTTTCTGAATGCACTGTATGTATACAATGTGGGTATAGTGTTGGTTGGTTGCCTGTTGGCCAAAGCCACATGGTAATTACATTACACCAACATCAGTGTGCCAACCCCTGTCCATCCCTGTCAAGTTTCTGTCATTGTCGTTTACTGCTCTCCCCCTCTACATCTGTCAGTGTGTGGAGAAACATTGTGTGTGGGGCAACATACAGCATGATGCTGCTCCATCCATTATTTTATCCTCTCTGACTGTCTGTCAACCCACCAACCCACTACAGCACTGTCATGTCTGTACAACACAGCCTGCCAAGCTCCTGTCTCTGTCCTGATGCTACATCTGTGTGTGTGGAGACTGCCCAGTGTGTGTGTGTGTGTGTGTGTGTGTGTGTGTGTGTGTGTGTGTGTGTGTGTGTGTGTGTGTGTGTGTGTGTGTGTGTGTGTGTGTGTGTGTGTTCACGCATGTGTGTGTGTCAGTGCATATGTGTGTTTGTGGCTGCCAGTGACTGCTCCTCTGTAATTAGTGGCTGGCGTGTAGTCGTTCCAGGGAGTGTGGTAAGCTTGTTAGAGGAAGTAATTAGTATTCATCAAGGACAGGATTCTCCAATTCACTTGGCCACTGAGTGAAGTTAGCCAATTACATAGCAGTGTTTTGTTTATCTATTTTACATTTTATTGTAGCTGGTAATATTTAGTTTTGTTTATTGTTGCATCAGGCCACAGTTGTTGTTAAATGTACTGTATTTGCGAAAGGTGCTATACAAATAAAGTTTGATGTGATTTGATTGTGGTGAGTGCAGATGGTGCTTATATAAGTTACCTGTATTAAAAACGTTCTCAGTAGGACTGCTCTAGAATCAGTTCCTCCTTGTCAGTCTTATTCATTATGATCGAATAGTCAAAACTGGTCCTATAACAACACTCCTACTCCTTGTGAACAATGCTCTATGTGAATAAGGATATTCATATTTGTGAGCTGAACAAGTGAGCTATGCGGGACATGAAAAGGATGAAGACGCCAGCTCCCATCCATCTACTTGCATGCATAAAAATAAGAGGCTGCTAAGTCATGTTCCCTGGAGACATCATTACTGGGTTTTGGGGAGGATATCAACAAATGCAACACATAGGAACATTTTGAAATAATTATATATGGACCAAAACTCAAAGGGACTTGAGGAATTTAGCATCTAAATTGCATATCAATCCTGTAGAGCACATGGTCTTCTGAGGAACACTTTATATGCATGATGTGTTTTAGAATACTTTCCCTCTATTAAATTTCCCTCTAATGAATGCCAGTGAACATAGATTTGGAACTAAAAATATCTCCATTCTTCTAAATACATTTGGGTCCTGTAAAATGGCTATTATCTTTTCTTCCACAATAACTATAATCACTTTTTATTTTATGTTTTACTTTAGTTTATTTAGTAAACATTTTCTTAACTCTATTTCTTGAACTGCATTGTTGGTTAAGGGCTTGTAAGTAAGCATTTCACAATAAGTTCTACACCTGTTGTATTCGGCGCAAATACATTTGATTTGTTGTCTGAGACATAATGGAGGGGGCCTTGTAATCAGAGCCAGACCACACAGTGCAGTCGCATATCCCTCCCTCTGATCAGGAGGCTGGGGCGTGAAACTGCAGGAAGTAAAGCTGCTGCTCAGAGTCTCCACTCACCATGACCCACTTTGCTGTGAATCACGCTGCAGAGCACAAAGCACTGTCTGAACACACACACACACACACACACACGCATGTGCACAGACAGACACACACACACACACACACACACACACACACACACACACACACACACACACACACACACACACACACACACACACACACCTGAACACCACCAAAACCTGTCTGTCAGCACCACACACACTCCTCTAATCTGCATTTATAATTCCAATTCAAACACAGTTGGAGATTCCATGGCTGCTGGCCAAGACTGTGGGTGTGTAATGTTTACAGTAATGTACTTTACACTTGAACCGCTAAAGCAGTCATTTTGACTGCTCATGAATTTTAATTTTTGTATAACCAGTTTTAGGAGGGCATTTCATTTTTTTAATGGTTTTGCCCCGTTGCCCCTCGTTCTCCCAACAGTAGGACCTGCTCCACTCCTTCTTCCGACAGTTGAAAGTGCAGTGCCCAGCTGATAATCCCTCTGATAATTCCCTCGAAACTGAACCTAAACTATACAGAAACAGATGGTTCTTCCTTTAAAAGTTTTGAGCTTATGCCGCGACCGTTTGTGGTAAATGGTGGCAGATTGTGGTAAATTGCGTCATTCTGGCAACAATGGCTGCGCTGCAGTACGCCACAACTTTTAAAGGAAGAACCACTGTATGATGGGGGAGAAAGGGGGAGAATAGATGAGTCAATGAGCGAGGGGAAGAGAACGATGCATAATTATGTAATCAGCAATTGTGAATGAAGAACAGGGCGGGACATTCTACTATATTGATTATCATTCTAATTCTAATCTCTAAATGGTATGTATCCTACTGTATATCAGTCCACTGAATCCAAGCAGTTTTATCAGTCTACTCTGGCCTAGTTGGAGTCGGCTACACAGTCAGATTGTGTGTAATAGTACAGATCGTGTGTAATTGTACATGCTGAACGGCTTTCAATATCTGGGAAAACATCCGGGCAGCAGGATGTGGTGATGAGGATTGTGGAAACTTAAATTGGCAAGGGGAGAGACATCACCATGGACAATTACTTCACTTCACTGTCATTGGCAAACAAGCTGCTTGAAAAGAAAACAAGTCTGGCCGGCACCATGAACAAAGTGGGACAGGAGGCACCCGCAAAGCCGTTGCACTCCACAACAGTGCTGAAGAATGGCAAGAACAATTACAAGACAGGGAACCGGAGGAGACAATCATGTACTACAACCAAACAAAGGTATGTAAAAGTGTGTCAAGCAAGTGAAAGTTCAGAAAATTGGGTCAAGTTGGAAGTTTTAATGTCACTTGCACAAGCACAGTGAAATGGCTTTCTTGCAAACTCAAAACCCAACAATGCAATAATCAATAACAATATAATACTTAAAAAAAACACGAGAAAATAAGATAAAATATGAAAAACACAATAAGTAAGTAAGCATACTATATACAGGGTCAGTTCCAATACCATAGCTACAATATGCAGAGATACTGGAGTGATAGAGGTATATACTGTATGTATAGGGGTAAGGTGACTAGGCATCAGGATATAAGATAAATAGAGTAGCAGCAGGTTGTATGTAAGTGGGTGTGTGTGTATGTGTGTAGAGTCAATATAAATCTATGTGCATGTTATGTGTGAGTGAGCAGATGATGGAGAGAGTGTGTGTGTGAGTGTGTAGGGCCCTGTGAGTGTGCATAGAGACAAAATTGAAAATAAAAGGACACAAGGTTAACTCAGATAGTCCGTGTAGCTATTTAGTTAGCTATTTATCAGCCTTATTGCTTGGGGATAAAAGCTGTTCAAGAGCCTGTGTGTGCCAGACTTGATGCACCGGTACCGCTTGCCATGCAGAGAGAATAATCTATGGCTTGGGTGGTTGGAGTCCTTAACAATTTATTTGCACCCCACCAAAGTTTGTCCCCTCCAAGCTCATCACCAATGGTGTTAAATGCTGAGCTGTCGTCAATGAACAGCATTCTCACATAGGTATTCCTATCTAGGTGGGTGAGGGCAGTGTGGAGAGCAATTGAGATTGCGTAATATATGGATCTGTTGGGGCAGTATGTAAATTGGAGTGGGTCTAGGGTGTCTGGGATAGTGGAGTTACTGTGTGCCATAACCAGTCTCTCAAAGCACTTCATGATTACAGCGAGTGTTACATGGCGGTAGTCATTGTGGCATTTGAGTTCTTGTGGCAGTGAGCCCTTGGGGACAGGAATGATGGTGGTCATCTTAAAACCTGTGGGGATTATAGACTGGGACAAGGAGAGGTAGAAGATTACTGTGAATATGCCTGCCAGATGCGCATAATCTGAGAACATGCCCTGGAATACCGTCGGGCCCCGCGGGTGTTGACCTGATTAAAGACCTTTTCCACGTCGGCCTCGGAAAGCGAGATCACCCAATCCTCTGGGTAGGTGACGACCCTCACACCCGGCACGATGTTGTTGTTGTCAAAGCGTGCATAAAATCTATTGAGTTCTGTGGTAGAGAGGCATCGTTGGGCAGATCATGGTTGGGTTTCCCTTTGTAAAGCGTAATGGACTGTAAACCCTGCCACATACAGCGGGCGTCGGAGCCTGTGTAGAATGATTCCACCTTATTCCTGTATTGTCCTTTTGCTTGTTTGATGACTCTGCGGAGGTCATAGCGGGACTTCTTGTACTTATTGCTGTCCTCAGCCGTAGCTCTGTGTGTGGTAACCCTGTGCTTTAGTTTAGCTCCAACCTTGGTGTTAATCCAGGCGCTTTGCGCCTTCTCACTACACTGTCTGTGTGGGTGGACCATTTCAGTTTGTCTGTGATGTGCACGCCAAGGAACTTAAAACTTTCCACCTTCTCCACTGCTGTCCCGTCAATGTGGATAAGGGGGTGCTCCCTCTGCTGTTTCCTGAAGTCCACGATCATCTCCTTTGTTTCATAGTTGTAGCAAAGTCACTCCATGAAGATTTATGCGATAGCATTTATGAAATGTATTAATTACACTGTTAGAATGTTGCAGTCAGAATGACTGTTGATTAGCTTGAAGGGGAGTCCGTCGAGGCCCAGCCGTTCTAGTGTTAATTATTATTATTTATTTTTTTACAGTGCACCATCTCAAATACAGTAACTCTTTGCCCCGCACACAACATTTTCCTATAATGTACCATAATTTACAGTATGCTGCAGGAAAATGTGTCAGAGTTTTTGAGTGTTTATAATACCCCAAATTACCATATCATTGAAAGCTTTCCGTTACAGTGCATGTTGAAGATATTCCTTCCCAGACAGACACCCAGACAGACACCCAGACAGACAACCAGACAAAGCAGCTGGCTCTCACTTTGAGATATGGTGACAGCTTTGCATGGGCTCAGCCAACCCAAGCTTGTGTCTAATTAATTTTAATCAGCAATTTGCATAATTGAATCTGTTTGTGTGATGGTAATGCGATTGGTCCTCTGCAATAAACATCTGTGTGTGTTGCACTACTCCATCATGTCTGTGGCTCCCACAGACATGATGGGGTAGTGCCTCCTATGTGCATAATACAGTATAAACACCTATAATTGCAGGTGGCTATAGGGAACCTATGACCACTTTCAAAAATACATTAAATGCCATAATTTTCTTTAAGGTCAGGGTTAGATTATCTAGGGGTAGGATAGGGTCAGGGCCTGTAAACTGGGTATAGAGTATTGCATGTATCACACACACTGTTTTGAATGAAATCTAACTTTAAACTTGCATGAATTTCCGCTACTTTATGACTTTGAATTAATCTGTACGTTAGTGAAGCAGTTTCTCAAAAAATCCACAGCCACCTGCCAGAAACTGATTACTAAAGTTACACAACACACATTCACAAAAGATCACGTTTGACTTCAAAGCCTGGAGAACAGACAGGGAAATGTGTCCTAAATGTAAAACTGAGAAGTGGGGCCCATTTCACAGCACAAATAGATTATTCCCAGATGTCTTGGTGGAAAAATAACGAAAGCAAAGACAAAAGAGGACTAACCATTTTGGTTTCTCCACATATAATCCTCCACTTCACTGATTCAGGAGAGAGAGAGTTAAAGACAGATACTATAAGGAGGGTAAGATAGTGAGACAGTGAGAGAGAGAGAGAGAGAGAGAGAGAGAGAGAGACAAAGAGAAAGAGAGAGAGAGACAGGCAGAGAGAAAGACAGAAAGAGAAGCAGAGAGAGGGAGGGAGAGAAGATTTAACTTCATCTCTGACTCCCTGATGGGTCTCTCTCCTCCACTGCTCTGTCCGTATCTCTAACTAATGAATAGTTAAAGGAAATGAGAGGACCCCTGAATGGAAGGCGTAATTAATGGAGGGGAGACATGCATCAAGGTCATGTGCGTCGGACTGGAGGAATCACACTGTTTAAATTGTCAGTATTAATTGAATATTTGCTCTGCTGTAGATGAGCCACAATTATTTGAAGAGGTTTCAAATGAATTGAATCACTTTGGTACTGGGGAGGAGAAATAAGAGAAGGGAAAGGGAGATTGGGTTTGACATTATTGGACACACTTTTTATCTCTCTCTTTCTCATTCTCTCTCTTTCTTGTTTGCATTCTCGCTCGCTAACCTCACTGTCTGTCTGTCTGTCTGTCTGTCTGTCTGTCTGTCTGTCTGTCTGTCTGTCTGTCTGTCTGTCTGTCTGTCTGTCTGTCTGTCTGTCTGTCTGTCTGTCTGTCTGTCTGTCTGTCTGTCTGTCTGTCTGTCTGTCTGTCTGTCTGTCTGTCTGTCTGTCTGTCTGTCCTTCCTCTTTCTCTCTCTCCATCTCGCCTCATGACTGACCATGCAAACAGAGGGGTAATCTTTTGTATTTCCTTTTTTTTCTTCCTTAAGAAAAGAGAGAGAGAGGTGTGTGTTTGAGTGTGTGTTCAGCAGCATTAACAAGGTGAAGTAGACTGTTCCATTGCAGACAGCCCTGATGCTTCGAGAGATGGAGACACAACAGAGAACATTAACAGGCGGAGACAACAAAGTCCTAAATTACTTTTTACTTCTCTGCGTCTCTGAAAACTTTCTTCGGCTTTGATGAATTAAAAAAGTTCCACTGGAGTTTAGGGCAAAACTACCAAATTGTTCATAGAGGAAGGGACTTCTGTGACACTAGGAATCAGCTAAATGCACATAGCGGCCAAAAGGGCTCATGTTTGACAAGAGCAGTAACTAGCAGGTCCAACATCACTACATCTTTGCCCTGTGTGCTGCTTCAAATGTAATACAAAACTCACCTTTATCTGAACTGAACCCACAGATGGGTAGTATGGCAGGTAGCCTGACGGGTAGGAGCTTCGGGCCAGTAACTGAAAGGTTGCTGGATTGAATCCCTGAGCTGACAAGGTCAACATCTGTCGCTCTAACCCTTGAGAAAGGCATTTAACTCACTGTTTCCTGGGTGCTGAATATGTTGATTAAGACAGCCCTCTGCACCTCTCTGATTCAGAGGGGTTGGGTTAAATGCGGAAGACACATTTCAGTTGTACAACTGACTAGATATCCCCCTTTCCCTAATAGAAGTTCCTTGTGCCATTTCAAAACATCTAACACTCAAATGCATGGGAGTTACATTCCTAACAATAATGACAGAGGTAATAACATTGTTTAGCCACTGAATCTGATTACAGTTGTCCCTCAGGCCTCTTATCTATCTCCATGTCTCTTTCTTTCTTTCTCTCCCTCCTCTACTGTCTACTATTTATCTTTCTCCAGTTAAACAGAGTAGTTGTTGATTACAGTCTTTTCTTTCATGCCATTGGGCTAATCTGTATGGGCGCCCATGCTCCTGCAGCTCCTGCTACGGCCCGGTGGTAGTCCTGTACCGACCCCTGGCATGTAAACACACCCTCATCATCTCAACATGCAACCATGAACTCTGGAACACAGCCCATCTGCACCCACCTCCCAATTGCTGTTATCATATGGCAGGGTATGCATTTAGATACAACGCTGCCCTATTGTTGTCGGTACGCTATGGTATCTACTATCAGCTACTAGTCAGTTAGCCACTGCTAGCAGTCATCACCGTTAACTAGGACATCAGCCAGCCTCAGCCTGGTCAATTCCTGCCAGTCTGCACAGTGCGATATCAACCCAGAGCATATGGGACTGCTTTTTCTCTACCACATCTCCAGGATTCCTACCGCAAGCTATGAACCTTTACACCGGATCATCGCAGCTAGCTAACTGCTATCCGAGTGGCTACTCCTGGTTAACGTCTCTGTCCCGAAGCAAGCACCAATTAGCCTGGAGCTAGCCTGGAGCTAGGCCCATCTCCCGGCTACCCGAAGAGATCCATCAGACAATTCCTGGGCTTCAATACCTCTTTTGCCAATTGGCCTGGACCCTTTGCTGCCGACACGGAGCCCCGCCGATCCATCACGACTGGTCTGCCGACGTAGCTGTTCGAGGGGGTTTCAACAGGCTCTCCCATTTCGACATCCCCCTGAGGACCATCTGCTAGCCTGCTAGCCCCGGCCTGCTAGCTGTCTGAATCGCCATGTCTCCAGCTCGCCTAGCTATTCACTGGACCCTATGATCACTCGGCTACACATGCCTCTCCCTAATGCCAATATGCCTTGTCTATTGCTGTTTTGGTTAGTGATTATTGTCTTATTTCACTGTAGAGCCTCCAGCCCTGCTCAATATGCCTTAGCTAGCCCTTTTGTTCCACCACCAACTCATGCGGTGACTTCACCTAGCTTAAATGGTGCCTCTAGAGACAAAACCTCTCTCATCATCACTCAATGCCTATGTTTACCTCCACTGTACTCACATCCTACCATACCCTTGTCTGTACATTATGCCTTGAATCTATTCTTCCGCGCCCAGAAATCTGCTCCTTTTACTCTCTGTTCCGAATGCACTAGACGACTAGTTCTTATAGCCTTTAGCCGTAGCCTTATCCTACTCCTCCTCTGTTCCTCTGGTGATGTAGAGGTTAACCCTGCAGTCCCCAGCATCACTCCCATTCCCCAGGCGATCTCATTTGTTGACTTCTGTTACCGTAAAAGCCTTGGTTTCATGCATGTTAAAATTAGAAGCCTCCTCCCTAAGTTTGTTTTATTCACTGCTTTAGCACACTCCGCCAACCCGGATGTCCTAGCCATGTCTGAATCCTGGCTTAGGAAGGCCACCAAAAATCCTAAAATCTCCATCCCTAACTATAACATTTTCCGACAAGATAGAACTGCCAAAGGGGGCGGAGTTGCAATCTACTGCAGAGATAGCCTGCAGAGTTCTGTCATACTATCCAGGTCTGTGCCCAAACAATTTGAGCTTCTACTTTGAAAGATCCAACTTTCCAGAAACAAGTCTCTCACCGTTGCCACTTGCTATACACAGCCCCCAGCTGTGCCTGGACACCATATGTGAATTGATCACCCCCCATCTATCTTCAGAATTCGTACTATTAGGTGACCTAAACTGGGACATGCTTAACCCCCAGCCATCCTACAATTTAAGATAGATGCCCTCAATCTCACACAAATTATCAAGGAACCTACCAGGTACAACCCTAAATTCGTAACCATGGGCACCCTATCATCCTGACCAACTTGCCCTCTAAATACACCTCTGCTGTCTTCAACCAGGATCTCAGCGATCACTGCCTCAATGCCTGTGTCAAACGACCATCCCTCATCACTGTCAAACACTCCCTAAAACACCTCAGTGAGCAGGCCTTTTTAATCGACCTGGCCCGGGTATCCTGGAAGGATATTGACCTCATCCCGTCAGTAGAGGATGCCTGGTTGCTCTTCAAAAGTGCTTTCCTCACCATCTTAACCTGTTAGGGCTAGGGGGCAGCATTTGCACGTCTGCATAAAAAAAATGTACCCGATTTAATCTGGTTACTAATCCTACCCAGTAACTAGAATATGCATATACTTATTATATATGGATAGAAAACACTCTAAAGTTTCTAAAACTGTTTGAATGGTGTCTGTGAGTATAACAGAACTCATTTGGCAGGCAAAACCCTGAGACATTTTCTGACAGGAAGTGGATACCTGATGTGTTGTATTACCTTTAAACCTATCCCATTGAAAAGCACAGGGGCTGAGGAATATTTTGGCACTTCCTATTGCTTCCACTAGATGTCACCAGCCTTTACAAAGTGTTTTGAGTCTTCTGGAGGGAGATCTGACCGAACAAGAGCCATGGAACGATGATGTCCCATTAGACACCTGGCGCGCGAGTTCATGTTGGGTACCCTCGTTCCAATACGTTATAAAAGAGTATGCATTCGTCCACCTTGAATATTATTCATGTTCTGGTTAAAAAAGGCCCTAATGATTTATGCTATACAACGTTTGACATGTTTGAACGAACGTAAATATATTTTTTCCCCTCGTTCATGACGAGAAGTCCGGCTGGCTTAGATCATGTGCTAACAAGATGGAGATTTTTGGACATAAATGATGAGCTTTTTTGAACAAAACTACATTCGTTATGGACCTGTGATACCTGGAAGTGACATCTGATGAAGAGAATCAAAGGTAATGGATTATTTACATAGTATTTTCGATTTTAGATCTCCCCAACATGACGTCTAGTCTGTATCGCAACGCGTATTTTTCTGGGCGCAGTGCTCAGATTATTGCAAAGTGTGATTTCCCAGTAAGGTTATTTTTAAATCTGGCAAGTTGATTGCGTTCAAGAGATGTAAATCTATAATTCTTTAAATGACAATATAATATTTTACCAATGTTTTCTAATTTTAATTATTTAATTTGTGACGCTGACTTGACTGCCGGTTATTGGAGGGAAACGATTTCCTCAACATCAATGCCATAGTAAAACGCTGTTTTTGGATATAAATATGAACTTGATAGAACTAAAAATGCATGCATTGTCTAACATAATGTCCTAGGAGTGTCATCTGATGGAGATTGTAAAAGGTTAGTGCATCATTTTAGCTGGTTTTATGGTTTTGGTGACCCTGTCTTTGAATCGACAAAACATTACACACAACTCTTGTAAATGTACTGTCCTAACATACTCTAAATTTATGCTTTCGCCGTAAAATCTTTTTGAAATCGTAAAACGTGGTTAGATTAAGGAGATGTTTATCTTTCAAAGGGTGTAAAATAGTTGTATGTTTGAAAAATTTGAATTTTGACATTTATTTGGATTCAAATTTGCCGCTCTTGAAATGCACCTGCTGTTGATGGAGTGCACCACGGGTGGCACGCTAGCGTCCCACCTAGCCCATAGAGGTTAAATAAGCATGCCCCATTCAAAAAATGTAGAACTAAGAACAGATAAAGCCCTTGGTTCACCCTAGACTTGACTGCTCTGGACCAGCACAAAAACATCCTGTGGCGTTCTGCATTAGCATCGAATAGTCCCCGCGATATGCAACTTTTCAGGTACATCGGGAACCAATATACTCAGTCAGTTAGGAGAGCCAAGGCTAGCTTTTTCAAACAGAAATTTGTTTCCTGTTGCACTAATTCCCAAAAGTTTTGGGACACTGTAAAGTCCATGGAGAATAAGAGCACCTCCTCCCAGCTGCCCACTGCACTGGGGATAGGAAACACTGTCACCACCGATAAATCTACGATAATCGAGAATACATTTTTCTACGGCTGGCCATGCTTTCCACCTGACTACCCCTACCCCGGCCAACATCTCAGCACCCCCTGCAACAACTTGCCCAAGCCCCCCCCCACTTCTCCTTCTCCTTCACCCAAATCCAGACAGCTGTTGTTCTGAAAGAGCTGCAAAATCTGGAAATCCTACAAATCAGCTGGGCTAAACAATCTAGACCCTCTCTTTATAAAATTATCCGCCAAAATTGTTGCAACCCCTATTACTAGTCTATTCAACCTCTATTTCGTATCGTCTGAGATCCCCAAAGATTGGAAAGCTGCTGCGGTCATCCCCCTCTTCAAAGGGGGAAACACTCTAGACCTAAACTGTTATAGACCTATATCCATCCTGCCCTGCCTTTCTAAAATCTTCGAGAGCCAAATTAACAAACAGATCACCGAACCACCGTACCTTCTCCACTATGCAATCTGGTTTCGGAGCTGGTCATGGGTGCACCTCAGCCACGCTCAAGGTCCTAAACGATATCATAACCGCCATCGATAAAAGACAGTACTGTGCAGCCGTCTTCATCGACCTGGCCAAGGCTTTCGACTCTGTCATTCACCGCATTCTTATCGGCAGACTCAATAGCCTTGGCTTCTCAAATGACCTCCTCACCTGGTTTACCAACTACTTCTCAGACAGAGTTCAGTGTGTCAAATCGGAGGGCCTGTTGTCCGGACCTGTGGCAGTCTCTATTGGGGTGCCACAGGGTTCAATTCTTGGGCGTACTCTTTTCTCTGTATTTATCAATGATGTTGCTCTTGCTGCTGGTGATTCTCTGATCCACCTCTACGCAGACGACACTATTTTGTATACATCAGACCCTTCTTTGGACACTGTGCTAACAAACCTCCAAAACGAGCTTCAACGCCATACAACACTCCTTCCGTGGCATGCTCTTCAACCAATTGCTGCTCGCACCCTCCCGCCCGACTAGCATCACTACTCTGGATGGTTCTGACCGAGAATATGGGGACAACTACAAATACCTACTGTAGGTGTCTGGTTAGACTGTAAACTCTCCTTCCAGACTCACATCAAGCATCTCCAATCCAAAATGAAATCTAGAATCGGCTTCCTATTTTGCAACAAAGCCTCCTTCACTCATGCTGCCAAACATACCCTCGTAAAACTAACTATCCTACCCATCCTTGACTTCGGCGATGCCATTTACAAAATAGCCTCCAACTCTCTACTCAGCAAACTGGATGTAGTCTATCACAGTGCCATCCGTTTTGTCACCAATGCCCCATATACTATCCACCACTGCGACCTGATTGCTCTCGTTGGCTGGCCCTCACTACATATTCGTCGTCGGACCCACTGACTCCAGGTCATCTATAAGTCTTTGCTAGGTAAAGCCCCACCTTATCTCAGCTCACTGGTCACCATAGCAACACAGACCCGTAGCACGCGCTCCAGCAGGTATATTTCACTGATCATCCCCAAAGCCAACACATCCTTTGGCCGCCTTTCCTTCTAGATCTCTGCTGCCAATGACTGGAACGAATTGCAAAAATCACTGAAGCTGGAGTCTTATATCTCCCTCTCTAACTTTAAGCATCAGCTGTCAGAGCAGCTTACCGATCACTGTATTGTGTTATTGACTGTACGTTTGTTTATGTGTAACTATGTGTTGTTGTTTTTGTCGCACTGCTTTGCTTTATCTTGGCCAGGTCGCAGTTGTTAATGAGAACTTGTTCTCAACTGGCCAACCTGGTTAAATAAAGGTGAAATAAATAAAATAAAATGAAAATACATGTATGTGGCTAATTCATATGTGTGTGTGTATGTGTGTATATGTTTATGCTGTTTTGTGGTTCTCCTTCACAACGGATTTCATATAAAATATCTATTTTGTCCTGTATAGGCCTCTATTCCAGTAACACATTACTGTGTTTGTGTTGTGTGTGTGAACCAATATGTATTATGGTAATATCCAACCAATGTAGAGTTGATTCCATAGATCCAATGCCATCTGTCTCTGTAAAAAACGAAACTGTGACAAACAACCGACTTTGTTCACCGGGATAAAAAAGTGAAGCGTTTAAGCCAGCAACATTGATCAGAGATCTGTACATGGCTAGTTGCCTAACAAACCATACAACAGCATTATAGAACCACACAATAGTCCCACAAACTCGAGGCTTCCCAAACAAAGCAGTGAGGAACCGACAATGCAGCGACATCCATCACCCCAGACAATAATGCTGGGTCTGAAATACCACCCTATTCTGGATGTAAAGCACTACTTTTGACCAGAGTTATGCACTATATAGGGAATAGGGTGCCATTTCGGACTCACACTCTGAGAGTACCATTGTTGAGTGTTTGTTTACCTTGCGTCCTCCCGTGTTGAGCCGGATGGGGGTGAGGAAGGGGTCAAAGATCATGTGGCTGGTCTCGATGTTGACGGGAGACTGCCTCTTCCCCACGGAGCACAGGTTCCAAGCTGAGTTCACTAGCCCCCAGAATGACGGCACTGCAACACACAAAGAAGTAGAGACAAAACGGTTAGCATGTGTTGCTAATGATGGCGATGCAATGGGTCAGAAGCGGTTAGCATGTGTAAACAATGGTATTGAAATACAAAGAGGTGCAACACAAAACGGTTAGCATGTGTTGCTAAAGAGATAAGAGCGGCTAAGGAGGGTTTTGTTGTGTCTTTGTTAGGACTACTCTATGGGGCTGTGAAGTAAATTATCGGTCCTATGGGAGAACATAGATTACACATGTAATAGGGACACGATAAGTTAGTACACACACACACAAAGACACACACAAAAACACACAAACACAAACAAACACACACAGTCGTGTTTGAACTATCAAGTTCCAATTTTTAATGTTACGTGCACAAGTACAGTGAAATGCCTTTCTTGCAAGCTCTAAACCCAATGCAGAAATCAATATCTATATAGCCTTCCCTGTAGCTCAGTTGGTAGAGCATGGTGTGGGTTCGATTCCAGCAAAGACAAAAAAAATGTATGAAATGAAATGTATGCATTCACTACTGTAAGTCGCTCTGGATAAGAGCGTCTGCTAAATGACTCAAATGTAAATGTAATGTACAGAAAAAAACAAAGTAGAACAAAATATTGACAAATTCAAATAAGAAGAACACGAGAAAGTAAGAAGCTATATACAGGGTCAGTTCCAATACCATATTTACAGTGAGGGGAAAAAAGTATTTGATCCCCTGCTGATGTTGTACGTTTGCCCACTCACAAAGAAATTATCAATTTATAATTTTAATGGTAGGTTTATTTGAACAGTGAGAGACAGAATAACAACAAAAAAATCCAGAAAAACGCATGTCAAAAATGTTATAAATTGATTTGCATTTTAATGAGGGAAATAAGTATTTGACCCCTCTGCAAAACACGACTTAGTACTTGGTGGCAAAACCCTTGTTGGCAATCACAGAGGTCAGATGTTTCTTGTAGTTGGCCACCAGGTTTGCACACATCTCAGGAGGGATTTTGTCCCACTCTTCTTTGCAGATCTTCTCCAAGTCATTAAGGTTTTGAGGCTGACGTTTGGCAACTCGAACCTTCAGATCCTTCCAAAGATTTTTTATGAGATTAAGGTCTGGAGACTGGCTAGGCCACTCCAAGACCTTAATGTGCTTCTTCTTGAGCCACTCTTTTGTTGCCCTGGCCGTGTGTTTTGGGTCATTGTCATGCTGGAATACCTATATACGACCCATTTTCAATGCCCTGGCTGAGGGAAGGAGGTTCTCACCCAAGATTTGATGGTACATGGCCCCGTCCATCGTCCCTTTGATGCGGTGAAGTTGTCCTGTCCCCCAAAGCATAATGTTTCCACCTCCATGTTTTACGGTGGGGATGGTGTTCTTGGGGTCATAGGCAGCATTCCTCCTCCTCCAAACACGGCAAGTTGAGTTGATGCCAAAGAGCTCCATTTTGGTCTCATCTTACCACAACACTTTTACCCAGTTGTCCTCTGAATCATTCAGATGTTCATTGGCAAACTTCAGATGGGCATGCAAATGTACTTTCTTGAGCAGGGGGACCTTGCGAGCTCTGCAGGATTTCAGTCCTTCACAGCGTAGTGTGTTACCAATTGTTTTCTTGGTGACTATGGTCCCAGCTGCCTTGAGATCATTGACAAGATCCTCCCGTGTAGTTCTGGGCTGATTCCTCACCGTTCTCATGATCATTGCAACTCCACGAGGTGAGATCTTGCATCGAGCCCCAGGCCGAGGGAGATTGACAGTTCTTTTGTGTTTCTTCCATTTGTGAATAATTGCACCAACTGTTGTCACCTTCTCACCAAGTTGCTTGGCGATGGTCTTGTAACCCATTCCAGCCTTGTGTAGGTCTACAATCTTGTCCCTGACATCCTTGGAGAGCTCTTTGGTCTTGGCCATGGTGGAGAGTTTGGAATCTGACTGATTGATTGCTTCTGTGGACAGGTGTATTTTATACAGGTAACAAACTGAGATTAGGAGCACTCCCTTTAAGAGTGTGCTCCTAATCTCAGCTCGTTACCTGTATAAAAGACACCTGGGAGCCAGAAATCTTTCTGATTGAGAGGGGGTCAAATACTTATTTCCCTCATTAAATGCAAATCAATTTATAACATTTTGGACATGCATTTTTCTGGATTTTTTGGATGTTATTCTGTCTCTCACTGTTCAAATAAACCTACCATTAAAATTATAGACTGATCATTTCTTTGTCAGTGGGCAAACGTACAAAATAAGCATTGGGATCAAATACTTTTTTCCCTCACTATACAATGTGGAGGGATACTGGAGTGGTAGAGATAGATATGTACAATACAGGTGTAAGGTCACTAGCTATCATGATGTATGATATACAGAGTAGCAGCAGCATATTGTATATGATGAATGTATGTGTTTGTGTGTGTGTGTGTGTGTGTGTGTGTGTGTGTGTGTGTGTGTGTGTGTGTGTGGTGTCAGTATAAATGTGTGTGCATGTTATGTTTGTGTAAGTAAATTAAGTGTCTGTCTGTCTGTCTGTCTGTCTGTCTGTCTGTCTGTCTGTCTGTCTGTCTGTCTGTCTGTCTGTCTGTCTGTCTGTCTGTCTGTCTGTCTGTCTGTCTGTCTGTCTGTCTGTCTGTCTGTCTGTCTGTGCGTCCTGTATGTAGAGTCCTGGGAGTGTGCATAGAGTCAGTGCAAAAAATCTAGGGTCAACTCAGATAGTCTGTGGAGCCATTTTGTTGGCTATTTAGCAGTCTTATGGCTTGGGGATAGAAGCCGTTCAGGAGCCTGTTGGTGTCAGACTTGATGCACCGGTAACGCTTGCCGTGCGGAAGCAGAGAGAACAGTCTATATCTTGGGTGACTAGAGTCGTTAAAGGGATATTTGGTGATTTTGGCAACTTCGCCAGAGTCAGATGACCGTATGGATACCGTTTGCATGGCTCTGAGTCCAGTATGAAGGAAATTAGAGGTAGTTTCATGAGCAAATGCTAACTAGCTAACTAGCATGCTAGCAGATCCCCATAAACTTCCAGTTATTGCGCTAATACTATTTAGCAGTTATGACAGCGCTAGTTAGCTACTTCCTTAAAACCGCAAGCAGAGACATAAAATGGTATCCACAAGTTCATCTGACTATGGGGAAGTAGATAAAGGGCCTCATTGTCAAAAAAATTCCGGACCTTCCTTTCACACCGCCTGATATAGAGGTCCTGGATGGCAGGAAGTTCGGCCCCAGTGGTGTACTGGGCTGTCTGTACCACCCTCTGTAGCGCCATACGATCGAAGGCAATGCTGTTGCCATTCCAAGGCAAGCAGTGATGCAGCCAGCCAAGATGCTCTCAATGGTGCAGCTGTAGAACTTTTTGAGGATGTATGTAGGTCACCCAGAAGAACCCCAAGCAGCAAATGGAAATGAGCAGTTACATCATCCAGGCTTAATCAGAACAAAGTTAGCAAACTCTAGCATCATCAGATAGCACTGCTGTAAGACTGGCAGGACACAGTGACACAGTGAGTGGATGACACTACTGGGAAAGTGCTATCTCTATATTAATCTCCCTCTCCCTCTCTCTCTCTCTACATATCTCCCTCTCCCTTGCTATCTCTTTCTATTTCTCCCCACTGGTGTCTTATATAAGACTTGGCCACTGACGACAGGAACTCTCATCCTCTGCAGAGGGAAGGATGTCTTCATCATTTCTAGCATTTCACACGGATTAACACATTTCCGCTTAGAATCACAACCAGGATTCCGTTTAGAATCACATAAGGAACTCCACAAGGAAGTAGAAATATAGTTTTTACTCTGTGAATTCCACTATTTGGAAGGTTTGCCGAGATCGGTGTGGCCTGCACAGAGCCCTGACCTCAACCCCATCGAACACCTTTGGGATGAATTGGAACGTCGTCTGCGAGCCAGGCCTAATCGCCCAACATCAGTGCCGACCTCCCTAATGTTCTAGTGGCTGAATGGAAGCATGTCCCCGCAGCAATATTACAACATCTAGTAGAAAGCCTTCCCAGAAGAGTGGAGGCTGTTAATGCAGCAAAGGGGGGATCAACTCCATATTAATGCTCATGATTTTGGAATGAGATGTTTGACAAGCAGGTGTCCACATAGTATATTTCAATAACACCTCCAAGATAATTTGCAAATGTGGCGGATCAAAGATGACTCTCGCTGTTAAGTACAGAAATATGAAGTCGAGTCAGCATTTCTAACCCTAGAGCAGTGGTCACCAACCCTTTTTAAGTCAAGAACACTTTCTGAGTCAAAATGTAAGTTGAGATCTTAAGCCTATGCAACAATAACCAATTGAAAACAGATCTGAAGCAATGAGGTTTGTGCAGTAGATTATAGGCCCAATACATTATCGCTGCATATTGGCTATGCTTGAATTTCCCTGCCAACGTTTTGTTCTTATCAGATCATTTTGAATGTATAAACAGTCGGAAGCTTACATACACCTGAGCCAAATACATTTAAACTCAGTTTTAAATGATTCCTGACATTTAATCCTAGTAAAAATTCCCTGTCTTTGGTCAGTTAGGATCACCACTTTATTTTAGAGAATGTGAAATGTCAGAGTAATAGTAGAAAGAATGATTTATTTCAGCATTTATTTATTTCATCCCATTACCAGTTGGTCAGAAGATTACATACACTCAATTGGTATTTGGTAGCATTTCCTTTGTTTAACTTGGGTCAAACGTTTCGGGTAGCCTTCCACAAGCTTCCCACAATAAGATGGGGGAATTTTGGCCCATTCCTCCTGACAGAGCTGGTGTAACTGAGTCAGGTTTGTAGGCCTCCTCGCTCGCACACGCCTTTTCAGTTCTGCCAACACATTTTCTATAGGATTGAGGTCAGAGTTTTGTGATGGCCACTCCAATACCTTGACTTTGATGTCCTTAAGCCATTTTGCCACAACTTTGGAAGTATGCTTGGGGTCATTGTCCATTTGGAAGACCCATTTGCGACCAAGCTTTAACTTCCTTACTGATGTCTTGAGATGTTGCTTCAATATAGCCACATCATTTTCCTGCCTCATGATGCCATCTACTTTGTGAAGTGCACCAGTCCCTCCTGCAGCAAAGCACCCCCACAACATGATGCTGCCACCCCCATGCTTCACGGTTGGGATGGTGTTCTTTGGCTTGCAAGCCTCCCCCTTTTTCCTCCAAACATAACGATGGTCATTATGGGCAAACAGTTCTATTTTTGTTTCATCAGACCAGAGGACATTTCTCCAAAAGTACAATCTTTGTGCCCATGTGCAGTTGCAAACCTTAGTCTGGCTTTTTTATGGTGGTTTTGGAGCGGTGGCTTCTTCCTTGCTGAGCAGCCTTTCAGGTTATGTTGATATAGGACTCATTTTACTGTGGATATAGGTACTTTTGTACCTGTTTTCTCCAGCATCTTCACAAGGTCCTTTGCTGTTGTTCTGGGATTGATTTGCACTTTTCGCACCAAAGTACGTTCATCTCTAGGAGACAGAACGCGTCTCCTTCTTGAGCGGTATGACGGCTGCGTGGTCCCATGGTGTTTATACTTGAGTAATATTGTTTGTACAGATGAACATGGTACATTCAGGTGTTTGGAAATTGCTCCCAAGGATGAACCAGACTTGTGGAGGTCTACATTTATTTTTCTGAGGTCTTGGCTGATTTCTTTTCATTTTCCCGTGATGTCAATCAAAGACGCACTGAGTTTGAAGGTAGGCCATGAAATACAACCACAGGTACACCTCTAATTGACTCAAATGATGTCAATTAGCCTATCAGAAGCTTCTAAAGCCATGAATCTTCCAAGCTGTTTAACCTGTTGAGTATAGGGGGCAGTATTTTCACGGCAGGATGAAAAACGTACCCAAATTAAACTGCCTCCTACTCAGACTCAGAAGGTAGGATATGCATATTATTAGTAGATTTGTATAGAAACCACTCTGAAGTTTCTAAAACTGTTTGAATGATGTCTGTGAGTATAACAGAACTCATATGGCAGGCAAAAACCTGAGAAAAATCCAACCAGGAAGTTTGACCTCACATGGTTGTAGTCATTTCAAATGATGTTCTATCTAAACTACAGTGTCTGTGATGTATATTGCACTTCCTAAGGCTTCCACTAGATGTCAACCGTCATTAGAACCTTGTTTGAGGCGTCTACAATACCATTTGATTGAATAATACCCGGAACAGTAAGTGGTCGACCTGGTGTCATTGACTTATCTCGTGCGCACTCACGTAGGGCTAGCCATTTTTATTTTTCTTCTGTAATGAATCTGCTATTGTCCGGTTGGAATATTATCGGAATTCTACGTTAAAAACACCCTAAAGATTGATTTTGAACATGGTTCGACATGTTTCTACAAACGCTGAGGGAACTTTATAACTTTTCGTCGACGGTGGATAGATGCATTTTGGAATGGTGATCTGGACGCGCCATCAAAACGGATTTATTTCGACATAAATTATGGACTTTATCGAACAAATGAACATTTCTTGTGGAAGTGGGAGAGCTTCCGAGTGCATTCAGCCAAAGATCAGCAAAGGTAAGATAATATTTTTAACATATTTCAGCTTTTTGTGGATGCAAAAAAAGTCTGGATGGCTAACTGAATAGCTTGGGGCTCAGTACTCAGAATATTGAACAATGTGCTTTCTCCGTAAAGTTCTTTTGAAATCTGACAAAGCGGTTGCATAAAGGAATAGGTCATCTATACTTCTTTTATTAATTGTTATATATTTTGTCAACGTTTATGATGAGTATTTCTGTAAATGATGGTGCCCATTCACCGGAAATTTTGGGGTGAACACAATGTCCTAGGAGTGTCATCTGATGAAGATCGTCAAAGGTTAGTGCATAATTTTAGCTGGTTTTGTGCTTTTGGATGGCTAACCTTGCTTGGAAAATGGGTGTCCTTGCTAGGAAAATGGCTGTGTTGTTGTTTTTTTTGCTGTGGTGGTATCCTAACATAATCTAATGTTTTGCTTTCGCTGTAAAGCCTTTTTGAAATCGGACAACGTGGTTGGATTCAGGAGAGGTTTATCTTTCAAATGGTGTAAAATAGTCGTATGTTTGAGAAAATTGAATTGTGGTATTTTAGTTGATTTTGTATTTCGCGCCATGCGATCCCATTGGCTGTTGGCTAGGGGTTCCGCTGGCGGAACGCCTAGATGTAAGAAGTTAAAGGCACAGTCAACTTAGTGTATGTAAACTTCTGACACACTCGAACTGTGATACAGTAAGTTATAAGTGAAATAATCTGTCTGTAAACAATTGTTGGAAAAATGACTTGTGTCATGCACACAGTAGGTTTCCTAACCGATTTGCCAAAACTATAGTTTGTTAACTTCTTTGGGATAGGGGGCGGTATTTTGATGTCCGGATGAAAAGCGTGCCCAAAGTAAACTGTCTGCTACTCAGGCCCAGAAGCTAGGATATGCATATAATTGCATAAAAATTTGGATATAAAACACTCTAAAGTTTCTAAAACTGTTAAAATAATGTCTGTGAGTATAACAGAACTGAAATGGCAGGCGAAACCCCGAGGACAAACCATAAAAAATAAAAAAATCAGCATACCACTGATTTCAATGGCTGGCACTTTTATAATAGGGCGAAATCGTCCCCGATTGCAGTTCCTAGGGCTTCCACTAGATGTCAACAGTCTTTAGAAAGAGTTTCAGGCTGGTTTTTGGTAAAATGAGGGAGAAGATGTAGTTTTTCTAAGTGGCTCCCATTTTGGCTGTAGTGTTTCCAAGCGTATGGCCGATAGAGCGTGTTCTTTTTGTTTATCTCCGGGAAAGACAATAACGATTCTTTGTCTTAAATTGTATCGTTTATTTGCGTATTAGGGTATCTAAGGATTGATTATAAACGTTGATTGACTT
Organism: Salmo salar; assembly: GCF_965601325.2. Taxonomy (NCBI): domain Eukaryota; kingdom Metazoa; phylum Chordata; class Actinopteri; order Salmoniformes; family Salmonidae; genus Salmo; species Salmo salar. The sequence continues at coordinate 12,424,405 of NC_138318.1, read as the reverse complement.
ATTTGGATAAGTTTATTGGTAACGTTTGGGATTCATTTTGTATGCATTTTGAAGGAGGGAAACCGAGTGGATTATTGACTGAAGCGCGCCAGCTAAACTGAGTTTTTATGGATATAAAGAAGGACTTTATCGAACAAAAGGACCATTTGTAATGTAACTGTGACCTTTTGGAGTGCCAACAGAAGAAGATCTTCAAAGTTAAGGCATATATTATATCACTATTTCTGACTTTCGTGTCGCAACTCGTTGGTTGAAAATGATTTGTTATGCATTTCTGTGCTGGGCGCTGTCCTCAGATAATCGCATGGTTTGCTTTCGCGGTAAAGCCTTTTTGAAATCTGACACGGCGGCTGGATTAACAACAAGTTAAACTTTATTTTGATGTATTGCACTTGTGATTTCATGAAAGTTAAATATTTATAGTCATTTAATTTGAATTTCGCGCTCTACAATTTCACTGGATGTTGGCCAGATGGGACGCTAGCGTCCCAATGATCCGCAAGAAGTTAATAAGAAATTGGTGGAGTGGTTGAAAAATGTGTTTAATTGACTCCAACCTAAGTGTATGTAAACTTCCGACATCAACTGTATACATTTTTTTATTAGGTATATGACCACACTGGTAATAGACAAGTTGTGATATTACTTGTGAGGCACAGCTAAGTGAGCATAATAATTTGCTCCTTTTTATTTTTGCTGGACTGATGGCCTACATCTGATGATCAGTCTGAGGGGAGGGAGCAGCGGTGAGGCTGCCTCTCACCCGCCCCTCTGCCTTCCTTCTCTCCGCTAAGGAAAAGAGAACACAGTCTTCCAACTGATGACGAAACTCAAGTCGCACTGCATTATTTCTGCCTCATACACCAATTCATGTTCTTACTCCTATGACTAGAGAAAGTGAAATATTCCCCGATATTAAAAAAGACTCAAGGCTCCAATAATTACAACACAAGCTTATCGAAACACTTTGCTACTCATTCATTGCAGCTGCAGTGCTGGTTGTAGCGTGAGTGGAAGTAGGGAGAACACACATTTTATGGCTTATAAAGGTGTTGACAAAGTGTTGACAGTGAATAACAATTTAAACATGAACTTACACATAAAAACAGCAGCTCTGCTGTATTCATTGAGTCTCTCTCTAGTCATGGTTGTTCAAGTTTTTAAATCTCAGTATCAACTTTGCTGTGCGTTCGAGTTAACAGCTCGAGGAAACTGTGCAGACAGTGATCTGAGATATCTGATTGGCCAGCTGTAGGCCTATAGCTGCAATTGATTTGGTGTCTGGGCTTGCCGTGTAGGCAGAGTTGTACCTTCAGACACATGAAATAGTTCAAAATGGGAACACCTTGGCTTCCCGGCACAAGGGCTGCTGAATGAAGTGCACCTACCGCAAACAGCGCAACATTTTAAAAAAGCTTTAGCGTTGGGTTTTTTACAGAAATGTTTGGTGATCAACCAGGAATGTCTTGGGAGATCGACCAGTCGATCACAATCAATTGGTTGGTAACCACTGCCCTCGAGGGACCACTCACATTGCTCACTATCATGTCTGGTAGAGCAGCAATACATCATGGCTATGATTCTCCTCATCTCTTTGGAAAAAGGTGGTGCTGAATTTGACATTTTTGATGTCTCATGGTGAAAGGGAACTTCATTCTGAGGCATAATCCACTTTCCATGTGTATCTTGGAAAGTTTCCAAACATACAGTACAGCAGCTGTTGGTCACTGTCGTCATGTCGTCATGTTCAGAAACTTGGAAAGAGGAGAGTGGTGGAGGGTTGACATGTTATTAATGGTGGCACAACTAGGGCTGGCACAATTACAGTGTAGTTGTGTAACAGGCGATTATGGATGAAGACCGTCATGAAAATAAAATAACAGTCTTAACCGGGGTTTGTTTTGTTTGTGGAACAAACAGCTGACTGAAGATGGACGGTCGGGCATTTGTGTGGTTGAGTCCTTTTTCTGCGGTTACATGGACTCTTTCTTTACATGATGAAACGGTGTTGCTAATTGCTGAAACAAGCAAAGTGTTGTGGCAAACGAGTCTTTGGTTGCCTCGGTAACACCCCCCTTCCTCCAGTTTTTTGTTGTTGTTGCAATTTAAACGATTATAACGGTGACCGTGGTCATTAGGCTGACCAATAACCGTCATCCAAAATTCCATGACCGTCACAGCCCAAGGCACAACTATAACCGTAAGAGCATTCAAGTATCAAACCCAGGACTTATGTGTGAATCAAGACAGTGCTGGCTGACAAGACCGCATTGGCAGCGTTGGCTGAGCTAAAGCCCATGTACAACCCCAGAGTGGTTCATTGAAACGGCTTCTCCTGCACCTGCTCAACTCACTGAACACCCTATGGACTCGGACTGGACAGTGTTTAGTGAAACTTCTGTAGTTTGTCTGAAAGAGCGGTTTAGCATGATGTGAATTAAATATGAGCATTTCCACTACACTCTGCAGCCCAGCCATCTTTCACCAGACAACGAAACCACCTGCTGTCCAATATACTACACACACAAAAGCACACTACAACCCACCCCTGCTGTCAAAACCAAATTACTCCAGCCTGCAAAAAGGCCAGGAGGGGGAAGAGGGAAAAACGACACAATAAAAATACATTAGAGAATTGGAGAGTCATCTCTTGTTTAAGGTACTATTGAATTGGCACTAATGTCTTTCCTCTGAGACTCAGAGAGGGAGGATGAGAGAGGGAGAGAGGGGGAGAAAGTGGGTGGCAACCACGCTCCAGATGCTAAATCCTTCCGAGAAATGACAGGAAATCCATGTGTGGAATGAGTGTACGTGATCGATCCATTGAATCCTTGGCCCCTGTCATAAATGTACACGTAATTATTAGGCCTTGATAGATCCCTGAAAGTGGCTACCAGGGCAGGGGACACCCGACACCCTTAGACATAGGCACAAGCAGCCGTGTCAATAGCCCAACAGGGCCCTTCACTGGCTTCGCTGCCTTCCTATAGCCCCTACCTCCCATATATCAGGCCGTCTGTTGCCGCATGTTAACCTCACTTTCATTTCTTATTGGCGAGCTGTAAAAGAGGACAGGGATATATATGAGCTGGCCTTTAGCCGCTGGATGGAACATACTGTAGGTGCTGTGATGTGTGGAGGGAGAGGGGGTGTGTAGGCCAGTTCTCTAGGACCTGTCGATAACTTTACCTTTTTCAGACGACTGAACATGATTGAATGAAGATTTGGCCAGGGATAACCTACGTAAATGCGGACTTATCTTCAGAAATTAGCTTTATGAGCTTTATCATTCATTATTCAATAGCTGTATAAGGAATCACAGAGCCCTGTGCTTTTATTCTTTGATCCTGTATGTGTGATTTTGGTATGGAGAGAATAATAGGATTTCATGACAGTTGATTCGATAATTAACTCATATGATCATATAGCTAGGCATATAATCCTTCCGTGCTTCATTTCCTTCCATACTACCATACAATCATTTCCTCTCACCCTCACTTCTTCCCTCCTTCCCTCCTCTGCTCTCCCTCCTTCCTTTCCTTCTTCAGTCAGCTAATCACCAATCAGCCCACCTGTAAACCACCACCTATCCACCAATAGATAACATGTACTTAGTGTCGTTTCTCAGCTGTGTATGCAGGCTAGTTAAGGTGACAAGCAGCAGCCCTGGAAGGAACAGGGTTATTCTGGACTGTCCTGGTGGGTTTATTTGGGGTTGAGGAGGGTAGAGATCAGTGCAGAGCTCTGGGCCTCGGGGGTCTGAGAGGAGACACACTACACAATTAGACCCTACTTTAATGACCTCCTCTACCATGGACAACAGAAACCAGTAAAGCCCTGCCTGGAGGAGAGTGCATTAGAGGATGGTGCTGTAGGTAAAGACATACACAGAGACTATGCCCACACAGACATCATTTATACAGTGCCAACTTTCATCAAAATTGTTAAAAGTATTTATTTTTTATTCTACTAAATGCAGTTGGATAATGGATGAAGATACTCCAAACTTTTAGAATTGTTTAAATCTATCAGATATTTACTGAATTATAGCAGATAAAACATTTTACTGGCAGGGACAAATAATGAATAGATTTCAGGGATTTTGGTGGGAATTCGTGTTTACAATTTATTATCAAATTTCACTTTTATTTTCTTAGAATGCATATATACATTTTCTAATGATCAGGTATAGTTTTGTGTTAAACAATAAAGAAAATGATAGGTGTCTAATTTGCATAAATATGATGGGTGTGTTTTGCATATATTAATAAATTAACATAAAGGGGTGGAACAGGGCTGCAACCACCAATAACTTGCTCTGTCTAACCTACCTGCACTCACCGGTGCTGTCTGAACTGCCTCATTAATAACTGTTGTTGTCATGTTCTGTTGCATAATTCAAGTTTGTCAATAGCAGGATATCCTGGGATTGAAAATCAACATGCTTGGCTCTATATTACACCTATCTATACATACTATACATTGTATGTGAAATCAGACATAATATCACTATAATCCGAGTGCTCATTTCTGGAAGTTACTTTCATTTCTGTGCATCTCATTTCAACTGTATTAAATGATAACCTTTTTCAATTCCACAAAAAATTAACACCCATCAAAATAATGTTATCCTTCTTCTCTTTCTTTGGATGTAAGTGTCGAGAAGATGAGATACATCCCAGACTAAGCTTTACCGTTCTTATTGATTCAACGGAAAGACAACGTATTCCATTGAGCCCATTATAGCCATTACATGCTTGTGCTGTATTTGACAAGTCATTACAATCACTTCAATGGTCGTAACACCATAGCAGATCCCTTTTTGGGGCTATATGGAACCTTTTTTTTGAAGGTTCTATAAAGAATCATGCTCATACGGTTCTAAATGGAACCTGTATAGTACTATAAATCACCCTTCCTAAGGTTCTATATAGCACCAAAAAGGGTTTACGCTATGGTTACAACCCTTTTTGGTGCTATATAGAATGATTATAGGCCCTTTATGAAGAATGGTTCTATAAAGAACCTTCGTTCATGTCAAAGGTTCTTTGTATATCCTTTCGAAGAACCATTCAGAGGTTTTTATTCTGGTTAGCCATATTATATTGTTAAAATTCCATAGGTGTTATTATTGTTTAAATTGACATGTTGAATTAGGTGTTCTAACTCTGGAACAGCTGGGAGTCAAGGATAGAATTGAGAACCACTGATTTTGGCAACAGTTCTCAATTGATACAAGGCCATACTGTACTTGAGTCTTTCACAAGACACTGTCACTGTCCATAGTCACATTTAACATGTAATCGCAAAACACAACAGATTAGATAAACTGGAATGACACTTACTCATTGTTTCACAAAAAGAGCTTTGAGCAAACCACACCCCTAAATACATTTTAGTTATCACTAAAAGAGGAAAGAACCCTTTTCTGAACTGCAAAGAACCATTATGCAAGAACCGTTATGGTAATGAATGTCTGGGAGTAGCATTAAAGAGAATGTCAAAATTCCTCTGGCTCTCCACTTGAAACACCGCCTCTCTCTGCTCCCCATCCTGCTCACAAGATGGAGGACATTTCGCGGAGAAGTTTAGTTGCTGTTCTGAACAGAACGAGACGTGTTCAAATCCTGACCGGGTGCCACAGGAGGAATACAATATTGAAATCCTGTCACCAGTGCAGTCACCAGGTGACTCAGAAAACAGCGAGTTAAAACACAGACAAAGATACTTTTCTGGTAGGTACTGAAATGTATTTAATTTTTTTCCCCTTTCCCAAACATTAACCCTTCAGGGATTTGTTTGTCCAAACTGTCTACGTCCAAAAATGTATGTAAAAAAGCTTCCAGTATAAACGACTAAAATCAAATATAAAGTATGTAGAAAAGACAATGGGCCTACATATTATGTAATAGTATAATCATTGAGAGCTAACAATCACCAAAATAAAAGCTAAACAGTCAGGGGGATTGAACAGTCCAAAAACAATGATTTAACAGTATTTATTTTGTTATTAAGTTTGAGCCAAAGAACACATGGCAAAATGCATAGAATTGCAGGAAAGTATAAAAAAAATTGCTAAATGTTCTCTCAGCTTCCATGGCAAAATGTGCAAAATTGCAGGAAATTAGCTTTAAAGCAACAAAAATGTATCTCAGCTCCATGGAAAAATTCAGAGAATTGCAGGAAATTGGCTTAAAAATGTTACAATTAATAAAATAAAATAAATGGAGGCCTAATTGAATTTTTTTTTAAATTCAGCAACGCTGACCGCGCACATTGCCATGCCCCTTGCCAACATTGACCCTTTTTGATGCAGAGAAAACCCTGCCCTTAACTTGACCGGTCAGAATAAATGTCTAAACTTCATGTTTTATTCCTATCAAAAACCTACACTTAGAAATGTTATGTTTGGATCAACGAAATTTGACATTAGGAGAAAACTGGTTAAATGTCCAAATCTGAAGTCAAATCTGTAAAACTGTGAGATCTTGTTGCAGCACTACATGAATTGAAATGTATCTGATGTTGTACAGCACATCTAGGCATTTTTCTATGGCAACCTTTATTCAATATTCAATACAAATTGAACTCTTAAGGAACATCTGAGGATGTAGGGGGAGTGAAGGACATGAATGAGTAGCAGTACTCTGACGGCAGTACACTGACAGCTAACCCATTAGCCAGCCAGTGCCTTTACTTTCACACACACACATTAGTCCAGATCATCAATAGACTGCTTTTATCAGCTGTATCACTATGGCTAACGGAGCTAGCGCTGGCGCCACTAGCTGACGGTAAGCGGAGGGGACGGCAAATCATTGGCCTGCCATCATGCCAAAGGTAAATACCGCAGGTATTAAACACCTCCATAATAAGGAAAGCATGAAATGGGCTGTGTGTGTGTGTGTGTGTGTGTGTGTGTGTGTGTGTGTGTGTGTGTGTGTGTGTGTGTGTGTGTGTGTGTGTGTGTGTGTGTGTGTGTGTGTGTGTGTGTGTGTGTGTGTGTGTGTGTGCGTGTGTGTGTGTGTGCGTGTGCGTGGCCCCACTCTAAATGGCCAGTGACAGTAGGTGATGTTGGTGTTCGTCCTCTGATGATAGTGTAATGCTGCCGGCCTATAGCACTGCTCTGTGGGGCTCATTAGCTTGGCTTGTCAGAGGAACAATAAACATGTCCATCAAGCTAACCCCTCCTGTCACGTTGTTAATGGACCTGGATATACAACCTGGCGGCTAGTGTAGAGAGAGACACACACACGCACATGCACAGGGACATAAGCAAGCAAGCGCGCGCGCACACACACACACAGGCACGCAGGCACTCTCACATACACTCTCTCACACACACACAAACACACACGCACACACACACACTTACACACCGGGTCTGCATATTTAACCTGCCGGTTGCCAACAAGGGCCACTGGGGCCCAATAACAAACATTATCGTTTTGAGGGAGAGAGATCCTGGTACCACAGGGTTTGTGGCTTGCACAGCACCACTGCTCAGCACCACTCCCTACAGTGCCACACTCTTCAGAACCATGGACAGCTCCATTTCATACAGCGCCATGCTATTCAGAACCATGGGCAGCTCCATTTCCTAAAATGCCACGCTTGTCAGAACCATGGACAGATCCACTCAAAGCTCCAGTCACTGCAGCCCCACACTATAGCAGCACACCAATTCAGAGCAGCTTAACTCCCTTGGTGGCCTGAAGAATCCTCCGTAAACATGCACTTTCTCTCTTGCTATCAACAAAAGCATGTTCAAGCATGTAGGCTTTATTACCCAGGGTCATGCTGGTCTTTGGCTGAGCTCCACCTCTATAGAACTTTAATTAAACCTACAGATACACTGACACAGATCTGACCCAGGTCTTGAAATTGTCTATAGGTCAAATGTACGTACATACAGGTCTTCTGGGAAAAAGCCTGGAACAAAGATTTGGGCTAAAGGCAGCTTTTAGCTCTATAATTCAAGTTTTTATTTTTCCCCAATTCTCTTCATTGGACTAAAACAGGAAGCTGGATTTCCAAAAACTTTTTTTTTTTCTCCCCCAAGCAGAAAGAAATAATTAACCATACTAATCTCTTGGCTAAGAGCTAAGAGTCTGATAAGGTTCTGTAATAGAAAATCCCTGACTTCTCTTTTCATGTCCTGAAATAGGGACTTACATGGTATCACACAATGGTGGTCAGTACAATTTTTTTCAGGACTAATCTTCAGTGGAGAGATATTAATAAGAGCTAATGTCTGTCTCCTCTATCTACTTCAGTGGGCAGTGATTAGGAGGAGTTAGTGACATGGAGTTACAGGAGAGGAAATCAAGAGACTTTTTTGGAGGATCACTTTTACACGCACGCACGCACACATACACACAGATCCATCATGGGAAGGAGAGTGATAGGGGGACAGGTAAAACTACTCACCTGTCCCTAGATAATAAACTGCTCACCACCATTGATAGCCCCACAGCACCACTCACTAGAACGCCACGCTGTGCACCACCACTCCCTTACAGCCCCACACTGTTCAGAACCATAGACAATTCCAGTCACTGCAGCCCATCACGGTACTATAGCAGCACACCATTTTACAGCAGCTTTACTGCCTTGGTGGGACCCGCAGGTCCCGACAGAGATTTGGGAGCGGGTGGGAGCGGGCGGTCAGAGTGCAAGTGTCCTCTCTCATCATTGTTGCTGCTTCAAGTTCAGTAGCCATACGTGCGAGATCAGGTGCACGGGTGGTCTCAATTAAATAAGAGTAGACTATGCATGGGCAGAAAAGCACAGGGAAGTTATCTTTCAAGGAAATGAACTTCCTAAATATTAATTAGGCTAAAGTTTACTGCAGTGCATTGAAAAAAATATTGTTGCCCCATATTATTATACCTATTTCTGCGTTTATTTTTGCACATTTTGATATTGGCTATATGGAAAAACATTGCTTGGACCATGGCTGGCACGCTAGCTGTGTCACATAGCCTACGCCTAAAATAACATTGCGGGACTGCGGTTTGGGTTTACGACCAGTTCTTGCGGGAGCGGGTGGGTGTCGGACAGAAAGCCAGCGGGAGTGATATGAAAAGCGGCGGGTGCGGTCGGGAGCGGGATGAAGAAATCAGTCCTACACAGACCTCTAACCAGAAGAATCCTCTCTAATGCTATTTCTCTCTTGCTGTCTACCAAAGCGTGTTCAAGCATGTCCAAGCATGTAGTCTTTATTGCGTGTGTGGATAATCTCTTTTACCCAAGGGTATGCTGGACTAGGGCTGAGCTCCACCTCTACAGAAGAGGAGGAGGAACTTTAATGAAACCCACACATCCACTGACACGGATCTGGAAATTGTCTACAGATGAAATGTACGTACACTACCGCTCTAATGTTTTAGAACACCTACTCATTCAAGGGTTTTTCTTTATTTTTACTATTTTCTACATTGTAGAATAATAGTGAGACATGTCAACTATGAAATAACACATGTAGTAACCAAAAAAGTGTTAAACAAATCAAAATATATTATATATTTGAGATCCTTCAAATAGCCACCCTTTGCCTTGATGACAGCTTTGCACAAAAAAGTTCATTTGTGGAATTTATTTCCTTCTTAATGTGTTTGGGCCAATCAGTTGTGTTGTGATAAGGTGGAGGGATACAGAAGATAGCCGTATTTGGTAAAAGAACAAGTCCATATTATGACAAGAACAGCTCAAATAAGCAAAGAGAAACGACAGTCCATCATTACTTTAAGACATGGAGGTCAGTCAATATGGAAAAGTGCAGTCGCAAAAACCATCAAGCACTATGATGAATCTGGCTCTCATGAGGACTGCCACAGGAATGGAAGACCCAGAGTTACCTCTGCTGCAGAAGATAAGTTAATTTGAGTTACCAGCCTCAGAAATGGCAGCTCAAATGAATGCTTCACAGATTTCAAGTAACAGATACATCTCAACATCAACTGTTCAGAGGAGACTGTGTGAATCAGGCCTTCATGGTCGAATTGCTGCAAAGAAACCACTACTAAAGGACACCAATAAGAAGAAGAGACTTGCTTGGGCGAAGAAACACGAGCAATGGACATTAGACTGGTGGAAATTTGTCCTTGAATCCAAATTGGAGATTTTTGGTTCCAACCGCCATGTCTTTGTGAGATGCGGTGTGGGTGAACGGATGATCTCCGCATGTGTGTTTCCCACCGTGAAGCATGGAGGAGGAGGTGTTATGGTGTGAGGGTGCTTTGCTGGTGACACTGTCTGTGATTTATTTAGAATTTGAGGCACACTTAACCAGCATGGCTACCACAGCATTCTGCAGCGATACGCCATCGAATCTGGTTTGGTCTTAGTGGGTCTATAATTTGTTTTTCAACAGGACAACGACCCAACAAATCAAATCAAACTGCATTGGTCACATACACATGGTTGTTAGATGTTATTGCGAGTGTAGTGAAATGCTTGTACCTCCAGGCTGTGTAAGGGCTATTTTACCAAGAAGGAGAGTGATGGAGTGTTGCATCAGATGACCTGGCCTCTACAATCCCCCAACCTCAACCAAATTGAGATAGTTTGGGATGAGTCGTACCTCAGAGTGAAGGAAAAGCAGCCATCAAGTGCTCAGCATATGTGGGAACTCCTTCAAGACTGTTGGAAAAGCATTCCAGGTGAAGCTGGTTGAGAGAATGCCAAGAGTGTGCAAAGCTGTCATCAAGGCAAAGGGTGGCTATTTGAAGACTCTCAAATATAAAATATATTTTTATTTGTTTTACACTTTTTTGGCTACTACATGATTCCATATGTGTTATTTCATAGTTTAGATGTCTTCACTACTATTCTACAATGTAGAAAATAGTGAAAATAAAGAAAAACCCTTGAATGAGTAGGTGTTCTAAAACTATTGTAGTGTACATGCAGGTCCTCTGGAAAAAAAGCCTGGAATAAAGATTTGGGCTAAAGCCAGCTTTTAGCGCTATAATTCTATTCTTTCTTTTTTCCCTTCTTCCAATTCTCTGCATCGGTCTAAAAAAGGAAGCTGGATTTCCCCAAATGTTTTTTTTTTCCCAAGCAGAAAGAAATAATTAACCATACTAATCTCTTGGCTAAGAGCTAAGAGTCTGATAAGGTTCTGTAATAGAAAATCACTGTATTCTCTTTTCATGTCCTGAAATAGGGACTTACATGGTATCACACAATGGTGGTCAGTACTATTTTTTTCAGGACTAATCTTCAGTGGAGAGATATTAATAAGAGCTAATGTCTGTCTCCTCTATCTACTTCAGTGGGCAGTGATTGGGAGGAGTTAGTGACATCCAGTTAGTGACTGGAGAGGGATTCAAGGGACTTTTTTGGAGGATCACTTTTGTACACACACACACACACACACAAACACACTTTCTCTCCTAATGAAGGGATGTGGGTATTTGAGCCTAAAGTATACCCTTTTCACTGGCAATAAGAGCAGCATCCTCCACTCAGACTGACAGGAAGACAGAAAGACTGGAACACATAGACCTCTCTCATCAATACTTGTAATGCCCTAGCAGTAACACTGAAATGCATCAACAACAAAATTAAGCCTATTTGTATTCAACACTTGCATGGACACAACACTCAGAATACATCTGTGTCGGATCTGAGAAGCAGCACACAGCTTGTAATGACACTGGACAATGGACTGCCCAGTCTAATGCATTTTCATTATTCAATTTCTTTATTTAATTGTTTAGGATCTGAACACTTAAATAAACACTTTTCTCTAACACTTTTTAAACGCTTCAAGGCATTTAGAATTTAAACGAAAACGTGTCACATAGGGCTGGGGACAAGAATCGAGGTTTTGATTTTTTTCCATTTTTATGAGTGTTTGTCTTTTTGGTGCACCTTCCAACTCGCACACAGACACCAAGCCCCTCCCCCTGCCACTCACAACAACAAAGACAAAATATCACTTCTTCCTCTCTGAGAACAAGCACATGCTATTTGCATTTGAGATTTGTTCCGACAAATCGCTCATAGGGGGCACAATAAGAAGACAATAGTAAGACATCACTTTACTCTACTCCCAAAGTTAGAACAGAGCAGACCCTACTAAGACGGGAGCATCAATGAACGTGGCTTAGTTTCTGCCATGCGCAGCATTGCGGTACCATGTACCACTAGCAGCATTTTAGACACAGACTGTGCTAGCTGTCTCGTCTGTGTTTTATAAATGTGACCGACTGGCTCAAATCGGTCTTATGTAGCAAAATTTGAAATTGTGTTTTTTACATTGGATAAAAGTAGAGACTCAGTGCTACAAAATGGTATATCATACACTACATTTGAGGAACAATGGGAAAGTCATTCTGCTTTGAAAGTTGATAAACTTGTAAACTCACCTTTGAGAAAAGGTCCTGTGAATTGTTTTGGTACTACTACTGGAGAGCCCTTCTTTGCCTACACCTATTTAGCATTGTTCACACCCTCTTAAGCTTTAGCCCGACCCATCTCTCTAAGGGTTGATCCGAGCGTTCTGTACTAACAACAACAGTCAAGCACCCAAGCTAACTTGCTAGCTACTTCCAGACACAAGCGAGAAAACAGCTAACTGAACAGTACTCGCCCAAGCAGAGCTGGTTAAGCTGTTATATCATCCAGAGTGTTGGTGACTGCAACTGTGCTGTCAGATTGGCCTTTAGTAAATTCAGAGCGTTTCGCTCTCGGAGCGTTCAGAACGCACACTGGACGCTCTGGCCGATTATTAGGGTTGATGTGAACGTTCTGACCTCACAACGGCAGTCAAGCACCCAAGCTAAATGGCTAACATTGGCAACCTTGCTAGCTATTTCCAGACACAAATGAGAGAACACCCCACTCTGACCATTTTACTCGCCTTAGCAGAGCTGGTTAGGCTATTTTCATGTTATCCAGAGTGTTGGTGACTGTAACTGTGCTGCTGGCAACAATTTAATTATGCTTTTTTTGCCGATGATTACTGACACCGGCCATATTCAACGGATGTTGAGCGTTCATAAATTCATCAGTTATTCTGCGCTCTGGCACACTCAGACGAGAGTGCTCTGAAATAGGAGTAGATGGCCAGACTGAATTTACGAACACATCCAAAATGGTTACTTGCATAGTGGAGTCTTTTGTTAAGATATGTAGCTAGCTAGCTAGCTAGGTAAACAATGAACCACAATCCCAACTCATGACGTTACTACCCTGCATGAATCTGCAGGTAGCTACCCAACCAGGTTCAAGCTAACATTAGGCTATAACCAGCCAAGAAAACGACTCTGAGATACAAATAATACGATCATACATGTAACGTTAGCTAGCGATAGGCTGGACAATAGAACGAGTCAAAATTCCCCCAAGGCTGGAAAATGGCAAAAGATTGTTGGCTAAGCTGGAACACTAGTGCGAGCCCATAGCAAATTAATGGAATCGAACATTCACAGAGCCTCTTCTGACTGGAGTGACGCTTAGAATTCCATTTTGCCTAAATGGCACCAAAAAATGTAGTCCTTTTTATTTTACCACTACAATCTGTTCTTAGCACGACACTGAAAAATAACAACTTGTGTAGAAAGTAAACATCGCACCTCGATGGTTCCAAGTGTGCTTATGTCTGCATAATTCGGAAGTAGGGAAAAAATTGCAACTTTTGACTATTTCTGGTCTAGCGATCGATGACAGCAGAGTATGCTGCCCAATCTTATGTAATTAGAAAGAGGAGATTATCCTGATTAAAATGGTGACCGACTAGAAAAAAATCTAAATATACACATTGCGAGATATTTTGCTAAATATACCAACATGCCTCTCCATAGGAAAACAATGGGGGAGGGCTAACGGTATTTCGGAACTAGCGTTTGATGACAAGGAGTACGCTGCCCAGCCCTACATAATTAGAAAGAGGAGATTCTCATGATTAAAATGGTGTCCAATTTGAAAAAATCTAAATATACACATTGCGAGATATTTGGCAAAATAGACAGACATACCTATATTTGCCTATAAGAAACAATGGGATGACTTCAGAGTTCCATGAGTAATTTTTTGTTATTGTTTACATTTTAACTACCAGCAACATCGGCAGGTCTCATTGCCAGCAATATCAAAGCAGGCATTGTGACGTAGAACAATATGCTGGGAATAGAAGGTTCGGAAGGCGAGTTGATGCCACGGTGCTCAATAGAGCTAATAGGAGCTGGCAGGGTGAAAAATGCAGCAAAAATAAGGCCTTTTTTCGTGATTACTTCAAAACTACGGCAAGCAGCTGGGACATATGGTAATATTATGAAACTGGGCTCCACGTCGGATGCAATTAACTAGTTTTTAGAAAAAAGCATTGTTAAAAATGTTGTGTCCAGCCTGCTAGCGAGCCAGACAGCTAACGTAAGCTAGCTAGCTAACAATATACTTTAACTTAAAATGAAAATACTTTATGTCAAAATTAGAAACATGTAATATCTGAAAATGTAGCTAGCTAGACTATCTTACCCTTGTTCTGAAATCGGATTAGATAGCCAGAGCGAATTTACCAGCTAGTACAGTACGTCTATCAACAGTTGTTGCAGTGACATTCTATTGAAATGGATACTTGCATAGTGGAGTCTTTCGTTAAGATATGTAGCTAGCTAGCTAGCTAAAGAATGAACCATAATTCCAACTCATGACGTTATTACCCTGCATGAATCTGCAGGTACCTAACCAACCAGGTGCAATGTTAGCTAGCTAACATTAGGCTATAACTAGCAAAGCAAATGGCTCTGAGATACGAAGAATAAGATCAGACACGTAGCGTTAGCTAGAGAGCCAGTCAGCTAACGTTAGCTAGCTAACAGTACACTTTAACTTGAAATGAAACCACTTTCTGTCAAAATTAGAAACGTGTAATATCTGAAAATGCAGCTAGCTACATCTTATCTGTAGACATCATGGATGGACGTGCCTCCTGTTGGATGCCATGGTTGCCCTTAGTTTGAAGATGTAATCCGGAGACAGATGTTTTCTCCATCTCCTTAGCTATCTTACTCGAAATCCACTGATTTCAAAACTCAGTCCTCCAGAAAGTGGAGAAGAACACTTATGCAGTTTTACTACGCAAATACATACATTTTTTAAATGCATTGGACAGTAATAACTAGACATACTAACCAGCTCAAATAGACAGAAACTTGCTATATGGCAGACCAATCCAAACTCATCTCTCGGCATGTCCAGCCCACTCATTATTTCAGCCAATCATGGCTAGCGGGAAGGTTGCTGACTTTTTCTGTGGCTAAACCAACTAGTCTCATAATTTAACCATTTTATTCGTATTTACAGATGGCATACAAGTTTGTTATTAAAACCTGTTAGGGCTAGGGGGCAGTATTGACACGGCTGGATAAAAAACATACCCGATTTAATCTGGTTACCACTCCTACCCAGTAACTAGAATATGCATATACTTATTACATATGGATAGAAAACACCCTAAAGTTTCTAAAACTGTTTGAATGGTGTCTGTGAGTATAACAGAACTCAAATGGCAGGTCAAAACCTGAGAGATTCCTTTACAGGAAGTGGCCTGTCTGACCATTTCTTGAACTTCTTTTCCATCTCTATCTTTTACTAAGGATCTCTGCTCTAACGTGACACTTCCCACGTCGTCCATAGGCGCTCAGAGCCCGGGAAAAAACAGAATGTTGTCATTCCCAGGCTGAAACACATTATCGCCTTTCTCAAGTGGCCGATCAAGGGACTCTGGGCTTATGCACGTGACCCGACCGCCCCCGCCTTTGTGATTTTTTCCTCTGTTTGCCGAAAAGGAGATTCCCTGTCGGAATATTATCGCTTTTCTACGAGAAAAAGGGCGTAAAAATTGATTTTAAACAGCGGTTGACATGCTTCGAAGTACGGTAATGGAATATTTAGAATTTTATTGTCACGAATTGCGCCATGCGCGCGACACTTCTTTACCATTTCGGATAGTGTCTGGAACGCACGAACAAAACGCCGCTATTCGGATATAACGATGGATTATTTTGGACCAAACCAACATTTGTTATTGAAGTAGCAGTCCTGGGAGTGCATTCTGACGAAGACAACAAAAGGTAATCAAACTTTTATAATAGTAAATATGATTATGGTGAGTGCTAAACTTGCCGGGTGTCTAAATAGCGAGCCCGTGATGCCTGGGCTATGTACTTAGAATATTGCAAAATGTGCTTTCACCAAAAAGCTATTTTAAAATCGGACATATCGAGTGCATAGAGGAGGTCTGTATCTATAATTCTTAAAATAATTGTTATGCTTTTTGTGAACGTTTATCGTGAGTAATTTAGTAAAATGTTAGCGAATTCCCCGGAAGTTTGCGGGGGTATGCTAGTTCTGAACGTCACATGCTAATGTAAAAAGCTGGTTTTTGATATAAATATGAACTTGATTGAACAAAACATGCATGTATTGTATAACATAATGTCCTAGGGTTGTCATCTTATGAAGATCATCAAAGGTGAGTGCTGCATTTAGCTGTCTTCTGGGTTTTGGTGACATTATATGCTGGCTTGAAAAATGGGTGTCTGATTATTTCTGGCTTGGTACTCTTCTGACATAATCTAATGTTTTGCTTTCGTTGTAAAGCCTTTTTGAAATCGGACAGTGTGGTTAGATTAACGAGAGTCTTGTCTTTAAATAGCTGTAAAATAGTCATATGTTTGAGAAATTGAAGTAATAGGATTTTTAAGGTTTTGAAAATCGCGCCACAGGCTTAAAGTGGCTGTTACGTAGGTGGGACGAATTCGTCCCGCCTAGCCCAGAGGGCACATGAAAATCCACATGTTTGAGAAAGCATTTCTGGCAAAAATTGCATTTAGATTTTTTTTTTTTAGTTTACATTCAAACATCTCTCCTGTGAAGTAGTGACCTACGACATACGCCGAGTTTCCTGAAACGGGTCACAAAATGGGTCAAAATTCTACGAAGATCCAGAATAATTCAGTTAAGCAATCTGGGAAGGGGGTTCCGCTAGCGGAACACCTGGCCTACAGTCAGTGAAATTGCAGGGCGCCAAATTCAAACATAAATCTCATAATTAAAATTCCTCAAACATACAAGTATTATACACCATTTTAAAGATAGACTTCTCGTTAATCCAACCACAGTGTCCAATTTCAAAAAGGCTTTACGGTGAAAGCACACCATGCGATTATGTTAGGTCAGCACCTAGCCACAAAAAAACATACAGCCATTTTCCAAAGAAGGAGAGGTGTCACAAAAGTCAGAAATAGCATTAAAATGAATCACTAACCTTTGATGATTTTCATCTGGTGGCACTCCCAGGACTCCATGTTAGACAATAAATGTTTGTTTTGTTCGATAAAGTTAATCTTTATGTCCAAAAACCTCATTTGAAATTGTCGTGTTATGTTCAGAAATGCATTGTCTCAAACAAACATCCGGTGAAAATGCAGAGAGCCACATCAAATTACAGAAATACTCATCATAAACATTGATATAAGATACAAGTGTTATACATACGATTAAAGATAAACTTCTTGTTAATCCAGCCACTGTGTCCGATTTCAAAAAGGCTTTACGGTGAAACCACACCACGCGATTATGTTAGGTCAGCGCCTAGCCACAAAAACCATACAGCCATTTTCCAACCAAGGAGAGGTGTCACAAAAGTCAGAAATAGCATTAAAATGAATCACTTACCTTTGATGATCTTCATCTGATGGCACTCCCAGGTCTCCATGTTAGACAATAAATGTTTGTTTTGTTCGATAAAGTTCATCTTTATGTCCAAATACCTCCTTTTTGTTCTTGTGTTTAGTCCAGTAATCCAAATGCACAAAGCGCGGACACAAAGTCTAGACGAAAAGTTATTCGTAGAAACATGTCAAACGATGTTTCTAATCAATCCTTAGGGTTTTTTTATCATAAATATTCAATAATGTTTCAACCGGACAATACTGTTTTCATTAGAAAGGAAAGGGAACGGAGCTCACGCTCACGGCCACGCGCATGACTAAACTAAAGGCTTTCACCTGGGCCATCTGCTTAGAGTGCTCTTATTCGCTCCCCTTTCACAATAGAAGCCTGAAACAACTTCTAAAGACTGTTGACATCTAGTGGAAGCCTTAGGAAGTGCAATCTGACCACATATAGTTGGTTCAGAGTTCGTTTTGATATTTCAACCTGCGTGTCTGGATCACATCTAGTGTGGAAGTACAAAATCAACATGTGCTCAATGACACACGCGGACGCACATGCCCGATCTAGACAGCATGTTAGGAGATATAGGTTTTCTCCTGGTTGGAAACTCACTGGAAAAAACGGACTATCATGTTTAATCTGCAATTCTTAAACGCCTGTGTTGAAGATGAGAACACTTATTGGCAAATCTAAAAGCCTAATGTTTAGGTTATAAACGTGTCACATTTTGTGTGGTTGGGAGTGGGTGATTTTTTTTATTTATTAAAATTTAAAGAGATTTTGGGAGAGAGAGGCTAAAATATAACACTCCCCACTAACAGACACCCAAATAGTAGAAATCCTCTGATTCTCACCAGAGCATGCAGGGCCAACACACCCACACAATATTTTCTTATTCAGACTCTTACCCCGCAGCACCCACATTTCCAGTGAATCGTTGGAGATTCAATAACTGCATATGTCAGCTGTCTAGTGCAGGGTGCTTACACACAGGCAGACACAGTCCTCTACCTATTTCTGTTTCTACATTACCATAGAAATGGCTGCATCTTTGCATGGGCCACCATCATACTGAGACAGGAGGTGGATGTATGCGATAAAACATCAAACAACCACAAACAACCCAACAGAGCTCACTTAATGCAATTCTCTGTACTGTTGGTAAACGGCGTTAAGTTCGCTGTGGCGACCGTGGAAGGGTCACTTAAGCAGCTGTGCAAGTGGGTTTTGAGGCTTTTGCAGGTGTGGAAAAGCGCCACACGTGTAGCGTGGTGAACTGAGTGTAAGGAAACCGTACAGTGGCTACTGGACAGCAGTAGTGGATAGAATGCAAGCCTCAGACTGCTAGCAACTTCCCTTTATTCAACACATGACATCCCTCCAGTCAGATGGATGGATAGATGTATAGATACAGAGGGAAGGAGCGGGATAGATGGAAAATCTAATCAACATTGAAGTCCAGAGTCAAATCTGGGCTGGGAGCCTGGCAGGGGAGAGACAATGACAGATGTGACGATTTGAGTTGTAAGCCTGACCATGGCCAACCCAGCCTGGTCATAGACTAGACGTAACATAGTAACTTAAATCTGGGACACTCAAAATAGTATGATATGTTATGTTTAGTATTGTTACATAACACAGAAGTTTATATAAAGCAAAAATTAAAGTAGGGTGGTTGGTTGGCGCATAACGCAACCGTCTAGCAACCCAAAGGTTGTGTGTTTGAATCTCATCACTGACAACTTTAGCTAATTAGCAACTTTTCAATTACTTACTACTTTTTTGCTACTTGCAACTATACTGAACAAAAATATAAACGCAGCATGTGAAGTGAGTCGAAATAAAATATACCAGAAATGTTCCATACGCACCAAAAGCTTATTTCTCTTAAGTTTTGTGCACAAATTTGTTTACATCCCTGATAGTGAGCATTTCTCCTTTGCCAAGATAATCCATCCACCTGACAGGTGTGGCATATCAAGAAGCTGATTAAAAAGCACGATCATTACACAGGTGAACCTTGTGCAGGGGAATAAAATGTGCAGTTTTGTCACACAACACAATGCCACAGATGTCTCAGGTTGAGGGAGCGTGCCAATTGGCATGCTGACTGCAGAAATGTCCACCAGAGCTGTTTCCAGATAACTGAATGTTCATTTCTCTACAATAAGCCACCTCCAGTGCAGTTTTAGAGAATTTGGCAGTATGCCCTTCCAGCCTCACAAACACAGACCACGTGTAACCACGCAAGCCCAGGACCGCCACATCCGGCTTCTTCATTTGAGACCAGCCACCCGGACAGCTAATAAAACTGTGGGTTTACACAACCAAAGAATTTCTACACAAACTGTCAAAAACCGTCAGAAACCGTCAGGGAAGCTCATCTGGGTGCTCATCGTCCTCACCAGGGTCTTGACCTGACTGCAGTTCGGCGTCTTAACCGACTTGATTGGGCAAATGCTCACCTTCGATGGACATTGGAAAGCTGGAGAAGTGTGCTCTTCACGGATTAATCCCGGTTTCAACTGCACCAGGTAGATGGCGTTGAGTGGGCGAGTGGTTTGCTGATGTCAACTTTGTGAACAGAGTGCCCCATGGTGGCGGTGGGGTTATGGGCAGGCATAAGCTACTAACAATGAACAATGGCATTTTATCGATGGCAGTATGAATGCACAGTGATACCGTGACAAGATCCTGTGGCCCATTGTCGTGCTATTCAACCGACGCCATCACCTCATGTTTCGCGTAGTAATGCATGGCCCATGTCGCACGGATCTGTACACAATGGCCTGCATGCTCACCAGACATTTCACCCATTGAGCATGTTTGGGATGCTCTAGATTGACGTGTACAACAGCATGTTCCAGTTTCCATCAATATCCAGCAACTTCGCACAGCCATTGAATAGGAGTGGGACAACATTCCACAGGCCACAATCAACAACTATGCGAAGGAGATGTGTCGCGCTGCTTGACACAAATGGTGGTCACACCAGATACTGACTGGTTTTCTGATCCACGCCCCTAACGTTTTTCAAAGGTATCTGTGACCAACAGATGCATGTCTGTATCCGTAGATTAAGGCCTAATGAATTTATTTAAATTGACTGATTTCCTTATATGTAATTAGAATGTTAGCTAACCCGTCCGCTAACCTTAACCCCTAACCCTTAGCTTGGTTAACGTTAACCAACTAGCTAGCGTTAACATTAGCCACCTAGGTACCTAGCTAACCTTAGCCACAACAAATTAGAATTCGAAACATATGATACATTTTTCAAATTTGTAACATATTGTACGAATTGCAATTCGTAACATATCATATGAATTGTGATCCGTAACATATAATACTTAATGGATGATGGACATCCACAAATTAATACATATGTCACGAAACGTAGCATATCATACTAACTTGAGTGTCCCGGATTACCATTTACTATGTTACGTCTACCGCTGAGTCCAGGTTGGCCAGCCAGCCGGCTTTACTGATACCACACCAGTCCAACACATCACACCCCCAGCCTGAGGAATCAGACTTAAGGGGCAATAATGATATCAATAAAAACATCACCATGTCGAAATGGTGGGCCTACTGTATGAATGAATGACATTGCATGCAACACAAAAAGTGTCATTACTGTAGTTGTTTTAAAAACAGTTTCAACGATTCACACAGCTTGATCTTTTGAGAGAGGATTACAGTTGTTTTGTATCAGTAGGAATCAGGGTTTCGGGTTAGGAAAATGTGACGCTGGACATTTGACTGGCAGCATTTTAATTTAGCGGACATTTGAGAAATTTACCGGAACCATATGCATTGAGTGTGTAACCTGATTAGGGTGTTCACCCACAGTGTTCAGAATGACAGAAATCCCATTTAGATTATGGTAATTCATTTTAACAGAACATGCAACTCGAGGATACATCAGCATTCGTCCTTCTTACCAAATTCTGATGTGCACTTTAAAGATGTTACAATAACTGTCCACATTTACTTTTCCTCAGCCAACAACACAAGCAACAACAGCAAAATAACTAGCCTTTCAATCTACTATCCCCCATAGTAGAAAAGTTTACCTATTCTATTGGTCAGCTGTCGTTCTGTGCAAGAAATGAATAGCCTATTTCAAAACAGACTCTGGGACAGTTGTGGGATGATAGATCCCAAATGCATACAACCAGTAGGCCTAGTATACATCCAAAAGACTTTAAAAAGCAATGTAGCTGATGCAACAAATCAGAACGTTTAGCTTAACATTTTTATAAACTATTATTTCTTCACGTTATAAGCAATGTGCACAAGGAAATAGGCTACACACATGTAAGCAGTTTCATGTTTTGAAATTTTGAAAGAGGGAAGATCTAAAGATGCAACAACAAGCACGGGTTGCTAATATGACTAGGTTTGTGCTTTTGGCTTTTTGGACAATGAAATAAAGTTGATATTGAAAACCAACAGAACATGAGAGAAATAGGGTACTTGGCACATGGAAGTCTTTATAAAATAATTCCCTCCACATTTCTAAGAGTCGGATTTTGGCTAGACGACTTTGATGCAAGGTAAGACATTCCTCCTCATATGAAGTAAAACATTCACACTATCTCCAGCTCATTGCAGCAAAGTTTTGTGTGACGCGCTGAAGCCTGCCTACCGTTGCCTATGCACTTGAATGGCGAATGAGAAGCAAGCTTCAATTACCTGATGAGAAAAAAATGTTATAGCTATTTTTAATTGTGACCTTCAAAACTGTTTTTAACACAAGATTGTACACTGCTCAAAAAAAGAAAGGGAACACTAAAATAACACATCCTAGATCTGAATGAATGAAATAATCTTATTAAATACTTTTTTCTTTACATAGTTGAATGTGCTGACAACAAAATCACACAAAAAGAATCAATGGAAATCCAATTTATCAACCCATGGAGGTCTGGATTTGGAGTCACACTCAAAATTAAAGTGGAAAACCACACTACAGGCTGATCCAACTTTGATGTAATGTCCTTAAAACAAGTCAAAATGAGGCTCAGTTGTGTGTGTGACCTCCACTAGCCTGTATGACCTCCCTACAACGCCTGGGCATGCTCCTGATGAGGTGGCGGATGGTCTCCTGAGGGATCTCCTCCCAGACCTGGAGTAAAGCATCCGCCAACTCCTGGACAGTCTGTGGTGCAACGTGGCGTTGGTGGATGGAGCGAGACATGATGTCCCAGATGTGCTCAATTGGATTCAGGTCTGGGGAACGGGCGGGCCAGTCCATAGCATCAATGCCTTCCTCTTGCAGGAACTGCTGACACAATCCAGCCACATGAGGTCTAGCATTGTCTTGCATTAGGAGGAACCCAGGGCCAACCGCACCAGCATATGGTCTCACAAGGGGTCTGAGGATCTCATCTCGGTACCTAATGGCAGTCAGGCTACCTCTGGCGAGCACATGGAGGGCTGTGCGGCCCCCCAAAGAAATGCCACCCCACACCATGACTGACCCACCGCCAAACCGGTCATGCTGGAGGATGTTGCAGGCAGCAGAACGTTCTCCACGGCGTCTCCAGACTGTCACGTCTGTCACATGTGCTCAGTGTGATCTTGCTTTCATCTGTGAAGAGCACAGGGCGCCAGTGGCGAATTTGCCAATCTTGGTGTTCTCTGGCAAATGCCAAATGTTCTGCACGGTGTTGGGCTGTAAGCACAACCCCCACCTGTGGACGTCGGGCCCTCATACAACCCTCATGGAGTCTGTTTCTGACCATTTGAGCAGACACATGCACATTTGTGGCCTGCTGGAGGTCATTTTGCAGGGCTCTGGCAGTGCTCTTCCTGCTCCTCCTTGCACAAAGGCGGAGGAAGCGGTCCTGCTGCTGGGTTGTTGCCCTCCTACGGCCTCCGCCACGTCTCCTGATGTACTGGCCTGTCTTCTGGTAGCGCCTCCTTGCTCTAGACACTACGCTGACAGACACAGCAAACCTTCTTGCCACAGCTCGCATTGATGTGCCATCCTGGATGAGCTGCACTACCTGAGCCACTTGTGTGGGTTGTAGACTCCGTCTCATGCTACCACTAGAGTGAAAGCACCGCCAGCATTCAAAAGTGACCAAAACATCAGCCAGGAAGCATAGGAACTGAGAAGTGGTCTGTGGTCCCCACCTGCAGAACCACTCCTTTATTGGGGGTGTCTTGCTAATTGCCTATAATTTCCACCTGTTGTCTATTCCATTTGCACAACAGCATGTGAAATTTATTGTCAATCAGTGTTGCTTCCTAAGTGGACAGTTTGATTTCACAGAAGTGTGATTGACTTGGAGTTACATTGTGTTGTTTAAGTGTTCCCTTTATTTTTTTGAGCAGTATATTTAGAAATGATGCAGAAAGACTGTGCTTATAAAAGCAGATGTTTCACTGCAGCACAAACAAACAAGATATTTATTTTAATTCCACTGAATAATGCAAATGAAACTGTAGACCGATAATCATGACCGGTCAAATGTATTTCCACTGACTGGTATATCCATCAATAAATAGGCAAAAAATAATTATTTTGCAAAGGGACTTTTTTTTTTTCTGACAAATGGCCGGCGCCGATTTCATATTGCTTTTCATTTTTGTTGTCGGCCAAAAGCCGGGTAACGGAAACCCTGGTACGAAGTAACCCCTATACATAGTACATAGGTGTATATACAGTATCCAGTCTTTAATTCTGATATGTGAACTGATCATATTTTATATCCAACACAGTACAATATAAGGAAAAAAACAGACAAACTCAATGGAAATCTGTATTGAAGAGGGGTTGGGTCGAGTTACTGCTGTTCTCAGTGCATTGCTGTGTGCATGTGCGTGTGTATGTGTAGTGTTTCAACTGGAATGACACACGAAAGGTTCACACTACACATGAGACCAGGAGAAAGGAGTGACGGCACTGAGCTGGAGGAAATGAAGTAGGTAGGCTTATGCGTGTCAAAAGTGTAATCATGGCTAGCTGTTTCACTGTTTCAGCTGTCTTCTTGTGCTTATTGCTGGTGTCATGTATTTCTGACACACACACATACACACACCATGAGTTGCGAACAGCCAAGCACATCAACGAAACCTAGTCGGTAATCTGCATGTATATTCTGTACCCACATAGATGTAACCTATTTCTCAACTGACTACAGTCGACTCCTGATAGTTACACTTTGAATAAGTGCAAACTCTGTTGAAGCACAGTGTAGTCCCCCAGTCCCATTTTTTTATTTTTTTTACTTGTTCTGGATATCTGTATATTTCACAGATTGGTGTATCGATTAAAAACAGTGCCAACCCACTAGGCACACACTGGTTGAATCAGTGTTGTTTCAATGTCATTTCAATGAAATTATGTTGAACTAAGGTGGAATAAATGTTGAATTGACGTCTGTGCCCAGTGGGAAGCCATTGCATACGCAAATAGCTGACAATATCCAGCATGGCGATGTATTCATAACAGCCTTTCCAGTAGAGAGGTGTGCTACAGTATCAGTACTCACTAGCCATCTGGTAGGCATTATTCCAACATAAAAAAATAAAAAACCAAAAAACCTTTATTTAACTAGGCAAGTCAGTTAAGAACAAATTCTTATTTACAATGACAGCCTACATTACTTTTATAACACATACTGAACAGTAGAGCTCAGTTGCAAGCCAGTTTTTAGCATGATGATTCAGAATGATGTGATATACAGATGTAGGATCTTCATTTGATCACCCTGTTGCAGGAGAACGTTCCTGCAGT
The DNA here is from genome assembly GCF_965601325.2 of Salmo salar. Lineage (NCBI taxonomy): Eukaryota > Metazoa > Chordata > Actinopteri > Salmoniformes > Salmonidae > Salmo > Salmo salar. The sequence continues at coordinate 12,398,961 of NC_138318.1, read as the reverse complement.
GCAGGACACTTAAAACGTGTAGTGTATTTGAGGTTTTAAAAGGCTTCTGAAGTTTGTAACTTCCTCTTGTATGCCGAGGAAAAGTAGATGAGTCATTGTTCAAGGTCTTTCTGTCTGCTTGCTCAGAGTCTGTCTTCAGGAGTCTGTTCATTCCTCCAAGGCATCTGGAGCTGGAGGCTAGCTCTAGGGAGAATTTGGGCAGCTATGTTATGTGGGGAATACTAAACAGAGAGGAGCACAGTCTGGTTCACACAGAACATTACACGATTAAATGTTGATTTAGCTTCAGAATATATTTTGAGAGTGATTCTAGCAGATACTCAAAAGACCTGCATTACTGCAGTTGATACAGTTTTGTAACGTAAAACCAGGTGTGTGTGTTATGCCAACAGCTTGTTCAGAGCTACTTAGTCTTACAGACACTGTTAAGTGCTAAGAGGAGAGAAGAGGAGAGACCTTCACTTGTGCATTATTAATCCTTACTAATCCTCAATGTACATCCCTAAATTCCTCTCACTTCTCCATCTGATTAACACAACACACACTGAGGACCAAATCTCCCACTTCCATCCCATTCCCAAACCATCCGGAGACTGAGATGGCCATTGCAAAAGGTTGATTTTGTGGGCAATTAACCATTTGTACTTGGTTCACAGGAGGTTGGTGGAACCTTAATTGGGGAGGACGGGCTCTTGGTAATGGCTGCAGCGGAATAGGTGGAATGGTATTAAATACATCAAACATGGTTTCCATGTGTTTGATGCCATTCCATTTGCTCCATTGCAGCCATTACTATGAGCCGTCCTCCCCTCAGCAGCCTCCACTGACTTGATACTACTGGTGTGCGTGGCCAAAGAGCTCTTTTATCTTGCCATCTGACCATAGCACCACCTATGGTCAGTTTGATAAACTGCATTGGCACTTGGATTGGAACCGGTGCAAAGGTCAGACGACATGAAAATAGAGCTCTTTGGACACAGTGGTGGGTTTGGTGTCGAAAAACAAGCATATGCAGAAAATAATCTCATGTAAAATATGGTGGTGCATCTTTGATGTTATGGGGCTATTTTCCTTCAACTGGTCAAAGGCATCATGAACTTTACCCAGTACCAGGACATTTTTGCCAAAAACCTGGTTGCCTCTGCCAGGCTGATACTTGGCTGCAAGTGGATCTTCCAGCAAGACAATAACCCCAAGTGTAACAGTATAGCTTCCGTCCCTCTCCTCGCTCGAACCAGGGACCTTCTGCACACATCGACAACAGCCACCCTCGAAGCATCGTTACCCATCGCTCCACAAAAGGCACGGCCCATGCAGAGCAAGGGGAACAACTACTTCAAGGTCTCAGAGCGAGTGACGTCACCGATTTAATTGCTATTAGCGCGCACCCCGCTAACTAGCTAGCCATTTCACATCAGTTACACAAGCACACATCAAAATCCCCAAATAAATGGTCAATTGACCACAAAATCAATATTTTGCAATGGCCGTCTCAGTCTCCGGACTTGAACCCCATTGAAAACCTGTGGTTTGAATGGAAGAGGGCAGTCCATAATCGCAGAGGAAGGATATCAAGGATATGGAAATATTCTATATGGAAGAATGGTCTAAGATCCCTTCCAATGTGTTCTCCAGTGTCATAAAACATATTAGAAAAAGGCTCAGTGTTGGAGTACTGAAAACAGGGGTGCCAATCATTTTGACCCCTATCTTTTTGAGATTTGTTTTTATTACTCGTTAAACAAAATCTCTTTCTCTGACAAATTCTAATAGTATAAAATATCATTTTCAAAACATTTTTTTCATACAATATGCGTAGCTTAGTATTTGTATTATTTTACAATAATGCATAGTCACTTCACCCCTACCTACATGTACAAATTACCTTGACTAACCTGTACCCCCGCACATTGACTCTGTACCGGTACCCCTTGTATATAGCTTCGTTATTGTTATTTTATAATTTTTTACTTTAGTTTATTTGGTCAATATTTTCTTAACTCTTTCTTGAACTGCACTGTTGGTTGAGGGCTAGTAAGTAAGCATTTCACGGTAAGGTCTACACTTGTATTCGGCGCACGTGACAAATAAAGTTTGATTTGATCACACCATTTCAGCATATCATGAATTTGAGGATTCCATTGATAACTCGGTGTGTCTAAATACAATGCGTCATTGGTGATACTCAATTTAGATGAAGGGAAATTACATCATGGGCAAAGCTATTAATCATTTCACATTAGTAAATTCTTTTTAAAGGGTTTAATGACCTTAGATTTGAGCATCTGTGGTCTCCTTTTGAAAAAATCCTCAATAACCAAAAATGTGTCATTGGTGTGACTATCATTTGTGTTACTACTACTACTGGTGGTAATGTTATCATAATAGTAAAAACTATTTAAAGTAATTAAGCTGCCATATTAGTTGATTTACAATAGATATACTATAGCTCCACTCATGTGTTGTGTCCGTCAATCTCCAATCTTTATCAGGCCATATAAAAGCCTAGAGATGTCTTACTTCCCAGTGGCTCTGCTCTGTCTGTGTTTAAGTCCGTGATTAGCGTGTTGGTTGAGTGGTGTGCCTGGGACATGAATCCACCATGGATCTACTACTAAGCCTGGGAGCATTAAACAAGCATGTGGTCCCTGACTGGATTGCAACACTTAACTGAGAGCCCTGCTCAGCGTGTAAAGAGAGACTGTAGAGCTGCAATCAGTCTGTGACTATGCCACCATCAATACACATCTAAAACCCTCACAAAGCACTAATCACCATGCAAGTGTCTTTTGGTTTTAGAAAAGTGCTATTATTCCTATCCATTTCTATTACTTTACAGTGGCGTATGTGTATATGTTATGGTGTTGAATGAATGGGTTTAACATAATAGAAGAGTGCATATGCATCTATGGTGTAGCATTTGACCTTTTGTTAATCAGAATGACCAGTCTGACTGAACGGATGGGGTTAATCAACGGAATACGAAGAGCGATGAAGATGAAGAGTGACTCAAATTGGAAATTAAGATACGTGATGAGATGAACGACTGAACAAACAAATAAAGGGCTAATAAATTAATGGATTAAATGCCCTGGTGAGTCATCTGAGATGCATCATTTGCTTTCAAATTGTGAAACTCCATTAGCTGGATCCACTTAATCAAATAAACTCTATCTCTCACTCGTTCTCTCTTGTTATTTTGCTCTCACTCTTTTTTTCCTCATTCTCTCTCTAATTGCTAGAAGAACAGTAAATGAGGAAAACGTGACAAGGCCACATCTCTATGAGAGAGAAAGCGAGAGAAAGAGCAAGAGAGTGGAGTGCATAAAGATAGTGACAGAGAGAGAGAGAGAGAGAGAGAGAGAAATAGAGAGAGGGAGAGAGAGATGCAGGTCCTGCTGCAATTTTAGTCCTACTAAATGCCTGACTAAAAACTTTTTTTAGAAACAGGCTAATGAGTTTATTACATGCAGGGTGTCAGGTGGTTATAGGTTAATGTGTATTTCTGTCTGTGAATGATCTGAGATTGAGATGTGCTAGCGATGCTGATAGGTTAGAACAAAATACATCGACAGTATCTTCTAAATGGTCTGATTTTGAGTCATAATCGAGCCAATGTCGACTGATGAAAATACCGGGCAGTATCGTCTTAAAGCCCATTAATAGAGTATGAAAACGCATCTAAGAGTCTCATCTCAGAGAGCAATAAACACATTGGAGCATCTGAGTTGATTGTCAAGCAATAGTGCAGAGATGTATTGTGTATGAGAGACACAGAGAGAGAGCGAGAGAGAGAGAGAGAGAGAGAGAGAGAGAGAGGAGAGAGAAAATGTTTCAGAAAATGAGCCGGCAAGCAGCCTCTCCAGATACGTACATTAGGCCTACGCGATGAGAAAGAGAATGTCATACTTTCAAGATAAATCTATTAAGGGAAACATAAGAAGGGAGCAGGAGATGTCCAGCGAGCTACAGTAGGGAGATTTCCCAGGATGCTTCAGTGATGGAGTTCTTGTAGAGAGGCCCCGCTGTTCTCAGAGGACCCTAGGAGCTGCAGGTCTTTCATCAGCCTCAGGGCGTCCTTCTCACTGCCTGAAAAATAATTACTGAGAAGCCCAGAACGCAGGGGCCATATTTCTCCTGCACCCCTTCCTCCTCCTCACCCCCTCCTTCCCCCTATCCTCACACCTACCCTTGAGGCTTGATTTCTAAATCATTTGAAGTATGATATGAATGAGAGTGAAGCGGTTGGAGCCGATGCATGAATAAGAAATAAGGAGATGTAGAAGATGTTTCATGCCTGTGTTACGCTTATGACTGTGATTAAAACTTGGAGAGGAGGTGGTTTGATTGAATAGACTGTTGCAATAGCTCTCCAACTTTAGCTAAATTATTTTTTTTCAGAATTTATATCATGCCAACAGTTGTGTGTCCTTACGCTGTTATAATCTTATAAAATGAAGAGTCGTTCTTGACATTCTACAAAGCATCACTTGAGGATCACTTGAGAAAACACAGAAAACATCTTTAATCGACTTGCTAGACTCAAAACCTATTTATCTTTCTCTCGCTCCTTCTCTTTCTAAAATCCTCCCTCTCCTCCTCTGTATCTCTCCCTCCCTCCACTCTTATCTCCGTCTCTCCCACTCACCGCCCTCTGTCTATCTCTTCTTCTACACCCCCATCCCGTCCCCACTCTCTCTGCAGGCCTATCTCCCTTCCTTATCTTCCTTCTCCCTCTTTTTCTCTTCTTCTTCCTGAACTGCTCTAGTAGCAGCAGCCGCCCACATTCAAAATGGACACCCTTCTGAGAGCTGGCAGCCTTGCTCGCATGAGTGAGAGAGTGTGAGAGAGAGAGAGAGAGAGAGAGAGAGAGAGAGAGAGAGAGAGAGAGAGAGAGAGAGAAAAGCTATGTGATATTCCAGACTTGCGGCGGGTGTCTGAACGAGGGGAAGAAAAGAGTGTTAGTCGTTCCTAAATCAACGCGGGTCGGGAAGGGTGCAGAGTGAGAGATTATCTGTCACGTCTATCTCTCTCTCTCTCTGTCTCTCGACATGAAACAGAACTTCAGTCGCTGCACCTCCGGCTCTCGAATATCAATGTCCCCTCAGTCAGAGCTCTGGTATCTAGGTTGGCTCCTGGTGTGTGAAGGCTCATAAAGGCACATCAAGATAATGTGTGGAAAAACAAATGAGGTCTAAATGAGAGGTCTAATGATTAATTCACAGCTACTAGTGTAATTGGTATAACTTCTGATTTGAAGTAAAGAGATATCGTTGTGCTGTGTTCTTGGGAGTTTTATATGACCATCTAAATTAAGGATATCAGGAGAATTGCTTCTACTGTATTCTTGTATGATTTTGATTATCAACAGCACGGTTCTTTAAACTTTCGAGCACCTTGTCCTTCATCACTTTGTGCCCCAGTGTCTTGAACTACTTCAAATTACAGATATACTCCTAAAATGGGTCAGTGTGTTGGTCCGTGTGAGTTTCCTGGGTCTCTGGGTCTCAGACAAGACTGTCAGCCAAGGAGACCGGAGCAGACACAGGCTAATGGCCAAAAAGACCAAACATTGTCGGATCACTTGATGTAGGCCTAGGAGGGCTACGATTGCTTTTGTAATCCCGTGGGCCTCCCTGACCTGGAAAGGTACAAGTACAAAGGGCCTCAGCTATACTTAGCCCAGTGCTTTCTCCCATCCGTCAAAACACATTACTTTGAAGCCTAAGGTGTAGGAGGTGGGGGAAAGGACGAGAGAGAGAGAGAGAGAGAGAGAGAGAGAGAGAGAGAGAGAGAGAGAGAGAGAGAGAGAGAGAGAGAGAGAGAGAGCACGAACGAACGAATGAACAAAAGTTGTGCTTCATGGAGTCATCCGCTGACTAAACACCTGGTTAAATCTTTGACACCATCTCTGCATTGTTCAGAACTAAGAACATCGCTATGACTAAGTGCTAATATTTATTTGGCTCATTCTTCAAGTTGTTGCTTTCTGTAGAAAATGGACCAGGGACAATACAGGAAGGATTGAGATGTGTTTTTTGGTCGGCTCCACTCCAGATTTGTTTATTGGCCAGGATGATCAGGAAATGTAAACTGCGATGTTGATTCCCAATCAAAAGAGCCCAACCTGACAACTACCATCATAGACACTGAGAAGGCCCAAAGAACAAGAACAAGTAGAGCTTTCATATTTTTCATTGTCTGTGTATCTGTCTGCAGTATTGAGCGAGATAGGACAGAACTCACAAGATGCCGCATTGAATCGTGTCTTTTTGAAAAAAAGCCAATCAGGAAACAGCTTGTCTGGAACATGCAGACAGTGAACACAGAGGAGATAAAGACCATTTAAAGAGGTGAGCAGACAGAATAGAGAATAGAGAACAGATCAAAGGTAATTTGGTCTCATCAATCCAGTAGAATTGGTCTAGTTTTAAAGGACCAGCTAGTGCTTCTCCTAGTGTAATGTCCAAGCGGGGCCCAAATAGGACTGGACGATATACCAAAATCATTTCATTCATTCTAATTCATGTTTTAGCGTGATGTTCCAAAAGCCTGTATCGCAAGAATCGAGGTAAAAATCTTTTTTGTTTTTTTTGTATGAGAGTTTTTCTTTTGGGTGTCGATTCCTTCGCTCCTTCTGTGCTGTGTGCACCGTTCACCTTCCCACTCGCACACAGACACCAAGCCCCTCCCCTGCCACTCACAACAACAAAGATGAAAGATCAATTCTTCCTCTCTGAAAACAAGCAGTTTCAACTCACTATTTGCATTTGAGGTTTGGTGCAACAGAACCGGTCATATGGACACCGAAAAACATTGAGACATTGTTTTACTGTAATAGAAGAGAACTTAATCTCTCTAACGATACCCTTTTTATTTCTCAACTCCTCAAATTGTGTGAAGAGCAGATCCTACTAAAACAGGAGTATCAATGAACATTGATTCTGGAAAACAAATGCTCAGTTTCTGTCGTACCACGTACCACTAGCTTAATTTTAGCCACAGACTCTTATTCTAACTGTCTAATCTGTGTTTTATAAATGTGCAATGAGCATAAAAAACTATTATATAAGGAATTGGCAACCTGTGCTCATTCTGAGAAATTAGGTAGCCCACTTGATTTCAACATCTAAACAAAGTGGACAGTGCTGTTCAAACATTTGGACACGGACAGAAGGTTGTGTTCATAACAATTAAACTGTTCTACCTTGTTAGCTGGCAAATAAATCCAAGTTGGCTAGACTTTGAATATAAAGATTAAGTGGCTACTCACTAGCACGTGGGCTGGTGCTTGAGAGATTGTTTATATGAGACCTGTGTTAATTTTGTATAACGCCTGTTACAAGAAGTTGGTCATTATTAGTGAATGTGCATTATGCATGGTTGTCACACCCTGACCTGAGAGAGCCGTTTTTCTCTGTTTAGTTAGGTCAGGGTGTGATATGGGGTGGGCATTCTATGTATTTTATTTCTATGTTTTGGCCGGGTATGGTTTCCAATCAGAGGCAGCTGTCTATCGTTGTCTCTGATTGGGAGCCATACTTAGGCAGCCTTTTCCCACCTGGGTTTTTGTGGGTAGTTATTTTCTGTTTTGTTATTCTGTGACCTGACGGAACTGTTTGGCTGTTTTCGGTTTGTTTCTTTGTTATAGTGTTTTCATTGTCTAAATAAATATAATGAACACTCACCACGCTGCGCTTTGGTCCCCTCCTTTCGACAGCCGTAACAATGGTTCCGGTTAAATTTGTAACCAAAAGGGAATTTTCAAAGACAGACTTGAAAGCCAGATCAGTGATTATTGCAAAAAAAGGTGGTTAAACTATTTTTTACAAAAAATCATGTAATGATTAGTGGGTCTTATGGTTGTGGAAGGAATATATTCAATCAAGGTATAATTACACACGCTCTGAATTCATGATATTATTGCTGACTGTTTTAAATGCAGTGGATTTGACCTTTAATTGTACAACAAAGCTTATTTAGAGAAAACAAACAAATCTAGATATGATATTTAGGCAATATCGCCCAGCCCTAGGCCCAACAGACTACAAAGCAACATCGCCCCGCCTATAAAATGCTAGGGGAAACAGACTGTCCACCAGAACTTGAAAGGATCAAGGCTTATCATAACAGGAAGGTCAAAGTTCATGACAGGGAGGTTAGAGGTTATGTTTGGTATGTCTGGGCCAAATAATTTCACACACATATCTCCGTGGACATGCGCAACCAAGGCATCATAACCACACCATAATCCTCTTTAAACCAGGTACAGTCATTACTCTGTGATTTTTCTAGGAATATACGGCCTCGAAATGGGTTTACGCAGAATAAAAAACGGATTATCTTTGTTTATAGGTCATTTTGACCTATAAATATAATTTAGATAATGCAAGTGACTTTAAATTATAGACAATTACTTTAAATTATAGACAAACTGCTTACAAAATAGCTTCCTTTAACATATTTATTGGTGTTTACCGGTTTGTAGGGGGATATATAAAGATTTTACGTCAACAGAAGTGAATTGACTATAATGTGCCCCCCTTCACTCCCACAATAAAACGGTAAACATCGAACGTGAAATGTTCTCACTGCCTGGTCCAGAGAAAGCACCAACACAAAACCAAACCTATTTTCTGTGTTTAGTCCACACTGGCCATATTAGGGTTAACTCTTCATAGAGGTGAAGCTCCTACGCTCTTAGAAAAAAAGGGTTCCAAACGGGTTCTTCAGCTGTCCCCATACGAGAACCCTTTTTGGTTCCAGGTAGAACACTTTCGGGTTCCATGTAGAACCCTCTGTTGAAAGGGTTCTATATAGAACACACAAGGATTTTACATGGAACCAACAGGGTTCTACCTGGAACCCAGAATATTTCTTAAAGGGTTATCCTATAGGGACAGCCAAAGAACCCTTTTAGGTTCTAGATAGCACCTTTATTTTAAAGTGTGTACTGGGCTGCTACAGAATAGGGATGAGTTCCATCTAAACCCAATTAGACATTCTGGTCTCTCTCCAAAACCTCCAAACTTCCAGCTGGGTCTTCTCAGCTTCAGCTCTCAGTTCATCCCCAGGCAGTAGCGCTCCAGGTATGAAAGAAACACTACAGACAGAAACAGTAGAGGCTCCCTAGAGGGCCACAGTGTCAGCTGTGTCTGCTGTTCCTCATCTCTTTCGGACACTCTGTCACATGAGAGTCCCTTCACCTGGCTGCTGGCTCCACTGATTACAGAAAATGTGACCAGAGAGTAGTGGGTAGTGGACAGTGTGCTGACCCAGTGTTTGTGTGTGTGTGTGTGTGTGTGTGTGTGTATCTGTGTCTTTCTCAGCTGCCCTGTCTGTGGTCTCTCACAGTACCGTAGTTCTCCATTGGAACATCACAGCGGCTTCAGGTAACGCATCGTATTCATACCCATTGCCATCTTGTTACACAGCTTCACAGATGCTCTTGTCACCTTACTGTTTCCTGTTTTCTCGCTTGCTGTTTTACTATTCTATTGTGTGTATCTGACTATGTAAAGTAGTGCAAATAAACTTCCCAGAGCTAAATGTAAAAGCCTCTGAGCGCTGTCGTTACGAGAGTGAGAAAACACTCAGATAAAACAATAAGGAATCTCATCTACATGCTAAAGCGGAAGAACATCATGGATATCCATCACTCTATTGTTTTGGTAGTGAAGGATCTGGAGCCTGTTTCTACTGTGTTTTCAGTGAGTGGGAGGTGACACCCGTGCATACACGCACGCACACAACCACACACATACACACACACACAGCTGGACGGGAGGCAGGCAGCATGTGTCAATGTGACATGCAGTAATTGCTATGGGAAAACGTGCCTTCTCTCAGCAGCATCAGAGACAGAGAAACAGAGAAGTTGAGCTGCAAGGCTTAGCTCAGTGGTGTCTTGAAGAGCTCTCAGGTGTGCAGGCATACATTTTCCTGATCTTGATAACCTTTTTTTTTTGAACACTCATTTATAAATGTGACCTGTGGAATGCACATGTAATTTTGACTTGGGCACACCAGCGCCACTCAGATAAACACATTGAATAGCACATGGTTACATCTGTATGTTGTTTCAAGACCTGTGTGCTCAGGCGCATCAGAAGCAAAGTAATGTGTATAATTTCACTTTGCCTGTACCTTTAGCACTGGAAAGTCTGATTAGGCTTAGCTGTGCCACAGCCTCTGCCACAGAAACAAACGGACCATGGCTTTGTGTCCATGGTTGCACAACTTTCACCTTTACAATGCAATAAAAAAAAAACACTTGTCTCTATAGCTCCACCCGTTCAAAACTAAATACCTATTTTACCGGAGTTACATATTTTCTTTCTAGCACGGATTCGCGGGACACTCTTAAAGGGGTATACACAAATGAATCATCATGAGTACAGAACTATGACAACAGTTCAAATAAACCCTATTTAATGTATTAAAAAAAATGTTTGTCACCGAAAATAGATGATTTTGCAGTATGGATCAGATGTGATTGAGGTCATTACCACAAAATAAATCAGGAAATTTGAGGTGTGCCACAGAATTTGTTATCCCATCAAGGTGTGGCACGGTTCCAAAAATGTTGGGAACCACTGGCTCTAGCTACACTAGAGCTAAACCCAAACCAAAGGTCAATAAAGAACAACCCAGAACAGCATGCCTCTAAGACCTACTGATCATCACTACAGTGATGCCACAGCAGTTTGATTAATAGGGTGATTTATCATAATCTTTGGCTCTTTGCCAGAGGAAGGAGGGATCAATGTTAGGGGCCATAATGTGATGGAGAGGGGTGTTTCTAAGCTGATTACTGTGTATATGTCCCAAATGGCACCCTATTCATTATGTAGTGCACTATATTGACCGGGACCCATAGTAGGGCACTATGTAGGGAATAGGATGCCATTTGGGACGCGGCCTGTCTAAAAGAAAGTCTACGTCTGTTGGGCCCAGATTACATTGATTAGATAATACACTGTTGATTTCCAGGACAACGACTGGTTGCGGAATCCTTCTAGAACGATGATAGTTCTGGAATGTGTGTTCTGTTCGGATTCCAATTCTGACAAAAGCACTATAGTGGTGTTATAGGTAGAGATATAGGAGACGTAGGCCTATAGGAGAGACTGATGGACAGGACATGCACAAGAACACAGGGGAAATGATCTCAGAACAACAGGAACAGATGTAGATGATGTGAGTCTATGGGGTTTCACTCAAAGCACACATTTGCACACTTATACAGTATGTTCATCCAGACACACACACACACACACACACACTTCCAAGCACACCCAAATGAGTGCACACACACACACTATGGCTTAGTCCCTCTGAAAGCCTGCAGTGTTAATTTAATGAAGTATTTCCATAATGTCACGTCCTGACCAGTATAAGGGTTAATTGTTATTGTAGTTTGGTCAGGACGTGGCAGAGGGTATTTGTTTTATGTGGTTCGGGGTGGTGTTTTATTTAGTAGGGCATTTGATTTATGTATTCCGGGGTTTTTGGGCACTGTTTTATATTAATGTATTTCTATGTTTAATCTAGTGAGTCTGGTTCTATGTTTAGTTAATTGGGGTGGGGACTCTCAATTGAAGGCAGGTGTTGTCTATTTGCCTTTGATTGAGAGTCCTATATATTAGGGGGTGTTTGTAATTTGTGGGAGATTGTTTCTTGTTTTGCCTGTTTCTTGTTTAGCGTGAGTAAGCCTTTCAAGACTGTTGTGTTGATCGTGAGTTCGTTGTTTGTTATTTTGGTGTTCGTATTTTTGAGTTAAATAAGACGTCAAGATGAGCATCCACAATCCTGTTGCATTTTGGTCCTCGTTTCCCAACGACAACCGTGACACATAATGAACACAGGATTGCTGGAAATCTTTACACAAATGCCTCTGTATAGTAATTAGGCGCACATACAGAAGATGGACAACATCTTGGGAATGAACAATCACCTACTATACAGTGGGGGGAAAAAACGTATTTGATCCCCTGCTGATTTTGTACGTTTGCCCACTTCCAAAGAAATGATCAGTCTACAATTTTAATGGTAGGTTTATTTGAACAGTGAGAGACAGAATAACAACAACAAAAAATCCAGAAAAACGCATGTCAAAAATGTTATAAAAGGATTTGCATTTTAATGAGGGAAATAAGTATTTGACCCCTCTGCAAAACATGACTTAGTACTTGGTGGCAAAACCCTTGTTGGCAATCACAGAGGTCAGACGTTTCTTGTAGTTGGCCACCAGGTTTGCACACATCTCAGGAGGGATTTTGTCCCACTCCTTTTGCAGATCTTCTCCAAGTCATTAAGGTTTCAAGGCTGACGTTTGGCAACTCGAATCTTCAGCTCCCTCCACAGGATTAAGGTCTGGAGACTGGCTAGGCCACTCCAGGACCTTAATGTGCTTCTTCTTGAGCCACTCCTTTGTGGCCTTGGCCGTGTGTTTTGGGTCATTGTCATGCTGGAATACCCATCCACGACCCATTTTCAATGCCCTGGCTGAGGGAAGGAGGTTCTCACCCAAGATTTGACAGTACATGGCCCCGTCAAATGATGAGGTGAAGTTGTCCTGTCCCCTTAGCAGAGAAACACCCCCAAAGCATAATGTTTCCACCTCCGTGTTTGACGGTGGAGATGGTGTTGTTGGGGTCATAGGCAGCATTCCTCCTCCTCCAAACACGGCGAGTTGAGTTGATGCCAAAGAGCTCCATTTTGGTCTCATCTGACCACAACACTTTCACCAGTTGTCCTCTGAGTCATTCAGATGTTCATTGGCAAACTTCAGACGGCCATGTATATGTATTCTTGAGCAGGGGGACCTTGCGGGCGCTGCAGGATTTCAGTCCTTCATGGCGTAGTGTGTTACCAATTGTTTTCTTGGTGACTATGGTCCCAGCTGCCTTGAGATCATTGACAAGATCCTCCCGTGTAGTTCTGGGCTGATTCCTCACCGTTCTCATGATCATTGCAACTCCACGAGGTGAGATCTTGCATGGAGCCCCAGGCCGAGGGATATTGACAGTTCTTTTGTGTTTCTTGCATTTGCGAATAATCGCACCAAATGTTGTCACCTTCTCACCAAGCTGCTTGGTGATGGTCTTGTAGCCCATTCCAACCTTGTGAAGGTCTACAATCTAGTCCCTGATATCCTTGGAGAGCTCTTTGGTCTTGGAGATGGTGGAGAGTTTGGAATCTGATTGATTGCTTCTGTGGACATTTTTTACAGGTAACAAGCTGCGGTTAGGAGCACTCCCTTTAAGAGTGTGCTCCTAATCTCAGCTCGTTACCTGTATAAAAGACACCTGGGAGACAGAAATCTTTCTGATTGAGAGTGTAACGGCCGTCGTATGAATTGGACCAAGGTGCAGCGGGTTGAGTGCTCATTTTGACATTTATTTTAAATAACCACGAACACTTCACAAAAACAAGAAAACGGCCGACAACATAACAGTTTGCAGGCTAACCCTAGCAGTGCAAAACAACCTCCCACAATTCCCAAAACAAACATACTCCTAATTATAGGACCTTCAATCAGAGGCAACGATAACCAGCTGCCTCCAATTGAAGGCCCCAATCCCAATTACTAAACATAGAAATAAACACCCTAGAAACAGACATAGAACTATACGACATAGAACTAAACCAAAAACCCCGGAAACATAAATCAAACGCCCCTCTACATAAACACACACTCAAAATAATATAAAACAAATACCCCCTGCCACGTCCTGACCAAACTCTAATTACAAATAACCCCTTTACTGGTCAGGACGTGACAGAGAGGGGGTCAAATACTTATTTCCCTCATTAAAATGCAAATCAATTTATAACATTTTTGACATGCGTTTTTCCGGATATTTTTGTTGTTATTCTGTCTCTCACTGTTCAAATAAACCTACCATTAAAATTATAGACTGATCCCTTCTTTATCAGTGGGCAAACGTACAAAATCAGCAGGGGATCAAATACTTTTTTCCCCCACTGTATGTCCAGAAACAGCCAATCCACTCAAACAAAAGAGACTAAAATTCTAACCCAGGTGTCTGCCCAAACCTCCCACTGACATCATTATCTATGCCAAAGGTTGAGTTTGAGGATTCAGCTCTGTAATGTATAATCCCTCCAGCCAGATGCCTGTCCTTATACAGCTATGGTGCCAATATTATTACCACTACCGTGCCAGTTCTACACTTATGTGGTGAAAGCCTGTACAAGTCATCTGTATTCCCTTAGGGCCCATAACAAAATAAACCCACACATGCTGGACAGTACTGTAGCACCAAAGTGGTATTTGTACTGTAGTACCAGAGTGCTGGTGGGCTAGCAAGACAGTCATTAATGTGAAGTGGAAGGCACTAAGCACATATACTTACTGTATGCCTTGCTGTTGTATAGCCTGATGTGGGTGAGGATATTGCAGGTTGAGCACCAGAGAGGGCAAACATTATATTTAGGTCCAAAATGGCTGTTTTATACGAGATGAAAGCTTCTGGATGAGATTTATTAAGTAGTAAGAGGAGAAGACACCTGACATATTAAACTGCTCTGATGTTGGGGAAACAGTAGATGTATGGAGTGATTTCAGTGCCGATATTGAATATTTCTCTGAGCATGGTAAAGTTATTAAATACACGTTGGATGGTGTACCAATATACCCAGCCACTACAAAGATACAGGTGTCCTTCCTAACTCAGTTGCAGAGAGGAAGGAAACCGCTGAGGGATTTCACCATGAGGCCAATGGTGACTTTAAAAACAATTGCAGAGTTTAATGTCTATGATAGCATAAAACTAAGAATGGATTAAGAACATTGTAGTTACTCCACAATACTAACTAATGTGGCAAAGAAATTAACGTTATGTCCTGAATACAAATCCAACCAAACACATTACTGAGTACCACTCTTCATACTTTCAAGCATGGTGGTGGCTGTATCATGTTATGGGTATGGTTGTCATCAGCAAGGACTAGGGAGTTTTTTTAGGATAAAAAGAAACAGAATATAGCTAAGCACAAGCAAAATCATGTAGGAAAACCTGGTTCAGTCTACTTTCCAACAGACACTGGGAGACAAATTCACCTTTCGGCAGGACATTAACCTAAAACACAATGCCAAATATACTCTACACTTGAGTTGCTTACCAAGACGACATTGAATGTTCCTGAGTGACCTAGTTACAGTTTTGACATAAAACGGCTTGAAAATCAATGGCAAGACATGAAAATGGAAGTCTAGCAACGATCAACAACCAACTTGACAGTGCTTGAAAAAAATGTAGAAGAATAATGGGAGTGTGACCTACGAGCAACTGCAGTCCCTCATGATGAGGTCATGAAAGTTTCCCATCCCTAGTCTAGGACATCACAGAGTAGCACATCACTGTCTAGAGCATCATTGGACTAGAACTCAGAGAACTCAGAGAACAGAGAGAAGTTGTTCTCCTAGAGATCTGACTGACCCTGAGTCCTCAGCACTCCATCTATCCCTCCTCTAATGAATGAAATATTCATCAGTCCTCTCCACTCAGCCGACACACACGTACACGCACACAATACATCACAATGGGTCCGCCCAGATTACTGATTTGTTTGCAGATCGTGGTCTGCCAACACCATTCGTCTCCCTCACACACTCCCTCCCTCCCTCCCCTCTCTCTCTCCCTCTCTCTCTTACCACAAGCAGCTTTCCATAGCTCACAAAGACCCTGGATGAATATGCATCACAGCATAGCAGGGCAGGGTATAAACAGACTGCCAGGTCTCTGGTCTGTCAGACTGACAGGCAGGGTTCTCCACTATAGTCCAGAGAGGGAAGAGTCAAGAGAGATGGAGTGAAATGAAGCAGGCGGATAATGAAACAGATATTACTGAGGTTAGCCTCTGACTGAGAGGCTTGATCTGCTGCTGTCTCTGGGTATTTCCATGAAAAAAGCCCCATGAGCACTAACATATGAAGTTCATAGGAGCACATCAAATTTGGTGTCAAATGGAAGCTAAGAATCTATATTTTTATTTGTAATTAAAGCATATATACTGTAAATGTTTTGACCATTTTCTATTCTAGAAATTATAAATAGTAAAGGCTTTGATTTCTGGTCAGACAGATGGAAAAGGGGTCTTAGAAAACATCTAGCAGGAAAAAGTCTTAAAATGTACTAGAAATAAATCAAAACACAATAATGTTGAAGTAAAGACCACTACCAACTAATATCAACATAGAGTGCATTCGGAAAGAATTCAGACCCCTTTTCCCTTTTTCCACATTTTGTTACGTTACAGCCTTATTCTAAAATGGATGAAATAAAAAAATATATATCCTAATCAATCTACACACAATACCCCATCATGACAAAGCGAAAACAGGTTTTTAGACATTTTTGCGAATTAATTCAACATAAAAAAACGAAATACCTTATTACATACATTAACGTTCAAAAGTTTGGGGTCACTTAGAAATGTACTTGGTTTTGAAAGAAAAGCACATTTTTTGTCCATTAAAATAACATAAAATACAGTGTAGATATTGTTAATGTTGTAAATGACTATTGTAGCTGGAAACGGCTGATTTTTTATGGAATATTTACATAGGCGGACAGAGGCCCATTATCAGCAACCATCACTCCTGTGTTCCAATGGCACGTTGTGTTAGCTAATCCAAGATTATCATTTATAAATGATAATTGATCGTTAGAAAACCCTTTTGCAATTATGTTAGCACAGCTAAAAACTGTTGTCTGATTAAAGAAGCAATAAAACTGGCCTTCTTTAGACTAGTTGAGCATCTGGAGCATCAGCATTTGTGGGTTCGATTACAGGCTCAAAATGGCCAGAAACAAAGTCCTTTTTCCGAAACTCATCAGTCTATTCTTGTTCTGAGAATTGAAGGCTATTCCATGTGAGAAATTGCCAAGAAACTGAAGATCTGGTACAATGCTGTGTTCTACTCCCTTCACAGAACAGCACAAACTGGCTCAAGCCGGAATAGAAAGAGGAGTGGGAGGCCCTGGTGCACAACTGAGCAAGAGGACAAGTATATTAGAGTGTCTAGTTTGAGAAAGAGATGCCTCATAAGTCCTCAACTGGCAGCTTCATTAAATAGTACCCGCAAAACACCAGTCTCAACATCAACAGTGAAGAGGCGACTCCGGGATACTGGCCTTCTAGGCAGAGTTCCTCTGTCCAGTGTCTGTGTTCTTTTGCCCATCTTAATCTTTTATTTTTATAGGCCAGTCTGAGATATGGCTTTTTCTTTGCAAATCTGCCTAGAAGGCCAGCATCCCGGAGTCGCCTCTTCACTGTTGACTCTGACAGAGCTCCAGATTTCCTCTATGGGGATGGGAGAACCTTCCAGAAGGACAACCATCTCTGCAGCACTCCACCAATCAGGCCTTTATGGTAGAGTGGCTAGACGGAAGCCACTCCTCAGTAAAAGGCACATGACAGCCCGCTTGGAGTTTGCCAAAAGGCACCTAAAGGACTCTCAGACAATGAGAAACAAGATTCTCTGGTCTGATGAAACCAAGATTGAACTCTTTGGCCTGAATGCCAAGGGTCACGTCTGGAGGAAACCTGGCACCATCCCTACGGTGTCACGTCCTGGCCAGTACAAGGGTTAATTGTTATTGCAGTTTGGTCAGGACGTGGCAGAGGGTATTTGTTTTATGTGGTTCAGGGTGGTGTTTTGGTAAAAGGGTGTTTGATTTAGTATTTCCGGGTTTTTGGGTTATGATCTTTGTTTACGTATTTCTATGTTTATCTAGTTAGTTGTATGTCTATGTTTGGTTAATTGGGGTGGACTTCCAATTGAAGGCAGCTGTGTGGTGTTGCCTTTGATTGGAAGTCCTATATTAGTTGGGTGTGTTTGTTTGTTTAATTGTGGGAGATTGTTCTGTGTTTAGCCGTGTGCCTTGCCAGACTGTCTATTAATCGTTCGTTCTCTTATTTTGTTATTTTTGTACGTTCATTTTGGAAGTTAATAAACGTCAAGATGAGCTTACACATACCTGCTGCGTTTTGGTCCTCCATAACCGACGAAAACCGTGACATACGGTGAAGCATGGTGGTGGCAGCATCATACTGAGGGGACATTTTATCAGCGGCAGGGACTGGGAGACTAGTCAGAATCGAGGGAGATTAACGGAGCAAAGTACAGAGAGATCCTTGATGAAAACCTGCTCCAGAGCGCTCAGGACCTTAGACTGGGGCAAACCAGGACAATGACCCTAAGCACACAGCCAAGACAACGCAGGAGTGGCTTCGGGACAAGTATCTGAATGTTTCTTGAGTGGCCAAGCCAGAGCCCGGACTTAGAACATTTCTGTTGAGACCTGAAAATAGCTTTGCAGCGATGCTCCCCATCCAACCCTACAGAGCTTGAGAGGACCTGCAGAGAAGAATGGGAGAAACTCCCCAAATACAGGCTTGTAAAGTCAAACCCAAGAAGACTTGACGCTGTAATCGCTACCAAAGGTTCTTCAACAAAGTACTGAGTAAAGGGTATGAATACTTATATAAATATGATGTTTCAGTTTTTTATTTTTTAATATTTGCAGACATTTGTAGTAGTCATTTGTAGTAGTCATTAGTCATTATGTGGTATTGTGTGTAACGTAACAAAATGTGGAAAAAGTGAAGTGGTCCGAATAATTTCCAAATACACTGTATATATTCAAAAAATTCAAAATGTAAAAATATATACACTGCTCAAAAAAATAAAGGGAACACTAAAATAACACATCCTAGATCTGAATGAATGAAATAATCTTATTAAATACTTTTTTCTTTACACAGTTGAATGTGCTGACAACAAAATCACACAAAAATAATCAATGGAAATCCAATTTATCAACCCATGGAGGTCTGGATTTGGAATCACACTCAAAATTAAAGTGGAAAACCACACTACAGGCTGATCCAACTTTGATGTAATGTCCTTAAAACAAGTCAAAATGAGGCTCAGTAGTGTGTGTGGCCTCCACGTGCCTGTAAGACCTCCCTACCACGCCTGGGCATGCTCCTGATGAGGTGGCGGATGGTCTCCTGAGGGATCTCCTCCCAGACCTGGACTAAAGCATCCGCCAACTCCTGGACAGTCTGTGGTGCAATGTGGCGTTGGTGGATGGAGCGAGACATGATGTCCCAGATGTGCTCAACTGGATTCAGGTCTGGAGAACGGGCGGGCCAGTCCATAGCATCAATGCCTTCCTCTTGCAGGAACTGCTGACACACTCCAGCCACATGAGGTCTAGCATTGTCTTGCATTAGGAGGAACCCAGGGCCAACCGCACTAGCATATGGTCTCACAAGGGGTCTGAGGATCTCATATCGGTACCTAATGGCAGTCAGGCTACCTCTGGCGAGCACATGGAGGGCTGTGCGGCCCCCCCAAAGAAATGCCACCCCACACCATGACTGACCCACCGCCAAACCGGTCATGCTGGAGGATGTTGCAGGCAGCAGAACGTTCTCCACGGCGTCTCCAGACTCTGTCACGTCTGTCACATGTGCTCAGTGTGAACCTGCTTTCATCTGTGAAGAGCACAGGGCGCCAGTGGCGAATTTGCCAATCTTGGTGTTCTCTGGCAAATGCCAAACGTCCTGCACGTTGTTGGGCTGTAAGCACAACCCCCACCGGTGGACGTCGGGCCCTCATACAACCCTCATGGAGTCTGTTTCTGACCGTTTGAGGAGACACATGCACATTTGTGGCCTGCTGGAGGTCATTTTGCAGGGCTCTGGCAGTGCTTCTCCTGCTCCTCCTTGCACAAAGGCGGAGGTAGCGGTCCTGCTGCTGGGTTGTTGCCCTCCTACGGCCTCCGCCACGTCTCCTGATGTACTGGCCTGTCTCCTGGTAGCGCCTCCATGCTCTGTACACTACACTGACAGACACAGCAAACCTTCTTGCCACAGCTCGCATTGATGTGCCATCCTGGATGAGCTGCACTACCTGAGCCACTTGTGTGGGTTGTAGACTCCGTCTCATGCTACCACTAGAGTGAAAGCACCGCCAGCATTCAAAAGTGACCAAAACATCAGCCAGGAAGCATAGGAACTGAGAAGTGGTCTGTGGTCACCACCTGCACAACCACTCCTTTATTGGGGGTGTCTTGCTAATTGCCTATAATTTCCACCTGTTGTCTATTCCATTTGCACAACAGCATGTGAAATGTATTGTCAATCAGTGTTGCTTCCTAAGTGGACAGTTTGATTTCACAGAAGTGTGATTGACTTGGAGTTACATTGTGTTGTTTAAGTGTTCCCTTTATTTTTTTGAGCAGTGTATATGGGGGATTGCAAATGATGCCGACAATTACATTGATGGAAGCCACAATCTATCTGCAATATTAACCTACTCAACAGCCAGTGTAATCCCGTGGCGCGATATTCAAATACCTAAAAATGCAAAAACTTCAATTTTTCAAACATATGACTATTTTACACCATTTTAAAGACAAGACTCTCGTTAATCTAACCACACTGTCCGATTTCAAAAAGGCTTTACAACGAAAGCAAAACATTAGATTATGTCAGCAGAGTACCCAGCCAGAAATAATCAGACACCCATTTTTCAAGCTAGCATATAATGTCACATAAACCCAAACCACAGCTAAATGCAGCACTAACCTTTGATGATCTTCATCAGATGACAACCCTAGGACATTGTTATACAATACATGCATGTTTTGTTCAATCAAGTTCATATTTAAATCAAAAACCAGCTTTTTACATTAGCATGTGACTAGCATGTGACTAGCATTCCCACCGAACACTGCCGGTGAATTTACTAAATTACTCACGATAAACGTTCACAAAAAACATAACAATTATTTTAAGAATTATAGATACAGAACTCCTCTATGCACTCGCTATGTCCGATTTTAAAATAGCTTTTCGGTGAAAGCACATTTTGCAATATTCTCAGTAGATAGCCCGGCATCACAGGGCTAGCTATTTAGACACCCAGCAAGTTTAGCACTCACCAAAGTCAGATTTACTATAAGAAAAATGTTATTACCTTTGCTGTTCTTCGTCAGAATGCACTCCGAGGACTTCTACTTCAATAACAAATGTTGGTTTGGTCCCAAATAATCCATTGTTATATCCAAATAGCGGCGTTTTGTTCGTGCGTTCAAGACACTATCCGAAAGGGTAAATAAGGGTGACGAGCATGGCGCATTTCGTGACAAAATAATTCTAAATATTCCATTACCGTACTTCGAAGCATGTCAACCGCTGTTTAAAATACATTTTTATTTTTCTCGTAAAAAAGCGATAATATTCTGACCGGGAAAGCGTGTATACGTACAAAGAGAGAGAAAATAAAAACATCTCGTGCCCTTGTGCACGCGCCTGAGTCTCAGAGTACTCTGACCGGCCACTATCCAAACGCGATAATGTGTTTCAGCCTGGGGCTGCCTCGATATCATTCAGCTTTTTCCCGGGCTCTGAGAGCCTATGGGAGCCGTAGGAAGTGTCACGTTACAGCAAAGATCCTCAGTCTTCAATAAACAGAGACAAGAAGAACAAGATCTTGTCAGAGAGGGCACTTCCTGTAAGGAATCTTCTCAGGTTTTTGCCTGCCATATGAGTTCTGTTATACTCACAGACACCATTCAAACAGTTTTAGAAACTTTAGGGTGTTTTCTATCCAAAGCCAATAATTATATGCATATTCTAGTTACTGGGCAGGAGTAGTAACCAGATTAAATCGGGTACGTTTTTTTATCCGGCCGTGTCAATACTGCCCCCTAGCCCTAACAGGTTAAAGCTGATCTACCCCCTAAAAATATATTTGTATTTATTTATTTTTATTATGTACCCCCGACTTCTAAAACCAAAGTTGCGCCCCTGACGTCACCACAGAGTTAAACGTTCTTAGCACAGCACTTGTTTTACATTTGAGCATAGCATCCATTGTTTGTCACGACACCCAACACCCTACTATGACACTTCATGTAACAATATATGGCCAGTGCACATTTTTGGTACTTTATTGAGCTGACAAGCTTCTATCTACTCATCACTCATCGTAGAAGAAGTAACAGTTAGTTTACAGTACTTCACTCTCCTCTCTGACTGGTGTAGTTGCATTGGTGTCCTGTTTTGCTGTAGCGCGCCAAGGCAAGATAGGTTTATAGTCATGTAAAGAACATCCTCTTCAGGACAAATGATGAAATACGAAACAAAGTCAAAATCCATGAAGAACAGCTTTTTTTCAGAGCGTTATCTTCACATTGTATATCGGTGCTTTTTCTTTGGAATAAACACTGATACAAATACTTTTGTACTTTACTGTACTGAACTGAACTGTTCTCTACTGTGCTGTCCTGTGATGTCCAAACTTGTGAAAATAGACGTCTATGATTGGTACAGATTTGGTCCGGTCCGGTCCAGACCAACCAGACCAACATTGTCTTGTTTGGAGGTGGAGCTCATTAGAATAATAGCCAGCGTGTAGAACAATACCCAAATATGCAAAGGAGGATATTACCTTTTTATACCTTTGTATACCTATCAGGATAGATCACCGTGAAAAGAATGACATACATAAGTATGATTTGATGTATAGTACAGATCAGGGACCCATGATGTCCTTCTGTTACCATCATTCTGTTACTGGCTGTTAATCCACTTAATTTACTGTAGTTAAATAACCAAATTAGATTTAATTTGTGAGATTTTACCGTCATTCTGTTATGAAACTTTACATCTGCACTGTTCTTCGAGTAAATGTGTTTTTGTTAAGTTTTCCGTGGAAATTGTTCAAAGTAATATTGTGAATAAAATAGTACTGTATGAATTGTTTAACTTTACAATCAATGAGTCTCAGCATCATTCTGTGGAATTGCCCCTCTACTGACTGGGATAGCAGAACAGACCTAGGCTTTCTCAGGGAGAGGGGAAGCATTAAACACATGCTATTATTAGGGACAAGAGTTGTTCCTGACCAAGTGACCTGACCAGCCTGTAACAGGGCAATGTTTTTGCAACACGACTAAGTTTCAAAGACTTCAGAAAAATACTTTCAAAAGGAAAGAGAAAATAGCTTTTTAATTTGAGTGTTTTGTCCACCCGCTTTCCGAGCCTATCGAAGGCCACACTGATTACGAGTGGCTATGCATTATAATCATCTATAATCATCTGTTACAACCCCATTACAATCAAATAATTATCCTACTATACTGAGAAGCAAGTTATTTGAATGCGGAACAGTGAGTGTTCAAGTTCATTTGATTGACTGGTTTCCCTTGGCGAACGCTTTATGATTGATTGACTTGGTCAATGGTACAATCACCCGCGTTGAGGTAATAATCTTACCTGCCTTACACCCATATTGATTTATACTCACCGCTATGCAGGGGGAAAGAGAGCAAATGTGAGAAAGTTCTGAAAGAGGAAAGTACTTTGAAAGATGGTTGGACCACTTTTTCTGAAAGGTGTGCTGATGGATTACCAGGACGTGTGCTCCGGGCATGTGCTGACCAACTGGAAGGTGTCTTCACTGACATTTTCAACATGTCCCCGATTGAGTCTGTAATACCAACATGTTTCAAGCAGACTCTGTGACCAAGAACACAAAGGTAACCTGCCTAAATGACTACAGATCCGTAGCACTCGCGCAGTAGCCATGAAGTGCTTTGAGAGGCTGGTAATGGCTCACATCAACACCATTATCCCAGAAACCTTAGACGCACTCCAATTTGCAAACTGCCCAAACAGATCCACAGATGATGCAATATCTATTGCACTCCACACTGCATTTTCCCACCTGGACAAAAGGAACACTTATGTGAGAATGCTATTCATTGACTACAGCTCAGCGTTCAACACCATAATACCCTCAAAGCTCATCACTAAGCTAAGAATCCTAGGACTAAACACCTCCCTCTGCAACTGGATCCTGGACTTCCTGACGGGCCGCCCCCAGGTGGTGAGGGTAGGTAGCAACACATCTGCCACGCTGATCCTCAACACTGGAGCCCCCCATGGGTGTGTGCTCAGTCCTCTCCTGTACTCCCTGATTAACACATGACTGCATGGCCAGGCACAACTCCAACACCATCATTAAGTTTGCAGATGACACAACAGAAGTAGGCCTGATCACCGACAGCGACGAGACAGCCTATAGGGAGGAGGTCAGAGACCTGGCCGGGTGGTGCCAGAATAACAACCTATCCCTCAACGTAACCAAGACTAAGGAGATGATTGTGGACTACAGGAAAAGAAGGAACAAGTACGCCCTCATTCTCATTGACAGGGCTGTAGTGGAGCAGGTTGAAAGCTTCAAGTTCCTTCGTGTCCACATCACCAACAGACTAGAATGGTCCAAAACACACCAAGACAGTCGTGAAGAGGGCACGACAAAGCCTATTCCCCCTCAGGAAACTAAAAAGATTTGCCATGGGTCTTGAGATCCTCAAAAGGTTCTACAGCTGCAACATCGAGAGCATCCTGACTGGTTCCATCACTGCCTGGTACGGCAATTGCTCGGCCTCAGACCACAAGGCACTACAGAGGGTAGTGCGTATGCCCAGTATATCACATATTGCTATGCATGAAAAACACCATTCATTCTCATCATGTCAAAATATTATGAATGTATTCATTTAACTGAAATAGAACGTCATTTGGGTTTGGTTACAAAATGCAAAATTGTCTATTTTATGACCTTTCAGGACATAATTTTACATACAACATAAATGATTTAAAGAGGGAATCCGCAGGTCGTGGGCGATGTAATGCCACCCCACTTCTTGTGTGGTTTTTTTTAAACTGAATGAAAACAAGGGGGTTGAGCCCTGAGCTGCCTTGGGCTGGCCTTCTGGGCAAGGTGTGTCTTTGCCCAAAATCCTACCTACTCAAATTACCCTTGCTGCGCCATGGCCCCCGGAGTTAGAGAGGAAGTCACTAGCTAGCTAACTTGTTTGCCTATAAACTGTTTTGGTAGAAGGGACAACTTTTTCAGAAAATCTCGACAGAACAACCCCATTCTCGGTTCGGTGGAAGAGTGGCGCCAAAATGGCCACTGTCAGCTAGGTAAGTGTTGGGTTGCGTTGTGTTTATAGCCTGCTAGCTATGTTAGCTGCTAACCTTAGTGTGTTCAATGTTCAAGCTAGCTAACAGGGCTACATAGCTAGCTAGCTAACATATTCTGTATTCTGATTGTTTTGTAACGTTAGCTAGCAATAAGAAATCGGTCGTGAATGGTGCCAATGACATGTATTGGGGTTGACATCCATACAAGACTATACTCCAATTTTTACCTCAACAAAATGTGAAATACACATATAAACAATAGCCTAAATGTAGGCTAATTTTGCTGGGGGACAATGAGGAAATTTCTATTGTTTCCATTTCCATTGTTTGGTCGAGTTCCATTGACCTCTTTACCACTTCTATGCTAGCTAGCTAGCTAGGTGGTTGACAGCATGGATCACCCTAATAAATGCACCTAGCTATAAAATGTGTTACACTAATATTATACAAACATGTCATTCTCAGGGAGATCCTGGTGGAGACCTACTGATTTCGAGGGAACCTGAGGTTGTATAAGTTGTGGTTGTGGTAAAATCAACACCCAAAGAGAGGTAAGAAAAGCTTATGTTTGTCCTGTTACACACAAGTGAAATGTATTTTTTGTACATATCCCAACTACCCCTGAGACACCAAACTGTTTCTCATGTGTATCAAGAATGGTCCGTCACCCAAAGGACATCCAGCCAATTTGACACAACTATGGGAAGCATTGGAGTTAACATGGGCCAGTGTCACGACGTGGCCCTTTCTGGGTGTAGATTGTGGCTTCCCCCTCGCTCACTCTCTCCTACACCCAGGTTCTGTTATCTCAGGTCGTAAATTCCTGGTGGAGACTCTCTCCCCCTGGCCATGCAGAAAGAGAGAATACAGAGAGGGAACAAGGGATTTCACTTGGCCAAACTCCTAAATCCCCAAAATGGGAAATGAAACTATATGTCCACTTGTGAGAATGTGGGAAGGGTCTGTGGACACTTAAGGGATGGGTATGACGAGTATGTTTCATTTGGTGTCCTCATGGAGGACAGGAAACACACATAACTATATCTCTGAATGTGTACATTTCTCAATTATGGGGTTTGCATCTAATTCTTGTATAAAATGAATGAGTAAAGATGAAACTATTTGTGAAATGATGTAATGTGATGTTAACCTTTAGAATGAGAGAGTTGTATTCCCTGTAAAGTTAACTAAGTCATTAGCCATGCCCGTGTGAGCACAGACACGATCAGGCGTCATGGAACCACCCTTTACTATTGTTACAAATAAAAACCCCTCCTGAGGAAATCATATGGGCGTAAATATATTGATTGCAATTATTCTCAAATGAGTGATCGTTCATGTGCAAAGGATTAGCATTTCAATGAATATAATTATCCACTGTGTGTAGTGATCCATTTTGTCTTTCCCGCTCCTTTATCGGTCCAAACCCCCTTTTCTTTGTATACCAAGCCGTCGGTGTAGCCCACTAGGGGATCTTCCCTATCATTGTTAGTAATCAATATCTACTGTTTGTTTGTTAGGTGTTTCTGTGATTACTTAGTTAGTTAGTAAATAAATGATTAAACCAATTGGTGTATGGATGATTCGTAGTTTAGGCTGGGTTTGTGCAGATAACCAACAATTTACGACGTTTGGAATGAAACTGACGTAAGGTAAAGAATAATTCATTAATAGAAGACTAATTGATCAGATATTAAAATATCTGAAGAGTTATATTCGGAAAATTATAACTTTGTAATCCGAAGATTTTCCGTAGTGCCCCGACTTCCTAGTTAATTAAATGATTAGTTTAATCACATAATAATAATAATTAATAGTTTAGGCTGAGAATTGATTTGATAAAATAAGTCTTCATATTAATGATAGTAAAGACACGACACCAGCATCCCTGTGGAACGCTTTCGACACCTTGTAGAGTCCATGCCCCGACAAACTGAGGCTGTTCTGAGGGCAAAAGGGAGGGGGGGGTTTCTTAATGTTTGGTACACTCAGTGTATAGCATGGCATTGAATCCTAATGTGAACTGTCCAACTTGAAGGACTGAAGAAATATCCAACATGGTCAGTCAAGTAAACAATTTATTATTTATATATTATTTTATAGTCCGTTAATGGGACATCAAGTAATAGGATGGTTACATTAGCATGACACATGTTACACTGGTTACAGCACAACACCACATCCCATGTACATATGTAATGGACACTGTTGTGACATTGACTTATGTGGTAGTGATGTCTTTCCACCACCCCATTTACCTGTAGTCAACAGGGCATTCACATTGATTCACAACCCTGGAGACCATTGAAGAAGATGTGGTGGTTGAATTCATAAATGGTGCCTATGTTCACACTATAATGTACTCATATTCCGTCAATATTATGTTATCAAATCAAAATCAATGTTTATTTGGCATACGCACAGGATACAGTGGGGTGTATACAGGAATATGACATTGCATTGTACCATGTACTCTTGAAGTAACAATTAGTTTCATGTTTTTGCAATGTCAACCTATAATGCACAGAAAAGCATGGACCTGCTGGATAGAGGAAGCAAACTCAGCCATAGATTATGATGAACATCCTAACCTTTAAGCTACACTACATGCGTCGCCATCAGCATTGTGTCAATGTGACGTTCCACCTGCTACTCTCGAAACCAACCAAATCAACTTTATTTCTCATTATTTCAATTCGCAAGATAGAATGAACGTGCACGTCAGCCATCGAGAATTGAAACTCGTAGCA
The DNA here is from genome assembly GCF_965601325.2 of Salmo salar. Lineage (NCBI taxonomy): Eukaryota > Metazoa > Chordata > Actinopteri > Salmoniformes > Salmonidae > Salmo > Salmo salar. The sequence goes on along the minus strand of NC_138318.1, from coordinate 12,371,167 downwards.
GGGGCAGAAGATAACAGGTTTTGGACTCGAGGTGTGGGACCTGGCTACCGGGTCGTCATTCCAAGCTGATGTGTGTGGTGAGTACTGGCCTCCTTCCGTGATCCGATACGGCATCATGTAGGTTTTTTTTCCTGGGAGCTAGTAGCTAGTTGTATATGTCCTGCCTCGTATGTGTGTTTTATTTAAGTTCTACAGGTATTCATTTGTCATCAGCGGCGCATATTTGATTTTAGAAGTGGGGGGAACATAATTATTTATTTTTAAATTCTTTTTTTGTCCAGTCGGATAAACACTCCAAACAGCCTACCCGACCACTAAAGCACACTGTTGCCTCGTTTTTAAATGCTTTTTTTAGATTTGTTTTTGACATTTCAAAGGGTCTAAAAATTCTAAATCAAATAGCAAAACAATCCTTGGTGTGACCTTCTTAAAACAATTTCATATAGCTTAGTAATAATATCTCTCTCTCTTATTCATTCTCTCTCCACATCTATCTCTTTCTCTCTCTTGCTTAATCACGCTCTATCTCCCATCATAATACTCCATTTTCTGCAAGTCTTTTGAAATTCAATATAACAGTCCTGAAAGAGAGAGATTTTTTCTTTGTACTTTTATTTATTCAGTGAAGCGCAATTGAGATAAGGGACTCATTCTCAATGGTGCCCTGAGAACTAACAATTCACAAATCAACATGATCATTCAATAAAACAGCAAAAAAATTACTACACGATACAGCAGTTACAGATACATTTCAACAACACATAAGTTATTACAATCAATCAAAACACTCGCAAATCTCAGTGAATTAATTCCTCATCAGCATTCTAAACTGCCCAATGGCACCAGGGATTCAAGATGTAATGAGGTTTGTAAAATATTCCAAACATTGAGGGCGTTAAAACTAAAGGCTGATTTACCTAGGTTGGTAGAGACACGAGGGATCTCAAGAGTTAACCAACCCTGTGAGCGGGTTTGGTGCCTCATATTTGAATACATTTAACAGAGAAATGAGATTAGTTGGAAGCTTGTGCAGCAGAGACTGACAGAGTGAGAGAGACGAGAGAGTAAGAGCGCAAAAGAGAGTGAAAGGGGGAGGACAGAAAGAGAAAAATGAATAGCTATGTCATTACCAGCACATTCCAATGGACACCTACTGTGTTTTATTCATTCAAATTCGTCTCCTCATCCTTCCTCAAATACACAGGAAAAGATTTGGTTAGCAGTGGGGGTCATCTCTCTCTCTCTCTCGCTCCCTCTATCCTGTTCCTTATTACCATGTGTGTGTGAGGTTCCCTACAGGCCTGGGGATCTATATTGGCACTGGTTATGTCTCAATTAGCACCCTATCCCTTTTAGTGCACTACTTTTGACCAGGTCCCATAGGGCTATATAGGGAATTAGGGTACCATTTGGGATGCAGAGAGAGTCCAGCAGCGAGGCTTTGTCACATAGTGCCATACTGTATTACCAAGCTTTAACGGACACTGTCAATTCCCCCTCATTTGAAATACAAGCTGTATTTACATTGGTTATCTGGGAAAGTCGCAGCGAAGGGCGACAGGCGATGACAGGGTCTTGTGGCGAGAGAGAGAGAGACAGAGAAAGTGTTTGGATGCTGAGAAAGTGATTGGATTTCTAAGTCGAGAAGATTTCTATAATTTGTGCGATGGAGGACAGGGAGACAGCGAAGCTTCATACTGTGTATGGAGCCAGGAAAGAGAAGAAGAAAAATATATAGGGAGAGAGACGATTGATTGATGGGTATCTTCCATCGATCTGTATACGTTTGAATGAGACAGTACACCCAATATTGTTCTTATGCCTTCAGGGTCGACAACACTTTTTCCTCACAAAGCACCTGAGTACTCTGGACTCACTAAGTAAAACAAAGAGCTACAGTACGCAGCTTATTCCTTCATACCACAGAACACTGCACGGCAGCAGCCAGCCATAGGCTATGATGTAATACCTTTCACACAGAGTTAGTATTCCCCTTACTGTTCAACCCCAACCCTTCAAACCTCTGGATGACAAGTTATTAAGGTGCCTCACCTTCTACAGATTGTTCCATTTCCCTGAAGGTTTGCTGTTTTGGTTATCAGAATGAAATCTCAAGCAAATCTAAAACAAAACTATACAAATCTATATTGTGATCTATGCATTTGGGATTTTATTTTCCCTCTGCTCTGCTACCCAATGAAAAGAGGGAAAGACTGACAAAGGTGTGTTGTCATAAAGCATAGTGCGTTGACAGTTAACAAATGTGTCCCTTCCTTCGCTCTACATGCCGTTCAATTCTCGGAACGCCTTGCTTGGCAGTTCAGGGCAACAAAATCGTGTGACTTAACCCAAGGCGATTTACAAAGGCGCAGGTAAATCAAGTAGGTGCCTGGGAGAATGTATTACGACATGCATCAGCAGCCAGCAGGCTCTGGCGTACAGTACTACACACACAGTAACTCTCCCAACAGGACAGTCTTCAGAAAAAAACACAGACATTGTAGATCAAATGAAATAGATCATATGAAAGTGTATGCGAGTGCAAGTAGACGATTGAATGACTGAAGCACAATAAGTTGATAATCATATAGAATACAAAGAGAAAAAATGGACGGGAGGGGTTAGATACTGTTAGGTTTCTGTGACACTGTAATCTACTTATGCAAGATGTAGCATTGTTGTTTTCATGTTCAAAGTATTAGATTTGTTTGTATTTTCCATACATTTATATTGTGATTGTTAATTTTGCTGATCAAGAACGAAGCTCTTGGTACATTCATTTCAGCTGTTGAACTTTTACAAGAAAAGAACGTTATGATCTTCACTATCATAGTTACTATTTCATGCTTCTGTAGATGTTTTGTTACTTTAACCTTTTGTGGAAAGATTCTGCATCGAACTGAGAGAATCTGTCGGGACTGAATGGGATGCATAGGATAAGAGCAGCAGTAGTTCCGGTGTTTCATTTTTTTGTCTCTGGTTATTTGGACAAATCACGACTTCGCAGATGTTAGCATCTTTCGAATTTCGGAAGGGGGGACGGGGACATTCGGCCCGTAACTTGCGAAGAGAGAGACCCAGAACTTAATCGAGCATCTGACTAATTAAGTGATACTTTAGTCCTAGCGTAACCGAGATGAAATTCCCTTCTTTAAAAGGACTTAACAAATGCATGTTATACAATGTATCAAATCAAACTGTCAACCCAGCTCTTCAGTACCATCCCTGAAATGATATCCAAATATACATCATTATTTAAAAGCCCTGCTCATGCAAACACGTTCCCTAGCCCAACCCTCCTCATAATTTCTGAAGAGACTCGATCTGAGACTTGAGTTTCCTCTTCTGTATGGACCGCGTTGTGATGTGTTCAGTAAATGGGATTCTAGCTAATGAATAATAAGTGTTCGATATTAATCTGTAATGTGGAGACATTTCCTTTCTAACTCCGTTCAGAGGGTATTGAAGCTGTAGCTATCATGACAGCAGAGGACATCCATCGCCAGAGTGTAAAGAGAGAAAATGAATGTCGAGGAGGCACAGAGAGACAGATAAATAACTTGTGCAGTGCAAATGCAATTTAACTGGGTGATGTGGAGGGTGTATAGAAGTGCTCTGATACTATTCTTGATTGAGTGCATGTTCAGTGATCTGCATATCAAACACGTTGACGGATCTACATACTGTAGGAGCAAATGTAACGATTCACAGGTACACACGTCGGCCCCCAATTCAAATGTTTAAGATACAAGTGCATTGATCCGCGGACCCAAACCGATCCAAATGTAGCATGCATCGGTTAGAAAATCGTTTGAAACGTTATGAATTGCCGGGATTCTCATATTACATTCTTTCTATCTTGCGTAAATACCTCTCATCTTTTATGACAACTGATGTATCCTCTCCTTCTGTGTCGATCTGCATGTAACTGTGTTGACAGTCATTGATTTACAAGTCATTTTGCACGCCAAGCAACCCCAGGCAATATCAGTAGCCGTCAAACTGCGGACTGCGCCCAGCTTCGCTTGCTGACCAACACGAGGAAGGCGGCCTGTTTCTGATCTTGCATATCTGTGTGGCACCTTCAGCTTTCAAATGCTAAAATGTCTTGCGTGATATTAGGCTTTATTAAAATGGTGTTTTAGCGGAATAAAAGTAAGCTACCAGAGACACAACTCTCATCTAGCTGCTGATCTTACAAAATCTTTGATTTTGATTGTTCAGGTTCACCATCAGCAATAGTGTTGCTTTAAACAATAAGTGTATATAGTCATTTTTGGATACACAGGGTCAAGTTGATTATTTCATCACGAAGACAGCAATCACTTTTGCCAGGCACACTTTTGCCAAGTGAAAGAAGAGAAGATCACTCTGTAAAAACTTCCAAATGGTCAAAATCCTTTTGAGATGGGGGTGAAATCCAAATGTTACATTTTTGTCATTTAGCAGACGCTCTTATCCAGTTAGAGCGACTTACAGTTTGTGCATTCATCTTAAGATAGCTAGGTGGGACAAACCACATATAACAGGCATCGAAAGTAAAGTAGTCCTTACTAAAGTAGCTATAGAGATAGGGTTTTTGGAAGATGGGCAGGGACTCAGACATCCTAGCTTCAGGGGGAAGCTGGTTCCACCATTGGGGTGCCAGGACAGAGAAGTGCTTGGATGGGGCTGCGTGGGAGCTGCCCTCCCGTAGGGGTGGGAAGGCCAAGAGACCTGAAGTGGCAGAACGGAGTGCTCAGGTTGGGGTGTAGGGTTTGAGCACAGCCTGAAGGTAGGGAGGGGCAGTTCCTCTTGCTGTTCCGTAGGTAAGCACCATGGTCTTGTAGTGGATGCGAGCTTTGACTGGAAGCCAGTGGAGTATGTGGATATAACAGATCTTGGGAAGGTTGAAAACCAGGCGGGCTGCAGCGTTCTGGATAAGTTGCAGGGGTTTAATGGCACAAGAGGGGAGCCCAGCCAACAGCGAGTTGCACTAGTCCAGAAGGGAGAGGACAAGTGCCTGGATTAGGACCTGCACCGCTTCCTGTGTGAGGTTAGATGATATTGAAATGTTTGTCTTTTTGTTTATCTTAGTACAACGGGGCAGGGCGTGCAACCGAAGCGCTTGGGTATTTGATATGGTGGGTGTCAGAGAGGAGAGAAGACAACCCGTTATGAGGATTGTGAAGCGCTCTTCTGCCAAACACCTCGTGCCCATTGTTCAAAAGTACATCCGACGAGGGAGCACCGTCATTTCTGATGGATGGAGAGCTTACCACCGTCTCAGGAATGAAGGTTATAACTATCTAACCATCAACCATCGAGATAATTTTGTTGACCCTATCACAGGTGCACCTACCCAAAACATAGAAAGGCTCTGGGGTGTATGTAGGTCAAATGTTTGGAGACTTCAAGGCAACCGCACAGATAATTTACTCAAAGATCACTTGGATGTGATTGATTGAACATACTGGCGAGGTGATCATCATAGAGACGGACAACTTGGTATTCTATTGCATGACATTAGGATGAAATGCCCTGTATGAAGTTACAGCAGGCGTGACATGGTGGCAGGAGGTGAGACTGCCAAGGCATTTTTTTTGTAAGTGCACCTGAACTTTAGTCCAAACCCAGGATCCCAAACAGGTGTGTGTGAGTGAGTGAGTGAGTGAGTGAGTGAGTGAGTGAGTGAGTGAGTGAGTGATTAACCAGCACTAAGAAGGGTAATATGCTGTCTTCGGAAAGTATTCAGACCCCTTTTTCCACATTTTGTTACGCTAAAGCCTTATTCTAAAATGGTTTAAATAAAAAAAAATCATCATGGCAAAGGGTGGCTATTTGAAGAATCTCAAATATGAAATATATTTTGATTTGCTTAACACTTTTTTGGTTACTACATGATTCCATGTGTTATTTTATAGTTTTGATATCTTCACTATTATTCTACAATGTAGAAAAAATTAAGAAAAACCCTTAAATGAGTAGGTGTTCTTAAACTTTTGACCAGAAGTGTAAGTATTCAGACCCTTTGCTATGAGACTTGATATTAAGCTCAGGTGCATCCTGTTTCCATTGATCATCCATGGGATGTTTCTACAACTTGTTGGAGTCCACCTGTGGTAAATTCAATTGATTTGAATGTGATTTGGAAAGGTACACACCTGTCTATATAAGGTCCCACACTTGACAGTGAATGTTAGAGCAAAAAACATATCTGGGAAAGGGTACCAAAAAATGTCTGGAGCATTGAAGGTCCCCAAGAACACAGGGTGGCTCCATCATTCTTAAATGGAAGAGGTTTGAGCAATCGGGGGAGAAGGGCCTTGGTCAGGGAACCCGATGGTCACTATGATACAGCACTAGAGTTCCTCTGTGGAGATGGGAGAACCTTCCAGAAGGACAATCATCTCTGCAGCACTCCACCAATCAGGCCAGGGTCTGGGAGACTAGTCAGGATCGAGGAAAAGATTAACAGAGCAAAGTACAGAGAGATCCTTGATGAAAACCTGCTCCAGAGCGCTCAGGACCTCAGACTAGGGTGAACGTTCACCTTCCAACAGGACAATGACCCTAAGCACACAGCCAAGACAAAGCAGGAGTGGCTTCAGGACAAGTCTCTGAATGTCCTTGAGTGAACCAGCCAGATGCCGGACTTGAACCCGATCAAACATCTCTGGAGAGACCTGAAAAAAGCTGTGCAGCAACGATCCCCATCCAACCTGACAGAGCTTGAGAGGATCTGCAGAGAGGAATGAGAGAAACTCCCCAAATACAGGTGTGCCAAGCTTGTAGAGTCATACCTTATACCACTCGAGGCTGTAATCGCTGCTGAAGGTGCTTCAACAAAGTACTGAGTAAAGGTTCTGAATACTCATGTAAATGTGATATTTCATTTTCTTTTTATATACATTTGCAGAAATGTAAAAAAAAAAAAAAAATGTTTTGTCATTATGGGGTATTGTGTGTAGATTGATAAGAAAAAAAAAACATTTGAATTTATTTTAGTACAAGGTAATGTAACAAAATGTGGAAAAAGGCAAGTGGTCTGAATACTTTCCGAATGTACAGAATGTGTGTGGTTGGAGGCGAGTGGAGCAGATGCACACTAAACCAAAGTGATTCACAGTCATGCAATTTTCTATGTCTCTGTCTTTTCTATGATATTAGCCAGGCCCAAAAATTCCATGTTGGGAAAATATTGTACACAAAAAAATATATATGTACGCAGGAGATATTTACTCTGTTTTGTTTCCACTAAAATGCAACTGTGATCCTTTACTTCAGAATAGGTAACCTAATTTGGAGAAATAATGACCTTATTAAGGAGAAATGGGTTTACATAGGAGAATAAGGAACCTTTATTTTTGTTTTGTTAGTGTACTCTGCACCTATCATCCCTTATTAAGACTCCAAATACAGTGTCTGTTGCAAGTTTAATTTACACATTACTATTGATATGCTTTGATTGTGGCAAATAAGGATGTAACTAATGAAAAACTAGTAATACATGATTTATAGTGTGAGAATAGGAAAACACTGAATAAAGTCCTTATAAATGCTACAAATTAGTGCCCCATATGTGTACCTTAAAATAAAGTGCTACCAGGTTTTTATTTCATACATTCAGTATGGCTCGTGTGATCAGTTCAAGAGGCAGCACTCCCTCACCTCATATTAATAGTTAAGATTAAGTCACAACTAAGTTTACTAAACTAGTTAGAAAAGTAACTAGTTACTGCTGATGGTCTTCTGGAACATCCTGTATAATAATAGTGGACTGCACTTTCTGTAGGTTTTGATTTGCTTCATGATCTATGTTATTTAGATATTTCAGTAGCATAATAGCTGTTATAGCTGCTAGTGCAGGGGTCGGCAACCCAAAATGTTGAAAGAGCCATATTGGACCAAAAAAAAACAAATATGTCTGGAGCCGCAAAAAATTAAAAGCCTTATATAAGCCTTATAATGAAGGCAACACATGCTGTAAGTGTCTATATTAGCTATATTAGCCTACTATCAAAATGATAAGTAGGCTACAAATACATAATGAGCATTCATGATTAAACGTTTATTTTACTTGCAGCGCATCCTGGAGAGAATGACGCACCACGTGACTACTCTGCTGTACGATGGTGCTTTAAGCTTAACTTCCATTATAATATGAATGTATTATGTTTTGTTGCATTGATGAAATTATAGAAATACAATACAGAAATCAGATTTTTTATGTCATTTTTATTTTAGGATTCGAAAAAACAACAACAAACTGTGCAACGTGCATAATAGGCCTCCTGTAATTTCAGACCTCCCCATGGAAATAAAATGCTTTTCAATCCTCAATAATACCATACAATCCTCTTCTCTTTTCCCCATTATCTGGGCAACAGACAGACTGCAATAAAACAGCAGCCTTTTGAAAAGGTAAAGTATATCAAATTAAAATGATACAGTTTAAGTTCGATTTCTGTGCATTATCCTCTTCTCTTTATTTTTCTGCAAATGTGCAAGGGTAAAATGCAGCAGCACCCTCTTCTCTTTTGACACGCACAGTACAATGCAGCCATCCTCGGACCTGAGCAACAAAACACAATAATATCCCTATGTGTCATTCCAAATATATACTGACAAAAATCAGAAATCACTTTATAAAAACAACCACTTTGTTACTAAATATGTGCCTATGACAGGATTGTGTTCTTACCCGTTTAATGTGACTTCTGTTTTCGGACATCACTGGACAGCTTCTCAACATCGGGCATGTAAGATGCAGGCAATCCTTCCGCATTGGCAATGAAAGCAAATGATTTGGTCCAAGAACTGTGGAATCCTCTGTTCTACTCAGCTATCTTTCTCTTTTTCCCTTTGGGATCCATGGCCCATGACACACCCGCCGGTTTGTTTGCAACAGCCACCTGTCTGGCACTACGCCGAGCTGAAAGAAACGTGTGTCGCAGGCTATGACGTAAATCTTCGTTGACAGAAATGTTGAAATTAAATATTTATTATACACATTTTTACAGCATTGGATAATAAATTATATTAAAACAAAAAATATATTCACACCATCTTTTTCCATTTTCATATTTTTGAAAAAGCTCCAGGGAGCCACTAGGGCGGCGCTAAAGAGCCGCGGGTTGCTGACCCCCGTGCTAGTGGCTGACGTTTGAGCTACCAAAGTCATGATAGGCCCAAGTCAGAGCCAATGACATAATCAGGAAACTATCTGTCCAGGTCTTTGGCCTGAGGAAAACTCCTGTCCCTAGTCATGTGAACCAGGGTAATCCTCCCTCTGCCCTATAAGATGACAGTGTGTGATTGACAGCTGGCCATGGCTTTACACCGGCTGTGGGATGGAGGGATTTGGGGAGGTGTGGAATGGAGGGATTTGAAAAGGAGAGAAAATGGTCACTGGCCCTCACTGAAGGCGAACAGAGAATCATGTATCATATTTCCAGCCCGGAGGGTTTCCATCTCTCTACAATCCCACTTTACGTCTCCTTCATTCACCCATTCATCCATTTATTTTTCACTCTGATTCTCTCTTCTCCACTATTTGATGCTCTATTCCATTACTCTCCTCTCATCCCACTTTTTTCCCACTTCTCTCCCCCACCCTCCTTTCACTTTTCTTATATCTTCTATGCTCAACTTAGATACTCCTTTTTCTCCTCAATCACCTTTACTTTCCTGGCCTGTCCTTACCATTCATTTACTCTCTTCCCACTTTTCTTCACTCCTCATCTCCTACTAGTGTTGCACGGTATACCGAAACTTTGGGACCGGCTAGAGCTGGCAATGTGTAAGTGGAGCAGGCACGGTGCACTCACACTATAAGGGGACATCGGATGCGCTGATAGACAGACTTGACCCTCTCTCAATCAGTACCAAACCACATGAAAAATGGTTTGGTACTCGATTTTTGTTACTTTCGGTACTTCTATCAAACATGTCTCAGGTCATCTACTGATTGAGAGAGGATCAAGTCTTGTCAATCCGCGCAGCCGATGTCCCCTTATAGTGTGAGTGCACCATGTCTGCTCCACTTACACATTGCCAGCTCTAGCCGGTCCCGAGGAACCACCGCACTTACTGGGAGTCTGGGATGCATCACCACTCATGCTGAACGGAAGTTAACACACTTGAATAAGGCAACACCACAACACCACAAATGAACAAACTGTTCATCACTGTTCGCAAAACAATGTCCATTACAGGCGAGAACACTTTACAATGCAAGAAGATAGTGGTAGCTTCCAGCTTTGTAGGCTAACTTTCCTTGCTAGCTTACAGCTGAAGCTAACATCAATTTACTGCCCTAGTAAAGAGTTTGTGAGAATATGCAATATATTGCAGATTTCAAAACTGGTTGTGACCAAAAACTTTATGAATTCACTTCATCTCCCCCGCTTGCCTCACATCTCTCCCAGTCAAGATCATCTTTGCTGAGCTTCCAACTGTGTGAATGACGTCATGGGTCATAAAACCTGTCAAGGTATAGGGGGCAGTATTTTCGATTTCGGATGAAAAACGTGCCCAGAGTAAACTGCCTAATACTCGGGCCCAGAGTCAAATATTTGCATATTATTAGTACTACTCTGGCCCAGAAACTAGAATATGCATATTATTAGTAGATTTGGATAGAAAACACTCTGAAGTTTCTAAAACTGTTTGAATGATGTCTGTGAGTATAACAGAACTCATATGGCAGGCAAAAACCTGAGAAAAATCCAACCAGGAAGTGGGAAATCTGATGCTTGTAGTCTTTTCAAGTCATTGCCAATCTAACACACAGCGACTTGGGGTTCATTTTGCACTTCCTAAGGCTTCCACTAGATGTCAACAGTCTTTAGAACCTAGATTCAGGATTTTGCGGTGAACACAGAGCGAACAAGAAGGCCGGGAAGTTGGTGACTCAGAAAATGGCATGAGTTTGTTGGCGCGCATGCACGTGATTAGATAGCTGTGTTCCATAACGTTTTTCTAGACATTGGAATCGTCCGGTTGGAATATTATTGAAGTTTTATGTTAAAAAGGCCCTAAAGATTGATGCTATACAACGTTTGACATGTTTCAACGAACGTAAATAGTACTTTCTTTGACTTTTCGTCGTGAAATTTTGGGCGTGCTTCCTACATTTGGAGTAGCTTACTGAACGCACTATCAACAAGGAGGTATTTGGACATAAATTATGGACTTTATCGAACAAAACAACATTTATTGTGGACCTGGGAATTCCTGGAAGTGCCTTCTGATGAAGATCATCAAAGGTAAGTGAATATTTATAATGCTATTTAAGATTTTAGATGACTCCAAAATGGCAGGTATCTGTATTGCCTGTTGTATTTTTCTGAGCGCCGTACTCAGATTATTGCAAAGTGTGCTTTCCCTGTGAAGCTTTTTTGAAATCTGTCACAGCGGTTGCATTCAGAAGATGTTTATCTATAATTCTTTGAATAACAGTTTAATATTTTATCAACGTTTATGATGAGTATTTTTGTAAATTGTTCTGCTGATTCACCGGCAGTTTTGGAGGAAAAATATTTTCTGAACATCACGCGCCAATGTAAAATGGGGTTTTTGGATATAAATATGAACTTTATCGAACAAAACATACATGTATTGTGTAACATTGTGTCCTAGGAATGTCATCTGTTGAAGATCGTCCAAGGTTAGTGCTTAATTTTAGCTGTATTTATGGTTTTTATGACCCCTCTCCTGCTTGGAAAATGGCTGTGTGGTTTTTCTTGTGTTGGCACTGTCCTAACATAATCTAACTTTATGCTTTCGCCATAAAGCCTTTTTGAAATCGGTCAATGTGGTTGGATTAAGCAGAGGTTTATCTTTAAAATGGTGTAAAATAGTTGTATGTTTGAGAACTTTGAATGATGACATTTTGTTGTTTTGAATTTGCCGCTCTGATTTTTCACTGGCTGTTGAATAGTGTGAACCGTGGGTGGGACGGTAGCGTCAGAGCTACAGACCTGAGAAGTTAAAGAGACAGCACCCACTTTTATATAAGAAGTTCAGTACAATAAAATAAGTCCCAAATGGAAGGGGAACAGATTGTTTTTCATCTGTAGCCCCATGAAATCAGCCAAAACAAGCTCAACAACTCAATGCATGCACACACTCCAATTGAAGATGCATTCACCTGTATTGTGAATAGGCCTAGGCTACATCTTGATTCACCCTGTTTGTCAATAGATGTACCATTCAAATAAACGATTAACATTATGTTATGTAGTTAGATTGGTAAAAATCTGCCTTCCCCTCTATCTACTCTCCTCATACCTTTCCTCTCGTCATCACTCTCTCCTCTCCTTTCCTCCATCCATCCACGTTGCCCTTCCCTACATGCTGTCTGTCTGTCTGTCTATCTCCGTCAGTTAGTAGAGGGTAAATAAAGTCACACCACCACTTAATACCCACAGTTGTCACTGCAGTGTGTGTGTGTGTGTGTGTGTGTGTGTGTGTGTGTGTGTGTGTGTGTGTGTGTGTGTGTGTGTGTGTGTGTGTGTGTGTGTGTGTGTGTGTGTGTGTGTGTGCTGTGATGCCTTTCACTGACTATGGCTGACGAATCAGCCATAGTGGATGTACCTCTTCCTCTAAGGCTGCAGTGACTGACAATGAGTCACATTCTGTTGCAGGTATATTGCAGGGATCCCCTCATTGTACATCTTATTGTGTTTCTGGAGGGCTGTTCAAGTCAAGAATGCACACTGAGTCCAGTTTGGAGCATTCTATTGTCCCAATATCCACAAAACCCTTCACAGCAGGAATGAGACACACAGACATCCGATGAATAGTCTCTATCAATCAGTAACTATCTGTGTGTGGGTTAATCAGAGGGATTTGTGTGTGTATCCCTCAGTAAAGTATGAAGAGAGAAGGGGCTTAGGACTGACTTCTACCCCCATCTGTCTCCACCCTCTGTGGCCCTGTCGATCTGTGTGTGTTTGTGTGTGTGGTGTGTGTGTGTGTGTGTGTGTGTGTGTGTGTGTGTGTGTGTGTGTGTGTGTGTGGGCCTGTGTGTGCGTGCCTGTGTGTGTGTGCGTGCCTGCCTGTGTGTGTGTGTGTGTGTGCACGTGTGCCTGCCTGCCCTAGCTAAGTAGAGCATACAAGATATAAGAAAAGTGAAAGGTCTGTGTGTGCAGGTGTCGATCCATTTCATCTGTTTTGGATGTTGTGACTACCGTGGGTCTTACATAACCCAACACACATCATTGGATACAGGTATCACATAAAGTCTGGGTTGATTGGCACAAACAGAATCATTAGAGAGAAAGCAGCAGAGATTGGTAGACAGGCTGAGACAGCATAGCAGAGTAGCAGGCAAGCTTAGCGCATAACAATCTCATACTGTATAATCCACAAAGATTCCTGCCTGCAATTGGATTCCATTGAACTGGCAGAAAAAGCCACCGTTACAGAAAACCGGCTATTACCAAAAGCAACAAATCATGTAACTCTATGCTTACAGACACAACATATTTATGTAGACAATTTATAGTTGGAGGTGTACCTGTGTATTTATTTCAAGGCCTACCTTTAAACTCAGTGCCTCTTTGCTTGACATCATGGGAAAATCCAAAGAAATCAGCCAAGACCTCAGAAAAAAATTGTAGACCTCCACAAGTCTGGTTCATCCTTGGGAGCAATTTCCAAACGCCGAAAGGCACCACGTTCATCTGTACAAACAATATTATGCAAGTATAAACACCATGGGACCACGCAGCCATCTTACCGCTCAGGAAGGAGACTCGTTCTGTCTCTTAGAGATGAACATACTTTGGTGCAAAAAGTGCAAATCAATCCCAGAACAACAGCAAAGGACCTTGTGAAGATGCTGGAGGAAACAGGTACAAAAGTATCTACATCCACAGTAAAACGAGTCCTATATTGACATAACCTGAAAGGCCACTCAGCAAGGAAGAAGCCACTGCTCCAAAACCGGCATAAAAAAGCCAGACTACGGTTTGCAACTGCACATGGGGACAAAGATCGTACTTTTTGGGGAAATGTCCTCTGGTCTGATGAAACAAAAATAGAACTGTTTGGCCATAAGGACCATCGTCATGTTTGATGGAAAAAGGGGGATGCTTGCAATCTGAAGAACACCATCCCAACTGTGAAGCACCCGGGTGGCAGCATCATTTTGTGGGGGTGCTTTGCTGCAGGAGGGACTGGTGCACTTCACAAAATAGATGCCATCATGAGGGAGGAAAATTATGTGGATATATTGAAGCAACATCTCAAGACATCAGTCAGGAAGTTAAAGCTTGGTCGCAAATGGGTCTTCCAAATGGACAATGACCCCAAGCATACTTCCAAAGTTGTGGCAAAATGGACAACAAAGTCAAGGTATTGGAGTGGCCATCACAAAGCCCTGACCTCAATCCTATAGAAAATGTGTGGTCCAGATCTGAAAAAGCTTGTGCCTACAAACCTGACTCAGTTACACCAGCTCTGTCAGGAGGAATGGGCCAAAATTCACCCAACTTATTGTGGGATGCTTGTGGAAGGCTACCCGAAGCGTTTGACCCAAGTTAAACAATTTAAAGGCAATGCTACCAAATACTAATTGAGTGTATGTGAACTTCTGACCCACTGGGAATGTGATGAAAGGAATAAAAGCTGAAACAAATAATTCTCTCTACTATTATTCTGACATTTCACATTCTTAAAATAAAGTGGTAATCCTAACTGACGTAAAACAGGGAATTTTTACTAGGATTAAATGTCAGGATTTGTTTAAATGTATTTGGCTAAGGTGTACGTAAACTTCCGACTTCAACTGTACACTGTACTAGATAATAAATTAATATGTTTACTTTCATAGTCCTCAACTAACATCTAACAGCACCCACAGTCCTCCTCCACACCTTGACTGTATCTTGGCTAAATTCCACTCTAGCCTGGTGCTGGCAGCCTGGTACTCACTCCCCCATCATCATCAGAACTCAATGGGCCATAATGCTCCACAGCAGAACCACAGCTACTGGTCCAATCACAACGCAGAACCCCAGCTACTGCTTCAATCACGATGCAGAACCACAGCTATTGGTCCAATCACTACTGTTGCACGATATTCCAAAATGTCAGTACTTTTTCGATACTGAAAACGGTTCGGTACTAGAAGTTTTGTTAATGTCGGTACTTCTGTCAAATGTGTCTCACGTCATATAGGGATTGAGAGGTTTGAGTCTGTCTAGTCATTTGTCTGAATCTTCTCAAGGGGGCTGTAGTTAGGGCTGGCACAATTATTGTATAATCGTGTAACTGACAATTATGGACAATAACCCTGAACTACGAAAAATATATTTATAATCATCTTAATGCATTCATTTTAGGAGAAAAGAGTATTCAACTTTATATTCAAGTAGGTTTAGTTTACCCAATAGCAGTTATTAATTTTTGCATGAATTGGGTAAAGTTGTTAATAATTTTACGAGCAGAACGGCACGGTCAGAAGGAAATGCAAATTTTCCAAAAGTTCCACAGAGTCAAAACCATTTGTTTTTTATGCAGGGGTGTCACCAAAGCAGTGTTGTATTCATGACGTACTGTATGACGTAGCTAATTTTGGAATTTGCATGACAATGAATCGTTACCCAGAATTCCATAACCGTCATAACCCTTGCAGTAGTAAGACAGCCAGGCTAGTGGCTACTTGTGCTTGTGTATGCTGCTGACAAAGCACCAGCCGCTTTTGAGAAGCAAGCCAGAAGGGAGAGAAAATTCCGACAGCATGGCTTCTTCTAACGAAAACATCATACCTCCACGCGGGCAGCTTGATGACCAAACTGGTTCCAGAAGGGAACTGTGGGAATACTTTGCTTACAGAGCAGATGATAAAGGTCAGCCCACCAAAACAACTATGCAAAATGTGTTACAAAGCAGTGCAGTGCAAGGGAGGTTTAGTTGTAAAACAACATGAAAAGCAGTTTTACACATGACATTTGCATTGTAATGTTATTCAACTGAAAACTCAATTCAAATTGTTTTTGAGTGGCAATGACATACAGTACCAGTCAAACCTTTTGGAACACCTACTCATTAAAGGGTATTTCTTTATTTTTATTGTCTTTATTGTCTACATTGTAGAATAATAGTGAAGACATCAAAACTATGAAATAACACATATGGAGTCATGAAGTTGTCAAGTGTCAGTGTGCAGCGGGTAGGACGGAGTCAGGCGCAGGACACAGAACTGAGTAAAAATGTACTTTACTCGAATAAATCACAAACAAATTCCATACGGGGCAAATATTCCAGCTCGACACAAAAGAGCGACCACTTGACAAAGAACAAACAAGCACAAAACCATGTGGGAACCAGAGGGTTCAATAGGGAATAAATGATAACGTAATGGAAACCAAGTGTGTACAATCAAGACAAAACAAATGAAACGTAGATCGGTGGCGGCTAGAAAGCCGGTGACGTCGGCCGCCGAACGCCGCCCGAATAAGGAGAGGCACCAACTTCGGCGGAAGTTGTGACAGTAGTAACCAAAAAGGTGTTAAACAAATCTAAATCTATTTTATATTTGAGATTCTTCAAAGTAGCCACCCTTTGCCTTGATGACAGCTTTGTACACTAGGCATTCTCTCAACCAGCTTCATGAGGTCATCTGGAATGCATTTCAATTAACAGGTGTGCCTTGGAAAAAGTTAATTTGTGGAATTTATTTCCTTCTTAATGCGTTTGAACCAATCAGCTGTGCTGTGACAAGGTAGGGGTGGTATACAGCTCAATTAAGCAAAGAGAAATGACAGTCCATCATTACTTTAAGACATGAAGGTCAGTCAATCTGGAAAATGTCAAGAACTTTGAAAGTTTCTTCAAGTGCAGTCACAAAAACCATCAAGCGCTATGATGAAACTGGCTCTCATGAGGACCACCACAGGAAAGAAAGAGATACCGCTGCTGCAGAGGATAAGTTCATTAGAGTTAATTGCACATCAGCTTGCAGCCCAAATAAATGCTTCACTGAGTTCAAGTAACAGACACATCTCAACATCAACTTTTCAGAGGAGACTGCCTGAATCAAGCCAGGTCAAATTGCTGCAAAGAACCTTACAGATAATTAACTGTATGTGTGGGGTACAGAGATGAGGTAGTCATAAAAATTATGTTAAACACTATTTTTGCACACAGAGTGAGTCCATGGAACTTATTATTTGACTTGTTAAGCAAAACAAATTTAGGCTTGCCATAACAAAGGGGTTAAATACTTGTTGACTCAAGCCATTTCAGCTTTACATTTTTTTATTCATTTGTAAAAATGTCTAAATACATGATTCCACTTTGACATTATGGGGTATTGTGTGTAGACCAGTGACACAAAATGTAAATTTAATCAATTTTAAAGTCAGGTTGTTACGCTACAACATTTTCAAAAAGTCAAGGAGTGTTAATACTTTCTAAAGGCACTGTAGATGAATAATGAATCATAGGTCTAATGCATGTAATTTACCCAATATTATGGTCATAGATTAGCAAATTACCCTGACATTTTAAAACAGTTTAGATGTCATTGTAAAATTATTGCATGCTCTGCTTCTCTGTTATTTAATATGGTGTTTTATTTTTGAAAGAAATTGAATATAGAATAGAAGATATTCTATGTGTTATTTTAGTTGTTCAACCAGTATTCAACATATTGTTCAATGTAAAAAAATATGAAATAAAGCCCAGTGGTTATCCTGTTATTCTGTGAAAGCTAACACGCTATTGTTTCTTTGCCGTGGTATAATTTTGGCATTGAGTATCATTCCAGTAATGAGTATCGTGATACTAAACCTGGTATCGGTATTGAAGTAAAAATTCTGGTATCGTAACAACACTACTAATCACAACGCAGAACTTCATCTACTGGTCCAATCAAAACAGCTCACATTGTTCCTCCAACAGCCCCTAACAGTGTTTCATCACTAAGGATCTTTAATGCACATTGTCCCTTTGCTAGTCCTTCTAGTGCCTGTGTAGCAGAAAGAAGCTGGCAAAGTGCTATAGGATATCAATTTTCCCCCAATAAAGCGCAGGTTGCAAAGCTGCCGCGCCCTCGTGGATCGTCTCTGTGTTGTTTAATTGAGTTTCGATCAGAGACTGTTACTCGGAGAAGCACTCACTATCTGCCAGACACACACACACTTACATAATATATATATATCTAACAATTAGCAGCAGCCAGTGATTTTGAAGGGACTTAAAGGGCAATTCCACCACTTTTCAACCTCATTTCATTATCTCCAGCACAATACCAGTATCTACATATGTGAAAACGGTGCATTTCATCTACCTGATGACATCATCAAAAGTTCAAACATTTTAAAAACAGTGATTTTAAAAAACACTATGAGATTCGCAGTGAAGTGGGGAGGAAGAAAATACCTAAAACTAAAACTCATGGCAGGTTTTGAAAATCACTGTTTTTTAAAAACTTTTAATCCTACCCTGTGATGTCACAGCAGCATTGTTTTGGACCTTTATTCTTATATTTTTAACCACAGATCATAGAAACGCATTGTTTTCACATATGTAGACACTGGGTTGGTGCTGGAGATGATAAGTAGGAGGTTGAAAAGTGTCGGAATTGCCCTTTAACTGGAGAATTAAGTTAAAAAGCTTTAAAGGGATTTTCAGGAAGCCGGGTTTTGGATACGGTAGCTCAGAAACCTGTAATTGGTGAATCCTCCTTGTCTCTGAGCACTGAGACTCAAGAAAAGGCTGAAGAAACCTTTAATTTGTTAATCAATCCCCTCCTTGCAAAGAAAACTAACACTTATACTGTTATTATTCAAAACAGAAGTGTGGATGTTAAATCCGACTTTTACAGAGAAGGGAATGAAGAATTGAAAGTGCTATCATTAACTGTGTAAAAAAAGATGACAGAGTTTGACGCTTCAACAACGGATCATACTGATTGTCTGCTTCTGCCTGATTATATCTCATATTTGATATTTTTCAGATCAAGAGTCTTCCATGACTTGTTATCATTTAAGCAGCGGAGCAGTAATTCGGAAGACTTTCATTGCAGCAAAGCTGGTGCTACATCTGGGGTACATAGTAACACTGTTGCAAGTGCAGAGTAGGAAAAAGAAGATGGATTCCATTGTTTCCCTTCATGGACCTTAAAACTTCTTAAGGTATAGGGGGCAGTACTTTCACGCCCGGATGAAAAACGTACCCAAATTAAACTGGTTACTACTCTGGCTCAGAAACTAGAATATGCATAGTATTAGTAGATTTGGATAGAAAACACTCTGAAGTTTCTAAAACTGTTTGAATGGTGTCTGTGAGTATAACAGAACTCATATGGCAGGCAAAAACCTGAGAAAAATCCAACCAGGAAGTGGAAAGTCTGAGAATTGTAGTTCTTCTTTTGAATCTCTATCGAAACTACAGTTTCTGTGGGGTAACGTTGCACTTCCTAAGGCTTCCATTGGCTGTCAAAAGCCTTCAGAAAGTTGTTTCAACTGTCTCCTGTTACTGGGCAGATAATAGGAGCTCAGTCACTGAGTGGACTGCCTGGGGAGAAAGGGATTGGATATGCGCGGTCCCGCGAGCACGCTGTTCCTTCATTTTCTCCTTGAATAAATACGCTATTGTCCGGTTGGAATATTATCGCAATTTTATGTTAAAAATACCATAAAGATTGATTTTAAACAACGTTTGACATGCTTCTAAGAACAGTAATGGAACATTTTGACTTTTCGTCTCTGGTACCGCGCTCGCGTGTTATGCCTTTGGATAGTGCTCTGAACGCATTAACAAAATGGAGGTATTTGGAAATAAAAATGGATTATTTCGAACAAAAACAACATTTCTTGTGGAAGTAGCAGTCCTGGGAGTGCATTCTGACGAAGATCAGCAAAGGTAGGGGAATATTTATAATACTAATTCTGAGTTTAGGTGACCCCGAACTTGGCGGGTGTCTGTATAGCTTGCTGTGATGGCGAGCTATGTACTCAGAATATTGAAAAATGTGCTTTCTCCATAAAGCTATTTTAAAATCTGACACAGCGGTTGCATCCAGGAGTAGTCTATCTAGAATTCTTTAAATAATTGTTATATATTTTGTCAACGTTTATGATGAGTATTTTTGTAAATTGATGTGCACATTCACCGAAAGTTTTGGTGGGAATACATTTTCTGAACATCACGCGCCAATGTAAAATGCTGTTTTTGGATATAAATATGAACTTTATCAAACAAAACATACATGTATTGTGTAACATGATGTCCTAGGAGTGTCATCTGATGAAGATCGTCAAAGGTTAGTGCTTCATTTAGCTGTGTATTGGGTTTTTGTGACATATATCCTTGCTTGGAAAATGGCTGTGTGGTTATTTTTGTCTATGTACTCTCCTAACATAATCTAATGTTTTGCTTTCGCTGTAAAGCCTTTTTGAAATCGGACAATGTGGTTACATTAAGGACAAGTGTATCTTTAAAATGGTGTAAAATAGTCGTATGTTTGAGAAATTTGAATTCTGAGATTTTGTTGTTTTGAATTTGCCGCCCTGATATTTCACTGGCTGTGTCCCACAAGTGGGACGCTAGCGTCCCACGTAGCCCATAGAAGTTAAAGACCTAATAGCACTGAATTGGTGAAAGCTGCTTACACATGTCTAGTTCATAGTTGTACGGTTGTTATAATTGCCTCTCCTCATCTCTTCCTCTTTATCACTCCATCTCCCACCCTAGTCTCTTCCTCTCACCCTCATCCCCACCTTTCTCATTCTGCCCCCCCTTTCTCTCTCTCTCTCGTTATGTCCCCCCCTCTCTCTCTCATTCTCGTTCTCTCTCTCTCTCTCTCTCTCTTTCTCCCGGTACTCTCCATTTCCACTCTCTCTCATTAGTCCAGTGCCTGTCATGGAGAGGGTCTGTGCTGGAGCACACAGTCCAACACTTCACACCAGAGAACCATCAGATGCCTACCAGATACACATCAGAGAGACAACCAGCAGGCAGCCAGGCCAGCCGAGTCGCATCGCTTTCTCTATCTACCCCGCATCGCGCTCCAGTGGCGCAGGACAGAGAAGGGATATTTTAAAGAGCTAGAGGGCGGAGAAAGAGAGAGGGGGAGGACAGGGAAGGACAGGGAAAGAAGAGAAAAAGTGGAGGAAGAGAGTGAAAAAGAAGAGAAATTGGACAAAGAGATAAACTGAGATTTCTGAAGTGATAGTCATTTCAGTTAAGGGAAGGGGGTGAGTGTTAACCAGTCACTTTCATGCAACCCCCTTTCTCGCCACATGTTCATTTTGACACCTCTGTCTGGCTGAACAGCATGCTACCTGTTCCACATCAAGCTTTCTTCGTCCCCGCATGACAATTCAAGATGGTTCAACCACTGCTTTGGATCCTGCCAAGCCCCCCTCTCTATCTCCCTCCCTCCCTAATCCTAGCTCACAGCAACCAGCCATTCCTCACAGGCTTTATCTCCTCTAAAATAATCTTTCAGCAGGATCAACAAGATAATCTGCTGAAATGGGATAAAGAGAATAGAGGGGAAAATTATGTAAAAACACAACAATAATAAACAGCAAAATCCACATCCGGGCCGGGATTCCTGGAATGACCCCATATGATGCTCAAAGCTGATGATCTTAAATGACCTTTAACTCCATACTGTGCCAATAAGAGCTGCTTCTCAATGCTCTCTGAAGAGATGACGGTACACTGAATGACTAGGATGGAGTTGGCCCTAGACACTGAGCTAAAGTTAGTTTTGTATTCCCCCCTCTGATAGTTAGTATTAGTATCTAGAGAGAATGAGTTGATCCTAGATCTGTGGCTGGGAGAATCATCTCCCCAGAGCAGATTAAAAGGAGGCATATACTAATGGTCCTCGTTGACCTTTGGGAACTACTAAAGCTAACTGGGGTAGCTCAGAAAGGGCACATTATATTGCAAAGGTCAGTTATGTAACATAAGGCTACAAAATGGGATCACGTTAGCTTTTACAAATAGCCTACTGTACAGCAATGTTCTAAAATCTCGGTCCGGGGGAGAGGACCCATCGGAGTGCGCATTTTTGTAACAGCCCAGCACTAGCAAACCTCAAATCAAATTGTATTGGTCACATACACATATTCAGCAGATGTTATTGCGGGTGTAGCGAAATACCTGAAGTAAATAATCAATGAATAATCACTAACAGAATCAGAGAGCTGGGTTTAAAAAACTAAACAAACCAAATGCAATGTTCACCCTGTGAATTCCCAGGACCTCTTGCAGTTGGTTATGAGTAGACATAGATGGGGGACTTAATATCTCCATGCCCTAGACATGATTTGGAATAAAGAAAGGGCCTGAGGAATTAGTCAAACCAAATCCTAATACAAAATGTTAATAGCTACCCTTTTATCCATGAAAATAGTTGAAAAGGTACAATAATATCCATAACAACACTACCGACCGACTCCCCAAAGTCTCCCTGTGGTCCTAGTTTTAACTACCACAGTGCCTTATCAACCGATTCAGGATTATCACACCCTAGCTCAGTAATGTCACTTCATTCGCACGAGGTAAAGTTTCCTTCTTTATCGGCTACTATCAGCTCCTCTCTGGCAGAGACCTGAGAGAGTAGGGCGTAAAACGTCTGATTACAGTACCTCCTCCCCTCACTGGCACAGGGGGATCACGACTAGTGCATTAGCGGTGCCAGCTGTTGTTGAGTGGCTAGTGGTGCAGGAAGGCCTGCGAGGACAGGGGCGATAACATTATATTGGAGATAAAGCATTGCAATGACGACGTGCCTCTGACAAACAGACGCGCACGCACGCACACACACACAGCGCTCCTCAGTCGCTGACAGTTGATTCTCAGCTGTTATATTGTGTGGCATTTCCACATATACAACCGCAGGTATAATAAAAAAGCATGCAAATGCACGCACGCACACACACACACACACACACAAACGCACTCACTCACTCACTCACTCACATAAAATAACACATCCGCAGGCTTTAATAAAAGGCATGCATTAACACCACACACACACACACACACACACACACACACACACAAACGCACTCACTCACATAAAATAACACATCCGCAGGCTTAAATAAAAGGCATGCATTAACACCACACACACACACACACACACACACACACACACACACACACACACACACACACACACACACACACACACACACACACACACACACACACACACACACACACACACACACACACACACACACACACACACCTGCAGGCATCATCGAAAGCACTCAACAGCTCAGCAGCAGAAAAGTACAATCTTAGGAAATAATTGGGCTGATGGGTTCACATAGAGGGAAATTAACGAGGTAGAAAGAAAGGCCCTTGTACACCTGCCAGTCAATCAGCAACAAAACAACGTGAACTACATGACAAAGGCAACGAATGTCTTGTAAGCATTACAGTTTTTTACAATCACTTTTGCACTAATTTCGGAACCTTGATGTCATTTTTCAAAACTCTAGACAAAACTCACAACCAATGATCAAAATGCACATTTTCCAATTGCTTGGATACAATACACATAAAGCTAAGATCATTTGTTCATTGAACTAAAATCACCTGTTCAAACTGACACAACTTAACATCAAAGTATTACCATTTCAAAATGAATTTCACACATTACATCTGAGATGACTGTCTATTCATTTCATTACAATGATCTAACTACCAATTGATACAACTGCTCAAAATGATAAGTAACTGTTGCATTACTCTTAATGCATAGTTTTATGGAAACTGATGAACAATATTCCATGTTTATATCATGAAAGTTTCAGGATAACAAGATCCATTGACACCAATTACCGTGGAACATGAACCAATTGGACTACATTATCTATGGATGTAATATTTCATTATCATTCTTTATCAGACCATGTTTCTATGGTTCCATGTAGCACTTTTTCAGACCATGTTTTCAGATTTGACATTACTGTACACTCACCGGCCACTTTATTAGGCACACCTATCTAGTACTGGGTAGGACCCCCTTTTGCCTCCACAACAGCCTGAATTATTCACGGCGTTGTACGTTAAGAGATGCCCTTCTGCACACCACTGTTTTAAACAGCTGTTATTTGAGCATTTGTGGCCTTTCTGTTAGCTTGAATGAGTCTGGAAATTCTCCTCTGACCTCTCTCATTAACAAGGTGTTTTTGCCCACAGAACTGCCGCTCACTGAATGTGTTTTGTTTATCACACCATCCTCCATAAACTCTAGAGACTGTAGTGCATAAAAATCCCAGGAAGGCAGCTGTTTCTGAGATGCTGGAACCACCATGTGTGGCACCAACAATCATACCACGGTCAAAGTTGCTTAGATTACGCATGTTGCCCGTTCTAATGTTTGGTCGAACAACATCTAAAGCTCTCTACTCTATATACTCTATATATTGAGTTGCAGGCAGCCACATGATTCACTGTTCGAATGTAACCTTCCTTGATGAGCTGAATTAGGTCTGTAGAGCTGATGGCATGACCTATGTCATTGTGTGGGATAATGTCAGGTTCCACCATGCTCAAATGATGCAAGCATGGCTTCAGGCCCATCCACAATTTACCACCCTGTACTTACCCCCATACTCTCTTTTCCTAAAACCCGATTGAGGAATTTTTCTCCACATGGAGGTGGAAGGTATATGATAGGCGCCCTCACGAAAAAGCCACCCTTCTCCAGGCCATGGATGACGCATGCAATGACATCACGGCAGACCAGTGTCAGGCCTGGATTCGCCATGCCCGAAGATTCTTCCCAAGATGTTTGGCTAATGAAAACATCCATTGTGATGTGGATGAGAACCTATTGCCAAATCCACAAGGCAAGGTTGTGGGAAATATAGAAGTACAGTAATTAAGTCTTTGTTTTGCTTTTTACAGTAAGCCAGGTGAGGAACACTGCAGTTGATGTTTTACTGTAGTTTTTTTCTTTTTTTGTAGCTAAATATTTTTGCTTTGATTCAAAGAAACCTATCAGTGATTTTATTGTATTTCATCAATACATTTCAGATTTTGTTCAATGATTCCACTGTGTCTATAGTATTCTCTCTACTAGTCCTTTTACAGTGATGTATTTACGTGTAGTACCATAATGAAACATGTATCACATATTTTGTACTACAATATTTAATGATTGTACGAACAACTACACAGTGAAACTATCGGTAAATTGTGTGTGGGTGATCTAAATGAATGTTCCTATGGTATTTCATGATAAATTAGTTATTTGAACCAATGATTCTGCATGTGCAGGGTTTCTTTAAAGATATGAATGCACAATGCAATGTTTTGAACATTGGACTGCCTGTGTTACAAGTGATGACCGTTTTGAGTTTTGAAAAATGACCATAAGGTTCTGAAATTAGTGCCAAATGGATTGTAAAAAACTGTAAAAACAGAGCCTGTGGCAAGGTAGTTTGTCGAGCTATGAAATAGAAAATATGCAATGTTCTTCACACTAAAATAAACAACCTTATAGAAATAAACAACAGTCTTAACTGCATACAGTACAGTATAAGGATTCTTACCTGGTACAAAACTCCCCTGAACAACCTCCTTGTACGCCCACCATCCCTCATGTATTTTAGGTACATTTGGCTGAGCTGTCGGAGAGGAAGAAAACAGAGAACATGCATGTCAATCAGATGTATGTTAATTTTAGACAAGAGAGACAACACCCGCTGTGTTCACATCACTGACTCTACTCCTTCATGTAAATGTTCCATTTTGATCCTCATCCTTTCCAGCCAACCTCTCTAACCTTTTCAGGAAGAGGCCTTGGCAAACAAACACTCCCTGAAGACAGGCAGAGAACAAACAGAACATGAGATTGGAAATCCTACACACAAGTGCACGTACACATAACACATACTGGTACGTATACAAGTGTAAGTACACGCACACACACCTTCCTCGGGCATTCGTCTGGAAATGCATTCTATTATGTTGTGTGCAGTAAAAAGCCCAGATTAGAGGAGGGCTGGACTTTATATTTGAGGTGAATAGGTAAAGGTCCCGCTAAAAAGGGAGGGTCGGGACCCAGAATTACCAGAAGAGCTTTGGAGATATTGATTTTTACTAGAGGTCGACCGATTAATCGGAATGGCCGATTAATTAGGGCCGATTTCAAGTTTTCATAACAATCGGTAATCGGTATTTTTGACCACCGAATTGCAGATTTTTTTATTATCTAAAAAAAAAATAATGTTTACACCTTTATTTAACTAGGCAAGTCAGATTAAGAACACATTTTTATTTTCAATGACGGCCTAGGAACGGGGGTTAAATGCCTTGGTCAGGGGGGATTCGGGGATTCGTTCTTGCAACCTTCTGGTTACTAGTCCAACGCTCTAACCACCTGCCTTACATTGCACTCCATGAGGAGCCTGCATGGCAGGCTGACTACCTGTTACGCGAGGGCAGCAAGAAGCCAAGATAAGTTGCAAGCTAGCATTAAACGTATCTTATAAAAAACGATCAATCTTAACATAATCACTAGTTAACTACACATGGTTGATGATAATACTAGTTTATCTAATGTGTCCTGCGTTGCATATAATCGATGCGGTGCCCGTTAATTTCTCATCGAATCACAGCCTACTTCAACAAACGGGTGATGATTTAACAAGCGCATTTGCGAAAAAAGCACTGTCGTTGCACCAATGTACCTAACCATAAACATCAATGCCTTTCTTTAAAATCAATACACAAGTATATATTTTTAAACCTGCATATTTAGTTAATATTGCCTGCTAACATGAAATTGTGTCACTGCTCTTGCGTTCATTGCCTTGCTCGCTGCGAACTAATTTGCCAGAATTTTACGTAATTATGACATACCATTGAAGGTTGTGCAATGTAACAGGAATATTTAGACTTAGGGATGCCACCCGTTAGATAAAATATGGACCGGTTCCGTATTTCACTGAAAGAAAAAACGTTTTGTTTTCGAGATGATAGTTTCCAGATTCGACCATATTAATGACCTAAGGCTTGTATTTCTGTGTGTTTATTATATTATAATTAAGTCTATGATTTGATAGAGCAGTCCGACTGAGCGGTGGTAGGCACAAGCAGGCTCGTAAGCATTCATTCAAACAGCACTTTCGTGCGTTTTGCCAGCAGCTCTTCGCAATGCTTTGCGCTGTTTGACTTCAAGCCTGTCAACTCCCAAGATTTGGCTGGTGTAACCGATGTGAAATGGCTAGCTAGTTAGCGGGTGCGCACTAATAGCGTTTCAAACGTCACTCGCTCTGAGACTTGGAGTAGTTGTTCCCCTTGCTCTACATGGGTAACGCTGCTTCGAGGGTGGCTGTTGTCGATGTGTTCCTGGTTCGAGCCCAGGTAAGAGCGAGGAGAGGGACGGAAGCTATACTGTTACACTGGCAATACTAAAGTGCCTATAAGAACATCCAATAGTCAAAGGTATATGAAATACAAATCGTATAGAGAGAAATAGTCCTATAATTCCTATAATAACTACAACCTAAAACTTCTTACCTGCGAATTTTGAAGACTCATGTTAAAAGGAACCACCAGCTTTCATATGTTCCCATGTTCTGAGCAAGGAACTTAAACGTTAGCTTTTTTTACATGGCACATAGTGCACTTTTACTTTCTTCTCCAACACTTTGTTTTTGCATTATTTGTTTCATTATTTATTTGAGGCTAAATTGATTTTATTTATGTATTATATTAAGTTAAAATAAGTGTTCATTCAGTATTGTTGTAATTGTCATTATTACAAATAAAAAAAATTAAAAAATCAGCCGATTAATCGTTATCGGCTTTTTTTGGTCCTCCAATAATTGGTATCGGTATCGGCGTTGAAAAATCATAAATCGGTCGACCTCTACTTTTTACACCTCAACTTGTTTTGTTCATTCTGTTGCACTGGGAAGCAAGGCTTAATGGAGGGGCTAGAGGTTGCCTTGCCTTACCTCTGCGTAATGGAAGTAGGGGGTGGTGGGTGGTTCTTATACCCCCTTCGAAGAGTGGTCTAGCCTACCGCTAGACTAGGTGCAGGAGACTGGTTCAATTACATAGAGAGGATGAACACAGGAGTGCAAAAACCTTATTTTCTCCCAGGCAATCAACTGGACAATCAACAGCTACCCGTCTGGCAGAAAGTCTGAAGTTTTACCTCCCTGCGGGTGTCGAACAGCATACGGCCCCCAAAAATGGATCTTAACCATCCTGACTGGCCGCTGACTGGTTTCTCCAAATGATAGATTGCTTTTCCCCTTCCGATGTAAAATGAAGTGGAAGTAAACACCACCCTTGATGCCAGAGTCACTGAACATTGCAATACAGGCACTTAGGTGAACGATAGTGAGTCAGTGTTTCCCCTATTATAACCTATTATAACCGACTTGTCCGTGTTGCCTCTCGGCAATATAATTAGTTTTACTCTCCATTTAGTCACCACCAAAAACCCATCATGAGACAGCAACACAATTGCAGTGAAAAGAGTTCGGGTAAAATTGAATTGTTTCAGATAGCAATTGAACAATGGCTATCCGGCTCAAAGGACCAATCCTTCCAATTCTTCCATAGCTATAACTACACTGTTGCAGTGAATTCAACACGTTATAAGGTGTAAATAAGAGTCTCCTCCACTGTTCCATAGGTGTCTCGAAAGGTAGAACTTCCACGGAAGAACACAGTCAGGGGTAAGAACCAATAACGTGGCATCCTGTGTATGTGTCAATGCATGTGTGTGTGGGTCTAGGGATCCTAGTAATAATAAGGAGGGGCTTTAGAGGAAGCTGCTGGACATGATCCCCTTATAAGCTGCAGATACCACAGGAAATACTGCATAAAGCCATTAACTGTATCTCTCCAGCTCTCAGGCTGCAACAAGGTGGCACAGATACCTGTCTACACATAAAGTATAAAATAATTTTGCTGAATTCAGAGCTACTTTTCAGAGAGCCTGAATCTTGGGCCAAAAATGATTTACTTAGTGACAACATTTTCCTCAGAATCAACTCTGTTTAGGGGAGCTGTACTTGTGAAAGCAATCAGTTGAACGGAGGAAGGAATGGAACCATCACATTGAAGCGATTTCTTTGTTTTGTCATTTCTAATGGGTATAATGAGCAAGCCTATCCCTGTTAATTATTCAGAACTGTCTGAGACAGACAGCAATAATTAAAAAAATTCTAGAACAATTGGCCGCCATATTCTGTGGCAGCGCTCGCCTAGAGACAAGACATCATCACTTCCTGTGTAACAGCGAGACAGGGGAGAGGTGGCAGAGCAACAGAGCGAGAGAGGGAGAGAACATTATCAGGACAGAAGGGAGGGATGAAGGGAGAGAGAAAGACAGAAAAGCGAGAGAGAGCTGAAGAGAGAGAGTGGGAGAGTGAGAAAAGAGAAAAAAGGGAGAAAAGAGAGAGAGCGAGATAGCAGGACAGCAGAAAAGTTATGTTCCATTTCCCACACTGCTTGGCTGTGGCCCCGAAACACACTTACTGGCATCAGCAAAAAGGAAATGCTTCCAATCTATAAAAGGATATGCAGACGGCACTCTGAGGGAAGGAAGGGATGGGATGGAGGAAGGGAGGGAGGGATGGGGGGATGCATATGGCAAAATGATAGATCACTGTTAATTTCACCTGCCCCTAGCTGAACCCAGAACAGTGATGATCATATATGGTAGAATGAGGCGCAGCAGTAATTTGTAGTTTAGATGCTGAAAGCTAATGTGTCAGTATTCACATCAGGATCCATCCAGACTCCAAGCAATCAATCAAGCAAGGTCATGTGTCAATATAGGGCCAATATCCTTCTCCCGTCAAGATGATCAGTAGACTGACAGGAGTCATTAACGTAATTAATCTATGCTCTATGTAATTAAAACTAGAAACCTTTATACCAAGGGTGGGCAACAGGCGGCCCATTGGCCAAAACCGGTCCGCAACTGATTTTCTTTTGGCTCCCTAAAGTTTTTATCAAGAAATTATTCTAATAATAAATACAAAAATATATAGATATTTTTGGTTAAAGAAAACACTGTAAAATCACCAGGAATTTAGCTAAATAATTGTTTAATTTAGGAACTCTGTTCTCAAGAATCTGTTCTCTGTGATTCTATCTCAATGTAATTCAAGGTATGATATGATCATAATTTTTTGCCCTTTTAGGCTAGTTGTGGTCAATTTGCAGTGTACAACGTATTATAATTATGTTCCTGCCCCCGACCATCCGCTCCGACAAAAATCATCCCGTGGCTGAATCTAGTTGCCTACCCCTGCTTTACAGGGTTAAACTAACCAAATAAACTTCCAATGCAAGACAATGACTAACTAAATGTTCAGTTGTTTCAAATGACTGGTGACAGGTTTTCAGTAAACTGGTCCGTAAAGAAGTATGGCTGATCAACTCCAATAACCTGATAATTGAACATTGTCTATTGTTCAGAACTGAGACATCGTTAGCTACGTGCTTTCCATACCCATGCATCTCTGTGTGTGCGGCCTACCCCGGCCTAGCCCTACCAACCACCTATAAACACAAGTAGACTCTGTAAATAAACAATTCATTTTCATATAATTGTCAAACTCTACCAATAATATTCAGCAAAATGCACTTGCAATCCACCTGCTCAGCCATGCAGAAAAAGACACACAGAGAGACAGAGAAAGAAGGGAGATCGAGAGAGAGGGGGTAGGATAGACAGGAGGAGGGAGGGAGGG
Source organism: Salmo salar (assembly GCF_965601325.2). NCBI lineage: Eukaryota > Metazoa > Chordata > Actinopteri > Salmoniformes > Salmonidae > Salmo > Salmo salar. The sequence goes on along the minus strand of NC_138318.1, from coordinate 12,340,469 downwards.
AGGGAGGGAGGGAGGGAGGGAGGGAGGGAGGGAGGGAGGGAGGGAGGGAGGGAGGGAGGGAGGGAGGGAGGGAGGGAGGGAGGGAGGGAGGGAGGGAGGGAGGGAGGGAGGGAGGGAGGGAGGGAGGGAGGGAGGGAGGGAGATTCTATATATATATGGAGATATATATATATATATATATATATATATATATAGAGAGAGAGAGAGAGAGAGAGAGAGAGAGAGAGAGAGAGAGAGAGAGAGAGAGAGAGAGAGAGAGAGAGAGAGAGAGAGAGAGAGATAGACAGGAGGAGATGGAGAGAGGGAGATACAGAGAGAGGGAGAGATACAGAGAGAGAGAGCGATACAGATAGAGAGAGATACAGAGAGAGAGAGCGATACAGAGAGAGAGAGAGATACAGAGATACAGAGAGAGAGAGAGAGAGAGAGAGAGAGAGAGAGAGAGAGAGAGGAAGCTGAGCAGAGTGAGACAATAGCGACACCCGTCCATCCATAAATGAAACTTGACCTTGCCGACAGCTGTGCATACTAACTTATGAGACAATTATCTCTGACCCCGCTCCTGTTTGTGGGGCCCTATAATGGCCGCAGCTGTGTGTGTGTGTGTGTGTGTGTGTGTGTGTGTGTGTGTGTGTGTGTGTGTGTGTGTGTGTGTGTCAGAGGCCCATCCGCTCGATGGATGGGCCCCTGACACTCTCAATCAAGCCAACACTGGGTGAAAAGGGTCGATATCAGGGGATATCTTTACAGGACACGTTTTTGATATTCTAGAACAGCGGTTACCAAACTTTTTATAGTCCCGTACCCTTTCAAACATTCAAGTCTCAGCTGCTTAACCCCTCTAGCACCAGGGTCAGCGCACACTCAAATGTTGTTTTATGCCATCATTGTAAGCCTGCCACACACACAAAATACGATACATTTATTAGACATAAGAATGAGTGTGAGTTTTTGTCACAACCCGGCTCGTGGGAAGTGACAAAGAGCTCTTATAGGACCAGGGCACAAATAATAATATAATAAAAATCTATAATTTTGCTCTTTATTTTGCCATCTTACCTATAAAACCTTATTTGTTCATCAAAAATTGTGAATAACTCACCACAGGTTAATGAGAAGGGTATGCTTGAAAGGAAGCACACAACTCTGCAATGTTGGGTTGTATTGGAGAACGTCTCAGTCTTAAATGATTTTACACACACAGTCCACTCTCACATAGGTATGTGGTTGCAAAGGGCATCAGTGTCTTAACAGCGCGATTTGCCAAGGTAAGAAACTCTGAGCGCAGCCCTATCCAGAAATCTGTCAGTGGCTTCTGATTAAATGTAATTTTCACAGAACCGCAATTTCGATGAGGCTCTCTTGTTCAGATATCGGTAAGTGGACTGGGGACAGGGCATGAAAGGGATAACGAATCCAGGTGTTTGTGTCGTCAATTTCAGGTAAGTACCTGCGTAATTGTTCACCCAGCTCCCTTAGGTGCTTCGCTATATCACATTTAACATTGTCTGTAAGCTTGAGTCCATTTGCACACAAAAATCATGCAATGATGGAAAGACCTGCGTGTTGTCCTTGTTAATGCAGACAGAGAAGAGCTCCAACTTACTAATCATAGCCTCAATTTTGTCCCGCACATTGAATATAGTTGCGGAGAGTCCCTGTAATCCTAGATTCAGATCATTCAGGCGACAAAAAATGTCACCCAAATAGGCCAGTCATGTGAGAAACTCATCATCGTGCAAGCAGTCAAGCAAATTAAAATTATGGTCAGTAAAGAAACCTTTAAGTTCGTCTCTCAATTTAAAAAAACGTGTCAATACTTTGTCCCTTGATAACCAGCGCACTTCTGTATGTTGTAAAAGCGTTACATGGTCGCTGCCCATATCATTGCATAATGCAGAAAATACACGAGAGTTCAGGGGCCTTGCTTTAACAAAGTTAACCATTTTCACTGTAGTGTCCAAAATGCCTTTCAAGCTGTCAGGTATTCCCTTGGCAGCAAGAGCCTCCTGGTGGATGCTGCAGTGTACCAAAGTAGCGTGGGGAGCAACTGCTCGCACACACGTTACCACTCCACTATGTCTCCCTGTCATGGCTTTTGTGCCATCAGTACAGATAGCAACACATCTTGACCACTAAAGTCCATTTGATGTCACAAAGCTGTCCAGTACTTAATATCCTCTCTTGTTGTTTCCAGTGGAGGATGTCTTGACCCCCCATAAACGTAACGGACATATACCATGAGCTGTGCCAGGCCCACCACGTCTGTTGACTCATCCAGATGTAACGCATAGAATTCACTGGATTGTATGCGAAACAGTAATTGTTTCAAAACATCTCCTGCCATGTCACAGATGCGTCATGAAACAGTGTTGTTTGATGAAGGCATTGTCTGTATAGTTTTTTTGCTCCTTTTCCCCCAGCATTGTCCCAGGCATATCCACAGCAGCAGGAAGAATTAAGTCCTCCACAATAAAAACGAGCTTACGAGAAAGAGACGTCATCAGAGCGCGCAACAGGACACTGTACTATCTACACTCGGTTTGTTGTGTACATTAAAACTGTTTGATGAAATCGATTTTAATCCGAACTAAAGTTTTGTTACTAAGGATTCCACAACGCGGTTAGCCTTTACGGCTGGGACTGCAAGTTTGTGTTCCTTTTTTTTTGCGTGGATTCCGCGAGTGGTGGCTGGCTGTACTACAGACACCTGTCGTCATAGGAAAGACTCATTGTTATCTTTTCGTAAAACAACTGGTTGCAGTATAGAGCCAATCTGGATACCAAGCAGATCCTGAGGGAAATCGACGAGTACCAACAGCTTTACGCTATGGAGGAACAACATACTCCTTCGTGGAAAGATTCGACCACCTCACAAAATAACTTTAACCCGACAAAAAAAGAAAAACAGATGAATTTACAGACACGGAGGATTTACTTACCATTGAGGTAGAGACTAGTGCTCTGTCTGGAATCCATGCAACAATGGAAAAGTTGTGTGAAGAGGTAGCAGGGCTGAGGGAAATTCTCAAGCTCCAAAGAGAAAACAAGACACTCACAGCCAAGGTAAAAATACATGATTCCAACATGGATTGTCTACTCAGGGAAAACAGGGTGATGAAGGAGACATTACTAGACATACAAAGTCGTTGCATGCGTGAAAAATGAGGACGCATCCAATAATCCTGAGGGCGCGATCAGAGAATTCATGAAATCCGCATTTAAACTTCCTATAGAGACTGTAAACAAGGTGGCTTTCCACCGAGTACACAGACTTGGAGCTCGGAGCGACAAGACCAAGGGTCCCTGACCGATCATCGCAAAATTTGAACACTACCAACAAAAGGAGCTGATCAAATGCAGAGGAAGGGAGCTTAAAGGGACCAAATTCGGTCTCAATGACCAATTTCCAAAGGAGATAAACGAACGTCGTAAGAGACTGTATCCGGTACAAAGACAACAAAGGATGGATGGTAGGCGTGCCTTTATCATTGTGGACAAACTCTTTATAGATGGACAGCTATTCCGAGACAGCTCCATATCACCGTGGCTGTACTAAATTCTACAGGGACTTCAGGTTACGAAAAAAAAAGAAGGTATGGGAACTGTTGAAAATATCAGAACATTATGAAGTGGATATGAACACACACGTACTCAACTACATGCTTGCTTACACATACAGACTTATACACACACACACCTGATCTCGCTCTCTTCTCTCACTTTCTCTCTTTTCTCTCTCTCTCTATTGTCGAGAACTGTTTTATAATTTAATGTGTTTATTGTTTGTCTATTTTTTTTAATGTATTTGTCTACAAGTTTATATATGTTTACATCAAGCAAGGGGAATATATCAAAATATGGGCATTGGGGAATAATAACATATTGTACGGAATACATTTGTACTGTAGTGAAGCTATCTCTTGAGTAATGCAAGGTCTCTTTCATGATCATGTGAAACGTCAATTGCTATTGAAATGCTGGGATGTGTTTTTCAATGATGTTAAAGGTAACTATGATGCAACTATGATGGTGATACGATATGGATTACAATTATGAATATTAAGGCTATACACCCTACATGTTACACACATAGACACTCAAACATGCAAATTGGAAGAGTTATTATTTATTTGGACATCACACATTATAGTCTTACTCTTATACAGACATCATACACACTCTCATTATATCATATCCAATATCGTACACATCAACCTACTCAGATTTGTGACACACATCATTTGTCTCAATTTTCTAACATCTGTGGCATTGGCTCACAGGCAAACAGGCAAGGGAATAAAAAATATATTGCTAGAACCTATTTCTTGAATTCTAAATATCAGACATTTGAAATCTCTAGTTTTGACATTCATAATACCTCTGATAGCAGTAACTTTACAAGCACTAATTATGGTCAATTTAGCCTGAGAATAGTATCTGGTTATGGTAAGGGGTGAAATAAGTATAGCTAGTTATAATTGTAACGGTTTGGCAGATTATTAAAAAAAATCTGTCTTTACATGGCTAAAAGGAAAGGAATATAACATATACTGTTTACAGGAAACTCATTCTACATCCTTAGATGAAGTTGCGTGGGAAAAGGAATGGGGTGGTGAAATCATTTTCTGTCATGGACAAAGGAACTCAAAGGGGGTGATGATATTAATTAACAAAAATGTGGATCTGAATGTGCAAATAATCAGGAATGATTCGCAAGGAAGGTGGATCCTTTTGAATATGATAGAGATTTGGCTCATTAATATATATGGTCCAAATCAGGATGATCCACACTTCTTCGAAAACATTTATACCAATTTATTGAACTTACTGGCAACAAATGATCTAATCATTATGGTAGGAGACTATAACACAGTCCCTCAATGGACCGTAAAGGTAATCACTCTACAAACAATCATCACCGTGCCCTTAAGGAAATCACAAATATTATGGACACATTAGAAATAGTGGACATTTGGAGACTAAAAACCCCCGACCTAGTGAGATATACATGGAGGAGACTTAATCAAACTAGTCGTCTTGACTACTTTCTTGTCTCTTTCTCTCTTGCATCAAAGGATAAAAAGTTTTAATAGGAGACAGAATGCGATCGGATCATCATCTAATTGGCATTCACATAACTCTTATAGATTTTCCACGTGGATGGGGATATTGGAAATTTAATCAAAGTTTACTGGAGGACAACTTATTTTTAACTAAGACTGAATTTTTCCAATATAATATAGGTTCAGCAAATCCCCTTATTGTTTGGGATACCTTTATATGTACCTTCAGGGGTCATTCAATTCAATATTCATCAATAATAAAAAAGCAGTTTCTGGCTAAAGAAACAACACTAACATGGGAACTAATAGTACAGGTAGATAGCAATAAAAACAATACTACAGAGATACAAAATAAGCTAAAGGAAAAACAAAAAAACTTGAGGAACTTTTTCAAGAACGATCTAATGTAATCTATTACAAAAATAAAGCAAACTGGATGGAATATGGAGAAAAATTCACAAAATTCTTCCTGAATCTCCAATACAGGAACGCCAATAAAAATAATTTGCAGAAACTCGTTACTGAAGACGGAGTCATCTATGATTCTCCGAATGATATTTTAAAAGAGGAAGCTAATTATTTTAGGCAGATATTCTCTTTTCTGTCTCATCCTCTCCCACTGAAAGAAGATTACGGTAAGGAATTCTTTCCAAATAATATAAAAAATGGAAAATTAACAAATGTACAGAAAGTTTAGCGCAAAGGCCAAATTACAGAGGGAGAACTTTTTGAGGCTATTAAATGCTTTCAGTCTGGAAAAACCCCAGGGCTTGATGGCATACCGGTAGAGGTATATCAAGTATTTTTTGATATACTAAAAGCTCCATTGTTAGATTGTTTTAAGTACTCCTATAGAAATGGTAGTCTGTCAGGTACTCAGCAGGAAGGTCTGATTTCTCTATTATTAAAACAAGACCCAGATGGCAAATATAAAGACCCGGTCTATCTAAAAAACTGGAGGCCCCTTACACTTCAATGCTGTGATGCAAAAATACTAGCAAAATGCATAGCACTCAGAATTAAAAGGGTTTTACCAGGTATTGTTCATCCTGATCAGACAGGTTTTTTACATGGACGATACATTGGAGATAATATACGACAACTACTAGAAATAATAGAACATCATGAAACATATAAAAAGCCAGGAATGGTATTTATAGAGGATTTGGATAAAGGCATTTGATAAAGGCATTTCATAAAGTAAGACTGGATTTTATTTATAGATTCCTGGATTTTTTCAATAAAATGGGTAAAAAATTATGTTTAGCAACCCCAGGTGTAAAATAGTAAATAACGGCTACTTCTCAGAGAGTTTTGAATTGTCAAGAGGAGTTAAACAAGGGTGTCCGCTGTCACCATATCTATTCGTTATGGCCATCGAAATGCTAGCTATTAAAATCAGATCCAATAACAACATTAGAGGATTAGAAATCCAAGGCTTAAAAACAAAGGTGTCCATGTATGCCGATGACTCAGGTTTTATGTTAAGTCCGCAAGCTAGATCCCTGCAATGTCTCATTAAAGATCTAGATAACTTTTCTGTACTCTCTGGACTAAAACCTAATTATGATAAGTGTACAATATTATGTATTGGACCCTTAGAAAATACAACTTTTACATTACCTTGCAGCTTACCTATAAAATGGGCTGATGGTGAAGTAGACATACTCCGTATTCATATCACAAAATATATAAATAAGCTCTCCACAATGAATTTCAATAGAAAACTTGTAAAAATAGACAAGATCCTGCAACCATGGAGAGGTAAATACCTGTCTATTTATGGAAAAATTGCCCTGATTAACTCCTTAATCATATCTCAGTTTACTTACTTACTTATGGCTGTGCCTACTCCTGATGATTCGTTTTTCAAATCATATGAGCAAAATATATTTTGCTTTATCTGGGACGCTAAACCAGACAAAATAAAACGAGCCTATCTATATAATGAATATGAATTGGGTGGTTTGAGATTATTAAATATAAAAGCACTAAACTTCTCTCTAAAAGCTTCACTCATTCAAAAGTTATATTTCAACCCTAAATGGTTCTCAAGTAGATTAATAAGAAAAGCTCATCCAATGGCCTTTTTGCCTTTGTGCAGATTGCCATGTCTCATTTTCGATTAATTGAAAATGATACTTTTTTCAAAGTGTCTGTATTTTTCAAACAAGCATTGCAGAGCTGGCTACAATTTCAATTTCACCCCCCTGAAAAGATAGATCAAATATTACAACAAATGTAATGGCTGAACTCAAATGTGCTGGTTAATAAAATACCCGCATTTATGGGAAAATGTTTGAAAAGGGTATTTTGTTCTTAAATGATATTGTAAATTGTAATGGTAGAGTTATGTCCTTCATGGAGTTATCAGAATTGTAAGGGAAGGTCTGCTCAATCCAAGAGTACAACCAATTGATTACAGCACTGCCCCAAAAATGGAGGAGGAGGGTGTCAGCGGGAGGACGTAGGGAACTGGTCTGTCTGCCCAATATAAAGAATCAAAACTGGCGTAGGAATAAAAATAGCATAAATAGGAAAGTATACCAGTTTCATTTGAGGACCAGGATGTTGACAACTGTGCCATACAGATTGCAAAATAGTTGGGAAGAGATTTTTGAAGTACCAATTCCATGGTACAGGGTGTATGAGTTGATATATAAAACAACGCAAGATTCAAGACTTCGTACTTTTCAGCTAAAATTATTATATATAATTCTTGCCACCAACAAAATGTTGAATATTTGGGGCATAAAATCATCGAAGCTCTGCAGATTGTGTTGTGAGGATACAGAATCAATAGACCATTTATTTTGGTATTGCCCTCAGGTAGCCTGTTTCTGGTCTCAGGTTCAGGAATGGCTGAAAATGCATAGCATTGATCTAAAATTGACCCTAGTGTCACAACGTCCACAGAAGGTGGCGCCTCTCCCCGTTCGGGCGGCGTTCGGCGGTCGTTGTCGCCGGCCTACTAGCTGCCACCGATCTCCTTTTCTGTTTATTTTGGTAATGTCTGTGTAGGTGAGCACCTGTTTTGTGTTTAGTAATTAGTGGGGTATTTAGTCTGTTTTTGTTTGGGGTTGTGCGGGATTGTTTTGTGTCAGTGATTGTATGTTGGGGATTTATCGTTTCTCAGGCCGTTACGCATTTTTGGGCATTAGGGTTGCTGGGCTGCATCCCGACTCGTTCCAGGACTGTTTAGTCTTCGAGGGAATTGATTTACCCTGCCTTGTTTGTTCGGCGTTGTGGACTGTTGTTTTATTAAACGTGTGTCCACGTACTTGAGTCTCCTGCGCCTGACTTCACCCCTCCTGCATATCTATTTGTGTGACACCTAGAAATAGTACTGTTAGGAGATCTGGAGAGACCTGGTCAGTCAATTACTAATACTCTTAGTAAAAATATTTATCTTCAACACGCAATCTGTAGATTCTATTTGATTAGATAGATTGAAATTGTACGTTAAACATCATAGCATAGTTGAAAGATATGTCTTGCGTAAAAACACAAAGTGGGTGACCAGCAGAGATAGATGGGATGGGCTGAGGGAAGCTGAGGGTTGGTATGTGGAATCGGAGACAAGTGGGAGTGGAGTTGCTGTGTGAGAGAGAGAATGATGGTCAAAAGATAAAGGGGGAAAAAAAGTCAAAATAAAACATAATAAAAGTACATTTGAATGACACTAAGTGGCAGTGTTTTTACAACTAATGCCGGTTTGCCTGAGGCTGATGCTGTGCAGGTGTTTGTACATATGCAAATACACACACTCTCATTCCAATTAACACATACAATAACACACACATACATGTAATAGTGCCAGACATGCACACAAACATATACAGTAGGCATTGCTGTTATGATTTCAGTTGTCCTTGATGTCCTTTGTTTTAATTATTCAAAAAATGTTTTGGGGCATTGTTGTTTTCTTCTGTCTTTTCCTTTTTTTCTTTAGTTCATTCTCTTGGTTGTTGGTGCATTGGGGGTTTCTTGGGGGTGGGGAATGGAATTAATTGTATTTTTTATTTTTTTTCTTCCGGGGGGGACGGGACTGTGGGAGGGGTCTCGAATGGTTGAGGAACAGCTATTGGGGAACTGTGGGGGAATCTTGGAGGGTTCGGGTTTCACAAGATTGTGATTATAAAAAAGGAAACTATGACATATATTTTATATCACTATCATGCACACGCACCCGGACACATAAGGATGGCTCTGTTGCGGAAAGACTGATACATGTTTGATAGTGTCTTGATGCTGTATTGTTTGTCCTTCATGTTGTAATACTTTAATGTTACCCCTTCCTTGTGTATTTTGTGACAAATAATAAAAAATAAAAAATACAAAACAATCCTCCATAATAGTATGGGGCTTGCCTGTCCTAGCCACTCAGTAGCTCACCATATAAGACGCTTCTAGCCCCTTCTTATTAATGGTATCTGTTGCTTTTATACATGTCTTACTACTCAAAAGTCATCTTAATTCTCGCTCAAAAAAATCCTGTGGCTTATTGTTCAAATTGGCATGTTTCGTTTCTAAATGTCTGCGCAAGAGTGAAGGTTTCATTGAGTTGTGAGATAGTACTTTTATAACACACTGTGGTTGAGGAAAGGCAGTACTCCAAATATAAGTGAACCCCAAATCAATGTAGTTCTGATCATAGATAGTTTTGTACCTGTTTCCTCCAGCATCTTCACAAGGTCCTTTGCGGTTGTTCTGGGATTGATTTTCACTTTTCGCACCAAAGTACGTTCATCAGTACGGGGAAGAAAAAAAAATGCATGCAATGTAAGTCGCTCTGGATAAGAGCGTCTGCTAAATGACTAAAATGTAAATGTAAATCATATTTGCACCTCTTTGATGGTCCAACATCCCTGTCTGTTGTTCGATGCTTTCCCGGGTAAGGGTGCAGTAGCTCTTCGGCTGCATCAGATTCACAACTGTCAGTGTCCATGCTAGCTGGGCTAGCAACAAATGTAGAATTACTGATGCTGGCATTGGATGTGCTCGTGGAAGCAGAACAACTTGTGTCATCGACAGGTGCAGGTGTAGTACTGCTGTTAGTATGTGTCTCTATGGACGTGGGACTTTTTTTAACCATTTATCCATTTTCGAGCAAACGGAATGAGTAGCAGCTGCGTTTGGCTACATTCAGACCATTAGTGGTATTCCCACGCAAGAGTAATGGTTAATATGATTGGATGTTCATTATTTGACTAGGCTACCTGTATTTGACATTGTGTTGTTATTTAGCTGAACACTAGATGGTTTCATGTTATTTTTGGCAGTGAAACAAGGCTACTCAGGCGAGCAAAAAACATAATCCAAATGTATAGCCCCTTCGGAAAATCTAAATGGACTGTTTGAAAATGTGAATCACATTTTTATTTGGCGTACCCCCGACGGCAATGTGTGCCCCAGTTTGGGAATTGCCGTTCTAGAGAATACAGACAGACCATTTCCAATGCATATTTGGAGTTTTGTGGATATGCACCATATCCTGTCATGCCCTGATCTGTTTTACTTGTCCTTGTGATTGTCTCCACCCCCTCCAGGTGTCGCTTATTTTCCCTGGTGTATTTATCCCTGTGTTTCCTGTCTCTCTGTGCCAGTTCGTCTTGTATGTTCAAGTCAACCAGCGTGTTTTTCCCATGCTCCTGCTTTTCTATTCTCTTTTACTAGTCCTCCCAGTTTTGACCTTTGCCTATTTTTCTGGACTCCATTCCGGCCTGCTTGACCATTCTGCCTGCCCTGACCTCGAGCCTGCCTGCCATTCTGGATCTCTGGAACTCTGTCCTGGTTTTGACCTTTTGCCTGTCCATGACCATTCTCTTGCCTACCCCTTTTGGATTGTTAATAAACAAATAAACAAATGTAATCTTGGACTCTAACCATCTGCATCTGGGTTTCGCCTTGTGCCCTTATATATCCTGACCAATTCTGAATCCAGATGTGTATTTTAGACATATATTGGAATTACTCCGAATATCACACATGGACATTTCCTATGGCCGGATATGGACTAATTCGATATCCTGAGATATGTAACATCCTATTTTCTCTCTTCATGTTAACAAATACATAGCATAACTGTGTTTTCTCAGCACATTAAAGATACGAAACTACTGTATATTGAGTCCAGATACGCATCTCTTGGTTGAGGTTCATATCCAGATCTTGGTATGATTTTTGATATGCTGAAAATAAGGACAATTTCTGATGCATTTCTGAGTTTTCAGAACATGCTTAATAATTTGACAAATATGCAATCCATATTTTTCTATCATGCACATAACATTTTTGGATTTCCTCCGGATATCAGTCATGGTATGGCCGGATATGGACTCTTATTTTTCTATATCTGAAGACAAATCCTGACAGAAGGCCTACATAGCATATTTTATCAGCAAAAATACAATGCATATGCTTTTGGCAAAAGGCCAAATCATGATCTTGATATGCATTTTGATTGACTAAATAAAAAGTTTATTTTGTGTTACTGCTTAATTAAGAGTCTATTGACGTATCCGCGCGTCAATCTAAGTAACATAATAAAACAATCCCCATCAAAATCCATCAGTTTAAGCTAGAGTCATCTGGTTTTGAATGGGATGCGTCTCAATCCACTGCATCCACCTATGTCGGACTTCCGCTGCTGCGGTAGAAGGTGGCCGAGCTACAGTTGTGTTTGTCAGATCATGAGACTTCCCGAAAATTCTGTAACATCCGAACTAATATGACCACTCTATGGACAGATGAGACAAACATGATGGTGTTCTCCGTTTTGCTCTACGACCCCCACAAGCACCACGGGACTCATCTGAAGTCGGTAACGTTGATGTGCCAACTTTTGTCTGCAGCGTCCAAACCATTTGGGCTACAAACAGGAGACAAGAGACTCTCACGAACATGATGGTGTTCTCAGTTCTGTTCTACAACCCCCACAAGTGTCACGGGACTCGTCTGAAGGTAACCCATACAAATGAATGGAGGTATGGAGGTAGTTTTGTGCCCAAGAATGTGTGTCCAAAAAACAATATATACATTATTTCCTGAGCTTTTTTTTATATCTCCTAGATATAGGACAGACACTTCAAAACCTTATTACTTTTTATATCAAGAAGCTAAATGATCCATGCTATGGCCATTTTAAAACAATTCCATATGTTAACTTAGTAGACCCCCCCAACGGATTAAGCTTTTAGAGCTTAATATAAGATAATTAGCTAGCAAGTTTCCAGTTAGCTTTCTCATCATGAATGAAGCAGGTAGAGTAGATACCTTGTGGTATGGTTAATTGAAATATACTAAACTATAAAACTATATTTTTCTTGCAATATTGCCACAATTTTGATTCATGATTTATGCATTGAAAGTTTGAAGTGGATCACAGTACCACCAAGTTGGGTCTGGACTGCGAGGGACCGCAGCTAACGACCCAATCCGCCCCCATCGCATCGTCCATAATAACAAACGGGGCAGGCATGTGTATTAAGGGCGTGCTACATTTTCTGTTAAATATCTAGAAAATGTTTTCCCAAAGATTGGGCTACATTTGCATCTTTACAGAAAACACGTGTGGTGATTTGAGCTCTGGATTTGCTATGCTGCATTTTTAAAACAGTAAAAGCAGACATGTGCTTTGGAAATAGCAACTTGGATTAAATATGACGTTTAGATGTACGTGCCTTTTGTAGCCTACTTCTGAATATGGTGCAAATGTATGCTCAGATAGTTCACCTTCATGTGAAAAAGAACAATGATTTTCAGCACCTGAAAAGGTAAAACTATTTTAGTGCAGGACATTTCATGAGTTGGATTCAGCCCATTTTTGATCAGACACGATGAAAATTAAAATATCTATGATTCATATATCATGTAAAGATTTCTATTGAAATTATGATTCATTTTTTTAGACGGATACATATATGATCAGGTAATGACTACAGATATTATACATTTCTGACAATACGTGCTTTCGTTCCTACATATAGGCTTAGATTCAGTGGTTCTTCCTTTAAAAGTTGCGTAGTACTGCAGCACAGCTTGCGGGCTGCCGCATAATTCTATGGCACGTTATTTAAGTGTCAGCCATTGTTGCCATTAATGCTAGTTAGTGCTAGTTTGACCACCAGAGGGCACCTTTGAGAAGCATTTGATTGTTTTTAATATTGGCTGCACTAGAGAATTTAAAACCTTTTTTTGTAAGAACATAGCATATGGGAATGATTTTAAGAAATGTTGCTTAATTAATTTGATTAATATTATGGTATTTCTATTCCAAGAAAAACAAAAAACAAAACCCTCAGGGTTTCCGTCAGGAAAATATGGTGCTGTACAACGTGACCAGTCGGGAGTAGGCTACTAAGTTGCAAAGAAAAAGCCATATCTCAGACTGGCCAATAAAAATAAAACATTAGGATAGGCAAAAGAACACAGACACTGGACAGAGGAACTCTGCCTAGAAGGCCAGCATCCCGGAGTCACCTCTTCACTGTTGATGTTGAGACTGGTGTTTTGCAGGTACTATTTAATGAAGATGCCAGTTGAGGACTTATGAGGCATCTCTTTCTCAAACTAGACACTCTAATGTACTTGTCCTCTTGCTCAGTTGTGCACAGGGGCCTCCCACTCATCTTTCTATTCTGGTTAGAGACAATTTGCGTTGTTCTGTGAAGGGAATAGAACACTCAGCGTTGTCTAAGATCTTCAGTTTCTTGGCAATTTCTCACATCTCAGAACAAGAATAGACTGGAGAGTTTCAGAAGAAAGGTGTTTGTTTCTGGGCATTTTGAGCCTGTGATGGAACCCACAAATGCTGATGCTCCAGATACTCAACTAGTCTAAAGGACAGTTTTATTGCTACTTTAATTAGCACAACAGTTTTCAGCTGTGCTAACATAATTGCAAAAGGGTTTTCTAATGATCAATTATCTTTTTAAAATGATAAACTTGGATTAGCTAACACAACATGCCATTGGTTGCTGATAATGGGCCTCTGTACCCCTATGTAGATATTCCATAAAAAATGTGCCATTTCCAGCTACAATAGTCATTTACATCACTAACAATGTCTACACTGTAGTTCTGATCAATTTGATGTTATTTTAATGGACAAAAAATGTGCTTTTCTTTCAAAAACAATGACATTTCTAAGTGACCCCAAACTTTTGAACGGTAGTGTATATATAAATACATAATATTTTTTCCCCAGAACATTAACCATGTGTTTTGTACTGTTCTGTAGATTCGACCCAATGATTCGTCTGACAAACAAAGAACTTTGTGTGCTGCAGGCCCAGGTATGGATAAAGCTGGCGAGACATTCAATGACATATGCTGGACTCTATGTCAGAGAGGTATTTTTGGGACCACTTCGTGTCTATTGTCCTGCTAAGTGTTTGAAAATATGTTATCTTATATCTAAGGGGCTTTTATATAATGATAATGCAATAATAATAATCAATAGATTTGGCTCTCGGAACTCATTAAGAGGCGGCTTCTATCTTCAATATAATCATTAATTCAGAAGTAAACCCTTAGGTTTTAGGCCTGCGGTAAGTTATAATAATCAATGCTTTCTGGGAATGTTTAAAAGTCAGTGGAGGCAAAAAGTTTTCAATCAACCAATGTCAACCTTTAAATGCTTTATCCAAATGTTTAAAGTCCGTGTGGGCAACGGAGAGAATGCATTTGACTGTTTTTAATATTAGCCATCAACCAAAAACACAGCATCTGCCTTGGTAAAAATATATTATTGAATTTGATTTTTTTGTACTATTTCAAAATACACTGCTCAAAAAAATAAAGGGAACACTTAAACAACACAATGTAACTCCAAGTCAATCACACTTCTGTGAAATCAAACTGTCCACTTAGGAAGCAACACTGATTGACAATAAATTTCACATGCTTTTGTGCAAATGGAATAGACAACAGGTGGATAGTGTGGTGCAATGACAGAATGCCCCCATCTACCACTAACAGTCACGGCATAAGCTCGTAACTTTTAACCTGTTAGGGCTAGGGGGCAGTATTTGCACGGCTGGATAAAAAAAATGTACCCGATTTAATCTGGTTACTAATCCTACCCAGTAACTAGAATATGCATATTATTAGTAGATTTGGATAGAAAACACTCGACGTTTCTAAAACTGTTTGAATGGTGTCTGTAAGTACAGAACTCATATGGCAGGCAAAAACCTGAGAAAAATACAAGCAGAAAATGAAAATCTGGTGCATGTAGGTTTTTCAAGCGCCAATCGAACACACAGTGACTAAGGATTCATTTTGCACTTCCCAAGGCTTCCACTAGATGTCAACAGTCTTTAGAAAGTTGTTTGAGGCGTCTATGATGAACAGAGACCAAATGAGAAGGCTGGGAAGTTGGTCACCCAGGGAAGGACGTCACTTCATTGGCGCGCTATCACGAGAGAGGAAGCTCTGTCCCAAAATGTTTTTCAAGACACAGGAATGGTCCGGTTGAAATATTACTGAGTCTTCACATTCTAAAGGCACTAAAGATTGATGCTATACAACGTTTGACATGTTTGAACGAACGTAAATAGATTTCTTTTTACTTTTCATCGTCACATTTTCCGCGCGCTTCCTACATTCGGAGTAGCTGAACTGAACGCGCGAACAACAAGAAGTTATTTGGACATAAATTATGAACTTTATCGAACAAAACAACATTTGTTGTGGACCTGGGATCCCTGGAAGTGCCTTCTGATGAAGATTATTAAAGGTAAGTAAATATTTCTAATGCTATTTATGCATTTAGATGACTCCAAAATGGCGGCTATCTGTATTGCGTAGTGTATTTTTCTGAGCACAGTACTCAGATTATTGCAAAGTGTGCTTTCCCAGTAAAGTTATTTTGAAATCTGTCAATGCGGTTGCATTCAGGAGATGTTAATCTATAATTCTTTGAATAACAGTTTAATATTTTATCAACGTTTATGACGAGTATTTCTGTAAATTGTAGTACTGATTCACCGGAAGTTTTGGGGGAAATACATTTTCTGAACGTCACGTGCCAATGTAAAATGCTGTTTTTGGATATAAATATGAACTTGATAGAACAAAAAATGCATGTATTGTCTAACATAATGTCCTAGGAGTGTCATCTGATGAAGATTGTCAAAGGTTAGTGCATAATTTTAGCTGGTTTTCTGCTTTTGGTGACGCCTGTCCTTGCATTGAAAATGGCTGTGTGTAATTTTTTTGTCTATTTACTCTCCTAACATAATCTAACTTTATGCTTTCGCCTTAAAGCCTTTTTGAAATTGGACAACGTGGTTGGATTAAGGAGATGTTTATCTTTCAAATGGTGTAAAATAGTTGATTGTTTGAGAAATTGAAATTAGATTTTTGCTATCTTGTCAAGCAATCCCATTACCGGGATGAGAACGGGAAGGGGGTCCCATAGAGGTTAACCTGTTGGGGCTAGGGGGCAGTATTTTCACGGCTGGATAAAAAAACGTACCCGATTTAATCTGGTTACTAATCCTACCCAGTAACTAGAATATGCATATACTTATTATATATGGATAGAAAACACCCTAAAGTTTCTAAAACTGTTTGAATGGTGTCTGTGAGTATAACAGAACTCATTTGGCAGGTAAAACCCTGAGACATTTTCTGACAGGAAGTGGATACCTGATGTGTTGAATTACCTTTAAGCCTATGCCATTGAAACACACAGGGGCTGATTAATGTTTTGGCACTTCCTATTGCTTCCACTAGATGTCACCAGCCTTTACAAAGTGTTTTGAATCTTCTACTATGAGATCTGACCGAACAAGAGCCTTGGAACGGTGATGGCCGATTAGACTCTGGCGCGCGAGGTCATGTTGGGTACCCTCGTTCCAAAACGTTTTAAAAGAGAATGCATTCGTCCACCTTGAATATTATTCATGTTCTGGTTAAAAAAGGCCCTAATGATTTATGCTATACAACGTTTGACATGTTTGAACGAACGGAAATATATTTTTTCCCCTCGTTCATGACGAGAAGTCCGGCTGGCTTAGATCATGTGCTAACAAGACGGAGATTTTTGGACATAAATGATGAGCTTTTTTGAACAAAACTACATTCGTTATGGACCTGTGATGCCGGGAAGTGACATCTGATGAAGAGAATCAAAGGTAATGGATTATTTACATAGTATTTTCGATCTTAGATCTCCCCAACATGGACGTCTAGTCTGTATCGCAACGCGTATTTTTCTGGGCGCAGTGCTCAGATTATTGCAAAGTGTGATTTCCCAGTAAGGTTATTTTTAAATCTGGCAAGTTGATTGCGTTCAAGAGATGTAAATCTATAATTCTTTAAATGACAATATAATATTTTACCAATGTTTTCTAATTTTAATTATTTAATTTGTGGTGCTGACTTGACTGCCGGTTATTGGAGGGAAACGATTTCCTCAACATCAATGCCATAGTAAAACGCTGTTTTTGGATATAACCTGTTAGGGCTAGGGGGCAGCATTGACACGGCTGGATAAAAAACATACCCGATTTAATCTGGTTACCACTCCTACTCAGTAACTAGAATATGCATATACTTATTACATATGGATAGAAAACACCCTAAATTTTCTAAAACTGTTTGAATGGTGTCTGTGAGTATAACAGAACTCAAATGGCAGGTCAAAACCTGAGAGATTCCTTTACAGGAAGTGGCCTGTCTGACCATTTCTGGAACTTCTTTGCCATCTCTATCATTTACTAAGGATCTCTGCTCTAACGTGACACTTCCCACGTCTTCCATAGGCTCTCAGGGCCCGGGAAAAAAGAGAATGTCGTCATTCCAGCCCCAGGCTGAAACACATTATCGCCTTTCTCAAGTGGCCCATCAAGAGACACTAGCTTATGCGCGTGACCCCGACCGCCCCCGCCTTTGGGATTTTTTCCTCTGTTTGCCGAAAAGGAGATTCCCTGTCGGAATATTATCGCTTTTCTACGAGAAAAATGACGTAAAAATTGATTTTAAACAGCGGTTGACATGCTTCGACGTACGGCAATGGAATACTTTGAATTTTATTGTCAGGAATTGCGCCAAGCGCGCGACACTTCTTTACTATTTCGGATAGTGTCTGGAACGCACGAACAAAACGCCGCTATTCGGATATAACGATGGATTATTTTGGACCAAACCAACATTTGTTATTGAAGTAGACGTCCTGGGTGTGCATTCTGACGAAGACAACAAAAGGTAATGACATTTTTATAATAGTAAATATGATTATGGTGAGTGCTAAACTTGCCGGGTGTCTAAATAGCGAGCCCGTGATGCCTGGGCTATGTACTTAGAATATTGCAAAATGTGCTTTCACCAAAAAGCTATTTTAAAATCGGACATATCGAGTGCATAGAGGAGGTCTGTATCTATAATTCTTAAAATAATTGTTATGCTTTTTGTGAACGTTTATCGTGAGTAATTTAGTAAAATGTTAGCGAATTCCCCGTAAGTTTGCGGGGGGTATGCTAGTTCTGAACGTCACATGCTAATGTAAAAAGCTGGTTTTTGATATAAATATGAACTTGATTGAACAAAACATGCATGTATTGTATAACATAATGTCCTAGGGTTGTCATCTGATGAAGATCATCAAAGGTGAGTGCTGCATTTAGCTGTCTTCTGGGTTTTGGTGACATTATATGCTGGCTTGAAAAATGGGTGTCTGATTATTTCTGGCTTGGTACTCTGCTGACATAATCTAATGTTTTGCTTTCGTTGTAAAGCCTTTTTGAAATCGGACAGTGTGGTTAGATTAACGAGAGTCTTATCTTTAAATGGCTGTAAAATAGTCATATGTTTGAGAAATTGAAGTAATAGGATTTTGAAGATTTTGAAAATCGCGCCACAGGCTGGCAGTGGCTGTTACGTAGGTGGGACGAATTCGTCCCGCCGGTCCCATAGAGGTTAAATATGAACTTGATAGAACTAAAAATGCATGCATTGTCTAACATAATGTCCTAGGAGTGTCATCTGATGGAGATTGTAAAAGGTTAGTGCATCATTTTAGCTGGTTTTATGGTTTTGGTGACCCTGTCTTTGACTTGACAAAACATTACACACAGCTCTTGTCAATGTACTGTCCTAACATACTCTAACTTTATGCTTTCGCCGTAAAACCTTTTTGAAATCGTAAAACGTGGTTAGATTAAGGAGATGTTTATCTTTCAAATGGTGTAAGATAGTTGTATTTTTGAAAAATTTGAATTTTGACATTTATTTGGATTCAAATTTGCCGCTCTTGAAATGCACCTGCTGTTGATGGAGTGCACCACGGGTGGCACGCTAGCGTCCCACCTAGCCCCATAGAGGTTAACTAGTAAATAGTAGTCTACAGCAAAGTGTGTTTAAATAATTTCTAACTTGTTAACAATTTCCTCAAGTTAGTTTTTGCTACCATGTGGGTTTTAGCTTGCTTGAGCCTGCTAACTGAGGAGTATTAATTCACCTATTTCCATACATGTTTCATTGTAAAACATTTATCTTCCAAATGAGTTGTTTAATCTAACTGCTTAACTATATATCTGTACATGGAATTGTATATTTTTTTTTTACTCACTTGTTTCTAATCTATACAGGAAAATGCCATGGGTACTATCTGATGTGTGGAGACACTTCACTGCAGCTATTGTAGAAGGAAAAGCTGTGAATATACTGTGCCAAATCATATGTGAAGAATGCAACAAAGATGCAGAATCATCTGGCCAAGAGCATAAAGTTCCCTCAGCGCTCACAACAAGCAATCTCTGACAAAAGTCCCTCTACTTCTATTTGAGGTGAAAATGATGAATCAGACACCTTATCGATAGCAACAGCTCATGGTCCTCCTGGAATCAGACGTTTTTTTGACTCAATGGAGGAACGTAGTCAGAGAAATGCTGATGAATGTCTTGCTCAAGCTGTGCATGCAACTGGTTCACCTCTGATGCTCACAGGCAATGTGTATTGGAAGAGATTTCTGAATGTTCTTCGCCCAGCATACATCCCTCCAACCAGACATGCTTTATCTACTAATTTGCTGGATGCAGATTTCAACAGAGTTAAAGTGAAGGTCAAGCAAATCATAGAGAAAGCAGACTATATTGCAATCATCTCTGATGTGTGGTCGAATGTTCGTTGGCAAGGAATAGTTAACTACATCATCTCCACCCCTCAACCAGTATTCTACAAGAGCACAGACACAAGGGACAACAGACACACCGGTCTCTACATTGCAGATGAGCTGAAGGCAGTCATCAATGACCTTGGACCACAGAAGGTATTTGCACTGGTGACAGACAATGCTGTGAATATGAAGACTACTTGGTCTAAAGTGGAGAAGTCTTACCTTTTGGCTGTGCTGCTCTTGTAATGAATCTGATCCTCAATGACAACATGGCTCTGAAAACAGTGGATACACTCTACAAGAGAGCCAAGGAAATGGTTAGGTATGTGAAGGGTCATCAAGTTATAGCAGCAATCTACCTCACCAAGCAAAGTGAGAAGAATAAGAGCACCACATTGAAGCTGCCCAGCAACCCCCGTTGGGGTGGTGTTGTCATCATGTTTGAAAGTCTCCTAGAGGGGAAAGAGTCTCTCCAAGAAATGGCCATATCACAGTCTGCCGATATGGACAGCCCCATCAAGATGATCCTCCTGGATGATGTATTTTGGGAGAGTGGTAAGCAGCCTGAAACTCCTGAAACCTACAGCAGTAGCCATTGCACGGATTGAGGGAGACAATGCCATCCTGTCTGCTGTTCAGACTGTTCAGACTTCAGATGTAAAAGATTAAATCCGTACTGCCATGCCCACTTTACTGTTGCTCCAAGCAGAGGAAACTGCAGTTCTGAAATACATAAAAAAGTGTGAAGACTTATGCCTGAAGCCCATACACGCCGCAGCGTACATGTTGGACTCCAAGTATCCTGGCAAGAGCATCCTGTCTGGTGCAGAGATCAACAAGGCCTATGGTGTCATCACTACCGTGTCTCGCCACCTTGGCCTGGATGAGCGCAAGGTCTTTGGCAGTCTGGCGAAGTACACTTCCACGCAAGAACTTTGGGATGGAGATGCAATATGGCAGTTGTGCCAACATATCTCATCAGCCACCTGGTGGAAGGGACTTTGTGGATCTGAGGCTCTTTCCCTTGTTGCCTCCATCATCCTTCAAATCCCACCAACATCAGCTGCCTTAGAGCACAACTGGTCCTTGTTTGGGAACACACACACCAAAGCACGCAACAGGCTGACCAATACAGGGGTTGAAAAATTGGTGGCCATCCGGGCAAATTTGAGGCTTTTTGAGCGTGACAACAAGCCATCCTCAACAAGGTTGTAAAGTGACAGTGAAGATGAGGCCTCAGAGTCTGATGTTCAAGAGGTGGACATTAAGGAGGTCCAAGGAGAAGACATGGAAGCCTGAGAGGAAGACAACCAAAGCTTTAGTTTCTCGACCATCATTTTACAGATGTACGTTGAAAACGTTTTTGGGAGATGCGATGGATCATTGTGGATCATTGAATATTCCCTTTCTTTTTTTGTTCTATGAAATCATCCCATGTGAAGAGTCAACTAATTTAATTAAAGTTCAATTTGTAACTAAATGTATTTATTTTTTCTATTGGTAGGATTTAATCTTTTGCAATTATGTCTACTTATGATAAGGTAAAAGGTTTATGTTTCTGTCTCCATATGATATGGTAAATATATTCAATGCAAAAAAACATTACATTTAAATGGTATTAATATGAATTTGCATATATTTCCGTTAATTCCTATATATTCCCGTTAATTCCCATATGTTCCCACAGAAAGTTTCCACCTCTGAATATTCCTCAAAATGTGCAACCCTAGCGTGTGCCATGCCTGCTCCACTTACTCATTGACAGCCTGCACTGGGAGTCTGGGCCACATGATATTAGCTCCCCGCTCATGCTGCACAGAAGTTAACACACTAGAATAATACAACACTGCATGTAGAGAAGTTGAAACTGTTCACAAAACAATGTCCACACAGGCTAGAACACTTTGCAACACAAGAAGATACCGGTTGCTTCCAGCTTTGTAAGCAAACTTTCCTTGCTAGCTGACAGCTAAAGCTAACATCAATTCACTACCATAGTACTTTGTTTGTGATACACTAAATATACTGATTTCAAAGCTGTTTGCCACCCAAAAAATGTATAAATTCACTTATTCGGTCTCTCTCTCATGTCTCTCCCAAAGATTATATATTTTTTTCCCGTGGTATCGTTTTGGTATCTATTATCATGATGGTATTGAGTATTGTGATTCTAAACCTGGTATCGAAGTCAAAATTCTGGTATCGTGACAACACTAATGTACTGACGCATTACTCATGCTACCCTGCAATGGCGAGGCCTTGTGCTGTTTTGGCATTTAAATCACGCTCTGCTCCCTGTAGTAAATTACATCTGTGTGGAGGTCGTGTCATTCTGACAGTCTTGAGAAGCCTCAGCAGCAGATGTGATGGCTGGGGGATAGAGCCTCTCTCTCTCGCTCTCTCTCGCAATAGAGTATATGGCCAGTGACGGTGTCTTGTGTCAAATGAGTATAGTTGATTAGATCAGTGGTTCTAAATTCAACTTATTTAAAACAATAATAAGACTTAAGGAATTTTAACAATATTTGTAATTTAACTAGGCAAGTCAGTTAAGAACAAATTATTCTTTACAATGACGGCCCACCCCGGCCATGCCCTAACCCGGAAGACGCTGGGCCAATTGTGCGCCGCCCTATGGGACTCCCAATCACGGCCGGTTGTGATACAGCTTGGAACCGAACTAGGTCTGTAGTGACGCCTCTAGCACTGAGATGTAATCCTTTAGACCGCAGTGCCACTTGGGAGCGAGAAAATATGCCTAATCAGAATTTTAAAAACCTGTATGGTTCTTCCAAAACAGTGGTCGCCAACCTTTTGAGTCAAGATCACTTTTGCAGTCAAAAAGCAGGCCAAGATCTATTGCTCAGAATGTAAAAAAACGATTTTACATTAACCTAATAAAAACTGTTCTGTAGGAATGAGGTTTGTGCAGTAGTCCTAATATAAACTGCTCAAAAAAATAAAGGGAACACTTAAATAACACATCCTAGATCTGAATGAAAGAAATAATCTTATTAAATACTTTTTTCTTTACATAGTTGAATGTGCTGACAACAAAATCACACAAAAATAATCAATGGAAATCCAATTTATCAACCCATGGAGCTCTGGATTTGGAGTCACACTCAAAATTAAAGTGGAAAACCACATTACAGGCTGATCCAATTTTGATGTAATGTCCTTAAAACAAGTAAAAATGAGGCTCAGTAGTGTATGTGGCCTCCACGTGCCTGTATGACCTCCCTACAACGCCTGGGCATGCTCCTGATGAGGTGGCGGATGGTCTCCTGAGGGATCTCCACCCAGACCTGGACTAAAGCATCCGCCAACTCCTGGACAGTCTGTGGTGCAACGTGGCGTTGGTGGATGGAGCGAGACATGATGTCCCAGATGTGATCAATTGGATTCAGGTCTGGGGAACGGGCGGGCCAGTCCATAGCATCAATGCCTTCCTCTTGCAGGAACTGCTGACACACTCCAGCAACCCAGGGCCAACCGCACCAGCATATGGTCTCATAAGGGGTCTGAGGATCTCATCTCGGTACCTAATGGTAGTCAGGCTACCTCTGGCGAGCACATGGAGGGCTGTGCGGCCCCCCAAAGAAATGCCACCCCACACCATGACTGACCCACCGCCAAACCGGTCATGCTGGAGGATGTTGCAGGCAGCAGAACGTTCTCCACGGCGTCTCCAGACTCTGTCACGTGCTCAGTGTGAACCTGCTTTCATCTGTGAAGAGCACAGGGCGCCAGTGACGAATTTGCCAATCTTGGTGTTCTCTGGCAAATGCCAAACGTCCTGCACGGTGTTGGGCTGTAAGCACAACCCCCACTTGTGGACGTCGGGCCCTCATACCACCCTCATGGAGTCTGTTTCTGACCGTTTGAGCAGACACATGCACATTTGTGGCCTGCTGGAGGTCATTTTGCAGGGCTCTGGCAGTGCTTCTTCTGCTCCTCCTTGCACAAAGGCGGAGGTCGCGGTCCTGCTGCTGGGTTGTTGCCCTCCTACGGCCTCCTCCACGTCTCTTGATGTACTGGCCTGTCTCCTGGTAGTGCCTCCATGCTCTGGACACTACGCTGACAGACACAGCAAACCTTCTTGCCACAGCTCGCATTGATGTGCCATCCTGGATTAGCTGCACTACCTGAGCCACTTGTGTGGGTTGTAGACTCCGTCTCATGCTACCACTAGAGTGAAAGCACCGCCAGCATTCAAAAGTGACCAAAACATCAGCCAGGAAGCATAGGAACTGAGAAGTGGTCTGTGGTCCCCACCTGCAGAACCACTCCTTTATTGGGGGTGTCTTGCTAATTGCCTATAATTTCCACCTGTTGTCTATTCCATTTGCACAACAGCATGTGACATTTATTGTCAATCAGTGTTGCTTCATAAGTGGACAGTTTGATTTCACAGAAGTGTGATTGACTTGGAGCTACATTGTGTTGTTTAAGTGTTCCCTTTATTTTTTGAGCAGTGTATTATCACAGCATATTGGCTATATGCCTGGCCTACCAATATTGTTCTTCTCAGACCATTATATTTCAAAACTTGAGCTTTGATAGCAAAATAGATCATTTGGTGTAGCACTTGCGAGGCACAGCGGAGCATAAATTGAAATAATTTGCAAATAATTCGCTGTTTTATTTTACTTGACTGATTGTACCTTCATCTGATGGTCATGGTGCTTTCAAGACAACTGGGAACTCAGAAAAAAATGAGGTCAAATCATGACGTCAGTGATCTTCAGGTCGGAAAGTCGGAGCTCCTGAAAGTTGGATGACTGTTCAAAACGATTATTACCAGTCGGATCTATTTTTTTTTCGAGTTACCAGTTGTCTTGAATGCACTGAAGTTGGAAGTAAGAGATTTTTGATTTCCCACTTGTTTTGAACACGACATTAGTCTAAGCGGAGAGAGAGAGCAGGAGAAGGTCCGCCTCTCATGGTCCCTGCTCTCTCCTTCCATTCCCCCGGTGAGACTGACCAAAGATAATAATCAAGGTTTTTGTTTTAGATTATTTGGGTTGAATGCTGTAACACAGGATAAAACAATAAAAGTTCCATGATGGTATTGACTGCTCATTACTTATTACCTATAATTTATTCACATTACTTCAGTTTAATAAAATATTTCAGTTGTTAGGCGATGGCAAGTTATTGAATATTAAACATTAACTTCCTGCAAAGCAACTGCCATTAAGCTTTCAGAAGAAGCACAGTTACCTCTTAACAGTACAGTTCTTGACTGACATACATTCTTAAAGATCACATAAGTGACCATGTCAAAAGAGGTACTCAACATTCATGATGATGAATGATAAAACCACTTAAACTGGTACAACATTTCCACTGACGGTTGGCACAAATACAACCTATGCCCTTATGCCCCAAATATGCTAATGATCCACCACCAGCACATTGCCCACACCTACAATTCGAAGTGCAATAATGATTTTACCTAATCCTGCATTTGTAACAGAGTGGGAAGTAGGAATGTACCACATACGACTGAGAAAAATCCCCTTGAACGGCCCTCCAACTGGTAATTACTAGTGAGAAATGCGTCCGTCATTCCTGAGCTCTAATCTCCCACATGTTGACCCCTGACATCAACACCATATTGAGGAAATTACCTCAATAACAGCATTTTCTGCAGTTAAATGTAACAACAAAAGATTATTTATAAAAAGCTATGTATTAAAATGTTTTTGGCCTCTATAATTTGTTTACAAGAATGACAGTTGTAGCTTCTCCCATGTGAAAACATGTTTTTGGAACATTCCACGTGACATTTCACATGTGAAAACATCTAAAACTTGTTTTTGGAACACTTCATGTCACATTTCATATGCGAAAACATCTAAAACTTGTTTTTGGAACAATTCACACGTGACTATATGTGTTTTTGAAACTAAACATGTGATCACATTTTTACATGTGTAATTTACCTGTGCAGCTAAAGTATAGTATGACCCAACCTGGTATTTTAATTCAGCACCTCTCAATTGAAGGTACACTGCGCTTTCTGCAGCACAATGAAGGTTGTAGTATTCCCATACACATTCATTACCTATACTGTTTGGAACTTAGAAAAAGTGTCATCTGCACTGCTATTTTAGTTATAAGTTATATAATTTATTCTGACTATTCTCTCGTCATTGATTTAATTGACTTATTTCAGAAATTTTAGGGTTTTCTGTATAGTTGTCTAATGTTGGTGAGGCATATTATTCTGTTTTTATGATACTCCTGAATCACTATGATGAATATAATAATTTTTCTTGGGTGTATTTTTAACAAAGCTGATTTACTTTGAAGTCCAAATTGTAGGAATACAGGTGAAATCAGTTACTCACCCAGACATGGTGTTGTAGCAGGAAGATTGGAATCCCAGGTATGGACATGTTGAATAATAATTACTGTATAAAAACACAATGTACAGTATGCCAAATATGTAAGTTGACAACATTATGTTAAATGCTCTGTATCATAAAGACACATTATTGTTTGCAGGGCATCACATGTGAAATATCATGTGAAAATTTGAATCCACATCTGAAACTTCATGTGAAATATCATCATATGTGAAGTGTTCCAAAACACATGGTTTCACATGTGCAATACATGTGCAAATGTCACGTGACATAATGTGATTTTCCAGATGTGAAATCGTGTGGTTTTTCCATAAGTATGTTTGTACAACATTCAGAAAAAGGTTATATGTAGCACCAAAAAGGGTTACGAGCCTAATATCCCTTACTTGGCTCTATATACACTGAACAGAAATATAAACGTAACATCCAATCTTTTAAAAAGATTTCACTCAGTTAAAAAAACGAATTAGGTCTGAATCCGTTGATTTGACAAGACACAGGAACCTTAAGGACCGGAACCTTTTTTTCAACTTTTGCCTAAAATGATATTCCCAAATCTAACTGCCTGTAGCTCAGGACCTGAAGCAAGGATATGCATATTATTGATACCATTTGAAAGGAAACACTTTGAAGTTTGTGGAAATGTGAAATAAATGAATGTAGGAGAATATAACACATTAGATCTGGTAAAACATAATACAAAGAAAAAAACATGCGTTTTTTTGTATTTTTTTGTTGTACCATCATCTTTGAAATGCAACAGAAAGGCCATAATGTATTATTCCAGCCCAGGTGCAATGTAGATTTTGGCCACTAGGTGGCAGCAGTGTATGTGAAAAGTTTTAGACTGATCCAATGAACCATTGCATACCCATTCAAAATGTTGCATCAAGACTGCCCAAATGTGCCTAATTTGTTAATTAATACATGTTCAAGTTCATAATTGTGCACTCTCCTCAAACAATAGCATGGTATTCTTTCACTGTAATCACTACTGTATATTGGACAGTGCAGTTAGATTAACAATAATTTAATCTTTCTGTTCATATAAAATATGTCTATGTCCTTGGAATTATTTTGTTACTTACAACCTCATGCTAATCACATGAGCCTACATTAGCGCAACTGTCCCGCGGAGGGGACACTGATCCCGTAGAGGTAAAAAAAAAGGGGGCATGGATCAGAATACCAGTCAGTATCTGGTGTGTCCACCATTTGCATCATGCAGCGTGACACATCTCCTTGCATAGAGTTAATCAGGCTGTTGATTGTGGCCTGTGGAATGTTGGCCCACTCCACTTCAATGGCTGTGCAAAGTTGCTGGATACTGGCAGGAACTGGAATACGCTGTCATACACGACCATTCAGAGCATCCCAAACATGCTCAATGGGTGACATGTCTGGTGAATAGGCAGGCCATGGAAGAACTGGGCCATTTTCAGCTTCCAGGAATTGTGTACAGATCCTTGCGATATGGGGCCGTGCATTACATGCTGAAACATTAGGTCATAGCGGCGAATGAATATACCGACAATGGGCCTCAGGATCTCGTCACAGTTTCGTTGTGCATTCAAATTGCCATCGATAAAATACAATTGTGTTCGCTGTCCGTATCTTATGCCTGTCCATACCATAAGCCCACCACCAACACGGGGCACTCTGTTCAAAATGTTGACATCAGCAAACTGGTCGCCCACACGATGCCATATATGATGTCTGCCATCTGCCCGGTACAGTTGAAACCGATATTTATAAATGAAGAGCACACTTCTCCAGCATGCAAGTGGCCATCGAAGGTGAGCATTTGCCCACTGAAGTCAGTTACGATGCCGAACAGCAGTCAGGTCAAGACCCTGGTGAGAACGATGAGCTTGCAGATGAGCTTCCCTGAGATGGTTTCTTACAGTTTGTGCGGAAATTCTTCGGTTGTGCAAACCCAGTTTGAACAGCTGTCCGGGTGGCTGGTCTTAGATTATCCTGCAGGTGAAGAAGTCGGATGTGGAGGTCATGGGCTGACGTGGTTACACGTGGTCTGCGGTTGTGAGGCCGGTTGGATGTACTGCTAAATTCTCGGACGGTGATGTGGACATACTCGGTATTCATATCCCGAAGGAAAGAAAAGATTTCACTACAATACATTTTAATAGAAAGTTTTAAAAAAGATAAGATCTTGCTACAATGGAAAGGTAAATACCTGTTTATTTCTGGAAAAATCACCCTGATGAACTCTTTAGTCATATCCCAGTTTACCTATTTGCTTATGGCCTTACCTACAGCTAGCGACTTGTTCTTTGAAATGATATGAGAAAATAATATTCAATTTTATTTAGAACGGCAAGCCAGACAAAATTAAACGGGCCTATTTATATAATGAATATGAATTCTGAGGACAGAAATTATTAAATATTAAAGCTTTAGACCTCACACTAAAGGCTTCAGTCATACAAAAGTTATACTTAAATCAAAACTGGTTCTCCAGCACATTAGTAAGAATATCTCACCCCATTTTCAAGAATGACCTTTTTTCCTTTATTGAGATTGTTTTTTTTAGGGGGACTACAACCTCTCACTTTCGGTTATTTGAAAATGAAATAATCTCCAAAATATTGCTATTGTTAAAACAAGCCATAGCAAATTGGTTGCAATTTCAGTTTAATCCACCAGAAATGAGAGAAGAAATAATACAACAAATATTATGGTTATACTCAAATATACAAATAAAAAAAATATACATTACTGTTCAAAAGTTTGGGGTCACTTAGAAATGTCCTTGTTTTTTAAATAAAAGCAATTTTTTTGTCCATTAAAATAACATCAAATTAATCACAAATACAGTGTAGACAATGTTAATGTTGTAAATGTTGTAAATGGAATATCTACATAGGTGTACAGAGGCCCATTATCAGCAACCATCACTCCTGTGTTCCAATGGCACGTTGTGTTAGCTAATCCAAGTATATCATTTTAAAAGGTGAATTGATCATTAGAAAACCCCTTTGCAATTATGTTAGCACAGCTGAAAACTGTTGTTCTGTGTAAGAAGCAATAAAACTGCCTTTCTAAGAACTAGTTGAGTATCTGGAGCATCAGCATTTGTGGGTTTGATTACAGGCTCAAAATGGCCAGAAACAAAGTATTTTCTTCTGAAACTCGTCAGTTTATTCTTGTTCTAAGAAATGAAGGCTATTCCATGTGAGAAATTGCCAAGAAACTGAAGATGTCGTACAACACTGTGTACTACTCCCTTCACAGAACAGTGCAAACTGGCTCTAACCAGAATAGAAAGAGGAGTGGGAGGCCCCAGTGCACAACTGAGCAAGAGGACAAGTACATTAGAGTGTCTATTTTGAGAAACAGACGCCTTACAAGTCCTCAACTGGCAGATTCATTAAATAGTACCTGTAAAACACAGGTCTCAACGTCAACAATGAAGAGGCGACTCCAGGATGTTGGCCTTCTAGGCAGAGTTGCAAAGAAAAAGCCATATCTCAGACGGGCCAATTAAAAGAAAAGATTAAGATGGGCAAAAGAACACAGACACTAGACAGGGGAACTCAGCCTAGAAGGCCAGCATCCCTGAGTCGCCTCTTCACTGTTGACGTTGAGACTGGTGTTTTGCAGGTACTATTTAATGAAGCTGCCAGTTGAGGACTTGTGAGGTGTCTGGTCTTCAGAAATAGATGGGAGGGGTTGAGGGTAGCTGGATGGGGTTAAAAACAAAATACTGTAAAAAACATTGTGTCCTTAAAATGTACATGGAATGTATAAGCTGGAAGTAGAAGCTTAAGTGTTGTTGTCCATAAGTTTACTCCAATTAGGGGAGGGGTGGTAGGGTTAGGGGAAAATAATAAAGGAAAATATATGAAAAAGATATATATATATTTGGTGGACATTCCTGCAGTCAGCATGCCAATTGCACACTTCCTCAAAACTTGAGACATCTGTGGCATTGTGTTGTGTGACAAAACTGCAGATTTTAGAGTGGACTTTTATTGTCTCCAGCAGAAGGTGCACATGTGTAATGATAATGCTGTTAAATCAGCTTCTTGATATGCCACTCCTGTCAGGTGGATGGATTATCTTGGCAAAGGAAAAATGCCCACTAACAGGTATGTAAACAAATTTGTGCCCAACATTTTTGAGAACAAGCTTTTTGTGTATATGGAACATTTCTGGGATGTTTTATTTCAGTTAATGAAACATGAGACCAACATTTGCATGTTACGTTTATATTTTTGGTTAGTATAGAATAAAAAAAGTGGCCATGGTTCTACATAGTATCAGATGAACTGAAAAGAACCATTGAACAGCTCAAAGAGTTATTTGAGTCATTATGATTCCATATAGAACCATCACCCTTTCCAAAGGACCTTGAGGAACCCTCATTTTTGTTGGGGTGTCAGGACAAGGAAAGGAGTGTGGAGCTGGTGCTTAATATTAGGAAAGATGTGAAATAAATAGAGTAGCCTATAGGCCTAGCTTATAGAAAGCTGATGGGATCCTCTTCTTAATAGAGGCCATCACTCTGTTTCTCACGCTATTGCATAGCCTGTAGAAATGTTGCGCAACATGAGCTCATGGTGTACTTATGAGGTGTTTGATTTGATTTTCAAATATATTTGCATTGATGTCAGAGTGATTAGAGGGTCAAAAGTGATGAGTACCAGACAGTTAGCAACTTTGGTAGGCTACTAATGACCAGAAGAAGTCTAATTACCGTGACTAAATGGTCACGTGGAATTTGACTGTCGTCATGACTCGTGACCACCGGTGTGGCAGTAATACTGTCACCGTAACAGTCCTACACATGGTTAGGGAGGACGGAATGAGTGCAGACCTCCTCAGTAACACAAGAGTGTTCAGCCATCGGTGCTGGAGACACGGAGGGCTACATTAGTTTCTGTGTACTCTCAAAAGAAATCAATGTGTTAGAAAAGGTATTCTTTCAAAGAAACTACTTACATGTTTTTACAAAAGTGGAAAAGCAGCCTATTATGTCATTTTTTTATTTTGTCATTAGTCTTCTGTTGCTAAGGAAGGAGTTGAAGTTGAAGATGGATGACGGTTGGAATTATACATACATTCATACAGTATATTCACCTGGAACCCTGAAATATTGAAAAAATTGACTTTTAAGAAATTCTGAAATCTGTGAGGAACAAACAGAATTCTTTTCCAGCGAAGTTAAGAACACAGCATGATAAATAAACTCACTTTGGGGAAAAAAACAATACACAGCGGGGATTGCGTCAAGGACCACAAAAAAAAAAACATTAACCCTTGATTAACCAGTTTCATAACACTTCCTTACACACTACCAGGACACTGACATGAATAACATTATGACAGTTAATCAAAATATTAAATTCATCTTTCACAAAGGTATTGTGCCTACTTCAGAGAAAGGGAGGGTGTGGGAGAGAGAGAGATTTAGGGTTCCTACAGTTATCCAATGAGCCTCCACTATGAAAGTGAAGGCATCCCAAGCTGTGCTGGAGAATGCGTGAATGCTAGCTACTCTAATTTTCTTCATGGTAAATTACAGTGCATTCGGAAAGTATTCAGACACCTTGACTTCTTCCACATTTTGTTAGGTTACAGCCTTACTCTTAAATGGATTCAATAATTTTTTATCTCATCAATCTACACACAATGCCTCATAATGACAAAGAAAATGTTGCAATAGTATTTTTTTATACTGTAATATCACATTTACATAAGTATTCAGACCCTTTAGTCAGTACTTTGTTGAAGCACCTTTGGCAGTGATTACAGCCTCAAGTCTTCTTGGGTATGACGCTACAAGCTTGGCACCTCTGTATTTAGGTAGTTTCTCCCATTCTTCTCTGCAGATTCTCTCAAGCTCTGTCAGGTTGGATGGGGAACGTCACTGAACAGCTATTTTCAGGTCTGTCCAGAGACCGGGTTCAATCGGGTTCAAGTCCGGGCTCTGGCTGAGCCACTCAAGGACATTCAGAGACTTGTCCCGAAGCCACTCCTGCATTGTCTTGGCTGTGAGCTTAGGGTCGTTGTCCTGTTAGAAGGTGAACCTTTGCCCCAGTCTCAGGTCCTGAGCGCTCTGGAGCAGGTTTTCATCAAGGATCTCTCTGTACTTTGCTCCGTTCATCTTTCCCTCGATCCTGACTAGTCTCCCAGTCCATACCGCTGAAAAACATCCCCACAGCATGATGATGCCACCACCATGATTCACTGTAGGGATGGTGCCAGGCTTCCTCCAGACTTGACGCTTGGCATTCAGGCCAAAGATTTCAATCTTGGTTTCATCAGACCAAAGAATCTTGTTTCTCATAGTCTGAGAGCCCTTTAGGTGCCTTTTGGCAAACTCCAAGTAGGCTGTCATGTGCCTTTTGCTGAGGAGTGGATTCCGTCTGGCCTCTCTACCATAAATGCCTGATTGGTGGGGTGCTGCAGAGATGGTTGTCCTTCTGGAAGGCCATCAGACTTTTAAATACCCATCACTAGCCGGCTTTCACCCAGTTACACAACCCTGCATCTTAGAGGCTGCTGCCCTATATACAATGACTTGGAATCACAGGCCACTTTAATAATGGAACACTAGTCACTTCAATGTTTAAATCATGTTTACATACTGATTTACTCTTCTCGTATGTATATACAGTATTCTATTCTACTGTATTTTAGTCAATACCACTCTGACATTGCTCAATCTAATATTTATATATTTCTTAATTCCATTATTTTCCTTTTAGATGTGTGTATTGTTATGAATTGTTAGATACTACTGCACTGTTGGAGCTAGGAACACAAGCATTTCACTGCACCCGCAATAACATCTGCTAAATATGTGTATGTGACCAATACAAATGGATTTGATTTGTCCCATCTCCACAGAGGAAATCTGGAGCGCTGTCAGAGTGACCATCGGGTTCTTGTTCACCTCCCTGATTGCTCAGTTTGGCCCGGTGGCCAGCTCTAGGAAGAGTCTTGGTGCTTCCAAACTTCGACCATTTAAGAATGATGGAGGCCACTGTGTTCTTGGGGATCTTCAGTGCCTCAGAAATGTTTTGGTACCCTTCCCCAGGTCTGTACCTCAACACAATCCTGTCTCGGAGCTCTACGGACAATTCCTTCCTTTTCTCTGACATGCGCTGTCAACTGTGGGACCTTATATAGACAGGTGTGTGCCTTTCCAAATCATGTCCAATCAATTGAATTTACCACAGGTGGACTCCAATCAAGTTGTAGAAACATTTCTGTTTTTTATTTGTAATAAATTTGCAAACATTTCTATATTCCTGTTTTTGCTTTGTCATTATGGGGTATTGTGTGTAGATTGATGAGGAATTTCTTTCTTCTCAATTTCAGAATAAGGTTGTAACGTAAAATGTTTTGGAAAAAGGGAAGGGATCTGAATACTTTCCGAATGCAATGTAAATGCCTATCCTCTTAACAAATGGGAAGTCGCTCTTCAGCCATAATTGGAAACAGCAGCATTGAACTGTCATTAATAATACAGTTCTCATACAGTCAGGAATTACAGTGAATGGGTTTTAACAGTTCATCTTTCCAACCATGGGAAAAGTGACAGTGAGTATGATAGGCAGTTTTGTACAGGGGGTGGCATAAAATAGTATTCATCAAAAGTCCTTTGTGACCTTTGTGCCCCCACACAATTACATAGTGAATGTGTAGGTTGTGTGGTCATCAACTGGGTTCATGTGGTCAGCAATTATCTGTCATTTTCCTATTTAGAGTTTCAAGAGATCCACAAGGTTAGTAGACTAAGAGGAAATTATCATTCAAAGGAGTTGAAGTTGCAGGGGAGTTGCAGGGAAGAGGAGAGGGGTAAAAGAAGCCAATTGGAAGATTGGGATAATTAGGTGTCCAGGGTACTATGGTGGCCCAGGTTCTAAATTTCCACTGACACATGGTAAAGGGACTTATCTAGCCACATTATTGAGCATGCAAAACAGGCTTATAGAAAAGCATTGAACTAGCTGTAGGTCCTTTGTGTTTTCAAACACATCTAATTGTGTGTTATGTGCCCCATGTAATTATGTGCTGCATGCATGTGTCCTTGCAGTAATTGTCTATAATTTTCCAATCCAGAGTCTGGGGAGGGAGTTTTGATAGTGCAGTGTTTTCCACAAATACATAGAGAAGCCAGCCAAATAGAAAAAGTAGTCAACCAGGCACCCCCTGGCTACATTTTTTACAGAAGGAGCTCTATTTTAGTGTCCTCTGGAAAAAATGTCATAATACCTTGATTCCACGAAATTATTGAATACTTTATCGGGTTTAAGTCCCAGATTGTAAAAATGTGTTGTAGTATTGTGTAGAAAGACATGAATTTACAATTTAAATTACTGAAAATGTATGAATTCAGTGTATTGTTTGGATATTATATGGGTCTAGGCCTATATGATAAGGACTATTTTCTAAGTACGAGAACTTTAACCCTTTTTTAACATTTAACCTGTCTTCTGTTGAGATTAAAGTCTTATTTACAGTGTTACTGCAAGATATAAATTGCCACAATGATGTTTGTTCTTCAAATTATATATTTTATTAAAGCTGTAAAATATAACTTTTTGGCCAACCCGCCCAAATTCACATAGATATTTTAGTTATAGATCTGTCCTTCTCATTGAAAGCAAGTATAAGAAGCGGTAAATCTGTTTAGTTTCTGCGTCTTTTAGTTTCGGTTTTGTACACCAGCTTCAAACAGCTGAACAATATTTTGGGTCATTGAAAATACATTTCATTGATGTTTAGGTGTATTCTCTACACATTGCTTGTTTTGTCACAAACTAAAATTAGGTGAACTATTAGAATTTTTGCTATCAGGAAATGGAAAATAAATGATAGGTTTTGTTTTTCCAGATATCAGTTTTTCACAGTTATTTCTGCTCTTAAAATCACATGTTTTATAGAATATTATTTTTTGAATGTTCTAAATCCAGCTCATAAAGTTACACATATATAGGCAGGAGCCACCGAATGTCATTTTTGGTGAGTATGGACACTTCCAAGCGAATGTGAACGAGAGATATTGTGCAAATTAACAAAGTTTTGACACATGCTTGTCTGAAGGAAGAACAATACTGACTCTGGAGCAGCATGTGTACACGCTGTACCTGTGTGGAGTCTAGAGTCGCTAGGGCAACGGGCCTGCCTGCTCTGTTCGGAGAAGAGGGGTGAGGAGAAGACGCAAGGAAATCAAGATAGCAGTGGCAGCTGTACTAATAACTCATCCAAAGGGCTTTGACTTCTCAAACAAGCAGAAAGCTAACACAAAATGATTCCCTGTCACCTTATGAATTCAGCCACTTACTTAGATAACTAGCAAGTTAAACTTAGGGGTCGCAGAATTCTGTGTTTTTCATGCAATAAAAAAAATATACAACGCATATGAAATATGTGACCAAATTCAGGAAGCTAGGCGTATATCGCAAGTCACAACTTCACAGGAGCTCCACTTGAACGTAAAAAAAAAATATTTTTATCAAAATGTGTTTTTTGGCAGTAATGTCTTCTCGAACATGTGAACTTTCATGTGCCTTAATAACAAACTTGTATGCCATCTGTAAATACGAATAAAATTGTTAAATTACGAGACTTGTTGGTTAAGCCACAGAAAAAGTGAGCAACCTTCCTACTAGCCATGATTGGCTGAGATAACAAGTGGGCTGGACATGCCGAGAGATGATTCTGGATTGGTCAGCCATATAGGGGCTTCTGTCTGTTTGAGTTCGTCAGTCTATGTTGGTAATCCTGTCGAAAGCAGGCTTTTTAAAAATGTATTATGTAGTGTTGCTCTCCACTTTCTGGAGGATCAAGTTTTGAAATCAGTGGAATTAGAGTATGATAGCTAAAGAGATGGAGAAAACACCTGTCTCCGGGTTTCATCTTCAAACTAAGGGCAATCATGTTGTGGTATTCCTAACAGAGAGACGCGTCCATCATGTATGATGATGTATACAGGTAAGATAGTCTAGCGTTAGTTAGCTACATTTTCAGATATTACACGTTTCTAATTTTGACAGAAAGTGGTTTCATTTCAAGCTAAAGTGTACTGTTAGCTAGCTAGCTAACATTAGCTGGCTGGCTCACTAGCTGACGTTATTAGCGGTATCACAGAGCAATATTGATGCAGGTGTCGTGTCTTTGGTAGTAAGGAGATGATTCGGAAGTGTGTTGATTGATGTTTAACAAGCTAATATTAGCTGGCTGGCTCGTTAGCTAATGTTAATTGAAGAGTGTGATCTTAAACATTGTTTACCTAGCTAGCTAGCTATATGTCTTAAGCTAAAGTGTACTGTTAGGTAGCTAGTTAACGTTAGCTGGCTGGCTCGCTAGCTGACATTATTCATATCCCAGAGCCGTTTGTTTTCAAGTTAGAGCCTAATGTTTTCTAGCTAACATTGAACCTGGTTGGTTAGCTCCCAGCACTGTGGCATTGTTCATTGTTGTATAACTAGCTAACATTAGCTGCCTGGCTCGTAAGCTAGCGTTACGTGACGTGTGTACAACACGCGTTGAATATGGCCGGTGTCAGTAAACATCAGCAAAAAAATGTAATGAAACTGTTGCCAGCAGAGCTGGTTAGGCTGTTTTTATGTCATCCAATCATCGACCAGAGTGTCAAGTGTGTGCTCCAAGAGCGAAACGAGATGGGTGGGGCTAAAGCTTAAGAGGGTGTGAACGATGCTGAATGGGTGTAGACAAAGAGGAGCTCTTTACTAGATACCGAAACATTCAAAGGCCATTTTCTCAAAAGTGAGTTTACAAGTTTATCAACTTGTTCCTCAAATGCATTGTATGATATACCATTTTGTAGCTCTGTGTCTCTACTTTTATCCAATGTAAAAAAAAACACAATTTAAAATGTTTCTACATTAGACCGAATCCAGGTGGTGAGTCACATATCTTGCTGCGTTTTGTAAAAGCAAATCTAAAATGCATCGTATTGTCATTTCTGCTCGGCATCAGACTCATTTTGTGCTTCAGTTGCACTTCTCCACTAGGATAAGAATTCAAGAACAGGCATTCTATCAGCAGACAACACTCTGACTGATGTGTAGCTACTTTTCTCTGGGACTTTTCTCAGTGTAGCCAGCCTACTCTACATTATTTATATGATAAACGTTACAAATATGATGGCCATGCATCATTTTTGCAAAAAATACCTTGCTTTTTCATTGTACATTCATTTACTTGTGGATACTAGATAATTAGTTTTGCACTTCTATTGTCATCTGATGAAAATGAAGCTGTTTTCTGCCAAATGTGTTGCACTAATGTATTTTCTGTAAAGGAAAACTATAGTTGCACATCCCTGATCACTCTATTGAAGCAAAAAAACACTGTGGACTTTCAAATAAAACACAAGCCCTGTCAATACACAGCTGGACTCACCTGCCTCGGCTTTCTCCCGTTGTGCTATTTACAAACAAACACGCGACTGGCTCGACTGTTATGGGGAACTACTCTAAGCTTCATCATTTAAAATAATGTGACAGGTGAAATGAAGAACGCGATCTGCTTTATCTCCTAATGTATTGCACAAGTTTACTGCAGGTATTTACTTAATAAGTAGCTACAAATATTAAAATGTATTGATAAACTTCAAAGAAATAGTTTATACGGTATTGACAGTACTGAAAAACCATCCCGTGGCTATCTTTAAATACCCCGGTACATGGTATTCAGCCCAAGCCTAATTATTTTCATGTCTTATGATAAACTTTGGCTAATGAATTAATCGGCTAATAAATTAGTTGATTCCCTACACTGTAAAAACAGAACGGCTCAAAACAGCATTATTGTGTAATGAAACTATGAAAAGTAATGCATCTAACCTGAGGGTGTTTGAATGTAAACCCAAAGTAAGTGTTATGATACACGGAAAGTGTTTTAAAACAGAATAAAAGTACTCTGAAACACCCAAAGAGGATCTTCAATCTGAATATTGGTGTTTTTAGGAGAGTGTTGTGAAAACACTTTTGGGGGTTTTCAGTGCATGTAAAAGGCAGCACCAAAACATTATTTTTTTCAGACTGTCTAATACAATCAAATGGTTAAGACATGCAAATGGATTATAGACTACATATTGATTGATGATAAGAAACTATGGATACTTTTTAAAATGGAATTTCACATTCATTTTTGTATTGCACAGATTAGAAACAGGAGGAAACAGAGAAAGGTTGAAAGGTGGGCCAGGTGGAAGCTGGAATTGGATCCCCGTCTTCTGGGGCAGTAAAATGATACCTTTAATTGGAATTTCACACAGCCATGATTCTCGGGTGAATTGAAATTGACTCAAGTTAACAACCAACATGTCCTTAGTAAAAATTCATGCAAGTCGTTTCAATGATTTGTTAATTTCATTTTACCATATTTTTTTCTCTCCAGCTGAATATGTTTTTCAAAATGTTGGCCTAAGTATACTTTATAAGAGGATGACCAAAGATAAAGAACATTTTGTGATTTAACTAATTAGAAGTCTGGTTTTAATCTCCTTGCACTTCCTATCTTGTTCTGTTTTTAGAAGGTTGTGAGTAATACAACATTTTTAGACTTTATGATTTTTTTTTACACATTGTTGTATGCATGTTTGAACAAAGAAAAGTATACATTCTGTAATAGTATTAAGCAGCTTGTTGTGCCATGAGGTGTACGGACATCAAAACCATCAAACAAAATGATGTTCTATGATAAGACAACCCATTCCCACATTTCCAATGTTTAATGGCAGAGGCAAATACAGCATTTTGCAATGTTTCCTGGAAAACCTCAAGTTACTACTGGTGGATTGGGCACTCATTGCTCAACAATGCCTGCCAATGATCAGATATGAAAATACTGCAGAAGAAATTCTGCACTAGACAGGATGTGAAACACCATAGTGTTTAGAAGCTTTAGTGAGTGGAAACAACACCAAAAGAGAAGGTATTTAATTCTTGATTTAAAACTTAACATCACTAAACAGAACTTGAAACATCAAATCAATGTATTTTTAACCTCTTCTGATAGTGCCCTGGCAAGGTGTTGCACAACACATTCTTAAGTGGTGTTACAACACACCGTCTCATGTTTCAGAACATCTCGGGATGATGTGTTTCAATACTCTAGCAAAGTTAATTAAGGTTTCATCTCCTTCAAGTTGGTGGTAGCTCAGTTGTCACTAGTTTTGGTGTTACAAAGCACTTGATTTTAACAGTGTACTAAGGTCAATACATTTTTTTTAAATTGTTGAATTACGTTTTAACGCCTGAATTCCGTCAAGGCACCAATTATCATATTTGGACCAGAATGAGGCTCTCCACTACCTATTGTTCCTGCAGTAATGATTCACGATCTTCATTGGATGTTTTCATAATTTATCTGCAGATAATGGCAAAAAGGCTCCATTATGTAAATTAGGGAGCCAAATGAACGGCTCTCTCACCGATGCGATTCGGTAGGCTACACTAACTGACGAGACGAGACTTGAAAGTCACTCACTTTAGCGTCATAGTCTGGCAAGCCCCGACATCTTAGGAAACCTAGGAAATCCTTTCATTTACTTGTCCCGATGCAATACCATGGACATATAACCATGTTGCCTGATTTATAGGAGATAAACTTTATTCAGTCAGTTCGACGCCCTTTATAAACTAGTCAACACTTGCTGTTCAGCTGTGAATCAATGGACAGTAAATAGCCTAGGCCTACTATGCTCCTCGACTCTGTGTGGCTGGCTATGTGAAACACATAAAAGAAAATAAATGAATGTGTTAGAAAACAATAATTAGGCTAAGTCGTGGATTTTGACTCATTGTTACTACTTACATTACATGCCCACTCAACACATGACGTCCACGGACGGCGAATTTTCGGCTATATCAGGTTTTTCCATCATGGACTTTATTTCCCCCAAAACTGTCTTCCCAAAAACTGGGCTGTATTTAGTCCATCCGTTTTGGTCCAAATATAGCCAAAGGTCAGCCTGATCAGCTTGAATCATTCAAATGCATGAGATACACAAATACAAAAAGTTTGATATATATTTTTTTATATACACAATATAATAAAACATATTGATTAAAAATCTATTTTTTTCTAATAGCTTGTTAGATGTTCTGATAGACAGAATGACTGAAAAATAACTGTAATTTCAAATCATATGTTTACAATTTCACAACAGAATTTATTACAATTTATAACCATCATCCCTCGAAAATGGGAGAGGCAGAAGGAACAAGTCATTCACCCGCCATTTGTTCCTCAAGACGGGAACACAAGGACGCGTATAATTGTAAGCGTCAACATTTCTGAAAACTTTTGATTTGATAAGGTTGTTATATTAATT
Source organism: Salmo salar (assembly GCF_965601325.2). Taxonomy (NCBI): domain Eukaryota; kingdom Metazoa; phylum Chordata; class Actinopteri; order Salmoniformes; family Salmonidae; genus Salmo; species Salmo salar. The sequence continues at coordinate 12,299,564 of NC_138318.1, read as the reverse complement.
ATCAGTTTCTGTTAATGTCGCAAACTATTATTTTCTCTAGGCTAACGTTAGCAACTCTGGATACTTGCATGCTAGCTAAGTAGCTAGCTAACGTTAAGACAAATTTAGTTGCTAGCTAGATAGTACGAGGCAGGAAAAACAGGGACAACAGATTTGATGGTTGTACTAACTGTTAGCTAGCTTACTGTATCGGTCTAGCTAACTACGGTTAGCTATGTTTGCTGGTAATGGGTGTGGAGTCCTATGGGTTTTTTGACAGGAAAATGTTAAAATTAGCTAGCTAGAGTCTAACATCAATGTTACTCTTTGGGTACCTGCAACTGCTAGCTAGCTAGTTAGGCGTGAAGCTGGTTGGTTTGGTAACTAACTGTAGTATGAGTTAACAAACTTTAGCTACCTAGCTATCTAGCTAGCTAAGAACATTAGCTCACAGAAGAGAGGGCAATGATATGTAACAAATAAGACAGGAGAATGAGTGCAAAATGCATTGACCAAAACTTTATGAACTTTTTTTGCAGAAAATGAAAACGACTGAAGTTTATAATAACACATCCACAACTGATCAAGAAAAGAGCAGTTCCCATGAATAATGCCAGTAAGTAGATTGTTCCACGAAATGTGTGCCTTTTGATTCCCTCTGATATTGTATGTATAAATGATGGGTTTTGATGTGCATCTAATAACATTGCATGCATGATTTACAGTATGTGTCATATGCTTAAATGTTTGTTGCAGGACTATCTAGTTCACCTAGGCAGTCCCAAAAAAGGCAGAAAAGCCGGTCTTATTCTCTCTCTACCCCAGGCCAGGATGAATTTAATGGGGACACGCCTGGACGGGGTAAGAGAAACTGAAGAGTCAGTGGGAAATGTCAAACCTTTCACAGGGTGGCATAGATGGGATTTTCCTTTTTGTATCAGGCATCTCTGTGTCACACCCTGGACTGTTTTACCTGTCCTTGTGATTGTCTCCACCCCCCTCCAGGTGTCGCCCATCTTCCCCATTATCCCCTGTGTATTTATACATGTGTTCTCTGTGTGTCCATTGCCAGTTTGTCTTGTTTGTCAAGTCAACCAGCATTTTTGTTCTCAGCTCCTGCTTTTCCCAGTCTCTCTTTTTCTCGCCCTCCTGGTTTTGACCCTTGCCTGTCCGCTTGCCTGACCACTCTGTCTGCCCCTGACCCTGAGCCTGACTGCCGACCTGTACCTTTGTCCCACCTTTGGATTATTGACCCCTGCCTACCCTGACCCTGAACCTGCCTGCCATCCAGTACCGTTGCCCCACCTCTGGTTTACTGACCCCTGCCTGCCTTGACCTGTCTATTGCCTGCCTCTGCTGGGTTATAATAAACATTGTTACTTCGACAGTACATATACATTTTCTGGGGTTTACCAACTTCTATCACCACTTTATCATGGGTTACATCACCCTGGCTTCCCCCCTGTCTGCACTCACCTCGCCCAAGGTTCCGTTCACGTGGTCTCCAGCTGCTGACCGGGCGTTCAGGGACCTCAAACTTCGCTTCACCACAGCTCCCATCTTGGTTCATCCGGACCCTTCCCGTCAGTTCGTGGTGGAGGCCGATGCTTCTGATGTGTGAGTGGGGTTGTCCTATCCCAGCGTTCTGCCCTGGACCTCAAGGTACATCCCTGCGCCGCCTTCTCCCACTGCCTCAACGCCATGGAAAAGAACTACGATGTGGGGAACCGTGAGCTTCTCATGGTGAAGATGGCAATGGAGGAATGGAGGCACTAGCTAAAGGGGGCGGAACATCCATTCATCGTGTGGACCGACCACAATAACCTGGAGTATCTCCGCATCACCAAACGCCTCACACGGTCAAACTTCTCCCTCTCGTACTGGCCGGGTTCAAAGAATGTCAAGCCGGATGCAGTGTCCCGCTGCTATAGCCCCAAGGGTACCACCCCGGAGCCCGAGACCATCCTTCCCGCCTCGTGCCGGCACTCAACTGGGGTATAGGGAAACAGGTCCGGGAGGCGCAGTGGTCCCAGCCGAACCCTGGGGGGGCTCTGATAATCGGATGTTTGTGCCTGACGCTGTCTGCCCTGCGGTCCTGGAGTGGGCCCATTCCTCCAGGCTTGCCTGCCATCCGGGCTCCCGTCAGACCCTGGCCTTCGTGTGACAACGCTTTTGGTGGCCTACGATGGTTCCAGATGTCGCCGTGTTTGTCTCCACCTGTACGGCCTATGCTCAGAATAAGACTCCTCGGCAAGCTCCGTGTGGTCTTCTGCAACCACTGCCTGTCCGTCACCGTCCCTGGTCCCAAATATCCCTGGATTTCGTCACGGGTCTCCCCCGTCTGAGGACAACACTGCCATCCTGACTGTGGTCGACCGGTTTTCCAAGGCCGCTCACTTCATTCCTCTCCCTCAAACTAACCTCGGCCACGGAAACGGCCCAGCTCATGGTGCAGCACGTCTTCCAGATCCATGGACTGCCCGTGGACATGGTCTCCGACCGGGGTCCCCAGTTCTCGTCCCGGTTCTGGAAGACGTTCTGCACCCTCATTGGGTCATCGGCCAGCCTGTCTTCTGGGTTCCACCCCCAGTCCAATGGCCAGTCGGAGCGAGCCAACCAGGATCTTGAGACTACTCTGCACTACCTGGTCTCCGCCAACCCCACCTCCTGGAGCCAGCAGCTGGTGTGGGTCGAATACGCCCACAACACCCTTCCCCTGCTCTGCCAGGGGCCTATCTCCGTTTGAGTCTTCCCTGGGGTATCAGCCCCCGCTCTTCCACGAGCAGGAGGAAGAGGTTGGCGTACCTTCTACCCAGATGTTTGTCCACCACTGTTGACGTACCTGGAGGCCCTCCATAAGGCCACCTCCAGGTATCGATGACAAGCGGATCGCCATCGGACCTCGGCATCGACTTGGGCAGAAGGTATGCCTATCTACCTGGGATCTGCCTCTCCCGGTGGAATTCCGCAAACTCTCCCCCCGGTTTATCGTCCCATTTCCCATCTCCAAGATTATTAGCCCCTCTGCTGTTAGTCTTCTGTTGCCACGTACCCTTCGCATACAGTGAGGGAAAAAAGTATTTGATCCCCTGCTGATTTTGTACGTTTGCCCACTGACAAAGAAATGATCAGTCTATAATTTTAATGGTAGGTTTATTTGAACAGTGAGAGACAGAATAACAACAACAAAAAATCCAGAAAAACGCATGTAAAAAATGTTATAAATTGATTTGCATTTTAATGAGGGAAATAAGTATTTGACCCCTCTGCAAAACATGACTTAGTACTTGGTGGCAAAACCCTTGTTGGCAGTCACAGAGGTCAGACGTTTCTTGTAGTTGGCCACCAGGTTTGCACACATCTCAGGAGAGATTTTGTCCCACTCCTCTTTGCAGATCTTCTCCAAGTCATTAAGATTTCGAGGCTGACGTTTGGCAACTCGAACCTTCAGCTCCCTCCACAAATTTTCTATGGGATTAAGGTCTGGAGACTGGCTAGGCCACTCCAGGACCTTAATGTGCTTCTTCTTGAGCCACTCCTTTGTTGCCTTGGCCGTGTGTTTTGGGTCATTGTCATGCTGGAATACCCATCCACGACCCATTTTCAATGCCCGGGCTGAGGGAAGGAGGTTCTCACCCAAGATTTGACGGTACATGGCCCCGTCCATTGTCAGTGGGCAAACGTACAAAATCAGCAGGGGATGAAATACTTTTTTCCCTCACTGTACATGCCACCTTTCATGTGTCCAGAGTCAAACCTATGTCTCACAGCCCTTTGTCTCCTGTTTATAATAAGCATTGTTACTTTGACAGTCTGCATCTGGATCTTACCTAGATTCCTGATACCCTGCCTATCAGGATTATTATTCACACATGATATACAGTACTTATACAGTTGAAGTCGGAAGTTTACATACACATAGGTTGGAGTCATTAAAACTCATTATTCAACCACTCCACAAATTTCTTGTTAACCTCTCTAGGGTAGGGGGCAGTATTTGCACGGCCGGATAAAAAACGTACCCGATTTAATCTGGTTATTACTACTGCCCAGAAACTAGAATATGCATATAATTGTTTGATTTGGATAGAAAACACCCTAAAGTTTCTAAAACTGTTTGAATGGTGTAAATTCACAGGAAGTTTGCGGTGGGTATGCTACTTCTGAACGTCACATGATAATGTGGATAATGTAGGAGTATCATCTGATGAAGATCATCAAAGGTTAGTGCTGCATTTAACTGTGGTTTGGGTTTATGTGACATTATATGCTAGCTTGAAAAATGGGTGTCTGATTATTTCAGGCTGGGTACTCTGCTGACATAATCTACTGTTTTGCTTTCGTTGTAAAGCCTTTTTGAGATCGGACAGTGTGGTTAGATTAACGAGAGTCTTGTCTTTAAAATGGTGTAAAATAGTCATATGTTTGAGAAATTGAAGTAATAGCATTTCTAAGGTATTTGAATATCGCGCCACGGGATTCCACTGACTGTTGAGTAGGTGGGATGATTTCGTCCCACATCCCCTAGAGAGGTTAACAAACTATGGTTTTGACAAGTTGATTAGTACGTCTACTTTGTAGACGTACTGATCAAGTAATTTTTCCAACAATTGTTTACAGACAGATTATTTCACTGGTGGGTCAGAAGTTACATACACTGAGTTGACTGTGCCTTTAAACAGCTTGTAAAATTCCAGAAAATGATGTCATGGCTTTAGAAGCTTCTGATAGGCTAATTGACATAGTTTGAGTCAATTGGAGGTATAACTGTGGATGTATTTCAAGGCCTACCTTCAAACTCAGTGCCTCTTTGCTTGACATCATGAGAAAATCAAAAGAAATTAGCCAAGACCTGAGAAGAAAAATTATAGACCACAAGTCTGGTTCATCCTTGGGAGCAATTTCCAAACGCCTGAAGGTACCAAGTTCATCTGTACAAACAATAGTACGCAAGTATAAATACCATGGGACGACGCAGCCGTCATACCGCTCAGGAAGGAGACGCGTTCTGTCTCCTAGAGATGAACGTACTTTGGTGCGAAAAGTGCAAATCAATCCCAGAATAACAGCAAAGGACCTTGTGAAGATGCTGGAGGAAACTATATCTATATCCACAGTAAAACGAGTTCTATATTGACATGAATGTCTGCTCAGAAAGGAAGAAGCCACTGCTCCAAAACCGTCATAAAAAAAAACAGACTACGGTTTGCAACTGCACACGGGGACAAAGATCGTACTTTTTGGATAAATTTCCTCTGTTCGGATGAAAAAAAATAGAACAGTTTGGCCATAATGACAATCGTCATGTTTGGAGGAAAAAGGGGGAGGCTTGCAAGCCGAAGAACATCATCCCAACTGTGAAGCAAGGGGGTGGCAGCATCATGTTGTGGGGGTGCTTTGCTGGAGGAGGGACTGGTGCACTTCACAAAATAGATGGCATCATGAGGAGGGACAAGACATCAGTCAGGAAGATAAAGCTTGGTCGCAAATGGGTCTTCCAAATGGACAATGACCCCAAGCATACTTCCAAAGTTGTGGCAAAATGGCTTAAGGACAACAAAGTCCAGGTATTGAAGTGGCCATCACAAAGCCCTGACCTCAATCCTATAGAGAATGTGTGGGCAGAACTGAAAAAGCGTGTGCGAGCAAGGAGGCCTACAAACCTGACTCAGTTACAGCAGCTCTGACAGGAGGAATGGGCCAAAATTTAGAGGTCGACCGATTAATCGGAATGGCCAATTAATTAGGGCCGATTTTAAGTTTTCATAACAATCGGTAATCGGCATTTTGGGATACCGATCATGGCCGATTACATTGCACTCCACGAGGAGACTGCGTGGCAGGCTGACTACCTGTTTTGCGAGTGCAGCAAGGAGCCAAGGTAAGGTGCTAGCTAGCAGTAAACGTATCTTATAAAAAACAATCAATCTTAACATAATCACTAGTTAACTACACATGGTTGATGATATTACTAGTTTATCTAGCTTGTTCTGTGCTGCATATAATCGATGTGGTGCCTTTTAATTTATCATTGAATCATAGCCGACTTCGCCAAACGGGTGATTTAACAAGCGCATTCGTGAAAAAAGCACTGTCGTTGCACCAATGTATACCTAACCATAAACATCAATGCCTTTCTTAAAATCAATACACAGAAGTATATTTTTTAAACCTGCATAATTGTGTCACTTCTCTTGCGTTCATTGCACGCAGAGTCAGGGTATATGCAACAGTTTGGGCCGCCTGGCTCGTTGCGAACTAATTTGCCAGACTTTCACGTAATTATGACATACCATTGAAGGTTGTGCAATGTAACAGCAATATTTAGACTTATGGATGCCATCCGTTAGATAAAATACGGAACGGTTCCATATTTCACTGAAAGAATAAACGTTTTGTTTTCAAAATGATAGTTTCCGGATTTTACCATATTAATCACCTAAGGCTCGTATTTCTGTGTGTTATTATATTATAATTAAGTCTATGATTTGATAGAGCAGTCTGACTGACTGGTGGTAAGCAGCAGCACGCTCGTAAGCATTCATTCAAACAGCACTTTAATGCGTTTTCCAGCAGCTCTTCGCAATGCTTGAAGCATTGCGCTGTTTATGACTTCAAGCCTATCAACTCCCGAGATTAGGCTGGCAATACTAAAGTATCTATTAGAACATACAATAGTCAAAGGTATATGAAATACAAATGGTATAGAGAGAAATAGTCCTATAATAACTACAACCTAAATCTTCTTACCTGGGAATATTGAAGACTCTTTTTAAAAGGAACCACCAGCTTTCATATGTTCTCATGTTCTGAGCAAGGAACTTAAACGTTAGCTTTTTTACATGGCACATGTTGCACTTTTACTTTCTTCTCCAACACTTTGTTTTTGCATTATTTATACCAAATTGAACATGTTTCATTATATATTTGAGACTAAATTGATTTTATTGATGTATTATATTAAGTTAAAATAAGTGTTCATTCAGTATTGTTGTAATTGTCATTATTATTACAAATATATATATATATAAAAATCGGCCGATTAATCGGTATCGGCTTTTTTTGGTCCTCCAATAATCGGTATCGGCGATGAAAGAAATAAAAGCTGAAATAAATCATTCTTTCTACTATTATTCTGACATTTCACATTCTTAAAATAAAGTGGTGATCTTAACTGACCTAAGAAAAGGGAATTTTTGCTAGGATTAAATGTCAGGAATTGTGAAAAACAGAGTTTAAATGTATTTGGCTAAGGTGTATGTAAACTTCTGACTTCAACTCTACATTTTCCTATCCAAATCCTTGCATTTAAGTTGTCCTGATCACAAGCAAATTGGGTTTTTATTTGTGCTTCAGGGCAATCCAGGTATTCAACTGGCTGTTCTAGATGCTCTCCTTCCCCATCTCACTTCACACACGGTGGGTCAAGAGTACAGCTTGCCAGACAAGTACATAAATCTTAATCAGCTAACCTGTCAACTACTAAAAAAGGTTTATTCATCTGGTTTAAATGTTTGTTGCAGGACTATCAACAACTTCACCTAGACAGTCCCAAAAAAGACACCTCTCTCGTTCTTCCTCCTCTACCCATGTTGTAGTTGGTAAGAGACAATCGTTAAGTAATGCTCTCCTTCCCCATCTCACGTCACACACGGTGGGTCAAGAGTACAGCTTGCCATACAAGTCCAGAAATCTTAATCAGCTAACCGGTCAAGTCCTTAAGAAGGTTTATTCATTGGTTTTGAATGTTGCAGAATCATCCAGGGCTTCTACTAGCCAGTCCCACCTCCAGAGCAGAGAGCACAGATGTTCTCCATGTCCATCCTGTTACTCTACCAGACAAGGTAAGAGCGGTTATGTAGTAACTAAAGAGCACACACACAGACAACATGCACATGACGGGGACACGCTCGCTCATCAGTGCTAGTTTACTTACAATGAGCAGAAATTATACTCATCATGTTCCGTCTTGGTAACTGAAGATTAAAACTATCCTTAAAATATGTATTGTAGTGTGTATGTTTAAGAAAATCAAGTACTATCTATTTTTGCTTTTTACCTCTGGGTTGACACTGAGTTGGCTTTGAATTTTGCAGATTCATCCAGGGCTTCTACTTGCCAGTCCCAATGGAGCCAAGAGAATCGCAGCTCTCACCCTCCCATTCCCTGCTCTAGACCAGAGATGTTTGCCATGAATCATTTCAGTAAGTGGATTGTTCCACGAAATGTGTGCCTTTTGATTCTCTCTGATACTTTATGTATAAATGATACACTAATTCAAAAGGCACCTATTTTGTGGAACGACTAAAATGTACTACAAAATTGAAACTTGTGTTAAAGTTAAACACTGAATCCATTAGAATATTATTGAAACGTTGAACTATATGTATTATTGCAAGTTAAATTTCACTTTTTTTTGCAATCACAATCTTGTCTGTCAGGATCCTCTTGCGTGTGACAACCCCATATTTCTACAGTGTCAACAAAATGTTCTCATTTCAGAAATGTGTCCGAACTAAATTGGTGGAGATATTGGAGGAGGTGAAACGTGTTGGGAGAGCAGAGCCCCAAGAGAATGGAGACGGAGCAAGACTTTGAGCAACTAGAGAAGCAGCTCCAAATTGTGGATGTACAGAATCTGACGGTGAAATTGAATTTATTTTGACATGTCATTTACACTGTAGATTTAGCCAGCATTTTTCACACTACCTAAAGCGATACAATTAGTTAATTCCACTCTTACAAGCAATGCCTGTAGAATATTTTTTTTAATTAGTCATACTGAGACAGTGCATTACTGCATAACTTCCGGTGTCTCTTGACACAGATTGCAAGGTTAAGCAAAATTGGTGGTAAGGACAAAGGACTGTGCCAACAAGGTCATGGACAGGTATGTCATATCTCTAGAATGGATCCAATAAGAAAGTAATTTTAAAGGTATCATTAGTGATACAAACTGTCTGCAACAAAGACAGTAAACCCAAGAGCCTTACCTACTCAGCAGTTTGAAAGTGTTCAATTCATATAGTACATCCTATGTGTGCTTGACTTTCAGGCTCTTTACCAATGGCCTGATGTCCTTGTTCAACTTCAACGGCCATCACGCAAAGCAGGGATTAGGAAACACAACTGTGTACTCTGTTGTCAACGGTACCTACAAACATGTCATTATTCTGTAGTATATTTTGTATTAATAACTGTGTGGTTTGAGCCCTGAAAGCTGATTGGCTAACAGCCATGGTATATTTAAGCAATAATACATGAGAGTCCATGTGTTATGATGACATTTTTATCATGGCTGTGAGTGTCATAGCCTGTAGCTCAGTTGGTAGAGCATGGTGTTTGCAACACCAGGGTTGTGGGTTCGATTCCCACGGGGGGCCAGCACAGAAAAATAAAAAATAAAAAAAATGTATGAAATGTATGCATTCACTACTGTAAGTCGCTCTGGATAAGAGCGTCTGCTAAATGACTAAAATGTAAAAAAATAATAATAAAAGCAAAGTCCTCTGGGTTTTGTGTTACCGTATCCAGACAATAGAACACTACATGGCACTTATGCGTTGTGCATAAGAAAAGTATTTACTAAACCCTCCCATTGCTTAAAGGGTCACTAAGGTCACACAATCAAAATGACCTGCTCTGTCTGTTTTAATAGGCTAGATTCTTATTTTGTCTTCTAAACCAATTATTCATTTGCATGGTGGTAATTTGTGTGGTCCTTTTTGAGAAGAATGGTTTTAGGAGGTGTTCATGTGACCTTAACGGCCTTTTAACCTACTGGCGCTCATGTTCTAAAAATGTATAATGGTCCACCCAGCGTGACATTTTCTCAAATTATTTTTATTTTGCTATGCTGTAGCCCGAAATGCTTAAATGTATAACGGTCCGCCCAACGTGACATTTTCTCAAATTCTGTAAAAAAAAAATTGTTTTGCTATGATGTAGCCCTAATTATTTTTTTCGTTAGACCAGATTCTCTAGTATGTCATTATGCTGGTTTTGCTTAGCTTTCTGGCCTGTTATCAATTAGACCTTATTATTACTTCATTTCATCACACAGCCTACTAGTCATGCATTTAAATGCAGTCAAGCATTCTCTTGAATAATTAGCCTACAGTATACAATGTCCTAAATAATAATAATAATAAAGGCTTTATCATTTTTTTTCATTAGTACAGATCAACTCTCTGGTACACCTATACATTATTTTGTGTCGTTTTCACTGTACCAAGCAATCAGAAAAAAATATATAGTAGCCTACAGTACTTGTTTGGCTCATGCACGCAGCGCTGGCTCCTTCCTCTTTCTATGAGCTCAAGTCAAATGTCTTCCATACGTCTGACATTTCCTTTGTCTCCTGAGCAACCAGTCGGCTAAACACTCCCACATTTCAAGTTGATTTTTTTACTTGCGGTCTCCGCATACTGATAAATATATTAGGATACAGTGTTCAGAGTTTACCAATGAATGTGAATAAAATAGTCTATTAGGGAGGAGCGAAAGAGACAACTTGCGCCATTCAAACAGGCCCTCGTCTTTTCTACACTGCGTGCAAGTTTGAGCCCGGCCCTAATCAATTGTCAGCCCCTGAGAAGGACAACTTTAACCAAACTTATCTTGTAAATTGATTTTTGTCTTTGATAGACATGGAAAAGCAAACACATTTATTCACTTCTAAATTATTCACAATAAATGTAATAAATTATCATTATTACTAAACAACACAAAATAGCCACCACTGGTTAGTGATAAACTGGTGGTGTGAGCCCTGAATGCTGATTTAGGTGCCGTGGGGAACCTGTAAGATGCTCCATATCCATTAGTCTTTTCTATAACTTACTGTGTTTATTTTGGTGTTACAGCTGCAGTCAAGAAATGGAACAGCAAGGCCACTGACCATGACATTCAGAGAGCTGTGGCAGACTACCTCAAGCATGCTCCTGGTAGAGCCGGGGGTGGTGGTTTCCACGTCACCACCACACAGGGCCGTTGCTAACGCAACAGAATATATCTATAATTTTGATGGATAATTATTCAATGAATATAATTAATTATATTAATTTGAACTTAACTGCATTTTGTCTGTTATCACTGCACTATATAGTATTCTTTGACTGAATGTTTTGTGAAAATACTGGAGTAATGTAATGAGTAGTGTGATTGTTAATAAAAAAAAGTTACAGACCATGTTTTGGTTGCTGCGTCCATGTGTATAGGCTACAAGTACATACTTTTCAATGACATGAAAAAGACGTATTTTCAACAACATGAAAAATATGAAAAAGACGTCTTTTCAACTTTCACTTTCAACCAAAACCGAACGTACATTAGCAGTCAGGCACAGTCGTCTTTTCAACGTCTTTTTAAGGACAGTTTGCTGGGTGGGTGGGACGTGAAAATTCACGAGCATCATGCTCTCTTCCTCTGTGCAAAGAAATTCGACTACAACCAGAGACCTGTTTATAATGTAGAGATGCTCATATCTCTGCCCTGACAATTGGGGGTTGTTTTCCTAAAGGCGGGAAGGCAGGCGACAAGCTTAGGCCCAAAATAAGCCCATAGAAAGGCATTGGGTTTATTTTGGACAGATTTGGGCGAGAGTGAAACCTCTCGCTTTGTCTCCTCCTCTCTGCAGTGTTTCTCTGTCATCGCTCACTTTGTAACTGACAGACGCCTATGCTATCACTAGATCGCAACAAGATGCATATCGGTCATTCTAGCAGTAGAGGGCTCGACAGACTAGCGAATTGAAACTTTTAAATTAAAAGTAGCCTTGTTAATATAAAGTGGAAAATGTATCTGGCTGATAATGAGTCTGTAACCGGCTGATTCGACAACAGCCAGCGCTAATACAAAACACTGCTACAGTAAGCCATTGACCCGTCTAAAATGTTTTGATGTGGGTATTCTATTCAGATTATGTCCTGGATCACTGTATTGACCCAGGGGTGTGCTTATCCTTAGGCCTACTGATGATAGATATACTTGATCTGGTGTCTGCAAAACTCAGACAGGCAGCGACATGAAGGGGAGATTCAGTGATGACACATTGATTACTAGCGTGTCCAAAAGACAAGAGGAAAACAAAGTAGCCAATGATTGCATTGGAAATGGCAACTTTCACACTTCCATCAAAAGACACAGCTGATATGGGATCATGCAAAATAACAGAGGTGCTTCAGGGAACTATGGTCATGTGATGAGTAAGCTTGCCTGAGATGTCCCAGAGAGAAATGCTAAGCTTTAACCCAGGTTTTTTACCCAAAAAGTGAGACTAATAACTGCCAATAGAAGCGTAGTCCTTTTAGGAAGGAATGGATGGGGCTGGGGGCATTAGTAGAGAGGAGAACCATTTGATTTGATTCCAGAGACCTATGTGTGCAATATTAAGAGTTGATGCTGCAGTTTAGTCTATCTGTTCAATCTCAGCAAAACCTCACCATGAACAGCTAGATTTCGCTCTCTCTCTCACTCTGTTGGGAGACGTAGGGATTTTGAGCTGGTTGACATTTACATGAACAGCCCTATTCCCACTATGAGTTATAAAGGAGAGTCTGAGGAGCGGTGTGGCGAAAGAGAATTCTACTTTTCAATTCACATTACATCCTTGCCTTACCTTTCGTTGAGAATGGCAAAGTGATAGTTGAGCGTAAATATCACAGTAGCCACTAGCCAGTAACCCCAAACTATTCAATAATTATGGAACTTTTCTTCTAAAACATATTAGACTATTGAATAATGCAACCAAACCATATTACACTCTTGAATAATGCAACAATTCACAAGCATGTATGTGCAGATAATTAAAGAGTTTATTGTAGGCTACATTCAATACATTTGAGCCTCAAGACAAAAGCACAGAGATACTATAAATGAACAATTAACCCTCTAATAAGAATATAAAAGTAAAGTAGGCTTACCTTACAACAAACCAGGATTCACTTTTTTTAAATCAATATCGTGCAAATCATTACATGTGGTAAAAGCAAATTGCGACTGAAAACGTGGGTCATTTTTACCCACAGCCATGAGGCTTTTTAATGAGTATGATGGATTAACTGCCTTATGATGGTCTTTCTATTGGAAAATGTTGTTTCCTGTTTTCCCCAGAGTAGGATAGAAAACAGCACTTGAATCAGACTATTATTTTAGGGATACTATGGTTGGTGCATGTGGCTTTGTCTTAATGTGTATTATTATGTAATTTTTTTAAATCATGTGTTGGTCATTGTTGCGTGTTCTGTCATTGTAAGTCATTGATGATGCATGCTGTGATAAAACAATTTCCCAAATTGGGATTAATAATGTAATACTCTACTCTATTCTATAAGTGAATTCACCATGACGAGCAGTTTTATATGGAAGCCCATACCCGCCACCAAAAATGATTTGTCAACGTGCACAATTAGTCTATGTTTCAGTCTGATCAACTGTAGCCTACTGATAACAACCAAAGCTGCAGGTAGCCTAGAGAAACCTATGCGCTCTGATCCCATCTAGGCCTGGCCAGGGAAAATGTAAAGTAATGCACAGGGCATTCGGAAAGTATTCAGACCTCTTTCCTTTTTCCACATTTTGTTACTTTACAGCCTTATTATATAATTGATCAAATATAGTTCACTCATTAACCTACACACAATACCCTATAATGACAAAGCAAAAACTGGTTTATAGAAATGTTTGCATTTGTTATTTACATAAGTATTCAGAACCTTTGCAATGAGACTCAAAATTGAGCTCAGGTGCATCCTGTTTCCATTGATCATCCTTGAGATGTTTCTACAACTTGATTAGAGTCCACCTGTGGTAAATTCAATTGATTGGACATGATTTGGAAATAAACACCTGTTTATATAAGGTCCCACAGTTGTCAGAGCAAAAACCAAGCCATGAGGTCAAAGGAAAGCTCCGAGACAGGATTGTGTCGAGGCACAGATCTGGGGAAGGGTATCAAAACATTTCTGCAGCATTGAAGGTCTCCATGAACACAGTGGCCTCCATCATTCTTAAATTGAAGAAGTTTGGAACCACCAAGACTCTTCCTAGAGCTGGCTGCCCGGCCAAACTGAGCAATCACCGGGAGAACGGTCTTGGTCAGGGAGCTCCAGAGTTCCTCTGTGGAGATGGGAGAAACTTCCAGAAGGACAATCATCTCTGCAGCACTCCACCAATCAGACATTTATGGTAGAGTGACCAGATGGAAGCCACTCCTCAATAAAAGGCACATGATAGCCCGCTTGGAGTTTGCCAAAAGGCACCAAAAAGACTCTCAGACCATGAGAAACAAGATTCTCTGGTCTGATGAAGGGTTGTAATGAAACCAAGATTGAACTCTGGCCTGAATACCAAGTGTCACGTCTGGAGGAAACCTGCCACTATCCCTACGTTGAATCATGGTAGAGGCAGCATCATGCTGTGGGATGTTTTTCAACAGCAGGGACTGGGAGACTAGTCAGGCGTGAGGGCAAGATGAACGGAGCAAAGTACAGAGATCCTTGATGAAAACCAGAGTGCTCAGGACCTCAGACAGGGGGCGAAGGTTCACCTTCCAACAGGACAACAACCCTAAGCACACAGCCAAGACAATGCAGGAGTGGCTTCGGGACAAGTCTCTGAATGTCCTTGAGTGGCCCAGCCAGAGCCCGGACTTGAACCAGAACGAATTTCTCTGGAGAGACCTGAAAATAGCTGTGCAGTGACACTCCCCATCAAACCTGATATAGCTTGAGAGGATCTGCAGAGAAGAATGGGAGAAACTCCCCAAATACAGGTGTGCCAAGCTTATAGTCATACCCAAGAAGACTCAATGCTGTAATCGCTGCTGAAGGTGCTTCAACAAAATACTGAGTAAAGGGCCTGAATACTTATGTGAATGTGATAGTTCAGTTTTGTATTTTTTTAAATAAATTTGCACATAAAATATAACCTGTTTTTGCTTTGTCATTAAGGGGTATTGTGTGTAGATTGATGAGGAAAAATACAAAATAATCAATTTTAGAATAAGGCTATGATGTAACAAAATTTGGAAAAAGTCAAGGGGTCTGAATACTTTCCAAATGCACTGTATTTATAGCCTAAAATAGGCCCATTTATTTGTGTTCTGAGAAAATGTGAATGTGATCAAATTTGGTTTATATTCACACTTCGGGTGGTCCTTTTAATAATATTGCAGATGCAAAGGCCTACACAATGGAACCCTGCATACAGCGAGCTCAGCCCTGCTCGTTTTTGTCCAATCACAGTTGTTGTCTCTGTTTGTGTAAGGGTTGTAATGTTTCCATCCTCCCTAGGGCCAGGACTTTTTCCAGGATTTTTTTTTTTTTAAAACCATATGACCTGATTAGACAAATAATCTGGTCCCATCATAGCCCATATAAAACCGTTGATTTATTACGATGTCATACGCTACAACTAGGGTCCAGAGTTGGTTAGGTTAGCCTAGTACAAGATCAGGAAAAACTCTGGGCCCCAGGCAAACAATTTCACCCCCACCACTCTTGGACCTGTGGTGCCACCTCTGAATTCACCACACAATTTTCCCAATGACAAAAACATATCCTATTTTTCATATCCTATATCTACATTTGACAAGTTTCTGGTGGTGGGGATGGGGATGGCCATTCATAGTTTTACTTGTCTCAGTGCAGCTGGCAGCTGCTGCAACAATTTCAGAATGCAACAGTCTGTCACTGCAATTTCAGGTAAAAACTCAATAAAACAAGTCTCAATTATTACAAAAATGTCTATACAATTCCAGCTTTTCAAGAACATTTCTCTGCTATTACCATTTATATTGTAGGAGTGTTGGCTCAGTGTTACAATTCTGTTTACACTGCTGTGCTTCAAGTGGGGCAACTGTCGGCGAGTGTCGTGCACTACCTCCGGAGGTAGCGGTAAAGATGTACTGTAGCAAATACGCAAGTTTACATTTGAGATTTTTTACGAAAAGTGTAGTAAGTGTGAAAAGGCTCTTAAGTGGATAGAAAGGCATCAGCATGTAGTTGAACAAAATGAGAATAGAGAAGAAAATGGTTTACTTGGCACTCACAGTCAACGGAAAGCCTTGCCGTATCCGACAAGACAATTGAGGATAAGTGAGACTTGTTTTGTTCTCACTTTGAGAAATGACAGTCTACAACAATGTTATTTCTGAAAGTGTCAAAGCCTCAAACCAAATAGTCAGTTGTAGGCCTATTGTGGTCTCATGATACAGCTGACACAGTCCCAGGGTTGGCTGTTTTTATTGTAGAGATTAAACAAATGCTTAAACCATCTAGATCAATAACTTTCAGCAGTTCAATGATAATCATTTATCTCCCCTTTTTTTTAGATCAATATCGCATTGTATTTAAATTTAGCTCAGATAGGTAGAGTCCCATATTATATGAAACATTTTCCTGATGGAATTTTGTTAACAAAATGTATGGCAGAATGAGACATAATGTATGTCTTTGACAGCTAGTTAGTTTATATTTTGTTCCAATGCTAAAACAGAGTTGGCTCGTCTCAATTGGCTGGTTTTGGAGATGTTGTGTATGCCTATACTGTGGTAGTAGGTTGGCCAGATATTGGTCCCATGATGTAAAGTTGTAAAATTGGGGTTGTGCCTATTGTATCAATTTAGGAGTTTAAGCCATGTAATGCAGTACTTTTTCAAACCATTAAACTTTTACATAATCAAGCTGATCATCATAATGTGTCTTCAATGACCTTTTGCAGAAAGGAACAGTCTGACCAGGTTTAAAGGTAAACTGTCCAGTCTCCAATATTACGTAGGCTAATCTCCTTGACTACATTCCATGGGGTATCAAATGCATTGACCTGCGTGCGTGGTCCTTTACAACTATCCTATAATCCTAATTTAGTCAAGCTATAGGGAACATGTGGAAGTTCCAAAGGACAGCCCTGCGTAATTCATGTGCTCACAGATCTGAGAGAAAGGGAAGGAGGGAGAGTGAGGTTTTGAGCACATCCAAGTCACAAATACGCCTATCCCTGGTCGTCACAGGAAACGACTGGGCGCACGCCTCTAAAGTACAGCACTCAACCCCTCAACGGGTACCTGCTTCAATAATAGGCTATAAGAGTAACACCGGATTTTGATACAAGAACAGGCAGGTAGTCTATACCAACAATATTACATTCCATTTCTCCAATGTTGGTATAACAAATTGTTGGCAGATGAGCAGGTGGATTTGCATTGCAGAGTGATGATGGATCTAGCCTAATGCATTTGACCTAATAGTCAACGGGAGTACTCATGATGGCACAACCCAGCAGCGCATCACCACAACCAGCGCTCACTGATGCGCTTTTGATCTAACTCGAAATAACGTGATACTATAGCCCCGAGCCTCACATGATAAAGAGAAGTCAATACTGTTCCTATCTACTACGCAGGACATATCCACTCACATTATCAGTAAAATAGCTGTAATAGTTCTGGAACAGCCATTGCGCCATGGTCAGTGCATGTGTGCCCATGTAGCCCACTCCACCGAACCCTCTATTGGTGTCACTGTGGTGGTTATTCATACACATGTAGCACTGTCTCGTTATAACAGTTCAACAGTAGTGGTAGCCTAATACTACACTATCACTTTCCATTCATCATTTAACGAAATACACCGCAATTTCCCCCGATGCAAAATTGGGCAAACGTCAGCCCTGAGCCTGAACCTGTCAAAGAAATATGTCGAATAAATTATAATATAGATATAGATCTTTTTTTACGAAATCATTCT
The DNA here is from genome assembly GCF_965601325.2 of Salmo salar. NCBI lineage: Eukaryota > Metazoa > Chordata > Actinopteri > Salmoniformes > Salmonidae > Salmo > Salmo salar. Next base: position 12,281,838 of record NC_138318.1, on the reverse strand, counting down.
CACACAACCTCTGTCTTGGTGATCATACGTTCAGTTGACCCTTTCTAATTGAAATCAGTTTTTAACACATGCATAACTCAAAACTGCACTTAAAATACACCACAAACACAATTTGGCCTATAATATAGGCTAACAATTTATAGGCTGTCCCATATCTATTCCGAGGGACATTCACAGACCACAACTGATGAGATCCGAGTTTCAGGCAAATTCTGCCCGTAAATGTCTTCGTTCTCAGATGAATCATATCAATAGATCCTATATCAATTGGCCTATCAATTGATCCAACCATCAACGGCACACATAATTCGTTACGTTTTCATTCATTTCAACATTTTCAGCAACATTTTACAACTTCGTTACCAAATCTCCCTCCCTCCGTTCTCATCCAATGCACGTGCCCTTTTCTCCGTCTCACAACGGACCCATCAAGAATATAAATGACTGAAAACGTACCTGATATACAGATGATGAAATTGGCGTGAAGAATAATAAATAGTTCCCATATAATATCCATGCTCTGTCTTCATGCCAGGTGCATTACGCTCGGTAAAAACAGGGGTAGCCTATCAGTTGCCGATGTCGAGTCCTCCCAGTCTGTAGCCCGCTGCACACCTTCCAAGAGGTATTTTCCACGCCAGACTCATAGCAAGATCTATCTCCAAGTCATGACGCTACACTCTCCCACAAAACAACAATCCCAGATGACAGAACCACTGAACTTTAGACCCAAATATGGAACGAAAGGTAGAATCCTGGAAGCAAAAGTCAGTTGGTAGGCTATTCACACAGTAGTAGAGTTCCTATGTGCCCCGCCAAGACCGTCCATAAATGTGCTCCTTCCTTGCGTCAGTTGCGATTTGAAAATCTGAGTTTCAGTCATTCCGTGTAAACACAACCATGGTCGAAGTATCTTCCTCGTTATCCTGGAACGAGAGACAGTTAAACTTAGTTATAGATCAGACAGAGGAATAACCTAGCTTAAAAATATCTGCTTAACTCCATAACTATGAATGGTAAAACTCAGTCGAGGGGGGGGGGGGGGGGGGGGGGGGGGTTAACTGCCATCGACAGCGTGTGGACAGGAGAGCAGGGGAGACTGGGCGTTCATCTGCAAGGGGGCGTGCTTCGCTCATTTTCACTGTTCAACCGGAGGATACAGGACGTGCCAAGCGCGCTGTACATACACATAGGCTTCTACACACTAGATTTCATGAAAACTTCACGAACCCCTCATAATCTATTAGAATGTTTGATAACACCTTCAAGAATATAATCACTAATACTTCACACATCAATCCCTGCACTACGATCAAGCTTGAGCCATGCCCCCCCCCCCCCCCCCCCCCCCCCCCCATCAGCGCAGCCTGGTGCCCACTCACAGGTCCCGCCAAGCAACACACTGACGCAGTTCACAACACCTGCGCTGTAGCGGTGAAAATAACCATCTACAGGCTAAACTTAGCCTACATCCTATACACAAATACCAAGAGTGAGGGATACCTACCGTTCTTGAGAAAAATTTAAAATCAAAATACTGTTATCCTAATGTAAAATGAAGAATCTGACTGATGCTATCGAGTCCCCAAAAACTTCCACACGGAGTTTAAAAGTGAGTATAATTGTTGATTTTGTCCTTTTTTTATCCCGACGTGAAAAATTGTGACGGTAGTCTTCTGGCACGCGAGTACCAGGCTATGCCACGAGCCCAGGGAGAGAGCTTCCAGATTAGCGGACGTCAGAAAAGGATGCGCGGGCACGTGTGGTGCTCCATGCGCGCGCACGCGGACACAGGTGGATGGGAGACTGTGGCCCAGCCCTCGCGGTAAGGGCAGAAGCAGGTTTGAGAGAAAGAGAGAGCGAGGGGCAATAGCATTGCTACCTGTGTCATTATCATTATTTAATTATTGTTCTCAATTAATGCACCACACAACCAATAAACAAAGCATACCGACTTCACTCACTTAAATATCAGGGTTTGCGGTTTTAACACCACAATAAATGTACTACGTCAATCTCGACAAAGAGAAAATACATCCCCTTCTACTTTGTAGGCCTACCCAGTATTGAAGGCTTGCCTTGACAATCTCTGAATGTCATTAAACTTTTTGGTGTTTTGTAACACTTGTGGAATAAAGTCTGTGGGTAAATACGTAGTGCATATAAAAATAACTTTGGCAGTTAAATTCCCATGTACCGAATACAAAATACAAGTTACATTTATTTCCATCGCATTTTAAACTCTAGGCTTACTGATGGTTTGCTCACATTTTTTTTGCGTAAGTATAGCAAATGTACCCACTCTGGTATTGGCATGTGCGCTCTAGACAACAGCTCGCAGATACAATGTGGGTATAGCCTGCATGATGAGATAATTATGGACAAAAGTGCGAGATTAGTGTAATCATTATGTCATATTTACTGAAAAGAGCATCAAGCTCATCACCGTGCAGTTTCACCACCCTGTGAAGTTCATCATCATTTATTTATCTGTAGCCTAATAAACTGCATGCTTTCCCATGATGTAGTGGCATTTTTTATCCGACATGTACTTCACTTGCATAAAAAGGTTGCATGGAAACCTGGTTAATGTCAAGACATTTTGAGGATAATGGAATTACGTTTTGGACAAACGTGCGCATGCCTAAAGGATACTTTTGAAGTAGCCTAATCATATTAAGACATTGTGACTCGTTGTGTTTATGCCACATATAAAAGGTAACACATTTTAAAAGTTATGACAAATATTTAGTCTATATTGAATCGTTAGGTTCTAGGTAGGCAAAGAATAGCCGCTCAGATTGTAGAGGAGGCAGAGCGCACTTTAAGGTTTCCTGAATAACTGTGGCTGCCGCGAACATAATGTGGCCACATTATTATAGGAGGACTTGGGAGAATGATGATCTGCAACTGACAGTGCATCTCGGTATCAGAAGTAAAAATACTGCCAGACTGGCCTGATACTGTGCCTTTCTAGACCTAATAAACTGTCGAGAGTAGACCCACAACTGAGCCAAATGGAATTAAACATTAAAATCACAGGGATTTTGCACTTTTATTCAAAAGACAGAGGGCAGGATAGACAGTTAGACTGGTAGACTATATTGACCTGTGGTCTGTGGAGGCTCCACAGAGGAGGAAGGGGAGGACCATCCTCCTCAGTGAATTTGATAAAAATAAAAACAGTGAAACATTTAAAAAGTTATCCTTTTTAGATCAAGTATACTAAATATGTTCATGTCACCAAATAATTGATTAAAACACACTGTTTTGCAATGAAGGTCTACATGTAGCTGCAACAGCACTCGTTAGGGTAGCACCGTGGTTTAGCAGGACGACAGCTAGCTTCCGTCCTCCTCTGGGTACATTGAATTCAATGCAAAACCAAGGAGGCTCATGGTTCTCACCCCCTTCCATAGATTTACACAGTAATTATGACAATTTCCAGAGGACGTCCTCCAACCTATCAGAGCTCTTGCAGCATGAACTGACATGTTGTCCACCAAATCAAAGCATCAGAGAATTAATCTAGTACTGAAAGCTACAAGTAGTTAGCACTGCAGTGCATAAAATGTGGTGAGTAGTTGACTCAAAGAGAGAGAAAGACAATAGTTGAACAGTTTTGAACAACTTAATTTCTTAAAAAATGGAGACATGAGAGAGAGAGAGATTTAGTATTTTTTCACTTTCACTTACTTGGCTAGCAAATGCATTAAGCTAGTTTAGCCTACTCGAGGGATGCTATGTTAGCTAGCCTTCTATGACTATCCAACACAACACTGGAATTCTTCCAAGGCAATGTAAGCTGTTGATTTCACGAATTTATTGCCACAGGGGCCCGCCGGTGTAACTGCCAAACTGCTTACTGACTGTACACTGTACTGCATGATTTTAGCGGGTTTACTAATGCGTTAGTTATATCAGCTATGTTGACTATGATGTTACTTTAGCTAATATGGTGAGAACGATGTAGGTGTTTGTAGTGGTTCTGATATGGTTTGGCTTGGAAAGGTTTGTTTGCCTGGTCATATACAGCTGATGTGTTGTGCATTGAAGTCCACAAGCAAAGGGAAAAGGTGAGAGGAGGAGAGCGCGTAGATGCGAGAAGGAATACAATGTGTCTGCAATGAAAGTGAAATGTTTACATGTCATCAGGGATTTATTAATTCCACCGATTTTGTTGAAAATAGTTTCTTAAACGGAAGCAAACGGAACAGGGATAAACATACCTACTATTGTCCAATATAAACTCTCGTTTCAAATTGTTAGACTAATGATTAAAACCTAGATCAGCAAGATGCAGGTAAGTGTCACTGTCTATCTGTCACCTCCAATTTTCTCACTACAGGTGCGCACCTACGTTGTAAACTTTCATTCATAATCTAGGTTATAGCAACACCATGATGGGTTGAGTATCATGTAGTAGCCTAAACGTATCGATGTTAAATTGAACTGGGTGAATGGAATATGAATGACAATCATCCAGTATACTGTAAAATAAATATGGCCATTCTCATGAAATAATATAATCATCCTCCCTCATCTTAAACAGCACCGACCGCCACTGCCTGTGGTATTATAAAAGTTAGCGCATGTACAAGCATAGTGCATAAGCGAAGTACCAAAACACTTTGATATAAGGGAGGGGCATGCAAGCAGATGAGGATTTTTTTGTTGTTGTTGTATTTATTTGTGATCCACTCTTCCTGGGGTCCAAACACATTATGCACTCACATCACACATAAAACAAAGTTAAAACAATACATCATATAACAATATTACACCACTACATATCTACAATACAAAATGTATAATACCACCATACAACAATATACAATGAAAGGGTGTGTAGAGTGCGTGTGTCTGTACCTGTGTCTGTGTATCTCTTCGAAGTCCCCGCTGTTCCATAAGGAGTGTTTTTATCATTAAAAAAAAAATCTGATTCTACTGCTTGCATCAGTTACCCGATGTGGAATAGAGTTCCATGTAATAGGATCTATGTAGTACTGTGCACCTCCCATAGTCTGTTTTTGACTTTGGGATTGTGAAGAGACCTCTGGTGGCATGTCTTGCGAGGTATGCATGGGTGTCCGAGCTGTGTGCTAGTAGTTTAAACAGACACCTCTGTGCCTTCAGCATGTCAACACTTCTTACAAAAACAAGTAGTCATGAAGTCAATCTCTCATCCACTTTGAGCCATTGGAGATTTATATATTTTTTTATTAATGTTAGCTCTTTGTGTACATTGAAGGCCGATCCTTGCTGCCCTGTTCTGAGCAATTTGTACTTTTCCAAGGTCTCTCTTTGTGGCACCTGACCAGACGACTGAAGAGTAGTCCAAGTGCGACAAAACTAGGGCCTATAGGACCTGCCCTGTTGATAGTGCTGTTAAGAAGGCAGCGCAGTTATTTATTATGGACAGACTTCTCCCCATCTTAGCTACTGTTGTATCAATTTGTTTTGACCATGACAGTTTAGAATCCAGGGTAACTCCAAGAAGTTTAGTCACCTCAACTAGCTCAATTTCCACATTATTCATTACAAGATTTAGTTGAGGTTTAGGGTTTAGTGAACTATTTGTCCCAAATACAATGCTTTTAGTTTTGAAAAATTTAGGACTAACTTATTCCTTCCCACCCATTCTGAAACTAACTGCAGTTCTTTTTTGTGTTGCAGTGACTTTAGTTGCTGTAGTAGCTGACGTGCATTGTGTTAAGTCATCCGCATACATAGACACACTGGCTTTACTCATTAGTCAAGATTTAAAAAAATAAGGGGCCTAGACAGCTGCCTTTGGGAATTCCTGATTCTACCTGGACTATGTTCGAGAGGCTTCCATTAACTTCAGAGTTAACCCTCTGTGTTCTGTTAGACAGGTAACTCTTCATCCACAATATAGCAGGAGATGTAAAGCCAAAACGCACGTTTTCCAGCAGCAGACTATGATCGATAATGTCAAAAGCCGCACTGAAGTCTAACAAAACAGACCCCATAATCTTTTTATCATCAATTTCTCTCAGCCAATCATCAGTCATTTGTGTAAGTGTCGTGCTTGTTGAATGTTCTTATCTATAAGTGTGCCTGAAAGTCTGTTGTCAATTTGTTAACAGTAAAATAGCGTTGTATCTGGTCAAACACACTTTTTTCCAAATGTTTACTATGAGTTGGTAGCAGGCTGATTGATTGGCTATTTGAGCCAGTAGAGTGGGGCTTTACTATTCTTGGGTAGCTGAATGACTTTTGTAGGCTTAGATTTGAAGATATGGCAAATAGGGGTGGTAATATTCTCCGCTATTATCCTCAGTAATTTTCCATCCAAGTTGTAAGACCCCGGTGGCTTGTCATTGTCGATAGACAACAATAATATTTTGACCTATTCCACACTCACTTTATGGAATTCAAAATGACAATGCTTGTTTTTCATAATTTACTCAGTATATATCAATATACTTGGATGTGTAGTGTCAGCGTTTGTTACTGGCATGTCATGCCTAAGTTCAATAAATGATGGAGCTGAGTTTGCCTTTTTAAATAAAATGTCATTTAAGGTGCTAAAAAGCTTTGTACAATCATTCATCTTTGTTTCATAGTATAGTTTCTTCTTTTTATTCCATTTAGTCACACGATTTCTCAATTTGCAGTACGTTTGCCAATTGTTTCTGTAGCCAGACTTATTTGCCATTCCTTTCGCCTCATCCCTCTTTTTTTCAACCTTTTAACTAGGCAACTCAGTTAAGAACAAATTCTTATTTACAATATTTAAATCACCCAGAAAATATATCTCCCTGTTAATATCACATACATCATCAAGCATTTCACACATATCTATACATTTGGCTAGGATGGAAGAAATATATAGTAAAACCTGCAAAATGGCGAATGTAACCCTGTAAAAAAGCCCAATAAAAAAAACACACAACCCTCCCCAAAGCAAAAAAAAGAAGTTTGACAACCCTCCCCTACTTTGGACCTCCTCCCCCATGTGGCACCTTCACCAATGCCCATATGATGTAAGGCACTAAGTTCATGATTATGGCTATTGAAATGCCTGGCAGCAGGTGATTTTTCATTGTGATTTTGAATGGAGCTTTTATATGCTCACAAATCCTTGTCTTAAGTTCCTGTTTGGTCTCACCCACATAATAAAACGTACAGGAACACTTAAGGAGATATGCAACATATTTCGTGTTAGAGGTTATTGTTCCTCAAACCTTTATCCTCTCATCCGAATGGGGATGGATAAGAGAGTTCTCCAAAGATAGACATATTGGATAGACCGCTTGGGCACCCTTGCCCCAGCATGTCTCAATGCGGAATTTTCCTTTTCTTGTTTTTTGTAGAAGGATATAAATATGTAGGTTGAAAGTACCTTCCAAACATTTAGGCTATGACATCAGAATGTGTCTTTATTATGTGTTTGTGTATATGCACTGAGTGTACAATATATTAGGAACACTTGCTCTTTCCATGACAGACTGACCAGGTGAATCCAGGTGAAGGTGATGATCCCTTATTGATGTCACTTATTAAATCCACATCAATCATTATTCATGATTCATTCAGGATTATTCATAATGTAGTGTTTAGAAATATATTATCTTCTTATTTACTATTTCAAAAATTACACAATACATTATTTACCATTCACAAAATAATCAGAGCACAAAATATTCTAAAACACTACCAAAATGAACTGCAAATGCATCCAACAAGTTTGTATTGTCAGACCCTTGATGTAGTCATTGCGTGCTAGGAATATCGGACCAAATACTAGGGGTGTCAGTCATTTTGATCCAAACCTTTGAGAAAAAAAAACTATTGCTTGTTAAACAAAATATATTTCCCTGAGCAATTGTATTTGTATAAAATAATATAATTCCAGATTTTTTGAGCATACAAGATAGGTCAGTATTTTAATTGTTTATTTAATACATTCATTATTGCTCATCTTTATCAAGGCTGTCAATAATTTCAGACCCCACTATATATCATAAGGCCTTAGTTTGAGGGCCTAGCTTTACCATTACACAGTGGCCTGAAACTCCTGGTTTACAGACCAGATCAGGCCTGCAAATCACATTATGTTTGCTTGCAAAGTGATGTGTAAGTTCTGTTGGAATTCAGTCAGAGTTAGGATATTGAGCAATTAACATTTTTACTCACCCACAACCTGCATTCAGAATGACTGTCTAGGTTATGAACATTGATAAAGGAGGCAACCTAAACCATTTAAACTACAATAATAATTTTATTAAGGGTTCATCAGTAAGCATTTCACGGTAAGGTCTACACCTGCTGTTTTCGACGCAAGTGACAAATAAAATTGTATTTTATTTGACATGGTTTGTTAACAACAACTCTGTGAAATACTGCATAGATTTCCTTTTAATTGTATTAATAGTGCCTGCTAGACTGGTAAGGGCAGGGGTGAGGTGTCTGCATAATTAAGGTAATAATGAATGAGGGCAACAATAATTACATGCCCAGTGCAGTCAAAAACATGATTTTCCTATGTTTATATATACACTGAGTGTACAAAACAGTAGAACCACCTTCCTAATAATAAGTTGCACCCCCTTTTCCCCTCAGAACAGGCTCAATTTGTCGGGGCATGGTCTCTACAAGGTGTCGAAAGCGTTCCACAGGGATGCTGGCCCATGTTGACTTCAATGCTTCCCACAGTTGTGTCAAGTTGGATGTATGTCCTTTGAGTGGTGGACCATTCTTGATACACATGGGAAACTGTTGAGCATGAAAACCCCAGAAGTGTTGTATTTCTTCACACTCTCAAACTGGTGCGCCTGGCACCTACTACCATACCCCATTCAAAGTCACTTAAAACTTCTTCGGGATTGGTGTCCCTTCCACGGGACCGGTGAGCTAACGTAGGCTAATGCGATTAGCATAAGGTTGTAAGTAACAAGAACATTTCCCAGGACATAGACATATCGGATATTGGCAGAAAGCTTAAATTCTTGTTAATCTAACTGCACTGTCCAATTTACAGTAGCTATTACAGTGAAAGAATACCATGCTATTGTTTGAGGAGAGTACACAATTTTGTACATGAAAAGTTATTAATAAACAAATTAGGCACATTTGGGCAGTCTTGACACAAAATTCTGAACAGAAATACAATGGTTCATTGGATCAGTCTAACACTTTGCACATATACTGCTGCCATCTAGTGGCCAACATCTAAATTGCACCTGGGCTGGAAAAATACATTATTGCCTTTCTCTTGCATTTCAAAGATGACGGTACAAAGAAAATACAAAAAAACGGTTGGTTTTTTCTTTGCATTATCTTTTACCAGATCTAATGTGTTATATTCTCTTACATTAATTTTACATTTCCACAAAATTCTAAGTGTTTCTTTTCAAATGGTATCAAGAATATGCACATCCTTGCTTCAGGGCCTGAGCTATAGGCAGTTAGATTTGGGTATATCATTTTTGGCAAAAAAAAGGGGTGGATCCTTAACCAACAATGCAGAGTTAAAAAAAGTAAGTAAAAAAAATATTGCTCAATAAACTAAAGGAAAAATAGTAACACAATAAAATAACAATAATGAGGCTATTTACAAGGGGTCAATGTGCAGGGGTACGGGTTAGCTGAGGTAATATGTAAATGTTGCCTACCGTTCAAAAGTTTGGGGTCACTTAGAAATGTCCTTGAATCGAACCCACAAATGCTGATGCTCCAGATACTCAACTAGTCTAAAGAAGGCCAGTTTTATTGCTGCTTTAATCAGGACAACAGCTTTCAGCTGTGCTAACATAATTGCAAAAGGGTTTTCTAATGATCAATTAGACTTTTAAAATGATAACTTGGATTAGCTAACACAACGTGCCATTGGAACACAGGAGTGATGGTTGCTGTTAATGTACGCCTATGTAGATATTCCATAACAAATTTGACGTTTCCAGCTACTATAGCCATTTACAACATTATCAATGTTTACACTGTATTTCTGTCTACACTGTATTTATTTTAATGGACAAAAAATGTGCTTTTCTTTCAAAATAAAGGACATTTCTAAGTGACCCCAAACTTTTGAACGGTAGTGTAGGTAGTGGTAAAGTCACCATACACAGATAATAAACAGAGAGTAACAGCAGCGTGTGAAGAAATGTCAATGTGTGTGCATGTACCGGACGCAAGACAAACTGGTAGAGATTCCTACATGCAACATCCATCCTGCCAGTCACATTCTGTTAAAGGTCCCCAAAGCATAGTCCCCGTCCCCTGAGGAGGCCTTTTGCCTCTTGGTAGGCTGTCATTGTAAGTAAGAATAATATAATGTGTGTGTGTGTGTGTGTGTGTGGTATCAATATGCATGTGTGTGTGTGTGTGTTTTGGAGTGTGAGTGCGGGGTTAGAGTCCAGTGAGTGTACATTGAGCTTGTGCAAAAGAGACAGTGCAGAAAATATTGATAAATAAGAATAAAATAAGGGGGTCAATGTAAATAGTCTGAATAGCCTTGGTGTGTTTGGACCATGATAGGTCCTTAGTGATGTGGACATCAAGGAACTTGAAGCTCTCGACCCGCTCCACTACTGTACAGCCCCACTCCACTCGGCCCTCCGTTTCCTGTAGTCCATGATCAGCTCTTTTGTCTTGCTCGTGTTGAGGGAGAAGTCGTTGTCCTGGCACCACACTGCCAGTTCTCTGACCTCCTCCCTATTTGCTGTCTTGTCTGTGATCAGGTCTACCAACGTCATGTCCACGTCATTTGAGCATAGCCTGTAGATCTGGAATACCCATTTGGTAGAGAAATCGAATTTGTTTATTCCATGATAAATACTACAAACATTAGTATAGCATTGATGGGAAATAATACAGTAATTCCGAGAGCCTAGCATACAGTTATTGAGAGATTGGTTTTCTGAAAATGAACCTGACACTGAATCCTTTGTGGACGTGGGTGTTTTCAGCTGTAAAATACTGCCCGTTCCTCCGTTTGATCTAATTTTGGATCTTTACACCAGCTTCACTGTCTTAATTATCATCGTTTTTACTTAACTGTGATATTTCACAGCTTTTTGCCTAGTTAAATAAAGTTTAAAATAAATAAATCATTTGTATGTGTGGCGTCAATATGCATGTGTGTCTGTTGGAGAGTAAGTGTAGTATGTGTGAGTGCAGAGTTAGAGTCCAGTGAGTGTACGTCGAGCCTGTGCAAGAGTCAGTGCAAAAAAATATTAATAAATGATAATAAAATAAGGTGGTAAATGCAAATGATAGCATTGATTGGATGTTAGAAATAATGCAGTAATTCCGAGAGCCTAGCCTATAGTTATTGAGAGATTGGTTTTCTGAAAAGTATTGAATGAGAAATATCTGTTTTGAAAAAGATCCTGACACTGAATCCTTTGTGGAAGTGGGTGTTTTCAGCTGTAAAATACTGCCTGTTCCTCCCTTTGATCTAGTTTTGGATTCATACAGCAGCTTCACTCTCCTAATTATCATCATTTTTTACTTAAGTGTGATCTTTCACTGCTTTAGGCAGCAAGCCATTTATTTTGATGAAAAGGTTGAATAAGACAAAAACATATTTGACAGCTGCCATCTTCCAGGTGTCTCTCCGTCTTGTAGCCTATGTGCTGTCTTTTGATAGCCATCTAGATGATTGTTGAGAGAAAATAGCTGGTATGGTATTGAAATTAATAATTTTTATCTACTTGTTCTGCTTTAAATGTGTTTGAAGAAAAACACAGATGAAACGGAATAGAAAAGAAGGGTTGTAAATGCATGTCATATAATCAGAGAGTAAGAGAGAGAGGGGAATCTACTTTTAAGTAACAACAAAGGGAAGTTGAAAATGTACACCTGCTGAAAAAGAAAACCCTTACACCCGATGCAAAATTACACTGTGAAAAAGTAAAGTGACTCACAGCTGATGGCAGGAATTAGGTGCTGGGCTGCGTTCAGTACGAGAAAAAAAACGTACTGCAATGTTAAATTACATTTTAACGGCGCTGTTCTGAATGACAGTTGGAAAACAGGGAGGGGTTGGGTTGTGGGTTGGGCAATGCTCCTGCCCTTTAACTACGTCACTCATTGAGGGAGTTCGATTAAGCTGAACCGGCAATTGCCCGTGACATGATCAGGCAAAGGTTTTCATTAGGAAGGCAGAAAAAGCATTTTTATCTGAAGCAATAACTTTTGTATTTGAAAACATTAAAATCCTGCTCCACGTGTTTAACCTACATCACTTATGTTTTGAGCTGACTTCACCGTAGGCCAAAACGGGGCATCAGGCTTATGCCCTAGAGGCAGTCCGGTTCCAAAACAAATGCAATCAACACTAACCTGGCTCACCTGGGGCAGGCCTGGGGCATTAATCGAATCCCACCATCGCTTCAAGTCACACCTCGCCACACCCACCAAACGGAGCAAACATACCTCAAAGACTGTTCAAGAATGTTGAAGAGTGTTCTGGGGAAATGTGTGTTTCAGTAGAAACGTCATGCTACACAGTAAACTTTCAGTTTAAGTCAGGTGCTATATTTACAGCAAGGAGTTCAGCAGCCGACTTGAAAATGAGTCCAGGGATAATAAGAAAAGTTCTAGAATAAACTGTCAAGCAAACATTTCAGTTGAGAGATTTGGAAAACCATAGTCAATCAATCAACAATATAATAATACTTTTAGCACAAATATTTATCTTTAATTTACAATCTGTATATACTATGCGATTAGACAGGTTCAGAAATCATTTGAAACAGCACAGTTGAAAAATAAATGCCACATGGAAATCATAATAGGGCGGTTTATGGAGATAGGTGGGATGGACTGAGAGTAGCTGGGAGGTGGGTTTAAAAGCTCATGTTCTATAATAGTTATGATTGAAAACACGATTTATAATGTATAAGTACTATCTATCTAGAAGTAATGTACACTACATGACCAAAAGTATGTGGACACCTGCTAGTCAAACATCTCATTCCACTAGATGTTGGAACATTGCTGCGGGGACTTGCTTCCCATCATCCACAAGATCATTAGTGAGGTCAGGCATGAATGTTGGCCGATTAGGCCTGGCTCGCAGTCGGCTTTCCAATTCATTCCAAAGGTGTTCGATGGGGTTGAGGTCAGGGCTCTGTGCAGGCCAGTCAAGTTCTTCCATACCGATCTCGACAAACCATTTCTGTATGGACCGCGCTTTGTGCACGGGGGCATTGTCATACTCAAACAGGAAAGGGCCTTCCCCAAACTGTTGCCACAAAGTTGGAAGCACAGAATTGTCTAGAATGTCATTGTATGCTGTAGCGTTAAGATTTACTTTCACTGGAACTAAGGGGTCTAGCCTGAACCATGAAAAACAACCCCAGATCGTTATTCCTCCTCCACCAAACTTTACAGTTGGTTCTATGCATTTGGGCAGGAAGCGTCCTCCTGGCATCCGCTAAACCCAGATTTGTCCTTCAGACTGCCAGATGGTGAAGCATGATTCATCACTTTACACCACTCCAGCTGACGCTTGGTGATCTTAGGCTTGTTTGCGGCTGCTCACCCATGGCACACGGCGGTCCCATTCTGTGAGCTTGTGTGGCCTACCACTTTGCGGTTGAGCCGTTGTTGCTCCTAGATGTTCCCTATTCACAATAAAAGCACTTACAGTTGACAGCTCTAGCAGGGCAGAAATTTGAAGAACTGACTTAGTGGAAAGGTGGCATCCTAGTACGCCAACTTCGAGCCAGGCCTAATCGTCCAAAATCTGTGCCCGACACTAATGCTCTTGTGGCAATGTTCCATCCTATGACAATTTTATACACCTGTCAGCAACGGGTGTGGCTGAAATAGCCAAATCAACTAATTTGAAGGGGTGTCCACATACTTTTGTATGTTGTGCATATCAAAATATCAACGGACTTTATTCTTGCTATGTAACTACTGTAAAAAAAAGCCATGTATGTAAAATGTGTGTAGAATGTACTGTAAAAGCTGTAAAAAAATAAAAAATAAAATGTCCTCTGATGAGGGGGCCCAATAAAAAAAAGAGAAAACATTTCACAGCTCCTTTAGGCCTACATCTAAGCTGCCTCACAACAAGCATCTAGCTGGCGGGTGGACGGACAGGCTGGTAACAATCTGTTCAACCTGACGGTCTGAAACAGACTGGCATAAATACCAGATCATTACTCTCCTACCTGGATTTGGTTCATAACTTCTCTGGAGGTGACAATGACATCACCTCTAAAATACATCACAGTACACTCGTTAAATTCATAATTTCATCTGCATGGAACTAACCGCCCATACAATTCATCAATTCAAAATAATAATAGAGCACGTGCATGTTATTCCTAAAAAAAAACGAACACGGAGAAGCTAACTAGGTGCCTCAACTCTGGGTATGAATGGACAGCACTACGCACTACGCACTTCCCCCTGTGACCACGAAGAACACGTTGGACACAGAGGAAACTTTTGTATAAAGGAGCGGGCAATGAACATTTCTAAAGTGAGTAATACATTACTTTTAATGACAGAAAAATGCATACAATTTAGTGGACCATGTAAACTAAATGCTGAAACAAGTTTCATAAACCAAAATTGTGAGTGGGAGCAACTACTGAGTTGACTGAAGTATGTGCATATCTTCAACCACAAGCGATAGATATACAATAGTTCGAAAAAGACTTTGGATAATTATGCGGCATAACAGTAAATGTTTAGACATAAACTCGGCAATAGCTAGACAATCAAATGAATGCAATAAGGGGGAACATGAATTCATTTAATGTCATAGGTCATAGGCCTATTAAACCTATTTCTTCACCTTTACAGGTTATAGTATCCCGGGCCACCAACATGGACACCAGAGAGTCAGAGGTAAGTACAAAATGATGAGCAAAGATATGACAGAGACATATGGCTGCTTTCTAGGAGTAGAATTGAATAGCAAATCAATGTATCTCAATACACAAGTAGGCAATAATGGCTTTAATTGTATACATGAATGTGAATAGTGTAGTTGTCCACATTGATTTCCAGTCAAACACAGTATTTCTCAGACTTCTCACATAACATAACTTGAGTACAGATAGCGGTGTCTCTTATGACAAACTCAATGTAGACTTATTCTCTAAGCAACACAAATGTCAGACATCATTGGAGCATTTTTGTCTGCTGCCCTATGAGTTTCTTACAATCCTGCAATTGTTACAATGTTTTTCAAGTCGGAGCTGACTGTATCCCTTTCTGTTGGTGAGTCCCTCTGAGACATTGAGTAACGAAAGCCATGCAGGAGGCCTGGGCTGATGGGCGATCAATGGAGTACACAGGGTTTTTATAAGTGGCCCTTTTCCACATCACAGTGGTTCATCCCTGCAGACTGCTGCATCTTTTGACCGCAATGCTTTTACCCGTCAGGTCTCATGCCGTATCTCTTTCCCTTCACGAGGTCCTTGATACAGTCGATGCTTTTAAAGGGGACCTTTGAAAGGTTATTCACTCCCGGTAGCACAATACTGCTTTGTGTTGGACTAGACTGGAGGCAGGATTGTCTACTCTAGCTGATTCACTATTCTTGGTAGATGTATTTTGGGCAATTGTCACGTCCTGACCAGTAATAGGGGTTATTTGTTATTGTAGTTTGGTCAGGACGTGGCAGGGGGTATTTGTTTTATGTGGTTCGGGGTGGTTGTGTGTTTAGTGGTGTGTTTGATTTCTTATTCCGGGGGTTTGGGCACTGTTCTATGTTAATATATTTCTATGTTTAGTCTAGTTCTTTGTATTTCTATGTTTAGTTTATTGGGGGTTGAACCCTCAATTGGAGGCAGGTGTTTTCTCGTTGCCTCTGATTGAGGGTTCTATAAATAGGTATGTGTTTGTTTTAGTATTTGTGGGGAGATTGTGCTGTGTATAGCTTTGTGACTTACCGGCCTGGTATTAGTCGTTATGTTTTTTTGTGTACGTGTTGTTTTGGTTCACCTTCTTGTCCATTTAAAGAAAAGAAGATGAGTGCACATTTCCCCGCTGCGTCTTGGTCCGCTCTACCCTACGACAACCGTGACAGCAATTTCCAAGAAACTTACTCATTTTGTATTTTTATACTCATACATTTTATGTAATGTTGTCACATCACATCTTGATAAATTAACCTGAATGTTATAGAGTGTACATAATATAGTATTTTCGGATTAAAATCAAATAAATTGTCATATGCTTGGTAAACAACAGGTGTGCAGAATACAATGCAGAATACAATGAATAATAATAAAAAATTATTATAATAATAGAACAGAAATAGTAACACGAAGACTAAATACACAATGAACAATGATAGCTTGGCTATATACGTACACGGGGTTGAACATGTAGTTCCCCAAAGCATGGTGTTGAACTAGTAGTTCCACAAAGCTGAAAGCACTTAGGAATACGATTTCATGTGAGAGCTGGAGTAAATACTCTCTGAACGTTCTCTCACAATGTGGCAATCTGTTTCAGGAGTTATGCTACTAACTAGTCCCCCAAAGTTATTACGGCTTCATTCCATTTGGTTGAGAATAACGTCTCCATTCTCCGGCAGGGCATGCAGGTGTTAGGATCCGGTCCAACTGACTCAACAGACCTCAAATGGAGCAATGACTAGCTTGGTCTTGTCAAAAGCCAGAGGACCTTGGTTCTTGCCTTCCAGGCTGGATATTGAAGAGCACTGAGCTAGATAATAAGTCTAACTGGAGTTTAGGGTAAAGAGACTAGAGTGTTAGTGTGAGCTCGATGGTGCATGCATTCGTGGTATCCTAGTGTGGAAGTTGAAACATGTGAACGTTTTATTTCGGTTGTTGTGCCAGTTACAGTCCCTTCAGAAAGTATTCACACCCCTTGAGTTTTCCACATTTTGTTGTGTTACAGCCTGTATTTAAAATATATTAAATTCAGATTTTGTGTCATCATACACAATACCCCGTAATGTCAAAGTGAAACTTTTTTTTTTTATGTTTACAAATGAATGAAAAGCTGAAAAGTCTTGAGTCAATAAGTATTTGACCCCTTTGTTATGGCAAGCCTAAATATGTTCGGAGTAATTAACAAGTCATATGGACTCACTCTGTGTGCAATAATAGTGTTTAACATGATTTTTTAAATTACTACTTCCTATCTGTACCCCACACATACAATGACTCTATTTTTAAGGTCCCTCAGTCGAGCAGTGAATTTCAAACACAGATTCAACCACAAAGACCAGGGAGGTTTTCCAATGCCTCACAAAGAAGGGTACCTATTGGTAGATGGGTAAAAAAAGCAGACATTAAATATCTCTTCGAGCATGGTGAAGTTATGAATTACACTTTGGATGGTGTATCAATACACTAAGTCACTACAAACATACAGGTGTTCTTACTAACTCAGTTGCCGGACAGGAAGGAAACCGTTAAGGGATTTCACCATGAGGCCAATGGTGACTTTACTTTACCGCCTTTGAAGTAATATGGGTATGGGTTCACCTGCCTCACCTAAATCCCATTCTTGTGGGTTGCTGCTATAGACTACCAAGTGCTAACAGTCAGTATCTGGATAATATTTGTGAGGTGCTTGATAATGTATGTGATATCAACAGAAAGGTATATTTTCTGGGTGACCTAAATGTTGACAGGCTTTCATCAAGCTGCCCTCTTAAGAAACATACTGCAGAAATCTGCTCTAAAGCAGTATCGAAATCCATCAGATATAGTGATCATAATACGGTAGCCATATCTAGGAAAACCAAAGTTCCAAAGGCTGGGCCTAATATAGAGTATACTGTAATTGGTCACACAATAATTTTTCTAGTGATTTCTATATTGAATATTTGCTGGTCTGTGGTGTGTAATGAGGAGCAACCAGATGCTGCACTTGACACATTTATGAAATTGCTTATTCCAGTTACTAATAAGCATTCACCAATTAAGAAAATTACTGTGAAAACAGTTAAATCCCCATGGATTGATGAGGAATTGAAAAAATGTATAATTGAGAGGGATGAGGCCAAGGGAATGGCAAATAAGTCTAGCTGCACAGCCAATTGGCAAATGTATTGTAAATTGAGAACTCAAGTGTCTAAACTTAACAAAAAGAAGAGACTGTAATATGAAACAAAGATAAATGGTATAAAAAATGATAGGTAAAAGCTTTGGAGCACCTTAAATTAAATGTTGGGCAAAAAGGCGAACTCGGCTCCACCATTCATTGAATCAAATGGCTCATTCATCACAAAACCCACTGATATTGCCAACTACTTTATTGATTTTTTCATTGGCAATATTATCAGACTTAGGAATGACATGCCAACAACAAATTCTGAACATACACATCCATGCATAACTGATCAAATTATGAAAGATAAGCACTGTAATTTTGAATTCCGTAAAGAGGTGAACAAATTGTTGTCTGTTAACATAAGCCACCAGGGTCTGACAACTTGGATGGAAAAATTACTGAGGATGATAGCGGACGATATTGCAACTCCTATTTGCCATCTCTACAATCTAAGCCTACAGGAAAGTGTGTGCCCTCAGGCCTGAAGGGAAGCAAAATTCATTCCGCTACCCAAGAATAACAAAGCACCGTTTACTGACTCAAACAGCCGACCAATCAGCCTGTTACCAACCATTAGTAAACTTTTAGAAAAAATGGTGTTTGACCAGATATACAGTAAACAAATTAACATATTTCCAGCACTAAGACAAATGACAGAAAGAAATTGATAATAAAAAGATTGTGGGATCTGTTTTTGTTCTGTCTTCAGTGCAGCTTTGGACATTATCGATCATAATCTGCTTCTGGAGATACGTACAGTACCAGCCGATAATAGTGAAGACATCACAACTATGAAATAACACATATGGAATCAAGTAGTAATCAAAAAAAGTGTTAAACAAATCAAGATATATTTTATATTTGAAATTCTTCAAAGTAGCCACCCTTTGCCTTGATGACAGCATTTCCCACTCTTGACATTCTCTCATGAGGTAGTCACCTGGAATGCATTTCAATTAACAGGTGTGCCTTGTTAAATTTAATTTGTGGAATTTCCTTCCTTCTTAATGCGTTTGAGCCAATTAGTTGTGTCGTGACAAGGAAGGGGTGCTATACAGAAGATTATTTGGTAAAAGACCAAGTCCAAATTATAGAAAGAACAGTTCAAATAAGCAAAGAGAAATGACAGTCCATCATTACTTTAAGACATGAAGGTCAGTCAATCCGGAAAATATGAAGAATTTTGAAAGTTTCTTCAAGTGCAGTCGCAGAAACCATCAAGAGCTATGTGTCACGATTGTCGTAGGAATGAGCGGACCAAAGTGCAGCGTGTGTGTCGTTCCACATTTTATTTATACTGTGAAACTATGCAATACATAAATAAACTGAATGAGAAAAACAACAAACCGTGACGCAGAGGTGAAAACATACACTACTCAAAATGTATCTCCCACAACCCCAGGTGGGACAAACACCAACTTAAATATGACCTCCAATTAGAGACAACGAAGACCAGCTGCCTCTAATTGGAGATCATCCCAAACAAAGCCAACATAGAAATACAAAACTACAACATGAACATAGAAATAGAAAACATAGAAGAAGAAAAAACCTGTCACGCCCTGACCAACTCTACCCTAGAAAATAACATCTTACTATGGTCAAGACGTGACACTATGATGAAACTGGCTCTCATGAGGACCACCATAGGAAAGGAAGACCCAGAGTTACCTCTGCTGCAGAGGATAAGTTCATTAGAGTTAACTGCACCTCAGATTGCAGCCCAAATAAATGCTTTACAGAGTTCAAGTAACATACACATCTCAACATCAACCGTTCAGAGGAGACTGTGTGAATAAGGCTTTCGTGGTCGAATTGCTGCAAAGAAACCACTACTAAAGAACACCAATAATAAGAAGAGACTTGCTTGAGCCAAGAAACACAAGCAATGGACATCAGACTGTTGGAAATCTATCGTTTGGTCTGGTGAGTCCAAATGTGAGATTTTTGGTTCCACCCAACGTGTCTTTGTGAGACGCAGAGTAGGTGAACGGATGATCTCCGCATGTGTGGTTCCCACCAGGAAGCATGGAGGTGGTGTGATGGTGTGGGGGTACTTTGCTGGTGACAGTGTCTGTGATGTATTTAGAATTTGAGGCACACTTAACCAGCATGGCTACCACAGCATTCTGCAGTGATATGCCATCCCATCTGGTTTGCGCTTAGTGGGACTATCATTTGTTTTTCAACAGGACAATGACCCAAAACATTGGTGCTATTTGACCAAGGAGAGTGATGGAATGCTGCATCAATGACCTAGCCTCCACAATCACCCGACCTCAACCCAATTGAGATGGTTTGGGATGAGTTGGACTGCAGAGTGAAGGAAAAGTAGCCAACAAGTGCTCAGCATATGTGGGAACTCCTTCAAGACTATTGGAAAAGCATTCTTCATGAAGGTGGTTGAGAGAATGCCAAGAATGTCATCAATCATCAACGCAAAGGGTGGATACTTTGAAGAATCTAAAATCTAAAATATATTTTAAATTAGATTCCATATGTGTTATTTCATAGTTTTGAAATCTTCACTATTATTCTACAATGTAGAACATTGTAAAAATAAAGAAAAACCCTTGAATGAGTAGGTGTGCCCAAACTTTTGACTGGTACTGTATGTGTGATGGCTTTATCTACCCTTCTATATTGTGGATCAAGTGCTACCTGTCTAACAGAACACAGAGGGTGTTCTTTAATGGAAGCTTCTCCAACACAATACAGGTAGAGTCAGGCATTCCCTAAGGCAGCTGTCTAGGCCACTTATTTAAAAAAATCTTTACTAATGACCCTGGCTCTGAGTACAGCCTGAGTGTCTATGTATGCGGATGACTCAACACTATACACGTCAGCTACCACACCAAGTGCCATCACTGCAACACTTAACAAAGAGCTGCAGTCAGTTTCAGAATGGGTGTCAAGAAATAAGTTAGTCCTAAATATTTCAAAATCTATAAGTATTGTATTTGGGACAAATCATTCACTAAAACCTAAACCTCTTGTCATGAATAATTTGGAAATTTAGCAAATTGAGGAGAATAAACAACTCGGAGTAACCCTGAATTGTAAACTGTCATGGTCAAAACATATTGATGCAACAGTAGCTAACATGGGGAGAGTTGTGTCCATAATAAAGCGATGCTCTACTTTCTAACATCGCTATCAACAACGCAGGTCCTACAGGCCCTAGTTTTGTCACACCTGGATTACAGTTGTGTGGTCAGGTGCCACAAAGAGGGATAGGAACACTGCAATTGGCCCAGAAGAGGGCAGCACTGCTGGCCGTTAAATGTACACAGAGAGCCAATGTTAATAATATGCATGTCAATATCTCCTGCTGCAAAGTAGAGGAGAGATTAACTTCATCACTACTTGTGTTTGTGAGAAATATTGACATGTTGAATGCACCGATCTGTCTGTTTAAACTACTGTACTAGCACACAGCTCAGACACCCATGTATATCCCACAAGACATGCCACCAGAGGTCTCTTTTCAGTCCCCAAGTCCAGAACAGACTATGGGAGGCGCAGAGTACTACATAGAGCTATGACTACATGGAACTCTATTCCATATCAAATAACTCATGCTAGAAGTAAAATCAGACAAACAGATAAAAATACCTATTGTGGAACAGCAGGACTGTGAAGAGACACACACACACGCATACACATACACATAATAACATACGCACTATACACACACGTACACTACCGTTCAAAAGTTTGGGGTCACTTAGAAATGTCCTTCTTTTTGAAAGAAAAGCACATTTTTTGTCCATTAAAATAACGTCAAATTGATCAGAAATACAGTGTAGACATTGTTAAAAATGACTATTGAAGCTGGAAACGGCTGATTTTTTTATGGAATATCTACATAGGTGTACAGAGGACCTTTATCAGCAGCCATCACTCCTGTGTTCCAATGGCACGTTGCGTTAGCTAATCCAAGTTTATCATTTTAAAAGGCTAATTGATCATTAGAAAACCCTTTTGCAATTATGTTAGAACAGCTGAAAACTGTTGTCTGATTAAAGAAGCAATAAAACTGGCCTTCTTTAGACTAGTTGAGCATCTGGAACATCAGCATTTGTGGGTTCGATGACAAGCTTAAAATGGCCAGAAACAAAGACTTTCTTCCGAAACTCATCAGTCTATTCTTGTTCTGAGAAATGACGGCTATTCCATGCGAGAAATTGCCAAGAAACGGAAGAGCTCATACAACGCTGTGTACTACTCCCTTCACCGAACAGTGCAAACTGTCTCTAACCAGAATAGAAAGAGGAGTGGGAGGCATCCGTGCACAACTGAGCAAGAGGACAAGTACATTAGAGTGTCTAGTTTGAGAAACAGACGCCTTAGAAGTCCTCAACTGGCAGCTTCATTAAATAATACTCGCAAAACACCAGTCTCAACGTCAACAGTGAAGAGGCGACTCCAGGATGCTGGCCTTCTAGGCAGAGTTCCTCTGTCCAGTGTCTGTGTTCTTTTGCCCATCTTAATATTTTATTTTTATTGGCCAGTCTGAGACATGGCTTTTTCTTTGCAACTCTGCCTAGAAGGCCAGCATCCCAGAGTCGCCGCTTCACTGCTGAACAATAACCTAAAACACAAGGCCAAATATACACTGGAGTTGCTTACCAAGATGACATAATGTCCATAAGTGGCATAGTTACAGTTTAGACTTAAATCGGCTTGAAAATCTATGGCTAGACTTGACAGAGCTTGAAGAATAAAAAAAATAATAATGTGCAAAAATTGTACAATTCAGGTGTGCAAAGGTCTTAGAAAGTTACACAGAAAGACTCACAGCTGTAGTCGCTGCCTAAGGCTATTCTAACATGTACAGTGGCAAGAAAAAGTATGTGAACCCTTTGGAATTACTTGGATTTCTGCATAAATTGATCATAAAATTTGATCTGATCTTCATCTAAGTCACAACAATAGACAAACACAGTCTGCTTAAACTAATAACACACAAACAATTGTACATTTTCATGTCTTTATTGAAAACACTGTGTAAACATTCACAGTGCAGGGTAGAAAAAGTATGTGAACCCTTCGATTTAATAACTGGTTGACCCTCCTTTAGCAGCAATAACCTCAACCAAACATTTTCTGTAGTTGTGGAATCGCCCCGCACAACGATCATGAGCAATTTTGGACCATTCCTCTTTAGAAAACTGTTTCAGTTCAGCATTATTCTTGGGATGTCTGGTGTGAACCGCTCTCGAGGTCATGCTACAGCATCTCAATCGGAATGAGGTCAGGACTCTGACTGGGCTACTCCAGAAGGCGTATTTTCATCTGTTGAATCTGTTGTATTTTCATCTCTATACCAGGCGGCTTAGACTCCAGCCACCCTAGTAATAGACTGTTCTCTCTGCTACCACATGGCAAGCGGTACCGGAGCGCCAAGTCTAGGTCCAAGAGGCTTCTAAACAGCTTTTACCCCCAAGTCATAAGACTCCTAAACATCTAGTCAAATGGCTACCCAGACTATTCACATTTCACCCCCTCCCCTCTCCACACCACTGACACTCACTGTTGTCATCTATGCATAGTCACTTTAATTAACTTTATCTACATGTACATACTACTTCAACTAACCGGAGCCCCCGCACATTGACTTTGTACCGGAACCCCACTGTATATATTGTTATTTTTTTACTGTTCATCTTTAATTACTTGTTACTTTTATCTCTTATTCTTATCCGTATTTTTTTAAACTGCACTGTCGGTTAGGTGTTCGTAAGTAAGCATTTCACTGTAAGGTCTACACATGTTGTATTCGGCGCATGTGACTAATACAATTTGATTTGATTTGAAGCCAATCTGTTGTTGATTTACTTCTGTGTTTTGGGTCAATGTCCCGTTGCATCACCCAACTTCTGTTGAGCTTCAATTGGTGGACAGAGCCTTACATTCTCCTGCAAAATGTCTGATAAACTTGGGAATACATTTTTCCGTTGATGATAGCAAGCTGTCCAGGCCCTATGGTAGCAAAACAGCCAAAACCATGATGCTCCCTCCACCATACTTTACAGTTGGAATGAGGTTTTGATGTTGGTGTGCTGTGCTGTGCTTTTTTTTCTTCACATAGTGTTGTGTTCCTTCCAAACAGCTCAACTTTAGTTTAATCTGTGCACAGAATATTTTGGCAATAGCACTGTGGAACATCCAGGTGCTCTTTTGCAAACTTCAGACGTGCAGCAATGTTTTTTTTTGGACAGCAGTGGCTTCTTCCGTGGTGTCCTCCCACAAACACCATTCTTGTTTAGTGTTTTACGCATTGTAGACTCGTCAACAGAGATGGTAGAATGTTCCAGAGATTTCTCTATGTCTTTAGCTGACACTCTAGGATTCTTCTTAACCTCATTGAGCATTCTGCACTGTGCTCTTGCAGTCATCTTTGCATGACGGACACTCCTAGGGAGAGTAGCAACAGTGCTGAACTTTCTTCATTTATTGACAATTTGTCTTACCGTGGACTGATGAACATCAAGGCTTTAAGAGATACTTTTGTAACCCTTTCCAGCTTTATGGTAAGTCAACAATTCTTAATCTTAGGTCTTCTGAGATCTCTTTTGTTCAAGGCATTGTTCACATCAGGCAATGCTTCTTGTGAATAGCAAACTCAAATGTTGTTTGTTCTTTATAGGGCAGGGCAGCTCTAACCAACATCTCCAATCTCGTCTCATTGATTGGACACCAGGTTAGCTGACTCCTGACTCCAAATAGCTTTTGGAGAAGATATTAGCGTACAGGTTCACATATTATTTCCAACCTACACTGTGAATGTTTAAATGCTATATTCAAGTGGTTCCCAAACTTTTTATAGTCCCTTAGCCCTTCAAACATTCAACCTGTCACGTCCTGGCCAGTATAAGGGTTAATTGTCATTGTAGTTTGGTCAGGACGTGGCAGAGGGTATTTGTTTTATGTGGTTCGGGGTGGTGTTTTGCTAAAAGGGCGTTTGATTTAGTATTTCCGGGTTTTTGGTTTATGGTCTATGTTTATGTATTTCTATGTGGAGTCTAGTGAGTGTGTTTCTATGGTTGATTAATTGGGGTTGGGACTCTCAATTGAAGGCAGGTGTTTTCTCTTTGCCTTTGATTGAGAGTCCCATATATTAGGGTGTGTTTGTCATTTGTGGGAGATTGTTTCTTGTCTAGCGTATGTGAGCCTGAGAAGACTGTCTATATCGTGAGTTCGTTTTGTTATTTTGTATGTTCATTTTGAGTCTAATAAATGTTCAAGATGAGCCAACACAATTCTGCTGCATATTGGTCCTCCTTTTCCGACGATGATTTCGCCATATCGTCTGACGACGACGAAATCCCTGACAGAATCTCCCACCAAACCAGGACCAAGCAGCAGAGGAAGGAGCAGAGGGATTTTGAATTGGACAAACGGGAGAGATGGACATGGGAGCAAGTTATGGCTGGAGAGGGCCCATGGAGAATGGCTGGTAAGGACCTGGAACGTTTCCGAGGAAAACGACTGGCGTTGAAGCACAAGAGGCACCCCCAAGAAATGTTTTGGGGGGGGCACACGGGTAGTTTGGCTAGGCCAAGGAAGAGCCAAAAGCCAGCTACCCGTGGTTATATGGAGGAGCGTATGAGGTGGAGGGCGCCATGTTTTGCTGAAGAGCGCACTCTCTCACCCATACGCACGCACAGTCCGGTGCGCGTTATTCCAGCCCCTCGCAGGTGCCGTGCTAGAGTGGGCATCCAGCCTGGTAGGAGGATGCCTGCGCAGCGCATCTGGTCGCCGGTACGCCTCTGAGGACCAGGCTACCCAACTCCCGCTCTACGCACGGCTACCATCAGGCCCCTGCATAGCCCAGTCCACCCTGTACAAGAACCCCGCTCGTACAGGGCTACTAGTTCCATCCAGCCAGGACGGGTTGTGCAGGAGGTAAGATCAAGACCGCCTGTGCGCCTCCATAGCCCGGTGTTTCCAGTTCCTGTCTCTCGTGCGGACCCGGAAGTGCATCAGCCCAGTCCGACTCGTCCTGTTCCCGCTCCCCGCACTAGCCTGGAGGTACGTGTTCCCAGTCTGGTACGTCCAGTACCAGCACCACGCACCAGGCTTCAAGTGCGTCATCCCAGTCCGACGTCGCCAGGGCTGCCCGTCAGTCAAGAGTCGCCAGAGCTGCCCGTCAGTCAAGAGTCGCCAGAGCCGCCCGTCAGTCAAGAGTCGCCAGAGCCGCCCGTCAGTCAAGAGTCGCCAGAGCCGCCCGTCTGTCAAGAGTCGCCAGAGCCGCCCGTCTGTCAAGAGTCGCCAGAGCCGCCCGTCTGTCAAGAGTCGCCAGAGCCGCCCGTCTGTCAAGAGTCGCCAGAGCCGCCCGTCTGTCAGGGGTCGCCAGAGCCGCCCGTCTGTCAGGAGTCGCCCGTCAGTCAGGAGTCGCCAGAGCCGCCCGTCAGTCAGGAGTCGCCAGAGCCGCCCGTCAGTCAGGAGTCGCCAGAGCCGCCCGTCAGTCAGGAGCCGCCAGAGCCAGACTGCCCGGAGATGCCAGAGTGGCCAGACTGCCCGGAGCTGCCAGAGTGGCCAGACTGCCCGGAGCTGCCAGAGTGGCCAGACTGCCCGGAGCTGCCAGAGTGGCCAGACTGCCCGGAGCTGCCAGAGTGGCCAGACTGCCCGGAGCTGCCAGAGTGGCCAGACTGCCCGGAGCTGCCAGACTGCCCCATCGGCCAGGATCAGCCAGAGTGGCCCATCGGCCCAGAGTCTGCCGATTACGAAGAACCAAGGGAGTCGAGCAGCAACCCTGAACTGAGTAAGCCTGACAATCCAGAACTTAAAATGATTAACTGTTCAATTAATGAGTCTGTATACAGGGTGGAGAGGAGGAGGTCTGCCCATGATCCAGAGCAAGGGGAGTCTGCCTACGGTCCGAGGCTGATCGGGGTCGGCACTCTGGAGGACAATAGGCCGGAGCCTGAACCACCACCTGCATAGGTGGGTTGGGGAGGGGGGGTGTAGCACAAGTGCCGTCGGTGACGGCAGCCACCCTCCCTTCCCTCCCTTTACTTTAGGGGGATTTTTGTTGTTGTTTGTTTTGTTTTTTTCTTGAGGTGCTTCCGGGGTTAGCACCTTTAGGGGGGGGGGGTACTGTCACGTCCTGGCCAGTATAAGAGTTAATTGTCATTGTAGTTTGGTCAGGACGTGGCAGAGGGTATTTGTTTTATGTGGTTCAGGGTGGTGTTTTGGTAAAAGGGCGTTTGATTTAGTATTTCCGGGTTTTTGGTTTATGGTCTATGTTTATGTATTTCTATGTGGAGTCTAGTGAGTGTGTTTCTATGGTTGATTAATTGGGGTTGGGACTCTCAATTGAAGGCAGGTGTTTTCTCTTTGCCTTTGATTGAGAGGCCCATATATTAGGGTGTATTTGTGTTTGTCATTTGTGGGAGATTGTTTGTTGTCTAGCGTATGTGAGCCTGAGAAGACTGTCTATATCGTGAGTTCGTTTTGTTATTTTGTATGTTCATTTTGAGTCTAATAAATGTTCAAGATGAGCCAACACAATTCTGCTGCATATTGGTCCTCCTTTTCCGACGATGATTTCGCCATATCGTCTGACGACGACGAAATCCCTGACACAACCTCCAGCTGCGTACCCCCTCTAGCACCAGGGTCAGTGCACTCTCAAATGTTTTTGCCATCATTGTAAGCCTGCCGCACACACACTATACAATACATTTATTAAACATAAGAATGTGTGTGAGTTTTTGTCACAATCCAGCTCGTGGGAAGTGACAAAGAGCTCTTCTAGGACCAGGGCACAAATAATAATATAATAATAATCAATAATTTTGCTCTATATTTAGCCATCTTACATATAAAACCTTATTTGTTCATCAAAAATTGTGAATAACTCACCACAGGTTAATGAGAAGGGTGTTCTTGAAAGGATGCACATAAGTACGTGGTTGCAAAGGGCATCAGTGTCTTAACAGCACTATTTGCCAAGGCAAAAAACTCTGAGCGCAGCCCTATAAAGAAATCTGTTAGTGGCTTCTGATTAAATTAAATTTTCACAGAACCGCTTGTTGCAATTTCAATGAGGCTCTCTTGTTCAGATATCGGTAAGTGGACTGGAAGCAGGGCATGAAAGGGATAACGAATCCAGTTGTTTGGGTCATCCGTTTCGGGAAAGTACCTGCGTAGTTGCGCATCCAGCTCACCCAGGTGCTTTTGACATTGATATTGTCCGTAAGCTTGAGTTCATTTGCACACAAAAAAATCATACAATGATGGAAAGACCTGTGTGTTGTCTTTGGTAATGCAGATAGAAAAGAGATCCAACTTCTTAATCATAGCCTCAATTTTGTCCCACACATTGAATATAGTTGCAGAGAGTCCCTGTAATCCTAGATTCAGATCATTCAGGTGAGAAAAAACATCACCCAGATAGGCCAGTCGTGTGAAAAATTAGTCATCATGCAAGCGGTCAAGCGAATTAAAATTATGGTCAGTAAAGAAAACTTTAAGCTTGTCTCTCAATTTAAAAAAACGTGTCAATACTTTACCCCTTGATGACCAGCGCACTTCTGTATGTTGTAAAAGCGTTACATGGTCGCTACCCATATCATTGCATAATGCAGAAAATACACGAGAGTTCACGGACCTTGCTTTAACAAAGTTAACCATTTTCATTGTAGTGTCCAAAACTTCTTTCAAGCTGTCAGGCATTCCATTGGCAGCAAGAGCCTCTCGGTGGATGCTGCAGTGTACCCAAGTGGCATCGGGAGCAACTGCTTGCACGCACGTTACCACTCCACTATGTCTCCCTGTTTTGGCTTTTGCGCCATCAGTACAGATACCAACATATCTTGACCACCAAAGTCCATTTGATGCCACAAAGCTGTCCAGTACTTATATCCTCTGTTGTCCTGGTTTCCAGTGGTTTGCAGAAGAGGATGTTTTCCTTAATTAACCCCCCATAAACATAACGGACATATACCAGGAGATGTGCCAGGCCCGCCACGTCTGTTGACTCATCCATCTGTAACGCATATAATTCACTGGCTTGTATATGAAGCAGTAATTGTTTCAAAACATCTCCTGCCATGTCACAAATGCGTCGTGAAACAGTGTTGTTTGATGAAGACATTGTATAGTTTTTTTGGCCTTTTCCCCCAGCATTATCCCAGCCATATCTGCGGCAGCAGGAGGAATTTAGTCCTCCACAATAGTATGGGGCTTGCCATGAAAAATACAATAATTAGTGTGTTATTAGTTGAAGCATACTGTGTTTGTCTATTGCTGTAACTTAGATGAAGATCAGATAACATTTTATGACCAATTCATGCAGAAATCCAGGTAATTCCAAGGCTTCACATACTTTTTCTTGACACTGTATTGACCAAGGGATTTTAATACTTATGTAAATTAGATATCTGTATTTAATTTCCAATACATTTTTCAAACATTTCTAAAAACATTTTCGCTTTGTCATTATGGGGTATTGTGTGTAGATGGATGTGAAAAAAAAATAAAATAATCCATTTTGAATTCAGGCTGTAAACGCAACAAAATGTGGAATAAGTTAAGGGTTATGAAAACTTTCTGAAGGCACTGTATGTTGATATCTATTAATGCATGTGTGTCTGAGGCACTGAGTATGTACATGCGTGGTGGTGTTGAATTTAAACTGTAAATGAGTCGCTTCCTAACTCCCCTCTCATCTGACCTGGAATGCTTCACCTGACACCATTCCAAGAACGGTAATGTGATTTCCACAGAGGCCATTAGATCGGTGAGTGGAGAGTGAAAGAATGAGTAAGAGAGAGAGAGAGAGTGAAAGAGAGAGAGAGGCAGCTGTGTGGCTACACATGCCAAGGTCAGTGGAGTGAGTGAGGAAGAAGAGGACCTGGGCCATTTCCTGGCTATTACCCAGAGTTCAGCAGCTGTGTGTGTGTGTGTGTGTGTGTGTGTGTGTGTGTGTGTGTGTGGTGTGTGTGTGTGTGTGTGTGTGTGTGTGTGTGTGTGTGGGTCCAGCCACACAACCTGCGAGAGCATCACAGATGATCGATTATAAGTCAACTTTAAATTTCCGTCAGGCAATAGGCATTTGTGGCCAGATGACAGAACTAAGCAGAGGGGTCCGCTTCTGCGCAGTGCTACACCAGCCAGCCAACCAGGCAAATGGAAAGTGACACAAACAATGCTCCCTCTAATGTAGGATACCCCTCTGCCTATTGGCTTATTTGTATATTCAAGCCTGTCTCAAAATACAACACTGACCCTTTAATTTAGAAATAATCTTTTTACCTGACTGGCTTTTCAAAGACAGCACAAAACGTGTAGGCTACATTTCAAGCTATTGTAGGTAGCAGTAACTCCCCATTGCTGACCTAAAATGATCTATAACTGGGCAAACAATTTGCTAACTAGCAAAGAATATGAACAAATGTTCACACGCACAGCTCTGATCTGAAAAATGCATTCATTCACTTGCGGGTGATTGAAAATTGTGAGTCAGGTAGCCTAGTGGTTAGAGTGTTGGACTAGTAACTGAAAGGTTGCAAGATCAAATCCCTGAGCTGACAAGGTAAAAAATGCGTGGTAAATCCCCTGAACCAGGCAGTTAACCCACTGTTCCTTAACCCACTGTTAAATAGTAGGTAAAATATACATAAAAGAAGACCCTCTTGTGGGCTACCTGCCAATAGAATATGATTCTACTCTGGCTCTGCCTACCACTCAATCACAAGAGGTTGGTGGCACCTTAATTGGGGAGGATGGGCTTGTGGTAATGGCTGGAGCAGAATAGGTAGAATGGTATCAAACATATGTGTTTGATGCCATTCGCTCCGTTCCAACCATTATTATGAGCCGTCCTCCCCTCAGCGGCCTCCATGGACTCAATCTTGCTAAGTTAGATTTGTTTTGGTTTGTTGCATTTAAAAGGGGCTGATATAATGTTGATTCGATCACAGAAAAATCTTTAATCTATATAGTGCAAACTAATGGGGCGAACTCAGTGAAGTTCAATCTCTTGTGTCTCTGCCTGGCCTGGCATTTCTTCTGCATGACAGTCCTGGAGGGCATAAACACAGACAGGTTGAATGTGCTTCTGAAACAGTGGGACCCACCCTCACTTCAAACAAATCAGGCAGTCTGTCGGACTGGGCTAGGCTATACCTGAACAATTCTTCCGCAGGTAAGCTTTGATCGCAGCGCAATCAATGATCTGGCGGTTCAGAAATCCAAGTTATGTAGATGAAAGACTACTAATTACATTGATGCAGACGCTAGGAGGAATGACTTGCCTGCTAATGGGCAAATCACAACACATTAAGAACAGCCAAATGATTCGATTTTTTTATTAAACTACTTTACCTTCTCAGAGACAGATGGACAGAGCTGGCTGGAGGAGGCAGATTATCAGAGAAGTGAAAGTGAGAAAGTGGTAGAGAATACAACATGCCTGAAGATTTTGTTTGGCCTAATTATGATCAATGCAGAATACATCAGTCTGACTCAGTGTCCTAACTGTTCTCATTATTATCTGCACAGAGAAAGCAGGCATGCTGTTGCAGACAGTCACAGCTTCATTATAGTCACTTTACATAGAACTAAGAGTAAAATTTGGGTTCTCTAAAAACTCACTGTTACTAACTACCAGACAGACTACAGTCATTTGAAGTCACTTCCAGTTGATAGAATACTGTGTACTTGGATGTTGACTAAATCCTTGCATTTCCATATTAAAAATAGATATTAGTAAACATATCTTCAGAAATAAAAAAGAACAATAGGTCAAAACACAATTAGAATATGCTTACGGAAATTGACCACTTCGGTCGTTTGAGCTATTTCAATTCCAACATACATAGTCTACTGTATGTGTTATACCCATACTTTATTTTCAATATAGCCTATTATATATTTATTATCAATATGGTTTGTTTATGGGTCCCATATTCTATTCCTCACACTTGTGTTACTTCCTCTTGGCTTTGTCTTCTGCCATTGGGCACCAATGTCCATTTAGAATGGATGAACAGTCATTTGCATGTATTTCAATTAGCTGATTATGATTGGGTGAATGTAATGTAAAAGCACAGAATGAGGCGAGGCAGTACCCATGGCCACAATATACTACTTTTGGTGTGTTCTAGACAACTGGGAACTTGTAAACAAAACAAGCTCAGACTGGGAAAAACCATGACATCAGTGATATTCAAGTCGGAGAAGTTGGAGCTCTAGGATGCCAGAATTTCCAAATTGTAATTGAGAGTTGGAGCTCGTTTCATTCTGAGATCCCTGTTGTCTTAAACGCACCATCAGTTATGGCTTCGCATATGAACTGGAAAGGATCGTCTGTAGCCCCACCCAGTGGCCTTTCACTACAGTGTTGTGCTAAGTAGCTAGCATTTAGAAGAAAATATTTGGAGTAAAATTGAGTTAACCGTAGGCCTAAGCATGCATCAATTGAAGAGTCACCTGAAGCTTGAGAGGAATGGGAGATGCATTAAGGCAGGGATCATCAACTAGATTCATTTTTTCTTGAGTGGATGATCGGGGGTCGGTAGTGTCATGACGTTGGCCTCTTTGAGTACAGGGAGGACAGTTGACCCCCTCCCCCCTTGCACCATCCCCCAACCTACCTTCGCCCACCCAGTCCCTGTGTGAAGGAGTGGTAAAATTCCAGGAGAATCTCTTGCCACATGGCCCATAGAGAGACACAGGAAATTCTTCCAACTCACAGAATTGGGGAGCCAAGCGACATTTGTGTTCTGGAGAAGGTATGAAAGATTGGTGAAGAATCCAGCTACGAACTGGTCGACTTGGTACAATTTTGTCATACTCAGAAGAGACAATATAGCCATATTACCATAAAACTGTTTATATAATAGCCTCAGCGATGAGACTTGCATCCACATGGTTGTATAGAATGTATTAATAAGGATAAAGCTATTTGTAATACATTGAGATGCTATGTACTGATGTTAATGTGATAGAATTGTATTTCTGTACCAAGCTTAACTCAGTCATCGGCACGCCCCCAGGGACACAGACAGGACCAGGCGTCATGTGACAAGCCTGTTCTATGTTCACTATAAAACTATACCCTGATCTACTTTCTTCAGACCAGGCCTCCACTCCATTGCGAGTTGGCCAATAGGTTTGACCATCCAATCCATCTACTGAAAGTGAACTATACCACGTGGTTAACTTTTAGACTATTGATACCGACAGAATAAGAACAAGTCTTTGATATGAATTAATAGTCTGCAGCTAGAAATTATATCATTGAACGCGAAGACCGACGAAACATCTATTCTATGACGACATTAATGAATGTCGCTTTGAAAGATCCATTCTAACCGTGAGAGAGAGAGAGAGAGAGAGGAGAGAGAGAGAGAGAGAGAGAGAGAGAGAGAGAGAGAGAGAGAGAGAGAGAGAGAGAGAATGCGGACAAAACTCTCCAACAGAAGGACGCTCCAACAAGGATCCCGACGACACACTGAGCGTAAATATATATTGATTGCAATTGTTCCCAAATGAGTGAGCGTTCTTGTGCAAAGGATTAGCATGTCAGTTGTTAATATTAATGAACTTTGTGTGTCCTCAGCTGACCGTTTATGACCCATTGTTAACAAGACACCAGCCATGCCTGTTAGCCACTAGGGCACATTACTCTACCAATTCTTTGTGACGATAATTACTGTTTGTATACTTTCTGTGAATTACTTAGTTTAGTAAATAAATGATTTTAAGACAATTGATGTATGGATGACTCTTAGTAAAGGCTGGGTTCGTGCAGATACAACAATTTACGACGTTTGGAATGAGACTGGACGCGAGGTAAAATACACCATTTAAACCAGAAGATAATCGGCCTATACTATAATAGAATATAATATATAATGTTATAGTATAGGAAAGTTATATTAGGAAAATTATAACTTTGTAATCTGAATATTTTCCTTGGTGCCCCGATCTCCTATTTAATTACAATTAAACGATTAATCAGTTTAATCGCGTGATAATAATTACAGGGAGTTAATTGATAAACATGTCTTCAGTTTAATGGTACCCCAAAGACACGACAGTAGGTAAGGTAGCCTAGCGGTTAAGAGTTTTGGGCCAGTAATTGAAATGTCACTGGTTTGAATCCCCTAGCCGACTAGGTGAACAATCTGAAGATGTGCCCTTGAGCAAGGCACTTAACCCGAATTGCTAATGTAAGTCGGTCTGGATAAATGACTGAAATGACTGAAATGTAAACATAATTACAAATAATTTGTAGACTGCAAATTGACTGCACGAAGCCCAAACAAATACTGTATAAAGTTTGACTAAACATAGTCATTTCAATCTCACTTACATTTGTATACGAACACTTGCCTCTCTTATACTTGGAAACAGATTTCTTAAATTAAAATCACTTGGAACTGACTTCCTGGTGCTTTTACAGTCTATGTCTAACAAAATAAAAAATACAAATAAAAAAACTTAATCAAATGTAATTTGGTTCAGAAAACTTGGGGGCCAAATAAAAACACACACGGCCAAAATAGGCCCACGGGCCGCCAGTTGGGGAACCCTGCAGTAGGGGAATGCAGTGCTGAGGCAGAGGGCTCGTAATGAGGACGACTGGCTAGCTACTACTCTGAGCTGTGTGTGGTGAGCTTTCTGGGACCCAGAGCTGCTGAGGTATCACCCACGTTTGGTGCCATACATTGTGAAGGAGAAGTGCAGTGGCTAGACGACTCAGGCTGGTTCCCAGAATAGATAGCCCTTTACAAGATTGTCACCAGACTCCATTTTCATCAACCATCTCCCCGACAACCTTCTTCTGATCAAGCCAAAAACTGTCCCTATCCATCGTTGGAGGATGCATGCACTCAGACTCGGCCTCCGACCACAAGGCACTTCAGAGGGTAATGCGTACGGCCCAGTACATCACTGGGGCAAAGCTGCCTGCCATCCAGGACCTCTACACTAGGCGGTGTCAGAGGAAGGCCCTGAAAATTGTCAAAGACCCCAGCCACCTCAGTCATAGACTGTTCGCTCTACTACCGCATGGCAAGCGGTACCGGAGTGCCAAGTCTAGGACAAAAAGGCTTCTCAACAGTTTTTACCCCCAAGCCATAAGACTCCTGAACAGGTTACCCGGACTATTTGCATTGTGTGACCCCCCCCCCCTCTATTTATCTTATATGCATAGTCACTTTAACTATACATTCATGTACATACTACCTCAATTGGCCCGACCAACAAGTGCTCCCGCACATTGGCTAACTTGGCTATCTGCATTGTTTCCCACCACCTGCCAACCCCTCTTTTTACGCTACTGCTACTCTCTGTTCATCATATATGCATAGTCACTTTAACCATACCCACATGTACATACTACCTCAATAAGCCTGACTAACCGGTGTCTGTATACAGCCTTGCTAGTCTTGTTTTCAAACGTTTTTTTACTGTTGTTTATTTCTTTACTTACGCACACACACACACCTTTTTTCCCCGCATTATTGGTTAGAGCCTGTAAGTAAGCATTTCACTGTAAGGTCTACACCTGTTGTATTCGGCGCACGTGACAAATAAACTTTGATTTGATTTGGTTGACCTGGCCAACTATAGCAAGGCTACTCATGACAATGTATTGCTTGTTTTTTTTGGTTTTGATGCATATTGAGATTAGGTATTATACCCAAGATGGTTTATTTCGTTAAGTAGAGCAAAAACCTCTGAGGCCTCAATAAAAAAGTTAAAATAGCAAGAGCAGTGTGCAGATTTATTTTTTCTTTCAACTTATCTAATGGTTACCAATCACCTGCAACAAGATAGCTCAGATGTGCCAGTGCATTTTATTATGTTGAAAGTAAAACAGGCCAACAGTAGATGTACTGATATCAAATATTTTTGTAAATTATAAACAAGAAACACTTTTCAATGAGAATAGAAATAAAAAAAGGACTTCACCAAAAACAGTACAAAATAGTACCTGAGAACCCACACCCTCCCCCCCCCAAAAAATACTAAATAAATAAATAATAGCTATAAATATAATACAGTCGCAGTACATTTCTCTGGAATACTTGCACCTTTCTAACATTTATATCTTCACACTTACATAAATGTGCCCATGAAGCATAGGAATTTGATGGGAAAGTATTGCACTCAGAGAAAAGGGAAAATTTATTTGCCAAGTACAGCACATCAAGATAACATACATCAGAGTACTGTATTTTTGGTTTCATGGTTTCCCCACTTCTTTTTCACCCATGTGGGTGACAGCTTCCCCTCCAGCTCACACTCCTTCACGTAGATCCTGAAAAGACACAAGATGAAGTGCAACATTAACCAAAACAAGAGCAAATTAGAGTTGTGTGAACTCTGTAGATGGCTAGATTGCCACAAATTGGAGTGCCAAGTTGAAACATTAACGAGTGCAGCTTACCATTACTTATTTTTTGTACCCCCTTTTTTCTCCCTAATTTCGTGGTATTCAATTGGTAGTAGTTCCAGTCTTGTCTCATCGCTGCAACTCCCGTACGGACTCAGGAGAGGCAAAGGTCGAGAACCATGCGTCCTTTCAACATTTCAACATAATAAAATGCACTGGCACATCTGAGCTATCTTGTTGCAGGTGATTGGAAACACAACCCAACCAAGCCGCACTGCTTCTTGACACAATGCCCATCCAACCCGGAAGCCAGCCACACCAATGTGTCGGAAGAATCACAGTACACCTGGCGACCTGGTCAGCGTGCACTGCGCCCGGCGGTTTTGTTGTTTACTAGAAGAGATCTAGCTATTACAACTCACAGCACACCTCTTCCAATGCATTGTGGTTGTGAAATTCCCGAAAAGTCTGCAGCCAATTCTACATGGCCAAAATGAGTATAACAGTCACATGCTTCGTAAACAACAGGTGTAGACTAACAGTGAAATGTTTACTTATGGGTCCTTTTCCAACAATGCAGAGTTGAAGATAAAGATAAAAAAATTGAAATAGTGACACGAAGAATGAAGTAGTGAATAGTGAATAACGAATAACAACAACGAGTAAAAATAACATGACTATATACAAGAAGTACCAGTGCCAAGTCGATTAGCAGAATACAAGGTAATTAAGGTAGATATATACATACTATAGGTAGGGGTAAAGTGACTAGGCAACAAAATAGATAAAAGACAGCTGTAGCAGCAGCGTATGTGGAGCAATAGCAGCAGTGTTTGTGGTGAGTGTAAAAGTGTGTGTGGCGTCAGTATACACATAACATGCATGTTATGTGTGGGGGTGTCAGTGTGAGTGTGTGGGTAGAGTCCAGTGTGTGTTCATAGAGTCAGTGCAAGAGAGTTAGGTAAAAAAAGGGTCAATGCAGGTAGTCCAGGTAGCCATTTGATTAGCTATTTAGCAGTCAATATCCTAAACACCAACATCCTGGCATCAACATCCTGGCATTTCAAGCATACTTGATTTTGGAAAATTCACATAATACAAAACTTTATATTTTCGCATACTGAGAATGTGTCATGAGCGATTGCTTTGTTTCCTGATATTTGTTGATTTCGGTAGCGCATTCCCATATTTAATTGATCAGCTGTTGTCATAGCTGAAATTAGTTTGACATCCGTGTATTTAAGGTATACTAGAGTTTCGAAAAGTCACATACAGTACAAAAAAACATATTTTTTCCCCGCATACTCAAACAGACTACTATTTAGGACGCAAGTATGGGCATTCGGACACAACCAGTGAATCTAAATGTTTCTGTAGAGTTGTTATCTTACTTTTCTCTCTTTCAGAATTCAGTTCGGCATTTGTTTAAACACCTTTCCTCGATTGACAGGACATCATTAAGAAGAAGAAATAAAATCCATTATTTCATGAAGGCACCCAATTGCAGTTATGTGGCTGGGGGCTTATAAAACATAAATATATTTCCTCACCTCTACAGCACATCTTCAAAATACTTCTGACAGTCATGCCAAACTGCATTTTACCATTTTCTCCCCAAAACAAACTTTGTTAAATGCAGGTGGTGTTGGCTAGTGACAGTATGTTACTTAATTAAAACCTTTTTGGGCCAGGGGGCAGTATTTTCACATCCGGATGAAAAGCGTGCCCAAAGTAAACTGCCTGCTACTCAGGCCCAGAAGCAAGGATATGCATATTATTAGTAGATTTGGATAGAAAACACTCTGACGCTTCTAAAACTGTTTGAATAATGTCTGTGAGTATAACAGAACTCATTTTTTGAGCTCAATCTGTTTTCCATTAGGTTTCTATGGCAATCCCTTTTTAATAGAAATATGCTAGCAGTTGCTATGGCTTCCACTAGATGTCAACAGTCTTTAGAAATTGGTTGATGTTTTTCCTTTGAGAAATGAAGAAGTAGCCCTGTTATTTTCATGTGTCACTCCAGGTGCACTCTAATGTTTTGGTGCGCACGACCTGGAACATGCTTCACTTTTTTTTCGCCCGGTATTGAGCACAGTATTTCCCGTCTTAAATTTGATCGATTTACATTTTAGGATACATAAATTTGGATTAGGAACATTGTTTGAAATGTTATGACAAAGTTTACACGTAACTTATTAGATAATTTGTAGGCATCTTGGGTGAGTTGGAACCGGTGTTTTTCTGAATCAAACGCGCCAAATAAATTGACATTTTGGGGATATAAAGAAGCAAATTATTGAACAAAAGGAACTTTTGTGATGTTTATGGGACATTTTTGAGTGCCAACAGAAGAAGATCTTCAAAGGTAAGGCATGAATTATATTGTTATTTCTGACTTTTGCGTAGCACCTGCCTGGCTGAAATCTGATTTTCATGTGTTGGTATGCTGGGCGCTGTCCTCAGATAATCGCATGGTCTGCTTTCGCCATTAAGCCTTTTTGAAATCTGACACTGTGGCTGGATTAACAAGAAGTTAATCTTAAAACCGATGTATTACACTTGTATGCTTTTTGAATTCTTATTATGAGTATTTCTGTTTTTGAATTTGGCGCCCTGCAATTTCACTGGGTGTTGTCAAATCGATCCCGCTAAGGGGATTGGCGCGCGAAGGGAACATAAGATGTTCTAAAATAATTCAACACATCTGGTAAGATAATTATTGTAATGGCTGTCTTATCGAGTCTTCAATGCTTGTTGAATCAAACTAAATAGACATTTTTAGGTAATAAGTAAGCCAATTCATCATACAATTTCCAAGTAAATAGCAGCTAAATTGTGGCCTTTTAGATAAAGTACAAACCACATTTTTGTTCTATCCTAGACCCCCGCCACCCTTCCAGAGCCAAATAAACCGATGAACATTGTGTCTCATCTGTCAATCAAACAAATGGTGGCTGTTGGGGTTAAAAATACTCTCTGTCTCCATCCTGGTGCTTATCAGCTTAGCACCGTTAATGACAAGTGTATCAGCCACACTGTTGGCTTGCCTGTTTGATGTGGAATTATGTTTTAAAGGTTTCCTTTTAACTAAAGGGAAAGCATGTGGTTTCTCAATTATGAAGCCTGACGCACATTTTTTCGCTGATCCCTTTTTTGATAATGGGCATTAGTTCAGGCTGTTGTCATCCGTCTCCATTTAAGATAAGTGCATTGAGTATTTGAGGTACGTATGTTTGTGTTTTTGTTTCAATCATTCCATCGACAATGAGAATATTTCATGTATCTGATGATAGGGTGTACTGTAAGATATAATCAAGCACTACAAAATCCATTTATAACCCCATATTTTACCATTCACCATGCCCTTTCAATCATTGTTATTCCCCAGACCACACCACACAAAATACACAGAGTACTCTGATGCTCATTTGGTTGGTGTAAAGTTATCTTTCGTAGAAGGACTCGTGTCATGCAGAGGCGAGATCATATGCAGGTAGGCTACATGTATGCACGTGTGCATCACGTTGATGGTGTGCCTGACAGCAAATTTAATTTCAAGTGTCCTCCGAGATTGCAGTTGGTAAATTCTGTAAAGATTATGCAAAGATATGCACCATACTGCTAAGACACACACACACACACACACACACACACACACACACACACACACACACACACACACACACACACACACACACACACACACACACACACACACACACACACACACACACACACACACACACACACACACACACACACACACACACTATTTTAGGTAGTTGTTGGTTGCACCATGGGAACAGAGGAGCAGTGTCTTCCTGGAATGCGTTATCCAAACAGCAGGACCTGTAATACAACATGCTTTTTAGAGCCACAGTTCTCCTGCATACAATACATTAACACAGCTCACCCACACAATAGTTGGTGACTTTACACAAGGTACATACAGAGCCCACAGTGACAATCTAGCAATTCATTTCTACACAAAGAATGAACTATAAAGATGTCCTATACATACAGTGCATTCAGAAAGTATTCAGACCCCTTGACTTTTTCTATACTTTGTTACGTTACAGTCTTATTCTAAAATGGATTAAATAAATAAGAAATCCTCATCAATCTACACACAATACCCCAACATGACAAAGTGAAAACAGGTTTTTAGACATTTTTGCAAATGTATAAAAAATTAAAAACAGAAATACCTTATTTACATAAGCATTCAGACCCTTTGCTATGATTGAACATGATTCGGAAAGGCACACACCTGTCTCACAGTTGACAGTGCATGTCAGAGCAAAAACCAAGCCATGAGGTCGAAGGAATTGTCCGTAGAGCTCCGAGACAGGATTGTGTCGAGGCACAGATCTGGGGAAGGGTACCAAAACATTTCTGCAACATTGAAGTTCCCCATGAACACGGTGGCCTCCATCATTCTTAAATGGAAGAAGTTTGGAACCACCAAGACTCTTCCTAGAGCTGGCCATCTGGCCAAATTGAGCAATTGGGGGAGAAGGGCCTTGGTCAGGGAGGTGACCAAGAACCTTTGTCATTATGGGATATTGTGTGCAGATTGATGAGGGGCGAAAAAACGATGTAATACATTTTATAATAAAGCTGTAACGTAACAAAATGTGGAAAAAGTCAAGGGGTCTGAATACTTTCCAAATGTACTGTACATAAATACAGTACAGTAGAGACATACTTTGTATAAACACACACACACATTCAGTCTTTAGTCTCGTATCAAGCAACATTTAACTATCTCCTAGCACCTTTCTCACCTGTTGCCATCTCTGATGACTTACAAGGCCAAACCAGGAAGGAAACTGAGTGAAACATGTCCAAAAATTACTATCTGTAATTTGACACAAAATGGCTGTTGTAGCGCCAGATTTAGGGGTTTAGTGTGGTAAGGTGACATTGACCTATTTCCTGCTGATAATTCACACAGAGTAACGCTAAGCTGGCGCACCTAGACCTTAATACCAGACATTTAGTCTGATTAAAACACAGCACGCAGATGATCTGTTTTGAACCTGTGAACACTAAGGACATATTCTGGGATTATGCAGAGTAATACAATTACAACAATCTGCTACAGAGGGCCACAATATCAATTGTGCTAATGCAAACAGCTCTGTTTATTGACTTATTGTATCTTGAAATATAAAAGTTGTGTTGTGAGAGAGCTCTTATAGAGAGGTATGATTAGTAGATAATGGAGCCTCGCTCCACTCTCTGTACACTGTGTACAGACTGGGAAAATAAAGCAGAATTTAGTTTCTGAGAACATTCTTACTTGTGTTGGACCTAAAAGCATACTTGCTTATATACTATTTCAACATTTGGACAGAGCCATTTCATGAGTGAAATAACACAGATTTATATTATTATTACTCCAAAGTTGTATGGAAGTACAGATGTGATGGAAATATTGTCCTAAGCAATAGCTACTCATCTAGTGGACTCAAAGACACATACACAACATAAATAATTGTAGCCATCTTACCACCAATCGATAAGATGTTTTGATGCAATTTAATAAATGAAAAATGTCAGGATGATGTTAGGAAGGTATTCTACATATTTTGGTATGTTCACCTAACAGAGGTCTTTCTGTTAAATTGGTCAACAAATCACAGCCCACACACACACATACCAATGCCCACACAACACCACACACGTACAGAGGGCACAGCGTGGGATCATTATCTCTCGGCAGTCCACATATCAGGTGGTCAGTCCTCCTGCTGTGTGAGAGATGGATGCAGGAGTGTTCTGTGTTACTGGACACTTAACCTCCTGTAACCTGGATAGCAACTACCTAACTCAGAGAGAGACATCCATGTAGGAATGATGCACCTTTTATGAATGTAATACATATGCATAAAAGACAAGAAGAAAATTGACTCGTCAGATTGGCAGGGAAGGGTCAGGGACATGACTCATAGCATCTGTTGTAGAGGGATGTTTGGCATATTGTGCATGGTCTAGGATGACTCGTGCTATTTGACCATGAATGTGTGAATCAATGACCAGAGTCATATGGTTTTATTGGGTGATCACTTGCAGTGGTTTCCAACCCCGGTCCTCCAGTACCACCAACAGCACACATTTTTGTTGTAGCCACCAAGAAACATGCATGATTCAACTCATTGAGGGCCTGATGATTAGATCCGGGGCTACAACAAAAATCTGTACCGTTGGGGCTCCTAAAGGACTGGAGTTGGGAACTAGAATCGCTTGAAGCCTTTAGACATGACTATAGATCACAAATGCCTGTGGAACCGTCCAAATATATTGCTGGAACACAATAGATAAACAGGCCCCTTTTCAAATATATTGATAAGAAAACATTCCCTGTAGATTTCTTTGGTAATCTTCTGTTCTATTCTGCTTGTTCCCTTCTCTCATGATCCCCCTCGCTTCACTCTCCTCTCATCCTTCACTCCCTCTCTTCTCCACTTTTCCTAAATTCTATCTGATTCTACCATCTGTTTCTCAAGCACTACACTAGCATGTTGTGCCCTCTACACCATGTCCCCTACATACCTTTGAAGCCCTAGAGCCCTCCCTCTGCACCCTACACCCAGAACTGCACCCTACCATCTGTCTCCATCCATCTATTTAGTAAGGCCCTCTTCATCGTTGTGTTTATACCTATATCGGCCTTCACAGATCCCTAGGGTGGAACAGCCTTCCTACCCACAGGACTTCACAACTCAATCCCCTTGTGTCTTCTTCCAAATCTATTTGTTGCATATTTCATGTGTTCCAGTCTTTGATTGCGTTGGCTTAGAGTGGGATGTGATAATCTATATGGTGCTGTGGGTTTTTATTCATTTTTGTCTTGTTTTATTACTCACTCTCTGTCATATTATTCACTCTGAAACTTTCTGGAATTCAAGGCATGTAGCGAAACACACAAATGTGATCATGATATATCAGTCAGTTCCAAAACTATCGGCAACCTTAATAAAGATGAGCAAAAAAGACTGTATAAAATAAATAATACTAATATATACTGAGCTATATTGCATGCTCAAAACAATTTGACAATTATTTTATACTAATACAATTGCTCAGGGAAAATGATTTTGTTCAACAAGTATTAAAATTTAATTTAAAAAAAGATGATAGGCACACCTATTTTCAGTACTCCAGCACCCTACCCTTGTGAAGATAACAACGCTGAACCTTTTTCTCAAATGTTTTATGAGATTGGAGAACACATTGGAAGGGATCTTAGACCATTCTTCCATATAGAATATTTCCAGATCCTTGATATCCTTCCTCTGCGCTTATGGACTGCCCTCTTCCATTCAAACCACAGGCTTTCAATGGGGTTCAAATCTGGAGACTGAGATGGCCATTGCAAAATGTTGATTGTGTGGTCAATTAACCATTT
This sequence comes from Salmo salar, assembly GCF_965601325.2. NCBI lineage: Eukaryota > Metazoa > Chordata > Actinopteri > Salmoniformes > Salmonidae > Salmo > Salmo salar. The sequence goes on along the minus strand of NC_138318.1, from coordinate 12,238,030 downwards.
CCTTGTGGATTTTGATGGGTGCTTGGGGTTATTGTCTTGGTGGAAGATTGACTTGTGGCCAAGTGTCATCCTCCTGGCAGAGGCAGTCAAGTTTTTACAAAAATGTCCAGGTACCTAGTAAAGTTCATGTCGTCATTGACCTTAACAAGGGCCACAAGACCAGTGGAAGCAAATAGCCCCATAACATCAAATATGCACCACTATATATGAGGTACTTTTTTGTATCAGCCACTACACAAGACACTACACATAAGCCACTACACAACACAACACCAAACAATACATTAATTGCACTATAACGGTGACAAACGGTGCCCAAAAACTGTTAGGGCCTATATAAAGCTGTCTCAACAGCGGAGCTTTCCTTTCAGCACCACTGAGTGAATCCTTTCCACTGCTACCAGCGGAGCCTCGTCTGGCAGCGAAACAGTTCAGCCAGCCTCATTTACTGCCTTTTTAAAAACCATAGCTGATATGGATGACTTGCTTAAACAAATATGGTTTCTACGGACTCCTTGTGGATTTGTGTTTCTCGATAATAACCAAATTTTCTTTCAAAAATGACGAATGCCAACATACACAAACGTTAATACATTTGTGTTCAGTAAATTCATCATGTTTGTCCTTATATCATTAATGCTGAACTCTAAGTATAAGCAAGTGCAGGCAAACGAGCTGCGACGAGGTAGACCTTCGTTCAACACTTTCAAAATGGACACGGGCAGAAATTTAGACAGATGTTAGTTCATATAAATTCAGCAAGATGTTGAGGCCCTAACGTTACTCTTCTTTAAGTCACCACATATATATAGAGAGAGTGAGAGCGAGAGAGAGACACGGTCAGCCTACCATTCAAAGTATTTTATTAGGCCTAGAGTATGTGGTCTAAAAAGGAAGGAAAATACAATCCACATTTAAAGACAATATACCGTACCGACACATAGACCTCACAATAACAACTGGAATTACATGGGTCTTTTACTGAAGAGAAGAGACTGTCACTGGCAAACATGATTAAAGACCCAACATGTATACTATCCCCTCGTTGTGGAGAAAAGCACATGAGCTAATTGCAGTCAGAACAGTAGGCTAAGTTCTAAGGGGTGGAGACACCAAATTCTTAGGGTGACACACATGGGCTACTAACAGCTTACTACAAAACATACACTTACTATTACTTTCTTAGCTACAGTATACATATCCTGGCATATTGCAATCATCTATGCAGCAGCATACAGCATACAGCAAGACATACACTATATATACAAAAGTATGCGGACACCCCTTCAAATGAGTGGATTAGTCTATTTCAGCCACATCTGTTGCTGACAGGTGTATAAAATCGACCACACAGCCATGCAATCTCCATAGACAAACATTGACAGTAGATTGGCCTTACTGAAGAGCTCAGTGACTTTCACGTGGTACCGACATAGGATGCCACCTTTCCAACAAGTCAGTTCATCAAATTTCTGCCCTGCTAGAGCTGCCCCAGTCAACAGTAAGTGCTGTTATTGTGAAGTGAAAACGTCTAGGAGTAACAATGGCTCAGCCGCAAAGTGGTAGGCCACACAAGGTTACAGAACAGGACAGCTGAGTGCTGAAGTGCGTAAAAATAGTTTCTCCTCTGTTACAAGACTCACTACCGAGTTCCATACTGCCTCTGGAAGCAACATCAGCACAAGAACTGTTCCTCGGGAGCTTCATGAAATTGGATTCCATGCCCAGCAGCCAGCGAAACAAGCCTTAGATCACCATGCGCAATGCCAAGCGTCAAATGGAATTGTGTAAAGCTCGCCACCATTGGACTCTGGAGCATTGGAAATACGTTCTCTGGAGTGATGAGTCACGCTTCCCCATCTGGCAGTTTGAATGACGAATCTGGGTTTGGCGGATGCCAGGAGAACTCTACCTACCCCAATGAATAGTGCCAACTGTAAAGTTTGGTGGAAGAGGAATAATGATCTGGGGCTGTTTTTCATGGATCAGGCTAGGCCCCTTAGTTTGGGGAAGGCCCTTTCTTGTTTCAGCATGACAATGCCCATGTGGACAAAGTGAGGTCCAGACAGAAATGGTTTGTCAAGATCAGTGTGGAAGAACTTGACTGGCCTGCACAGAGCCCTGACCTCAACCCCACCGAACACCTTTGGGATGAATTGGAACGCCGACTGTGAGCCAGGCCTAATCGCCCAATATCAGTACCCGACCTCACTAATACTCTTGTGGCTGAATGGAAACAAGGCCCAGCAGAAATGTTCCATCATCTAGTGAAAAGCCTTCCCAGAAGAGTGGAGGCTGTTATAGCAGCAAAGGGGGGACCAACTCCATATTAATGCCCATGGTTTTGAAATGAGATGTTCGACGAGCAGGTGTCCACATACTTTTGGTCATGTAGTGTATTTTTGGATTTACCGTTGTTGTGCTGTGCTCACTTGAACAGGAAGGTGGTGCGGCGGTCCTTCTTGTGCAACACTTTGTCATCAAACATTGTCATTAAAGTCTTGCATTGTCTGGATTTATGATGCTTTCAAGACAACTGGCAAATCATGACATCAGTGATCTTCAGGTCGGAGCTCTAGAAAGAGGCCCGAGTTGCCGACTTGGAATTCCGAGTTGGATGACCATTCAAAATGTATTTTCCCGGCCTCCCAAGTGGCACAGTGGTCTAAGGCACTGCATTGAAGTGCTAGCGGTGCCACTAGAGATCCTGGTTTGAGTCTGAAGTTGGACAGTTCTGAGTTCACAGCTGTTTTGAATGCGACAGAAGTCATGCTGGATTGATTGACAGCATGGCCAATGCATTCAACCTATTCTGGTGTTGCGTGTGAACTATTATCCTTTTTTAAGCTTGGAAAAGAGACCCTTTCAGACAGATGTTTTTAATCATTAAACCCAGACTTGGACCACACACCCTCTCCACCGAAAAGCAGGCAGAGGAATCAAAATAGCGATTGCTTTGCAACAGAGTTAGCCACTGATTCCTTCTGAACCACACATTGTTGAATTTGTGATTTCCTACTCGTGTAATTTTTATGTCTAATGGCCGCTAAGCACCGATACAATTACTCTTCATATGACAAGGATTGAAAAGGATTTGCCAGTAGATTGTCGGCATGATACATGATGATGACTGCTTGTCTAGCTATATTTTCAAAGTATGATGTTGACCTGATCATACCAATCAAAGCTACGGTAGATATAACGTGATTTTGCCTATCTCTCCCTGTAGATCCTGAGGTGACGTAGCATCCCCATGACTGGCAGAACACTGAGCCAATCACTGCGCAACTAGAGAAGATTACCAACGCCTATAATCTGTTATTTTGCTGGCTACCACAGAAAGCACTGAGCTTGTGATGTGATGTTGTGTGTAAGGCCGCTGACACTATTGTCCCATGTTGTCTACTTAACATCCATTACATGGCCAAAATATGCTTGTTGAAACATCTCATTCCAAAATCATGGGCCTAAATATGGAGTTGGTCCCCCCTTTGCTGCTATAACAGCCTCCACTCTTCTGGGAAGGCTTTCCACTAGATGTTGGAACATTGCTGCGGGGACTTGCTTCCATTCAGCTACAAGAGCATTATTGAGGTCGGGCACTGATGTTAGGCGATTAGGCCTGGCTCGCAGTAGGCGTTCCAATTCATCCTAAAGGGGTTAGATGGGGTTAAGGTCAGGACTCTGTGCAGCCCAGTCAAGTTCTTCCACACTGATCTGGACAAACCATTTCTGTCTGGACCTCACTTAGTGCACGGGGGCATTATCATGCTAAAACAAGAAAGGGCCTTCCCAAACTGTTGCCACAAAGTTGGAAACACAGAATCGTCTAGAATGGTATGCTGTAGTGTTAAGATTTCCCTTCACTGGAACTAAAGGGCCTAGCCCGACCCATGAAAAACAGCCCCAGACTATTATTCCTCCTCCACCAAACTTTACAGTTGACACTATGCATTTGGTCAGGTAGAAATCTCCTGGCATCCTCCAAACCCAGACTCGTCTGTCAGACTGCCATATGGTGAAGCCTGACTCATCACTCCAGAGAACGCATTTATACTGCTCCAAAGTCCAATGGCGGCGAGCTACACCACTCCAGCTGACGCTTGGTAATGCACATGGTGATTTTAGGATTTTGTGCGGCTGCTCGGCTACAGAAGCACTTGTGCTGATGTTGCTTCCAGAGACAGTTTGGAACTCGGTAGTGAGTGTTGGAACTGAGGACAGACGATTTTTACGTGCTTCAGCTCTCGGCGGACCTGTTCTGTGAGCTTGTGTGGCCTACCACTTCGCGGCTGAGCCGTTGTTGTTCGTAAATGTTTCCACTTCACAATAACAGCACTTACAGTTGACCTGTGTAGCTCTAGCAGGGTGGAAATTTGATGAACTGACTTGTGGGAAAGGTGCCATCCTATGACGGCGCCACGTGAGCTCTTCAGTAAGGCCATTCTACTGCCAATGTTTGTCTATGGAGATTGCATGGCTGTGTGCTCGATTTTATACACCTGTCATCAATGGACGTGGCTGAAATAGCCGAATCCACTAATTTGAAGGATTGTCCACATACTTTTGGCCATATAGTGTATTTCCTCAGATATCTCACAACACAGTGTCTGCTGAAGGTTTAAAGGTCCTATTCTAAAATCTCATATTCTTAAAGTGATGCACCAGATCTTTTGTTTTAATTATTATTAAAAAAATGTAAGTGCAATTTGTATGATATGTTGTGAATTCCAATTCGTACAATATGTTACTAATTTCTAAGCTCTTAAGATCCTGGATGTTTCTGTTTTCCTTCTAAATGTTACTATGACTTTATACAGTGACACCACCAACGACCAGTCGTCCTCCTGTAGAAGTTATGCAGTAATTCCCATCAGATCCCATTGGCTGAACACAGCTGCTATAAATAGCTATATGTGTTAATTGTGGCTGTCATGTTGAGACAGGTGCTGGGAGTATCAGCTCTAATGAACTGAGTGAAATGGAGTCTAACAAGATGATGCAGCCCCTTGATCGGGCGACACCTTAATGGGCTGTAATTGATGGCTCCAGGCAGCATGTTGTGGTGATCTGTTGTTGAAGGGAATGTTTTTCTTCCCCCGATGTCCAAGGAAAATAGCATTTTGTTTGTTTGCACTGTAGGTGCGGTCAACAGATGGGTTGAATTGTGGTTGATTATTTCTAAAGGTTACAGCACAATTCACTATCAGTTGTATTCTCTCGCAGCATACTGTAACACTTACCAGCCAATCTTTAGGTGTCCAACTATTCATGTTCTTATTTGATGCTCTTTCCCCACAACCAGCCTGCCTCGTGTACATATGATTACCTAAACCACCAAAGCCTGATGTTTCATAAGAATGCATGCCACCCGCACCGCCACCTCCTTTCAGCTGTCTCATTACTTAGCCAGTCATTTTCTCTCCCGTCACAATTAGCGCTCACTCTTTCAGCTCTCCCTGTCTCTCTCTATCCAACACTAATGATCCTTCAGAACATTGGGATTAACTGAGGCAACGCCCCTTAGAGACTGAAATTCATTTAAAAACAGAATTCCCTGGTGCCGTGCGCTAAAGAAGGGCACTCCCTCATTGAAGCTTCTAATTTGAGGGACTTACAAATATGATCAGAGGATTTCTCTAACAGAGATCTTCAGCTATAGGACCTATAGGATCCATTTCAAAGTGGGTTTGAAATGGATTTAGTTGTGATTTTTTTTGGTCATTAATCTACACAACATGCACAATAATGTCAAAATGAAAACAAATTATACAAATGTGAAATAGGGGTTGACATGATTTTTTTGTGACAACCCCTTCCTCTGTCCCCCAAATATACAACACATGTAAGGTCCTTCAGACAGGTATTGCCTTTCAACCACAGATTCAACTACAAAGACCACGGAACTTTTCGAAAGCGTCATTAAGAAGGGCAGTGATTGGTAGATGGGTAACAATAACACAGCAGACATTGAATATCTCTTTAAGCACGGTCAACTTAAAATGTATACTGTGGATGATGTATTTAACCACCCAGACAGAACAAAGATACAGATCCTTCTGAACTGAGCTGCAGGAAGGAAACTGCTCAGGGATTTCACCATGAGGCCATTGGTGATTTTAAAACAGCTACAGAGTTAAAGGCTGTAAATGGAGAACTAAGGATGGATCAACAACATTCTAGTTACTCCACTATAATGACCTAAATGACAAAAAAATACAAATATTTCAAAATATACATCCTCTATGCAACAAGGCGCTAAAGTAATATTTTAAAAAACAAAACAGCAAAAGTATGCCATTTTGGCCTAAATGCAAAGCCTTATGTTTTTGGCAAATACACCACAACACATCACTGAGTAACTGCCTCCTCATTTTCAAGAATGGTGGTGGCTGCATCATATTATGGGTATGCTTGACATTGGCTAAGACTGGGGAGTTTTTCAGGATTAAAAGAAACGGATGGACCTAAGCACAGGCAAAGTCCTAGACAAAACCTGCTTCAGTCTGCTTTACACCAGACACTGGGAGAGGGACAATAAGCTACAACACAAGGCCACATCTACACTGGAGTTGCTTACCAAAAAGGCATTGAATGCGCTGAACAGCTGGCAATTGTCTAAACTGACATTTTCAACTTCTCTCTGACCCAGTCTGTAATACCTACATGTTTCAAGCAGACCACCATAGTTTTGCCCAAAAACTCAAAGGTAAACTGGGGCGGCAGGTAGCCTAGTGGTTAGTGAGTTGGGCCAGTAACCAAAAGGTTGATGGATCAAATCCCCGAGCTGTTCCCCGGGTGCTGAAGATGTCGATTAAGGCAGCCCCCCACATCTCTCTGATTCAGAAGGGTTGGGTTAAATGCAGAAGACACATTTCAGTTGAAGGCATTGTTGTACAACTGACTAGGTATCCCCATTTCTTTTAAATTACTATTGCCCCGTTGCACTCACATCTGTAGACATGACATTCTTTGAAAGGCTGTTCATGGCTTATATGAACACCTTCAACCCAGACACCTTGGACCCACTCCAATTGGCATACTACCCCAACAGATCCACAGATGACTCAATCTCTATTGCACTCCACACGGCCCTCTCCCACCGGGACAAGAGGAACACCTATGTGATGAATGCTGTTTATCGACTACAGCTCAGCATTCAATGCCCTCAAAGCTCATTACTAATCTCAGGACCCTGGGACTGAAAACCTCACTCTCTGCAACTGTACTCAACTTCCTGATGTGCCGCCCCCAGGTGGGGAAGGTACTGTAGGCAACAACACATCTGCCACGCTGACCTTCAACACGGGGGGCCTTCATGGGTGCGTGCTTAGTCCCCTCCTGTACTCCCTGTTCACCCATGACTCCAACACCATTATTAAGTTTGCTGATGACACAACGGTGGTAGGCCTGATCACCAATAGCATACTGTAGCTGATAAATCTTTTTGCACACAAAAAACATCAACATCTATTTAAAAATGTATTTAAGATATGTCAATCCAAGCCAGGCAACTAAAATCAACTTTCTAGACAATGTTTGGTTTGTTAGCAAGCTTGTTAGCAAGCTATCTAGCTAGTTGGCTAGCCGGGTAATACAGAATACTTTAACATATTTGAGAACGTTTTGAGTTTTTATTAATCATAACATGAAAATTAACACATTACAAGGTAATTATTTTCAAATTATGCACAAGTATGGTGAGCTAAAATAGCTAACATACAGTTGGGAATGTGAAGAAAAATAAAAGCATTGCATTTTGACAGAGGAATTTAGAACTTGATTAACAGTGTCACCTCAGGTTACCATTGCAACAACATGGCCAAAGTTTTTTTTTAAATTGTATGTCTCTTGCTCGCACCCCTCCCCGGCAAGAAAGTGGTAAAAATTTGACATTTTGAAATGGGATCATATAAACATTGCCAGATTTTATTTTTTGTGAATTCTGTGTGAAATAGGTTTTAGACACAGTTCAGTAGGTTTTAGACACCGTTCAGTTGTAAAGCTTACATGCAATTAAAGTGCCCACAATATTAGCCTACTTGCCAGTCTCTCACCAATTGCCATAAAATCCTCTAGCCCTTTACTTCATTAATGAAATCCTTTGAGAGACATTAAACCGTTAAACATTATACAAAAATAAAATACAAATTATTTTTTCACTAATTTCAATAAAGAATCTTTGTAGTTCCACCATCCTCTAGAAACTGAACATATTAATATCAGGGAACGATAAAACATTGAAATGACATGGAGCTGGGTTATCCCAGCTGTGAGGCAGACCCTAGTCTGTACTATCAGTCTTGTACTGCCTGATCTAGAGAGACTCAGTGGGGGAATAGTGATTCAAACAGAGTTCTCCCCCCTCCCTCTCTCTCATTCCCTCCCTCTTTCGCTCTTCCTCTCTCTCTGCCCTCTACTGACGCACTAGGACCTCCCACGTCATTCTCTACATCCAGATCCAGCTCTTTTCCTCCCCCTCTAATAAAGACTTCTAAACTACTCAGCAGGCATACCTAGACTGATTAAACAAATAACTCAGCTCCCTGTATGTGTGCTGTGTGTGTAAGTGTGTGTTTGTGTGCGTGTGCAAATGAGGGACCATGCCTGCGTGTGTGTGTGTGTGTGTGTGTGTGTGTGTGTGTGTGTGTGTGTGTGTGTGTGTGTGTGTGTGTGTGTGTGTGTGTGTGTGTGTGTGTGTGTGTGTGTGTGTGTGTGTGTGTGTGTGTGTCGAGCGCTTATGAACTGAGTCAACGAGATCTTTTAGCACCTATTAGTACTACTCTCTCATTTCCTTTGTTTTGATGGAGCTTTTCTATAATGCCATTAATAAGAAGCTAAAACGGTACACAGGGCTCTGTGCGCCACCCACACCCACAGCAATTATCCAGTCAATCCGGTGACGCAATCATAGGTCAGTAGAGAGAATAGAGTAAGTGTAATCTAATGCAAACTTTCACAATTATAATTTATATCTCCTTAGACAGCCAACGTCACCAGCAGTTTGATCACTATATTGAAGCTAATCAATTAGCAGTGCCTGTGTATGAGATAATTGGCCATACTAAGCATGGGGTCATGTTCATTGAGAATGACGACGAGTCAACTTGATGGGGAGAAGAACGGAGAGTAATAATAATAATTATCACAGCCAAAGTGCGACTTCTTCTGAGCCCTTCCATAATTTCCTACAACTTCATTTTACCATACATGCTTTATTGGCCATTTGCACAGATATTCTGTGACAGTGACCAACCTGTCACAAAAAACACACCTCAGGCTGGGAGCAGCTCATGCCTTGCTCAAAGGCATAACAACAATAGGCAGTATACAGAGATAACGTAGCTGGTAACCGTCTGGCTGCAGGCAACTCGGGGCTTCAAACCGGCAGTCTGCAGTCTGTCACAGGCCTGCCTTTCTAACCTCGAACCTACTGCCGCCCCTATTCATTTTGCTCGTTCCTCTCTCCCTTTGCTTTGTTCAACCGTTTGACCTGGCTTATCAACCCGTCCCTCCTCAAAGTATGTAATTTAGAAATGTGGGTGAAACTATCCTTTTAAAGTCTGCTGAATACTCTAGAAATGGTGGGTTAAAAGTTGTAAAAAAAAACAGACTTGAACTTGATTCTGTTTGCTGTGATTAACTAGCCTGGCTGACGTGACCCACGTGACTCACAGTGCAGTGAGAGCTGTGACCGCACTTGTCTGGAAAGAAGGCCGTTTGTTAATGCAATATTTTCTCATAAATTGTGCGAGAGGTTTGACTGGTTCTCTCAAATATTTTTTCTTCTTCTGAGATTGAGACCTCTCATTGTTTGGATTTGAAAATCCAACTATTGTAATAGAATGGGCAGCGCTCGGGGGCTGTGTGTGGCTGTGCGTGTGAGTGTTTGAGTGAGAAAGACACAGAGGAGCGCCAACCAGTAAAAGCACAGCCCCTTTCATTGTTGACACACTGTGCCAACAAAATCAAAGAGCCATTCTAGACAGAGGTCAAGAGGACTTCGAAACGTAGGTTCTAGCCAGACTAGTGATTAACTCGAATGGAAAAGTAATTGGTTGTCTGCTTTACGACAGATTGCTCAAGACTTCTCAATTTTTAACCTGGACTGCTCGGCGAAACTCACTGAGAACTGGATTGCGGTCTTCATGTACAAAATTCTTAGCTTCGCCAACTAAGAGAAGCAGGCCCAACTTGTAAGTTTAAATAGTGGATAGGCATAAGGGTATTTATGGGAAAATTAGATGACAGCATTTGTAAACACTGAATGAAAGGAACAGCACTTCAAAATATGTTATGCATAACTGCACACTCCAATGCGTTGCTGTGCACATTAACCTTAGCCCAAAATGTATGGAAGATGTAGGCATCAAACAGGGAATGAGTGTTTATATGGATATAAATGGCTATATAGTATACAAAATAAATAGTGTGTGATGACATTGTCAGTGTGCCTCCATGCTTTGCACAAGTCCTCATATTGTAAAATCTAATGATTTCTATCTAACAGGTTGGGACCAACATGGTTGAGTACCTGCACCAGGCGGAGGCGACCAGACCCTACCTATTTGTGTTGGCTCTTGGGGAAAATTGTCTCTGTTTACAGGTGTTTACAGTCATTAGTGGACAGGCATTGGAGCAAGGTACACTTTTTGGTGCTCTGGATCTGTGCTTGAAGTTCTATTATGTGTTTGATATCAACTTTCCCAGACTGTGTGCCCCAGCATGGGAATTCCTATATGCCACGGTGTATCAGCTGCCAGGCTATTGCGAGAATATTTTTTTCCCCACTGAACAAGAATGTATAAGTACCTGCTGTTGTATGTAGTGGGAGAAGTGACGGGATAATTGTTTGTGTTCCTGTGAGTTAATAGATCAATGGCTGGATGAGCCATGAGTGTCTCATATTCCAATGCTAATATGCTCTTAAGACACTATTCATAGTTCTGTTAAATTTACATTTAGTTTGTTTTAATGAATTTGTGCCTGCTTTTTGCCTAGGCAATGGTATGTACTTCTTTGCCTTTAGTTCAACTACTGTTGCACATAAATCTCTATATATTTGTATGATAAATATATAATGACATTCTTTGTATAACAATTTATTTTAAATACAAATGTTACATTTTGAGGATTGTGAAGAGGGCTTTATGAATGATATAGAGTTATTACTTAAATAATGACAGTCATTAGTCCACACAATATTTTACACTTGTTCTCTATGCAACAATATTTTGACTCGATCCAAATGTTATTTTATGGCAAAACAGCAGGATGTGTGTGTGCTGTCACCTAAGATAGCTGAAGCAGTATGTGTCAGTGAATTTTAACATATATTGACTAGCTCTGGCACTGTCTGATCGATAGATCTGTGTTAATACCACTGAAGACAGACAGTGTCACACCCACCAATGCTTTGTTTTTCTCAAATTGCGATCTGAGTGTGCACAGCAATTTCAGCTGAGGCTTCAGTCATGTTTGGACTGTTTGGTTCATGAAATAATATCAATCAATTTTAATAATCAATCCTAGCTTTTGAAATCTTAACTTATGAAATAACACATAATTAGACAGTTGGGCTTTGTTTCAGTGTGCTATTTAAAAAATATATATTCTTTGTTCATTATTGTGGACAATTCTCTGACGTGCTGTGATGTATGTTCTGAAATGCAGGCAAAACAAATTAATTATTTTAAATTCAACATTGTTTCTTGATTGTGTGTGTGTGTGCGTGTGTGTGTTTGTAGGAAAGGGAGAGGGCACGATGGTAGAGAGGGCAACAATATGCAAGCAAAATTGAAATTACGATGACACTGAAAATAACACAAAGATTACATAAAAAATTATCCAGCTGCTGGCCAACTAATCTCAATCATCTTTAATGATAAAGCAGCATGGCAATAATCCTCAAATCCTGGACAGCTGAGACTTAATGAGGCAGTCCACCTCTACCTACAGCGGTGTGGAGTAGAGGTCAGCACAGTGGTCTTCTGAAGCTCCAACAACCACACTAAAACACGGATAAGATTTATTAGACCTAATTGGTTCTGCATGAGGCCACAAGAATAGCAATTTTATCAGAAACGGCAAAAAAATGAGCAGTTTTGTGTTAATTAGCATAGGGCTGTAGTCTGGACGGAGCTCTGAGGTCCTTAGAGATTGGTTGATTGGTTGGGTGTTGGAGTCCTGGGAATATGATAATAACATAATTCACTGTTTTTATGAAGGTTAGAAAGTGGTGAGAAGTCTGGAGACTGGAGAAAAATAAACTTAACATAAGTTCAAGTTAATGCAAGTATTGGCTGATAGTGAATTGTCATTCCGTACTGCATTTTCATGAGTTGTAGTAAAACTGTAGAATCTGTTTCTCTATGATGGAAGTTAAACCCACTTGCAGACATCAGGTAGATCAGATCTCAACTCTCCTGCTGGGTGGTGTGACTATCAGAAACTGTATGGACGGCCTCCAGCCAGGCCTCTCTGAACCCCTGTGGAGTTTATAAGCCTTCACACAACCTTCTCACACTAAACAAACAAGAACCAGGACTTGGCTAGAGGGAGGGATCACCCACGCCCTGTCAAGCTGTTTTGGTGTAAAAATATCTGATAAACACCCGGCCTGGCTGCTCAGATGTAGAGGCTCTCTCCTTTCGAGGCTCTGATTGTAGGTCTAGCTAGCTATCTACATATATTGTGTTAACAGTGTGTTGTGGCTGGGTCTGACATCAAGAAACAGTACCGCCACACTATCTCTGTACTGTCTGCCTGCCGACACGGGGATAAGAACAGGGATGGGGCCGATAGAAGAGAGGAATCCAGACGGAGTCTTTGGCAAGTTTATTTCTACTACACTGTGGACAATTCAAACTCGCTGGCACTCAGGTGTGTGGACAAAATAGGAGACAGATATAGAGATAGACAGACACACATGCACACACACCTGCAATTGTACACAAGCACACACACCACAAGAATCCACGTTGTTGTCCATAGTAACACTGTAAGGACCGACGCTGGAGATGAGAAGCAGGTACGGGGAGTCAACATTTATTCAAGAACAGACAGGTAACAAAACAGGAACAGCGTCAGCACACGGGTAAACAACGACAAACGACAACTAATGCTGAAGCTGGGAACAGAGTGGGGAAGCAGACAGATATAGGGGAGGTAATGACAGAGGTGATTAAGTCCAGGTGAGTCCAATGATCACTGATGCGCATGACGGGGGAGCAGGAGCAGGTGTGACAGTACCCCCCCTCTAGGGGCGCCACCCGGCGTCCCACCTGGGGGAGCCTGACGGGCCGGCCGAGGCATGGGCACTTGACAAGCCAGCTGGGCATAAACTCCCGATGAACCGGCTGAGGCATAGGAGCCCGACGATCCGGCTGGGACGTGAAAGCCTGGCAATCCCGTTGAGGCATGGGAGCCCGATGATCCATCGGAGGCGTAGCAGCCTGACGAGCCGGTTGGGCGTAAAAACCTGACGATCCGGCTGAGGCCCGATGTGGGTTGGGCGCCTTCCGAGCCAACCGGGGCAAGAGCCTCTCGAGCCAGCGAGTGCGTGACAGCTCGACGAGCTGGCTTAGGCACCTCTGGTTCCATCAGTGGCGGCCCCCGGACACGTCACCAACAACCGGAACGCCAGCACTCCCCGATGCTTCGTATGAAGTCTTCAGCATTCTGTAAGGACCGACGCTGGAGATGAGAAGCAGGTACAGGGAGTCAACATTTATTCAGGAACAGACAGGTAACAAAACAGGAACAGCGTCAGCACACGGGTAAACAATGACACATGACAATTAATGCTTAAGCAGGGAACAGAGCAGGGAACCAGACAGATATAGGGGAGGTAATGGCAGAGGTGATTGAGTCCAGATGAGTCCAATGATCGTTGATGAGCTTGACGGGGGGAAGGCAGGTGTGTGTAACGATGGTGGTTGTAATGCTGGGGTGTGTAATGCTGGGGAGCCTGGCGCCTTCGAGTGCCAAAGAGGGGGAGCGGGAGCAGGCGTGACAAACACGATATACACTGCAAGTATTCAGACCCCTTGACTTTTTCCACATTTTTGTACCGTTACATCCTTATTATAAAATTGATTAAATAAAACTATCTACACACAATTCCCCATAATGACAAAGCGAAAGCAGATATTTATAATTTTGTATAAAACAGAAACAGAAATACCTTATTTACCCAAGTATTCAGACCCTTTGCTATAAGACTTGAAATTGAGCTCAGGTGCATCCTATTTCCATTGATCATCCTTGAGATGTTTCTACAACTTGAACATCTCTGGAGAGATGTGAAAATAGCTGTGCGGCGATGCTCCCCATCCAACCTGACAGAGCTTGAGAGGACCTGCAGAGAAGAATGAGAGGAACTCCCCAAATCCAGGTGTGCCAAGCTTGTAGCGTTCTACCCAAGAAGACTTGAGACTGTAATCGCTGCCAAAGGTGCTTCAACAAAGTATTGAGTAAAGAGTCTGAATACTTATGTAAATGTGATGTTTCAGGTTTTTTTTTATACATTTGCTAAAATTTCCCAAAATGTTTTTTGCTTTGTCACTATGGTATATTGTGTGTAGATTGATGAGGAAAAAAATCTATGTAATCCAGTTTAGAATAAGGCTGTGACATAAGAAAATGTGGAAAAAGTTAAGGGGTCTGAATACTTTCCGAATGCACTGTAAATGTATAGGAGACCAGGCAGTACTCAGGGTGAGAGATAACAAATCTAACAGCTGTAGACTCTGTAGTAAGCTCTCTAACAGTGCTGACCAAACAGGTTACTACCACAGTGGTCCAGAGAACGGCGAGAATCAGCACTGAATCTTCCATTAATATATGGCTTTTAAATACGTTTACATTTGGGAAAGGTTCATAATTTACTGCTGCATAAACGGTTTAGACCTACTTCCTTCTGCTAACTTCCGCAACAGAGTATGAACCATCGCTCAGAGCAGCATGCAAGGTTTCTATGATTGTGGGATTGTGACACATTTTATTTTAGTTGCTCAACCTTTATTTATACAGCTGATCCCATCGGGGTTAAACATATATTTTTTTTCATTTTTTTTTTTTTTTTTTTTTCATTTTTTTTTTTTCATTTTGAATTGCCTACTGAAGCTTACTTTCTGTTGAGGGACGGCTGTTAAAAATAAAACAAAAATGACACACAACTAAGCTAAATTAGATTCAAAGTGTGAAAATACATCCATGAAAATGATTCCATTAAATGCATCGATATGAGAAGTGTGTGTGTTGTAACATCCTCAATCTCTTTAAAAAATATTCAAGCATGTTAAATAGTCTGCTTGCAAGTCTACACATACAAAATTACCCCCAGACATGGATATTCATTAGGAAAATGTGCATTCCAGGAAATAGCCCAGACTTTTCCCTCAGACATATCAATGGGATTTTCAACACACTGTACGATTGATAAATGAAGACATGTATGTGGCTTGCGCAAGCATCATCCCCTGAGTTGAGGGCGGCATATCTACATAAAGGATGGGCACTGTGTTTTTGGGAGGGAAATGCATTGAAAATACATGTCCATGATGTCACGCCCTGACCATAGAGAGCCCTTGGTTCTCTATGGTATAGTAGGTCAGGGCGCGACTAGGGGGTGTTCTAGGTTTATTATTTCTATGTTGGTGCTCTTGGTATGGTTCCCAATTAGAGGCAGCTGAGGTTCGTTGTCTCTAATTGGGGATCATACATAAGGGTTCCCTGTTTCCACCTGCTTTGTGGGATATTGTTTTGTTTATGTGTAGTTGCCTGTGAGCACCTCAGAACGTCACATTTCGTTTGTTCGTTTATTGTTTTGTATTTGCTGAAGTTTCACTTTATAATAAAGATGTGGAACGCTACGTACGCTGCGCCTTGGTCCAGTTCTTACGACGATAGTGACACATGAACACCCACAATGTTTATTCAACAGCTTGGTGTTAACCCAGCAGGCAAAACTGGTTGAAATTACGTAATAATTCATGTAAAACTGCTTGTAATGACAACATTTAAACCAGTTTTTACCCTGTGGCAAGTTAAAAGCTGTTAATTAAACACATGAATTCCCTTTGATACAGTCACAGTGCACACACAACAGAGAAAGGCATGGTAAAACTGACATGTCTTTAACATGCTTCACAAATTCTTATGTGTTTTCAGGTCAGTGTCTCATATATTACACATACTGTATCTTGTTGATGAAATACAGTGGGGCAAAAAAGTATTTAGTCAGCCACCAATTGTGCAAGTTCTCCCACTTAAAAAGATGAGAGAGGCCTGTAATTTTCATCATAGGTACACGTCAACTATGACAGACAAAATGAGAAAAAAAATCCAGAAAATCACATTGTAGGATTTTTTATGAATTTATTTGCAAATGATGGTGGAAAATAAGTATTTGGTCACCTACAAACAAGCAAGATTTCTGGCTCTCACAGACCTGTAACTTCTTCTTTAAGAGGCTCCTCTGTCCTCCACTCGTTACCTATATTAATGGCACCTGTTTGAACTTGTTATCAGTATAAAAGACACCTGTCCAAAACCTCAAACAGTCACACTCCAAACTCCACTATGGCCAAGACCACCAAAGAGCTGTCAAAGGACACCAGAAACAAAATTGTAGACCTGCACCAGGCTGGGAAGACTGAATCTGCAATAGGTAAGCAGCTTGGTTTGAAGAAATCAACTGTGGAAGCAATTATTAGGAAATGGAAGACATACAAAACCACTGATAATCTCCCTCGATCTGGGGCTCCACGCAAGATCTCACCCCGTGGGGTCAAAATGATCACAAGAACGGTGAGCAAAAATCCCAGAACCACACGGGGGGACCTAGTGAATGACCTGCAGAGAGCTGGGACCAAAGTAACAAAGCCTACCATCAGCAAGGGCATTAAAGATGAAACGTGGCTGGGTCTTTCAGCATGACAATGATCCCAAACACACCGCCCGGGCAACGAAGGAGTGGCTTCGTAAGAAGCATTTCAAGGTCCTGGAGTGGCCTAGCCAGTCTCCAGATCTCAACCCCATAGAAAATCTTTGGAGGGAGTTGAAAGTCCGTGTTGCCCAGCGACAGCCCCAAAACATCACTGCTCTAGAGGAGATCTGCATGGAGGAATGGGCCAAAATACCAGCAACAGTGTGTGAAAACCTTGTGAAGACTTACAGAAAACATTTGACCTGTGTCATTGCCAACAAAGGGTATATAACAAAGTATTGAGATAAACTTTTGTTACTGACCAAATACTTATTTTCCACCATAATTTGCAAATAAATTCATTAAAAATCATACAATGTGATTTTCTGGATTTTTAAAAATAATTTTGTCTGTCATAGTTGAAGTGTACCTATGATGAAAATTACAGGCCTCTCTCATCTTTTTAAGTGGGAGAACCTGCACAATTGGAGGCTGACTAAATACTTTTTTGCCCCACTGTATGTTCTGGTGTCACTAACATGTGATTGTTCAAATATGATCGACAAATGATTGACACTGATTCAATGATTTCATGTAAGAGTGGCATCTCAGCAGTGATAAGTTGTCCAGGCCCCATGGCATGTGTGAAGAGCATTAGGGTTCAGACAAATGTAAATGTTTTGTTATCGTGTAAACGATAAGAAAAATCATAAAATGACGTGAATTCACAATTCAGATATGGCAATGCAGCCCAATCTACCGCAGACCTGGCTACCTACCAGACTAGTCTAGTCAGCCGATAGAGCATGGCCGCTAGATCTCCACAAAATCGTCTAGGCTTGATGTGCATTCCCGGGTAATACACTTGTGTCCCCTTAGGACCGGCTCGTACAGAAAACATCCTCCATTCACGCTGCAAAGGCATCATTTTCCTCCTTAACTAGCTTCAATGGTGAGAGTGCTGATTTTAATTTTTACTTTCTTTATGAAACACCATTTTCACAACCATGCTTGAGTGGCTAATGCCTAGGAATGTTATACCCGGATGTTGTGTATCACGTTCAGCCAATCAGGTTGCAGCAGTCTGTTGTTTACCCCTGGCTGAACGTGGAGCGCAACATCAGGAAGTAGCATTAGCCACTCTATCATGGTGGTGGAAAATGGCGTTTCATAAAGAAAGTATGCATATTTTCTAGACGATTGTACAGATCTAGTGCCCATGCAAAACTCTTAACCTTATGCCTAATCCAACATTAAGACCAAAGAACAAACTTTTGTTTTCATTCATTTTTACAATATAGGCAATTTTGACTTTGTGGCTGTGCTATCAAGTGGAAACCCCACCAGACGGCGCTCACCTTACTGCTGTCCCACACTCACTCAGCAACGATGTTAGTTAATGCAGTTTGAGGTTCTCTGCTGTGTGCCTCTCCTCCATGATCTCAGTTGTCAGTAGTACATGGGACTTCATGTCCCACTTCTCATTAATGTGATGGGTCGTTGCAGTGATGTATGACAGCGTGTTCATGGACGTCCAACGTTGCGCCACATATGGTGTTTGAGAGCTGGCGCTTTGAAGGCCTACTTGCAGAGCAATCATTGTACAATTTCTCCATCCGGGCCGTCACGGTTTTTCGACATGGCATCTTGTAGTCTGGTTCTAGACATACCATTAGGGAAACATTGAAGCCAACATCGTCTACCATTGGCAATGGCTGCATATCAACTGAAATCATTTCTGTAATCAGCCCTGCGTCCCTTATCGCACTGCTGCCAGCAACGGGTTGGGTGACTTGGGTCTCACGGTGCCTCCCTTTAAGCATTGCACCTGTACTGCCACTGTAGCTCAATTCCACCTTGCAAAGTTTGCATTTCACAACCTTCTCATTTAACATCTCAAATTACTGCCATAGAAGAGTTCGCTGCTGTCGCATCCCTGTCTTGCTTTTGCCATTTTTTCCATTGTTAATGAGGATGACTTGAGGAGCGCTTTATATCCAAGGCAAATCATTTTAAAGATGCATATCTCCTCCTAGTAACGTTATAGAATTGTTGCGTTAGGTATTTGTATATATATATATATATATATATATATATATATATATATATATATATATAAAAAAAGACCCTTTATAATGATGATCGGGACCAGTTATCAGTAGTTTTGTCAAAAAATATATTTTAAAAAATCTGTTAGGGATCTTTCTAAACGTTAATGATCCCATTTGCATTTAAACGTCACAGCCCTAAAGACATTATTTCAGTAATGAAAATTGAATGCTGAGAAATAGAAAGATAGAATAAGTAAACATTCCATCAATGCTTCCTGTGTCTAACTAGCAGATGGTCTGTGTTCTCTCTGTTCTCCCTGCCTGCCTGGCGTTGCTTACACACAACTTACAGAAGAGCTTTCCTGGGCTAAGCCCCGCTGTAAAACAGCCTTTACTCTCACATCATATAAGCTTATCTATACTGTGTGTTTATCACAGCGTACTTTATGTGTGTGTGTGTGTGTGTGTGTGTGTGTGTGTGTGTGTGTGTGTGTGTGTGTGTGTGTGTGTGTGTGTGTGTGTGTGTGTGTGTGGCAGCGTAGGGTCTGTGTAGCAATGTAAGCCCACACACTAACACAAATCTTTTCTAACCTCCAACTTCACACCTAAGCCTGGGATAAATGATACAGTATACAGAACATGCACACCCTCCCACACAGACATCTACAGTACACACACACACACACACACACACACACACACACACACACACACACACACACACACACACACACACACACACACACACACCACACACACACACACACACACACATCCCTCTCCAAACACACACTGAAAGAGATTAGTATTATGGTACTGTATATTGATAGCTGTGTACAAGGCGGTTGTTGTTTTGTGCAGATCTTCTCCCCACGGTTTCCCTACTGTCAACCACTCAGAGAGAGATGTGTCTCATTACAGTCCTACTTGGGGGCATTTCCACCTCACAATCTCTCACTATGTCTCTGCTCTGTAAATACACATGTGAATATTGAACACAGAGAAAATAGAGCACTCCGTTAGTTGCCCAAGAAACAAATACTATGATTACAATTGGAAGTTCATTACTCTTCAGAGTGACAATGAAATTAATCTTCTGTCAGACTTCTCTTTACTCTTTTACCGTCATGAGATTTTCTCATCATCTCATTAAATAAAGGAGTAATGTTGCAATTTGGAAAGAGGGAAGGGCTCAAACATGGCTACCATCTACATGTAAAATACCTGTTATGTTTATCAGTCTGTTTGGGAACAGGATACATAGACTCTATGTGTTTCAGTAGGTAAAACATTAAAGATAAATTCCTGTTCATTATATGCAGTTTGGATAAACAGCCAGGCATGTGACAAATATATATATATCAGGGTTCTCCCCAGGATTTTCTAACAGGGTGATGCTGCTGAGTATGGCGGGGGAGGCTTGGAAGTGGGTGGTGCTCCCCTTTGTACTCCAAGATTTTTGCTTTATTGAACACATGTAACTGCCATTTCCTGCAATCTAGTTCAAAAAATTGCCTTTAATGATTATAAACAAAGTAATAGTTGCGCAGCCAGTCCACAAGGTGACACAGGTCCCCTCTTACATTCTTTGGGGAGAACCCTGAATATGTACAGTACCAGCTTGTCTGTTTTCGGTCCCATGTGTTCCATTCCCAACATGGGGAGGCTAGTATGCTTGTCTCATATCCAGGGTGTACTGTTCTTTGCGCTGTATAAATTGACCCCGGGCCCCACACTTTACACTGATGAAAATAGATTGCATCGCACCCACCGCTATAGTCCAGCCGAGACACTTGACACACCAGATCCCAGCTCATATCTCCAATGCAAAACCATGTCATTACACAGAATATAGATTACTTCTGGGATCAATCCCTGCCACTCGGAGAATGGAGAGGACGCCAAAAGTAATGGAACGTTTGTGTGCATGTTTATGTGTGTGTGCGTATGTGCGCATTTAAGCTAAACGTCTATCTGTATTTATGTGCATGCGTGTGTGTGTGCGCACGCGTGTGGCAGTGAAAATGCATTCAAAATAATGAGCCAAATACTGTCGCCATATTTCTTTCCCTGCGCCAAGATAAGGCCTTTAGCAGCAGTAGTGACTTTACAAACGGTGACCTCGGGATCAGAGCCTTACAACAAGTAGCCTTGTTCCCCACACACACTTGCAGGAGTCATTCAGAAAGCTAGAAAGTTGGCCTTGTGATGATAACAGGGTTAAAGAAGAGGTTCCTAACTGTCAGATAGTTGCATGTTTATCTTTCTTTTCCCCTCTGTATCTTTGGGCGAGAAATGGAAACGAGTATACTGGTAGCAGACGGCTTACTGTAAGCAGTGCCGGATATGAGTAATGTGTAGAGAGGAGGTATAAATGTATACACCTCTTTCTATCTATGGGTTTTCAGCTGGAATCATCACACTGACTTTGATGTTGTGGCGTAGGTATTTTGAGGAGGCAGATGTGTTAGAAGACAGTATAGCAGGTGTGTGTGTGTTTGTGTAAGAGAATCACTTTGCTTTAATGAACCGTATTATTTTATACCCAATCTGTGCTGTGCATTATGTTATGCTTCAGTTAGGGCAGATGTGACTGTCCATATTCCAAACGGAATACTTTCCCTCTACCTGGAACGTCAGACCTCGGTATAGGGCTAGGCGATATACCGTATTTTACTATATACAGGTATTGATGCATGGACTGGTTTGGATTTTTATATTGTTATTTTGTATATTGGTGTTTCGATGTTTGGTTTGTTAAATGTTTTACGCCACTCCGCGTGTAATGTCTGTTTTTAATAGTTTAGTCAATTTGCTACTTAAGTCATCTCTCTCCCGCTCTCCTTCCACACAAGCCTAACACCTGTCACTCAAGGAGAGCAGTTTGTAATAAAATCAAATCAAATTGTATTGGTCGCATTCACATATTTCGCAGATGTTGTTGTGGGTGTAGTGAAATTCTTGTGTTCCTAGCTCCAAAAGTGCAGTAATCTCTATCACGTTTTAAGGTAAGACCCTGATGCAGACTAACGGCTGTAAGACATGGTTTTAATTCTAGACACAGGAAATGTAGGATGTATACGGGGGGTTCGGGGAGACAGAGGATGAACACCAGAGGAGCTAATGATCTTGGAGCAGGGGGAGAAAGGTCTCGGCTTCCGGGGGTGTAGCCGCGGGGCTATAGTGGCGTGCCAGCGCATCTGGCTTGACCTTCTTGGATACCGGTTGGTGCTGTGGAAGCGAAGTGGCCTTACTGAACCCCTCCCAGAGGTCCTGGTACTCCGCGGGACTGGCGGAGAGGTCTGGGGCAATTTCCAAGCCCCCAGGAAGACGTCCCAGGGCAGGCAGAGCTGACTTCAGGCAATGAGTGTCGCAGGACAGGGTCCAGCCCACGATGGCACCAGTAGCCCAGGCAATAGAGGGATTTGCTTGCTGGAGCCAAGAGAATCCCAATACCACGGGAACCTGAGGAGACTCAACTAGCAGGAATTGAATCGTCTCGCTGTGGTTCCCTGACACTCGTAGGTTGATGGGGGTGGTATGGTGGGTGACCCGGCCTATAGGGCGCCCGTCCAGCGCTCTAACATCCATGGCAATGGAGAGGGGTTGAGTTGGGATGCCATATTAGAAGATGCCAGGTGTATTTTTCCTCATAAACAATTCTTTGTATACCCAAGTTTAAAACATTGTGAGCTCCTGTTCACCTGACCTGGAGTTTCTGATGCTAAAATGCAGACTCCACTATATACCGAGAGATTTCAGGTGTGCTATTATCACAGCTGTGTACAGTGCATTCGGAAGTATTCAGACTCCTACAGCCTTAATCTAAAACTGATTACATCGTATTTTTTCTGTATCAATCTACACACAATACCCTATAATGACAAAGCAAAAACAGATTTTTAAAATGTTTTGCAAATTTCTAATAAAAATCACGGAAATATCACAATTACATAAGTCTCTAGACCCTTTACTCAATACTTTGCTGAAGCACCTTTGGCAGCCATTACAGCCTGGAGCCTTCTTGGGTATGATGCTGCAAGCTTGGCACACCTGTATTTGGGGAGTTTCTCCCATTCTTCTCTGCAGATCCTCTCAAGCTCTGTCAGGTTGGATGGGGAGCCTCACTGCACAGCTATTTTCAGGTCTCTCCAGAGATTTTGGATCAGGTTCAAGTCTGAATACTCTGAATACTTATATACATAAGGTATTTCAATTTTTAATTTTTTTAATACATTTGCAAACATTTCTAATAACCTGCTTTTGCTTTGTCATGATGGGGTATTGTGTATAGATTGATGAGGATTTGTATTTATTTCATACATTTTAGAATAAGGCTGTAATGTAACAAAATGGGGAAGGGGTCTGGATACTTTCCGAATGCACTGTATATACAGCCACAAGCAAACCCCAAGGTGGCACTCAGCAAATGGTACAAGATCGTGCCCCAGCAAGAATCCTCTCAACCAGAAGCAGTCTTTATTGTCACAGGTGAATTTAACCAAGCCGATCTAAAACATATTTCCCCAAAATATCACCAACATCTATCCTGCCCCACAAGAGGATCCAGCATGCTTGACCATGTATACACAAAGATCCATGATGCATACAAAGCCATCCCTTGCCCCCACTTTTGCCCAATAAGATCATGTCTCTCTGTTCCTACTCCCCTCCTACAAGCAGCAACTCGAGACAGCCACCAACACAGAGAATAGTGAGGCGCTCGACGGAGGAGGGAGACTCAATGCTGCAGGACTTTTTGAGAATGCTGATTGGAATATGGTCTTATACAATATTAACTCAAAAGTAGTGTGGAGCTCCTGCATAAATATAAACATTCCTGTCAGACAAAATGAGTACCGGCACCTTTTCAGTCAGTATTGGACTATAAATTGTGACTTCCTGTAGTATACTTATGCAAAAAAAATGTATTCTGCTGAACCATTTACTTTAAGTTCATATTATTATTTTTTTATTGATGTTACATTGTTGAGAAGGAACCCGCAAGTAAGCATTTCATTGGACGATGTATACCATGTGTATCATGTATGCTAATAAAACTTGAAATCCACAATCGTTCTATAATTACAGTATTGGTTTGTGAATCTTACTGTATGCAAACAGCTAGTTTGTCTTTTCTTAGGAAGTTGTGACTAAAATAAATTGTGTTAGCCACTAATGCTAATCACTAGTTAGCAGGTGAGCTAGTCAGCTAGATATCTAAATGTTGCTAGTGAGAGCAAATGTAGCTAGCCAGCTAATACAGCCTGATACAAGTGCTGCTGTAGGCCTAGATCAGCATGTTGTTTGTGCAACAGTATATTCTAAATCAGAGAGGAATACATAAACATTAATATTTTTACTACATCACAGCTAACT
Organism: Salmo salar; assembly: GCF_965601325.2. Classification (NCBI taxonomy): domain Eukaryota; kingdom Metazoa; phylum Chordata; class Actinopteri; order Salmoniformes; family Salmonidae; genus Salmo; species Salmo salar. The sequence goes on along the minus strand of NC_138318.1, from coordinate 12,213,670 downwards.
TACATCAAGTTAGAGAAACATTCATGTAACATCTAATTAGGGTCCACTAGGAAACACTGACAAACATTTTAGTTCTTACCAACATTAACCCTTCCTTGGCTTTTTCATTTGTTGTCATGTCAAACAACACTATTCAAACTTCCCACAATATTTAAAATGTTGGCTGAATTTAATTGAACAGTATAAAACAATCAGAATGGCGAAACCCCAAATAATGTATGTGTTGCCACCCTAGGGTTATGCACTACCTATAAAGCATTATTGAACTTGTATTATTCAAAAACGTACAATACCGTCAAATACCGTCATAGATATTGTGATATGATATTTTGGCCATATCATCCAGACCTACCTCGGTAACATAATTATGAAGATGTAGGTTTACAGAGTCTCAGAATCCCTTAAAACCAATAACACAAGAAACCAACAGCAGAATGCTTTCGTACCATTTTAAACCATTCCATGGAACCATAATCTATCAAATGATACAATACAATCTTGTTTTTCTCTCTAATGACATCTCAGAGATGCGTATGCGAATATTGGTGTGTGTCTGTGTGAATGTGGACATTTACAAGACCTCCTCATAAAAGCCTCTCATAATCATCCCCTCCTTCCAACCCCATCCGTTAGACTTGTCCCTGTGTTACCCGAGCAGCGACATAAAAATCCCATCACTATTTCAGATGCAGGAGAATACAGAACCTCTGGTTAATACATCTCTGAAGGCCTGGGTAAGATGTGTTTGTTTCCTGACATTCCTGACATAACAAGGAAATGAAAGGATTTCATGTTCTGCTAGAGATAGAGAACATGTTTTGAATAAGTAACCATGAAGATGCGCTGGCCTAATTCGCATATTGGTTGAATTCATTTACATATTCTTTGGCATAAAAGCTTAAAAAAAATGTAGGGAGGTGTACAAAGTCTACAGTACCTTAAGTCGTGTACCTTAAGCATCACAAAATAATTGAATCCCACCATGGCATGTTTACTATCTGGATGCTACTAATAATTGTAATAACTATGTAAAAAAATAGTCTAATTTCTTGGAAATGATCTTATCCATCTCACTTTCCTCTCTTCAATAGCAGGAAACCTGATTGTCAGAGTGGAGGAGAGAAGACAAAAGGGGGATGGCATTGTTAGTGGTTTCTTCAATCAATTAAAAGGAGCCCGGGGGACTGTGTGATTCCAGACGGACCTGGCTGTGATATCCATTCATTAAGGAACCCCCTTAGTTTCTGGCGGATGGTTCCGGAACTTAGCCCTGGAGTCACTGTTTCTAACACTGTGTAATTAGAACTTCCTTCACCATGGAACTGGAGAGAACACCAAAGACTGGTACTACTATACACAGAGGAACCTTAGAGAACACCTACAGTGGGGGAAAAGAGTATTTGATCCCCTGCTGATTTTGTACGTTTGCCCACTTACAAAGAAATGATCAGTCTATAATTTTAATGATAGGTTTATTTGAACAGCGAGAGACAGAATAACAACAAAAAAATCCAGAAAACGCATGTCAAAAATGTTATAAAATGATATGCATTTTAATGAGGGAAATAAGTATTTGACCCATCTGCAAAACATGACTCAGTACTTGGTGGCAAAACCCTTGTTGGCAATCACAGTGGTCAGACGTTTTTTGTAGTTGGCCACCAGGTTTGCACACATCTCAGGAGGCATTTTGTCCCACTCCTCTTTGCAGATCTTCTCCAAGTCATTAAGGTTTCGAGGCTGACGTTTGGCAACTCGAACATTCAGCTCCCTCCACAGATTTTCTATGGGATTAAGGTCTGGAGACTGGCTAGGCCACTCCAGGACCTTAATGTGCTTCTTCTTGAGCCACTATTTTGTTGCCTTGGCCGTGTGTTTTGGGTCATTGTCATGCTGGAATACCCATCCACGACCCATTTTCAATGCCCTGGCTGAGGGAAGGAGGTTCTTACCCAAGATTTGACGGTACATGGCCCCCCGTCCATCCTCCCTTTGAAGCGGTGAAGTTGTCCTGTCCCCTTAGCAGAAAAACACCCCCAAAGCATAATGTTTCCACCTCCATGTTTGACGGTGGAGATGGTGTTCTTGAGGTCATAGGCAGCATTCCTCCTCCTCCAAACACAGGGAGTTGATTTGATGCCAAACAGCTCCATTTTGGTCTCATCTGACCACAACACTTTCACCAGTTGTCCTCTGAGTCATTCAGATGTTCATTGGCAAACTTCAGACGGGCATGTATATGTACTCTTGAGCAGGGGGACCTTGCGGGCGCTGCAGGATTTCATGTTTTCACGGCGTAGTGTGTTACCAATTGTTTTCTTGGTGACTATGGTCCCAGCTGCCTTGAGATCATTGACAAGATCCTCCCGTGTAGTTCTGGGCTGATTCCTCACCCTTCTCATGATCATTGCAACTCCACAAGGTGAGATCTTGCATGGAGCACCAGGCCGAGGGATATTGACAGTTCTTTTGTGTTTCTTCCATTTGCGAATAATCGCACCAAATGTTGTCACCTTCTCACCAAGCTGCTTGGCGATGGTCTTGTGGCCCATTCCAGCCTTGTGTTGGTCTACAATCTTGTCCCTGACATCCTTGGAGAGCTCATTGGTCTTGGCCATGGTGGAGAGTTTGGAATCTGATTGATTGATTGCTTCTGTGGACAGGTGTCTTTTTTACAGGTAACAAGCTGCGGTTAACCTGTTAGGTTAACGTACCCGATTTAATCTGGTTACTAATCCTGCCCAGTAACTAGAATATGCATATAATTATTGGCTTTGGATAGAAAACACTCCAAAGTTTCTAAAACTGTTTGAATGGTGTCTGTGAGTATAACAGAACTCAAATGGCAGGTCAAAACCTGAGAAGATTCTGTACAGGAAGTACCCTGTCTGACCATTTCTTGGCCTTCTTTGTCATCTCTATCCAAAACAAAGGATCTCTGCTGTTACGTGACACTTCCTACGGCTCTCAGAAGGCGGCAAAAAGCTGAATCGTGGCTTTGCAGGCTCTGGTTGAAAAAAAGTAGCGCGTTTGGATAGTGGTTGGTTACAGTACTGTGAGACTCAGGCGCGTGCCCGCGTCGACCGAATGCTTTGTTTTCTTTCCTCTGTTTACCTAAACGCAGATTCCCGGTTGGAATATTATCGCTTTTTTACGAGAAAAATTGCATAAAAATGGATTTTAAACAGCGGTTGACATGCTTCGAAGTACGGTAATGGAATATTTAGAATTTTTTTTGTCAGGATATTTGAACATAACTATGGATTATTTTGAACCAAACCAACATTTGTTATTGAAGTAGAAGTCCTGGGAGTGCATTCTGACGAAGAACAGCAAAGGTAATAACATTTTTCTTATAGTAAATCTGACTTTGGTGAGTGCCAAACTTGGTGGGTGTCTAAAGCCTGTTAGGGCTAGGGGGCAGTATTGGCACGGCTGGATAAAAAACGTACCCGATTTAATCTGGTTACCACTCCTACCCAGTAACTAGAATATGCATATACTTATTACATATGGATATAAAACACCCTAAAGTTTCTAAAACTGTTTGAATGGTGTCTGTGAGTATAACAGAACTCATTTGGCAGGCAAAAACTTGACAAGGTTTCAGGCAGGAAGTGGCCTGTCTGACAAGGTGTCGTTCTTCTTGTCTCTGTTTATTGAAGAGTGAGGATCTTAGCTGTCCCGTGACACTTCCTACGGCTGCCATAGGGTCTCAGAAGGCGGCAAAAACTGGAATCGTGGCTTTGCAGGCTCTGGCTGAAAAAAAGTAGCACGTTTTGGGTAGTGGCTGGTTACAGTACTGTGAGACTCAGGCTCGTGCCCGCGTCGACCGAAAGCTCTGTTTACTTTCCTCAGTTTAGCTAAATGGACATTCCCGGTCGGAATATTATCGCTTTTTTACGAGAAAAATGGCATAAAAATGGATTTTAAACAGCGGTTGACATGCTTCGAAGTACGGTAATGGAATATTTAGATTTTTTTTGTCACGAATTGCGCCATGCGCACGACCCTGATTTACCATTTCAGATAGTGTCTGGGACGCACGAACAAAACGCCGCTATTCGGATATAACGATGGATTATTTTGGACCAAACCAACATTTGTTATTGAAGTAGCAGTCCTGGGAGTGCATTCTGACGAAGACAACAAAACGTAATCAAACTTTTATAATAGTAAATATGATTATGGTGAGTGCTAAACTTGCCGGGTGTCTAAATAGCTATCCCTGTGATGCCGGGCTATGTACTTAGAATATTGCAAAATGTGCTTTCACCGAAAAGCTATTTTAAAATCGGACATATCGAGTGCATAGAGGAGTTCTGTATCTATAATTCTTAAAATAATTGTTATGTTTTTTGTGAACGTTTATCGTGAGTAATTTAGTAAATTCACCGGAAGTTTGCTAGTTCTGAACGTCACATGCTAATGTAAAAAGCTGGTTTTTGATATAAATATGAACTTGATTGAACAAAACATGCATGTATTGTATAACATAATGTTCTAGGCGTGTCATCTGATGAAGATCATCAAAGGTTAGTGCTGCATTTAGCTGTGTTCTGGGTTTTTGTGACATTATATGCTAGCTTGAAAAATGGGTGTCTGATTATTTCTGGCTGGCATTCTCTGCTGACATAATCTAATGTTTTGCTTTCGTTGTAAAGCCCTTTTGAAATCGGACAGTGTGGTTAGATTAACGAGAGTCTTGTCTTTAAAATGGTGTAAAATAGTCATATGTTTGAGAAATTGAAGTAATAGCATTTCTAAGGTATTTGAAAATCGCGCCACTGGATTTCACTGGCTGTTGCGTAGGTGGGACGAATTCATCCCGCCTAGCCCAGAGAGGTTAAGAGCACTCCCTTTAAGAGTGTGCTCCTAATCTCAGCTCGTTACCTGTATAAAAGACACCTGGGAGCCAGAAATCTCTCTGATTGAGATGGGGTCAAATACTTATTTCCCTCGTTCAAATGCAAATCAATTTATAACATTTTTTACATGCGTTTTTCTGGATTTTTTGTTGTTATTCTGTCTCTCACTGTTCAAATAAACCTACCATTAAAATTATAGACTGATAATTTCTTTGTCAGTGGGCAAACGTACAAAATTAGCAGGGGATCAAATACTTTTTTCCCCCACTGTAAGACATGTGCTGTTACACAGAAGAACTGTAGAGAACACCTAAGAATGGTGCTGTCACACAGAGGAACCTTATGCATACTAGGTTTGGTTTGCTCCTAGCAGAACTCGACTAGGCGTCTCAGCTGCGAAGTGGTAGGTCTCACAAGCTCACAGAACGGGACCGCCGAGTGCTAAAGCACGTAGCATGTAAAATCGTCTGTCCTCGGTTGCAACATTCACTACTGAGTTCCAGACTGTCTCTGGAAGCAACATCAGCACAAGAACTGTTCCTCGGGAGTTCATGATATGGGTTTCCATGCCCGAACAGCTGCACACAAGCCTAAGAGCACCATGCGCAATGCCAAAAGTCAACTGGAGTGGTGTAAAGCTCGTCGGCATTGGACTTCGGAGCAGTGGAAACGCGTTCTCTGGAGTAATGAATCATGCTTCACCAAATCTGGGTTTAGCAGAGGGCAGGAGAACACTACCTGCCCCAATGCATAGAGCCAACTGTAAAGTTTGGTGGAGGAGGAATAATAGTCTGGGGCTGTTTTTCATGGTTTCGGCTAGGCCCCATAGTTCAATTGAAGGGAAATCTTAACGCTACAGCATACAATGTCATTCTGGACAATTCTGTACTTCCAACTTTGTGGCAACAGTTTTGGGAAGGCCCTTTCCTGTTTCAGCATGACAATGCCCCTGTGCACAAAGTGCGGGCCATACGGAAATGGTTTGAACTTGACTGGCCTGCACAGAGTCCTGACCTCAACCCCATCGAACACCTTTGGGATGAATTGGAACAGCGACTGCGAGCCAGGCCTAATTGCCCAACATCAATGCCCGAGCTAACTAATGCTCTTGTGGCTGAATGGAAGCAAGTCCCCGCAGCAATGTTCCAACATCTAGTTGAAAGCCATCCCAGAAGAGTCGAAGCTGTTATAGTAGCAAGGGGGTATCAACTCCATATTAACGCCCATGATTTTGGAATGAGATGTTTGACCAGCAGGTGTCCACATACACTACATGACCAAAAGTATGTTCAAATGGCAACATGATCCTGGGAGGCTCACAGTGACATTGGTATCCACAGTACTCCACCAATTATATATTTTTCATCTCAATATTATTTTATTTTTTTACATAAGTGCACTGTAATTTAAAGTAACTATCCAGTGAAAATCTGTCACGTCCTGACCAGTATAGAGGATATTTGGTTATTGTAGTTTGGTCAGGACGTGGCAGAGGGGAGTTGATGTATGTGTATGGGGTTTGTCACTGGTCTATGTCTGTGGTTCTATTTATAGTTAATTGGGGTTGGACTCCCAATTGAAGGCAGGTGTGTTGAGTTGCCTTTGATTGGGAGTCCTATATAGTAGGGTGTGTTTGTCTTTGTGGGTAGTTGTTTTTGCACTGCGTTTAGTATAGCCTGCAAGACTGTTGTACTGTCGTGTTTTTGTATAGTGTTCACATTCTTGATTAATTAAATTCAAAGATGAACACGAACTCCGCTGTGTATTGGTCTACTTTCTCAGACGAGGACTTCTCTGTTTCGTCTGAGGACGAAGACAGTTGTGACAAAATCTCACTTTTAAAGTTTATATTCTGTAACTCATACCCCAAAAAATTTTGTTGACTGTCATCCTATGTGTGTCCAAAACATAAATTGGAGACAAAAATACTTAAAACCAACCCACCTCAAACTTGTATCTCAAACAGCGTTTAAAAAATGCTTGCCGAGTCCTCATTGAGGATGATGGCCAAATCAGAGTTCTACTCACATTAAAAAAAAATATGACCGGTATACGCCCACACCATTCTGTTGTTGGGTTTCGCCCATACCATTCCAACACAGAAAAGCTGCTTTTTAACATACTCAATTAAAACATTTTGGAAGGAAAACTATTTCACTCATTGTAATCAATCAGATTTAATATTAATCTGGACACACTGGACATTTACCTTAATTGCAGGATTTTAGCTTCAAACATGCAACAACAACACATTACTCTGCCCCATGACAAAATGTGTAGAGTTGCGGGAAATTAGCTTGAAAACTGTCACATTTTCTCTCCAACGCCAAGAGGTGGACCTTTAAAATATTCCTTCCCAGGGCTCAAGATTTTGTTTGTCCAGCCATGCACTGCCGAAGTCATAGTAAAACTCCTTGTATGCTATTTTAATCTCACTCGAGTTGTGTTATGGGGGTGAATTTGCTATCACAAAAGGGGTCCCCTGCCCCAAAAAGTAAGAAAAACTGCCGTAGAGAACACCTAAGACTCGTGCTGAATCAGAGAATGGTTATCACTTATTTTTTAATTGCTCAGAGTTTAACCATCCCCTATAAATAACAAACTTTTCCTTAGCATTTTTTAAAACCAAATAAACAATACAGCATGCTCCTACATGCATCCTCAAGTCACCTCAAAATAGCTGGGGTCCTCTGTCAGAAACAATGTCACTAGGGATGCCATGCAGCCGCAAAACATGGAATACCAGCAGGTCCGCAGTCTCCCGGGAGGAAGGAAGCTTGGAGAGGGGAATGAAGTGAGCTGCTTTGGAGAATCGGTCAATAATAGTGAGGATGACTGAGTTACCATTCGATGGGGGAAGACCAGTGACGAAGTCCAAAGCTATGTGTGACCAGGGGCGACTAGGTATGGGAATAGGATAAAGCAGACCAGATGTAGGTTTGGTGGAGGTTTTGTTCCAAGCACAGACCGAGCAAGCTGAGATGAATTCCTGGGCATCTTTCTCCATGGTGGGCCACCAAAATCGCTGACGCAGGAAGGCAACAGTCCAGTTCATGCCAGGGTGACAGGTGAGGTGAGTAGAATGGGCCCATTGAAGAACATCAGGACGAACTGAATCTGGCGCAAACAGAGCCTTAAAAGGACCGTTTCTAGGATCAGGCTGGTTCAGCTGAGCCTGAAGAACACGGGACTCAATCTGCCAGGAGACAGCAGCAACGATGTAGGAGGATGGCATAATGGTTTCTAGCTCGGAACTTGTGTTATCTGCGGTGAACTGACGGGAGAGGGCGTCAGGCTTGGTATTCTTAGACGCGGGGCGATAAGTGAGTGTGAAGTTGAATCTTCCAAAAACAATGCTCACCTCGCCTGCCGAGAGTTCAGACGTTTGGCGATCTGGATGTAGGCTAGATTTTTGTGATGCGTCCACACAATGAAGGGAAGGACCGAGCCCTCTTACCAGTGATGCCACTCCTCAAGAGCCAGCTTAAACCTCTTACATCTAGACGTTCCGCTAGCGGAACACCTGCTCCAATATCCAATGATAGGCGTGGCGCGAATTACAAATTCCTCAAAAATACAAAAACTTCAATTTTTCAAACATATGACTATTTCACAGCATTTTAAAGACAAGACTCTCCTTTATCTAACCACACTGTCCGATTTCAAAAAGGCTTTACAGCGAAAGCAAAACATTAGATTATGTCAGCAGAGTACCAAGCCAGAAATAATCAGACACCCATTTTTCAAGCTAGCATATAATGTCACAAAAACCCAGAAGACAGCTAAATGCAGCACTAACCTTTGATGATCTTCATCAGATGACACACCTAGGACATTATGTTATACAATACATGCATGTTTTGTTCAATCAAGTTCATATTTATAACAAAAACCAGCTTTTTACATTAGCATGTGACGTTCAGAACTAGCATACCCCCTGCAAACTTCCGGAGGAATTTGCTAACAATTTACTAAATTACTCACGATAAACGTTCACAAAAAGCATAACAATTATTTTAAGAATTATAGATACAGAACTCCTCTATGCACTCGATATGTCCGATTTTAAAATAGCTTTTTGGTGAAAGCACATTTTGCAATATTCTAAGTACATAGCCCGGCATCACAGGGCTAGCTATTTAGACACCCGGCAAGTTTAGCACTCACCAATATCAGATTTACTATTATAAAAGTTTGATTACCTTTTGTTGTCTTCATCAGAATGCACTCCCAGGACTGCTACTTCAATAACAAATGTTGGTTTGGTCCAAAATAATCCATCGTTATATCCAAATTGCGGCGTTTTGTTCGTGCGTTCCAGACACTATCTGAAAGGGTAAATAAGGGTTGCGCGCATGGCGCAATTCGTGACAAAAAAAATCTAAATATTCCATTACCGTACTTCGAAGCATGTCAACCGCTGTTTAAAATCCATTTTTATGCCATTTTTCTCGTAAAAAAGCGATAATATTCCGACCGGGAATGTCCATTTAGCTAAACAGAGGAAAGTAAACAAAGCTTTCGGTCGACGCGGGCACAAGCCTGAGTCTCACAGTACTGTAACCAGCCACTACCCAAACGCGCTACTTTGTTTCAGCCAGAGCCTGCAAAGCCACGATTCAGCTTTTTACCGCCTTCTGAGACCCTATGGCAGCCGTAGGAAGTGTCACGGGACAGCTAAGATCCTCACTCTTCAATAAACAGAGACAAGAAGAACGACACCTTGTCAGACAGGCCACTTCCTGCATGAAATGTTCTCAGGTTTTTGCCTGCCATACGAGTTCTGTTATACTCACAGACACCATTCAAACAGTTTTAGAAACTTGAGTGTTTTCTATCCAAAGCCAATAATTATATGCATATTGTAGTTACTGGGCAGGAGTAGTAACCAGATTAAATCGGGTACGTTTTTTATCCAGCCGTGAAAATTCTGCCCCCTAGCCATAACAGGTTAACAGCCAGGAGTTCCCGGTTACCTATGTCAAAATGTCTCTCTGCAGGTGAGAGCTTGTGGGACAAGAAGGCACAAGGATGGAGCTTCTGATCCGAGGGAAAATGTTGAGACAGGACTGCACCTACCCCGGTGGCGGAAGCATCCACCTCGAGGACGAACTGGGGTTCTGGGTCTGGCTGGGTAAGGATTTGAGCAGAAGTGAAGTGATGCTTGAGTTCCCGCAACGCTGCCTCTGCCTCAGAGGACCAGTGGAATGGAATGGAGGTGGAGGTGAGAGTGGTGAGAGGTGCTGCCAAATGACTGTAGTCACGGATGAATCATCTATAAAAATTGGCAAACACCAGGAAACGCTGTAACTGCTTCAGATTCACGGGCACAGGCCACGCTGTGACTGCCCTGACCTTGGCAGAGTCCATTCATAGCTGTCCTTGAGCAATAATGTAACCCAAGAAGGACACAGAAGAAACATGAAACTCATATTTCTCAGCCTTAACCTCTATGGGCTAGGCGGGACGAATTCGTCCCACCTACGTAACAGCCACTTGAAGCCTGTGGCGCGATTTTCAAAACCTTAAAAATCCTATTACTTCAATTTCTCAAACATATGACTATTTTACAGCTATTTAAAGACAAGACTCTCGTTAATCTAACCACACTGTCCGATTTCAAAAAGGCTTTACAACGAAAGCAAAACATTAGATTATGTCAGCAGAGTACCAAGCCAGAAATAATCAGACACCCATTTTTCAAGCTAGCATAAATGTCACAAAAACCCAGAAGACAGCTAAATGCAACACTAACCTTTGATGATCTTCATCAGATGACAACCCTAGGACATTATGTTATACAATACATGCATGTTTTGTTCAATCAAGTTCATATTTATATCAAAAACCAGCTTTTTACATTAGCATGTGACGTTCAGAACTAGCATACCCCCCGCAAACTTCCGGGGAATTTGCTAACATTTTACTAAATTACTCACGATAAACGTTCACAAAAAGCATAACAATTATTTTAAGAATTATAGATACAGACCTCCTCTATGCACTCGATATGTCCGATTTTAAAATAGCTTTTCGGTGAAAGCACATTTTGCAATATTCTAAGTACATAGCCCAGGCATCACGGGCTCGCTATTTAGACACCCGGCAAGTTTAGCACTCACCAATATCAGATTTACTATTATAAAAGTTTGATTACCTTTTGTTGTCTTCGTCAGAATGCACTCCCAGGACTGCTACTTCAATAACAAATGTTGGTTTGGTCCAAAATAATCCATCGTTATATCCGAATAGCGGCGTTTTGTTCGTGCGTTCCAGACACTATCCGAAATGGTAAAGAAGGGTCGTGCGCATGGCGCAATTCGTGACAAAAAAAATCTAAATATTCCATTACCGTACTTCGAAGCATGTCAACCGCTGTTTAAAATCAATTTTTATGCCATTTTTCTCGTAGAAAAGCGATAATATTCCGACCGGGAATCTCCTTTTCGGCAAACAGAGGAAAAAATCACAAAGACGGGGGCGGTCAGGTCACGCGCCTAAGCCCAGAGTCCCTTGATCGGCCACTTGAGAAAGGCGATAATGTGTTTCAGCCTGGGGCTGGGATGACGACATTCAGGTTTTTCCCGGGCTCTGAGTGCCTATGGACGACGTAGGAAGTGTCACGTTAGAGCAGAGATACTTAGTAAAAGATAGAGATGGCAAAGAAGTTCCAGAAATGGTCAGACAGGCCACTTCCTGTAAAGGAATCTCTCAGGTTTTGACCTGCCATTTGAGTTCTGTTATACTCACAGACACCATTCAAACAGTTTTAGAAACTTTAGGGTGTTTTCTATCCATATGTAATAAGTATATGCATATTCTAGTTACTGGGTAGGAGTGGTAATCAGATTAAATCGGGTACGTTTTTTATCCAGCCGTGTCAATACTGCCCCCTAGCCCTAACAGGTTTAACAAATAGCTTATTCTCCAACAGCCTTTGGAAAACTTGGTGGACGTGTTCCTTGTGAGCCTCAAGGTTCTTCGAAAATATAAGAATGTCATCCACATAGACAAAAACAAAACGCCCAATGACATCCCTCAGGACATCATTAAGCAGGCTCTGAAAAACAGCAGGGGCATTAGTGAGACCAAAAGGCATAACCAAACACTTGAAATGTCCAGCTGGTGTGTTGAATGCCATTTTCCACTCGTTCCCTTCTCTGATGCGGACAAGGTGGTAGTCATTCCAGAGGTCAAGTTTAATAAACACTGGCACCATGGAGGGGGGCAAAAGCAGCACTGATAAGTGGCAAGGGATACTTGTTCCTGACAGTGATACTATTCAACCCACGGAAGTCTATGCATGACCTCAGTGACCCATCCTTCTTCATGACAAAGAAAAACCCAGCTCCCACCGGAGAGGAAGAAGGCCTGATATGTCCGACAGCCAGGGAGTCCTGGATGTATTCTTCCATGGCTTCTTGCTCGTGGCAAGAGCGATTATAAAACCTGCTACTAGGGAGAGTAGCTCCACGCTGAAGCTTGATAGCACAGTCGTACGGCCGATGAGGCGGCAGAGATGGGGTGTGGTGCTTACTGAATACAGGAGCTAGACCGTGATATTCTGGAGGAGCAGAAGACGGGTCTGGGGGTTCTGGAATGGACTGGGGTGCAGACAAGGCAGGAGGAATGACAGATTGTAGACAATTAGAATGACAAAATGTACTCCAAGTAGTTACCCTTCCGGTGGACCAGTCAATCTGTGGGTTGTGTAGCTTTAACCATGGATGACCCAGAGGTGAGTGAGAACAGTCAATTATGTGGAAACTGATCTTTTCCTGGTGATTTCCAGAGAGACGCAGGATAACAGTAACAGTTCTCTCCAAAACACGGAAGAGTAGCTTTCCATTGAGAGCATTGGCCTCCAGAGGTGAATCGAGTGAAACAGTGTCCAGGCCCAACTGATTAACCTCTCTAGGGTAGGGGGCAGTATTTTCACGGCCGGATAAAAAACGTACCCGATTTAAACTGATTACTACTCTTTTCCAGAAATGGGAATATGCATACAATTGGTAGATTTTGATAGAAAACACTCTAAAGTTTATACAACTGTTTGAATGGTGTCTGTGAGTATAACAGAACTCATATGGCAGGCCAAAACCTGAGAAGATTCCATTCAGGAAGTGCCCTCTCTGACTATTTCTTGTGCTTCTGTGGCATCTCTGTCGAAAATACAGCATCTCTGCTGTAACGTGACAATTTCTAAGGCTCCCATAGGCTCTCTGAAGGCGCCAGAAAGTGGAATGAGATCTCTGCTGTCTCTGGGCTAGGTACAGGAGCGCTGTTTGTGAGTGGTCAGGCTGGTGACTCAGAGACAGGAGATGCGCGGCCCCGAGAAGTGGCCATGTTTTTCTTTCAGCCTTTGAACGAAAACAATGTCGCCCGGTTGGAATATTATCGCTATTTTACGAGAAAAATAGCATAAAAATTGATTTTAAACAGCATTTGACATGCTAAGTATGGTAGTGGAATATTTTGCATTTTTTTGTCACGACATGCGTCCGCGCGTCACCCTTCGGATAGGGACCTGAACGCACAAACAAAACAGAGGATATTTGAACATAACTATGGATAATTTTGAACCAAAACATTTGTGGTTGAAGTAGAAGTCCTGGGAATGCATTCTGACGAAGAACAGCAAAGGTAATCCAATTTTTCTACTAGTAATTCTGAGTTTACTGAGCCTCGATGTTGGCGAGTGTCTGTTTAGCTAGCCTTGATGGCCGAGCTATCTACTCAGAATATTGCAAAATGTGCTTTTGCCGAAATGCTATTTTAAAATCTGACACCGCGATTGCATAAAGGAGTTCTGTATCTATAATTCTTTAAATAATTGTTATGTATTTTGTAAACGTTTATCAAGAGTAATTTAGTAAATTCACCGGACGTTTTCGGTGTGTATGCTAGTTCTGAACGTCACATGCTAATGTAAAAAGCTGGTTTTTGATATAAATATGAACTTGATTGAACAAAACATGCATGTATTGTATAACATAATGTCCTAGGAGTGTCATCTGATGAAGATCATCAAAGGTTAGTGCTGCATTTAGCTGTGTTTTGGGTATTTGTGATGCATGCTAGTTGCTTGAAAAATGGCTGTGTGATTATTTCTGGCTGGGTACTCTCCTAACATAATCTAATGTTTTGCTTTTGCTGTAAAGCCTTTTTGAAATTGGACAATGTGGTTAGATTAACGAGAGTCTTGTCTTTAAAATGGTGTAAAATAGTCATATGTTTGAGAAATTGAAGTTATAGCATTATAGCAAGGTTATAGCATTATAGCAAGGTTTTTGTATTTCGCGCCACTCGATTCCACTGGCTGTTGACTAGGTGGGACGATTTCGTCCCACATACCCGAGAGAGGTTAACAACCCCTCGGTCCAGAAAGCTCTCGTTGGTGCCTGAATCGATGAGAGCAGGCAGAGGAAAAGCCTGGCTCTGCCACACAAGGTTGGCCCCAAGCATGGGTCTGGGAGATGATGGGCAGGCGATTTGGCTCAACAGTATATCCCCCACTACTGCTGAGCCCCCTCTTTTGCTGGACACAGGGAACAAGTGGAGACCTGGTGCCCAACCTGGCCACAATATAGACTGCTCCTTGTACTGATACGCCGCTGCCTCTCCTCTGGAGATAGACGGGTCCGGTCGAGCTGCATGGGTTCAGGATTAGAACATGCTTAGAGATGTGATACAGTCGGAGAAGGAGAACAAGGCACTGAAGCAGATGTTATGGGACATGCAACCCTACCTCCCCACTCCCTCCGATGCTCACGGAGATGGTTGTCAATGCGGATAGTGAAAGAAGTGAGCATCAAGTCCACCAGGCTCCTCTCTGGACATCAACTCGTCTTTGAGGTTCTCAGTGATTGCGTTCCGGAATGCTCCTTAAAGGGCCTCGTCATTCCAGCCGCTTTCTGTGGCGAGTGTGCGGAACTCACATGCCATCACAGCCACACTCTGGGAGCCTTGACGAACGAACAGAGGTTGTTTAGCGGCATCCTTTCCACAGACCGGGTGGTCGAAGACCTTCCTCATCTCATCTGTGAATCCACCGTAGGAGAAGCAGATAGGTGACTGTCTCTCCCACACCGCAGTGGCCCAGGAAAGCGCTGCTCCACAAAGGCAGCCAATCAAAAAATACATCTTGCCTCATTCACTAGCATAAGAGTAGGGCTGTTGCTCAAATACTAGTGAACATTGCACAAGAAAGGCTCTGCAAGCGCCAAGATTACCATCATGGCGCTCAGGAGTCGGAACAAAAGGCTCCCGGGGCGGAGAAGGCAGGCTCCGTGAAAACTCCTTGATGTTCTCCAGCAGGGCTTTCAGGGTTTGGTCATGTTGCTCCAGAAGGGCGCCTTGACCAACAAGAATTGTGAAGAGTAGTGGAGTCTGCTGGGTTCATCTCTTGGCCAGATCGTGCTGTTAAGCGAAGCGACACAGGGGAACCAAGAGCAGACTCAGATGAGGAAACAGGGATGAATTAACCAAAATATTTATTGTTACACAGGGAAATATGGACTGCAGATCCGTGGAAGCTCGGATGAGTTGAAGAAAAACTAGATGTGGAGACTGAGGTTGGAGTTAGCTGAGTAGAACAGGGTAAACAGGTCCTGAGGGGAATCCAAGGTAGTGGTGGTGAGTAAAATCCAGAGCAAGGTAGTTGGGTGGTGAGATGTGGAACAGGAGACAGGAGCCAGAGACAGAGAGGTAATGAGCAGAGATTACAATCTGGCAGAGTGGAAGAGGCAGGACTGAGTATTTGTAGAGGTCTTGATTATGGAACAAGTTGCAGCTGGTAGGGATTTGCTCTGACTCAGCACAGCTGTCTCCTACCACACAATCACACAGAGAGGGAGAGGGAGAGGGAGAGGGAGAGAGAGAGTGTACAGGGGGAGTAACTGCAGGTCAAGAAGACACCGAATTAACACCAGAGGGCGTAGCAAGAGCAGATGTGACACAGAGGGAATCTTTGAGAAGCATTTGATGGTATTCCGTATTGGCATTACCAGATAATTAAAACATGTTACACAATACATGCATTATTTTGTTCGATAAAGTTCATATTTATATATAAAAACAGCATTTTACATCGGCGCGTAACGTTGACTAACTATTTTCCCTCAAATGCGTCCGGTGAAACAACGCTACAATTTAATAAATTACTATTCGAAAACATTTTTAAAATGTAATATTGTCATTCTAAGATTTATAGATGAATATCTCTTGAAAGCACCTGTAATGCCAGATTTAAAAATAACTTTACTGGGTAATCACACTTTGCGATAAAAGGGGATGCGATACTCAGAAAAATAGGCTACCGTTACAGGTCAGCGCCATCTTGGAACAATCGCATATCAAATCTAGTCTTGTATACAATTGTCAATAATCCCTTACCTTTGGTTGTCTTCATCAGAAAGCACTTCCAGGGATCCCAGGTCCACAACTAATGTATTTTTGTTCGAAAAAATGAATCCTTTATGTCTTCTTGTTAGCGCGTTCTGAAGGCTGCTCTAAAACTTCCGTCGGCTGCGGGACTACTCTTTCGAAAAAATGCATATTTTTTTTATTTAGGTTCGTTCAAACATGTCAAACGTTGTATAACATAAATCTTTAGGGCCTTTTTCAACCAGAGCTCCAATAAGATTCAAGGGGGATGATTGCATTGTCTTTCAAAACGTTTCGAAAGGGGAGGGTAGCCAGGGGCGCCGGCGTCATAATGGTGATGGCCCTCCTCATGTGACCAATTTCCACAGCGTCTCATTCATTCAGTTTTCACAGTAGAAGGCTCAAATCACTTTGTAAAGACTGGGGACATCTAGTGGAAGCAATAGGAAGTGCTCAATGAACCATTGCTCACTGTGTGAATTACAGGCAAAGTGGTGAAGTTGAGTCCGCAATTCAGAATTCCACATCCTGTTACGATCGGTCTCGGGGTTTTGACTGCCATATGAGTTCTGTTATACTCACAGACACCATTCAAACAGTTTTAGAAACTTTAGGGTGTTTTCTATCCACAAGTATTAATTATATGCATATCCTAGCTTCTGAGTTTGAGTAGGAGGCCGTTTAAAATGGGCACAATTTTTTTTCAAATATCGCTGTAGCGCCCCCTATCCTAGGCGACCGTCAAGAGGTTAACCTCTTACATCTAGACGTTCCGCTAGCGGAACACCTGCTCCAATATCCAATGATAGGCGTGGCGCGAATTACAAATTCCTCAAAAATACAAAAACTTCAATTTTTCAAACATATGACTATTTCACAGCATTTTAAAGACAAGACTCTCCTTTATCTAACCACACTGTCCGATTTCAAAAAGGCTTTACAGCGAAAGCAAAACATTAGATTATGTCAGCAGAGTACCAAGCCAGAAATAATCAGACACCCATTTTTCAAGCTAGCATATAATGTCACAAAAACCCAGAAGACAGCTAAATGCAGCACTAACCTTTGATGATCTTCATCAGATGACACACCTAGGACATTATGTTATACAATACATGCATGTTTTGTTCAATCAAGTTCATATTTATATCAAAAAACAGCTTTTTACATTAGCATGTGACGTTCAGAACTAGCATATCCCCCGCAAACTTCCGGAGGAATTTGCTAACATTTTACTAAATTACTCACGATAAACGTTCACAAAAAGCATAACAATTATTTTAAGAATTATAGATACAGAACTCCTCTATGCACTCGATATGTCCGATTTTAAAATAGCTTTTTGGTGAAAGCACATTTTGCAATATTCTAAGTACATAGCCCAGGCATCACGGGCTAGCTATTTAGACACCCGGCAGGTTTAGCCTTCACCAAAATCAGATTTACTGTTATAAAAGTTTGATTACCTTTTGTTGTCTTCGTCAGAATGCACTCCCAGGACTGCTACTTCAATAACAAATGTTGGTTTGGTCCAAAATAATCCATCGTTATATCCAAATTGCGGCGTTTTGTTCGTGCGTTCCAGACACTATCTGAAAGGGTAAATAAGGGTCGTGCGCATGGCGCAATTCGTGACAAAAAAAATCTAAATATTCCATTACCGTACTTCGAAGCATGTTAACCGCTGTTTAAAATCCATTTTTATGCCATTTTTCTCGTAAAAAAGCGATAATATTCCGACCGGGAATGTCCATTTAGCTAAACAGAGGAAAGTAAACAAAGCTTTCGGTCGACGCGGGCACGAGCCTGAGTCTCACAGTACTGTAACCAGCCACTACCCAAACGCGCTACTTTGTTTCAGCCAGAGCCTGCAAAGCCATGATTCAGCTTTTTACCGCCTTCTGAGACCCTATGGCAGCCGTAGGAAGTGTCACGGGACAGCTAAGATCCTCACTCTTCAATAAACAGAGACAAGAAGAACGACACCTTGTCAGACAGGCCACTTCCTGAATGAAACCTTCTCAGATTTTGGCCTGCCATATGAGTTCTGTTATACTCACAGACAGCATTCAAACAGTTTTAGAAACTTTAGGGTGTTTTCTATCCATATGTAATACGTATATGCATATTCTAGTTACTGGGTAGGAGTGGTAACCAGATTAAATCGGGTACGTTTTTTATCCAGCCGTGAAAATACTGCCCCCTAGCCATAACAGGTTAAGCCTACGTTGCAAAAATCTTGTTGACTAAAATGATACAGTACTGGTAGAGTTGGCTAGCTAGCAGTGGCTGCGTTGTTGACTTTGTTTGAAAATGTCGCTGGCTAGCAAACCTCGATAGTTACTCTGTACTACACCTTTATCTATGATACAAAGACAACTATGTAGCTAGCTAACATTACAACAATCAAATTGTTCCGTTGTAATGTATTTAGTTTCTACAGTACTGCTAGTTGGTAAAGTTGGCTAGCTAGCAGTGACTGTGGTGTTGGCTTTGTTTGTAAAATGGCGTCGCTGCGAACGAATACAGCTGGCTAGCTAACCTTATTAGTTTCTCAAAGCTACACCTCTATCTTTGATGCAAAGACAGCAAAGACAACTATGTAGCTAGCTAACATTACACTAATCAAATTGTTCCGTTGTAATGTAATGAAATGTAATGTAATAAATGTAATAAATGTAATATTACCCACGGAGCGAAATACAGCACGGCTACTCACTCCAGCATCCGGTCCATCCGGTAACATAGTATATGGGATTGATTTTAAGAAATTTGGCTTAATTAATTAGATTAATATTATGGTGTTTCTATTCAGAGAAAAAAAAATGAAACCCTTTTCGTTAGGATGGAATGGAAAATATGGCACTGTACAATGTGACGGTCGGGAGTAGGCAACAGGATTGGAGGATTCGAAATTGTTTGCCTTCATTAAACAACTTTGTTAATATTTCTGTAAATCAGTTATATTTATTCCCATAGTAATTCATTGTGGATCCACAACTAAATCAACATCTGCATTTTGAAAGATTGTTTAATTAGCTGAAATGTGTTTATTTGTTTATTAGGCTACTGTGCAGTCTACAATACATATTGTAGTAAACATGAGAAAGTGCCTAATTCCTTACATAAGAGAGAGCAGGCCATGTCTCTACTACAGAATGCAGGGCACATGGGAGACCAATGTTATTTCATAGATGTGATGTCTTCACTATTAAGTCTACAATGTAGAAAATAGTAAAAAAAATAAAGAAAAATCATGGAATGAGTAGGTGTGTCCAAACCTTTGACTGGGACTTGCTTAATTAATTTGATTAATATTATGTTTCTATTCCATGAAAAACGAAAACCCTCTGGGTTTCTGTTAGAATGGAACAGAAAATATGGCGCTGTACAACGTGACGGTCGGCAATACAGTACTGGGCTATTTAGCTAAAGAATACCAATTTAGGAGTAGGCTAAATTGTTTGCCTTCATTAGGCAACTTTGTTCCAATATTTCCATAAATCAGTGATATTTATTCCCATAGTAATTCGTTATAGATCCATAACTAAATCATCATCTGCATTTCGAAAGAGTATTTTTTATCATTATTTGATTAACGAAATATGTTAATTTGTTTATTAGGCTCCTGTGCAGTCTACAATACATAATGTAGTAAACATGGGAAAGTGCCTAATTCCTTACTCAACTCTAGTGAGTCTCATTTCGCCTATGGAGGCCTACGGTATATCGAAAAATATTTTTTTCAATGACATGACTCTCTGCCAATAATTACATTTAGGGGATTGGAGGACTCTAAATTAATATCTAAGGGGAATTTTTGGTTAGGATCTGTGAGAATATCTGATTATATCTTAGAAGCTTTTATATAATTCTAAATTAATCACTTTGTTTAACCTGTTGGGTCTAGGGGGCAGCATTTGCACGTCTGGATAAAAAAAATGTACCCGATTTAATCTGGTTACTAATCCTACCCAGTAACTAGAATATGCATATACTTATTATATATGGATAGAAAACACTCTAAAGTTTCCAAAACTGTTTGAATGGTGTCTGTGAGTATAACAGAACTCATTTGGCAGGCAAAACCCTGAGACATTTTCTGACAGGAAGTGGATACCTGATGTGTTGTATTGACTTTAAACCTATCCCATTGAAAAACACAGGGGTTTAGGAATATTTTGGCACTTCCTATTGCTTCCACTAGATGTCACCAGCCTTTACAAAGTGTTTTGAGTCTTCTGGAGGGAGATCTGACCGAACAAGAGCCATGGAAAGATGATGTCCCATTAGACACCTGGCGCGCGAGTTCATGTTGGGTACCCTCGTTCCAATACGTTATAAAAGAGTATGCATTCGTCCACCTTGAATATTATTCATGTTCTGGTTAAAAAAGGCCCTAATGATTTATGCTATACAACGTTTGACATGTTTGAACGAACGGAAATATATTTTTTCCCCTCGTTCATGACGAGAAGTCCGGCTGGCTTACATCATGTGCTAACGAGACGGAGATTTTTGGACATAAATGATGAGCTTTTTTGAACAAAACTACATTCGTTATGGACCTGTGATACCTGGAAGTGACATCTGATGAAGAGAATCAAAGGTAATGGATTATTTACATAGTATTTTCGATTTTAGATCTCCCCAACATGACGTCTAGTCTGTATCGCAACGCGTATTTTTCTGGGCGCAGTGCTCAGATTATTGCAAAGTGTGATTTCCCAGTAAGGTTATTTTTAAATCTGGCAAGTTGATTGCGTTCAAGAGATGTAAATCTATAATTCTTTAAATGACAATATAATATTTTACCAATGTTTTCTAATTTTAATTATTTAATTTGTTACGCTGACTTGACTGCCGGTTATTGGAGGGAAACGATTTCCTCAACATCAATGCCATAGTAAAACGCTGTTTTTGGATATAAATATGAACTTGATAGAACTAAAAATGCATGCATTGTCTAACATAATGTCCTAGGAGTGTCATCTGATGGAGATTGTAAAAGGTTAGTGCATCATTTTAGCTGGTTTTATGGTTTTGGTGACCCTGTCTTTGACTTGACAAAACATTACACACAACTCTTGTAAATGTACTGTCCTAACATACTCTAAATTTATGCTTTCGCCGTAAAACCTTTTTGAAATCGTAAAACGTGGTTAGATTAAGGAGATGTTTATCTTTCAAATGGTGTAAAATAGTTGTATATTTGAAAAATTTGAATTTTGACATTTATTTGGATTCAAATTTGCCGCTCTTGAAATGCACCTGCTGTTGATGGAGTGCACCACGGGTGGCACGCTAGCGTCCCACCTAGCCCCAAGAGGTTAATAAGTAACAATATTTTGGAGATTTCGTTTTCATTTAACCTAGAGTGAGGGAGAAAAGGCCATTCTTGAACATGGGGAGAGACATACTAATTTGTAAATAAAGCCAGTTTGTTATTTAGAATTATTTATTTCTGGAGAAACCTAACTTGATTATTTAGCAGACATCACTTGCTTTTATTCAGTCAACACATATCATGGAACATTTTTGTTTCTCCATGCTTTTTTCAAGCAGCGCGAAACGGTCCACAGCGGGAAGGCTATGTATTCTCTGCCCACTCGTGGTATCTTTCTTCGTTACACATCCTTAGATAAGATGAATAGCAGAACAGCATGGTCCGGGTGGCCCTTACTGTGCCTGGTGAGCAATTGGTCAAGTTCTGTTGTCAGAAGAGGAATGGAAATGTCAGGGTGAACTGAAGACCTGACGAACCCGCCATATATGTTGACTCTGCCTGTCGGAGGTGAATTCCAGAGCTCACAGGTGTGCCTGGCATGGATTGTGACTCCATCTCGATCCTCGCCCCTTTCAACGCAAGTGAGTCAATGATTCCAATGATTCGTCTGACAAACAAAGAACTAGGCTTCCTGCAGGCCCAGGCATGGATCGAAGCTGGCGAGACATTCAATAACGTAATCTCCACAGACTAATCAACCGTGGCCCTTGAGCAATTTGCTCAAAATTGCTACAGAAAAAAAGGAAGAAGATCAGGAAGACTAACGAAAGCACAAAAATGTTGATTGAAGAAATGCTGTTTTGATTTAGAAATGTAAAACTTTAGAGTATTTAAGCAACGAATACATTGCAAGTTGAGGGATTTTCACAACAGTCTTTTGTCCTGCTAATAGGAAACATTTGCATGATGGGCTACATTCTTTATTGTAACCACAATGTCACACATAATTTGTATCTACCTTTCCAAATACTTACAGAGTGGGGTTTACAAATGTGCGCTTTTAATTATTAGTTACATTGTTTTAGTTCCAACGAGCAGACTTTTTTTCTTTAGATTATTGTTTTATGTAGGAGGCTACATTTTTGACCAGTTGCAATTGTAAGCAGGCCTAATAAAAAAAATCGAACTTCTATAAGGCTGTTAACCTGTTAGGGCTAGGGGGCAGTATTTACACGGCCGGATAAAAAACGTACCCGATTTAATCTGGTTATTACTACTGCCCAGAAACTAGAATATGCATATAATTATTGGCTTTGGATAGAAAACACCCTACAGTTTCTAAAACTGTTTGAATGGTGTCTGTGAGTATAACAGAACTCATATGGCAGGCAAAAACCTGAGAAGATTCTGTACAGGAAGTGCCCTCTCTGACCATTCCTTGGGCTTCTTGACTCTTTTTATTGAAAACTTAGGATCTTTGCTGTAACGTGACACTTCCTACGGCTCCCATAGGCTCTCAGAACCCGGGAAAAAGCTGAATGATGTCGAGGCAGCCCCTGGCTGAAAAACATTAGCGCCTTTGGTAAGTGGTCTATCAGAGGACAATGAGACTGAGGCGCGTGCACGAGGCGACCCCATGTTTTTATTTTCTCTCTCTTTGTACTAAAACACAGATTCCCGGTCGGAATATTATCGCTTTTTTTACGAGAAAAATGGCATAAAAATTTATTTTAAACAGCGGTTGATATGCTTCGAAGTACGGTAATGGAATATTTCGAATTTTTTGGTCACGAAACGCGTCGGGCGCGTCACCCTTCTTTACACTTCGGATAGTGTCTTGAACGCACAAACAAAACAGAGGATAGTTGAACATAACTATGGATTATTTTGAACCAAACCAACATTTGTTATTAAAGTAGAAGTCCTGGGAGTGCATTCTGACGAAGAACAGCAAAGGTAATAACATTTTTCTTATAGTAAATCTGACTTTGGTGAGTGCCAAACTTGGTGGGTGTCTAAATAGCTAGCCCTGTGATGCCGGGCTATCTACTTAGAATATTGCAAAATGTGCTTTCACCGAAAAGCTATTTTAAAATCGGACATAGCGAGTGCATAGAGGAGTTCTGTATCTATAATTCTTAAAATAATTGTTATGCTTTTTGTGAACGTTTATCATGAGTAATTGAGTAAATTCACCGGAAGTTTGCGGGGGATATGCTAGTTCTGAACGTCACATGCTAATGTAAAAAGCTGTTTTTTGATATAAATATGAACTTGATTGAACAAAACATGCATGTATTGTATAACATAATGTTCTAGGCGTGTCATCTGATGAAGATCATCAAAGGTTAGTGCTGCATTTAGCTGTGGTTTGGGTTTATGTGACATTATATGCTAACTTGAAAAATGAGTGTCTGATTATTTCTGGCTGGGTACTCTGCTGACATAATCTAATGTTTTGCTTTCGTTGTAAAGCCTTTTTGAAATCGGACAGTGTGGTTAGATTAACGAGAGTCTTGTCTTTAAAATGGTGTAAAATAGTCATATGTTTGAGAAATTGAAGTAATAGCATTTCTAAGGTATTTGAATAACGCGCCACAGGATTCCACTGGCTGTTACGTAGGTGGGAAGATTTCGTCCCACCTTCCCTAGAGAGGTTAAATAACCGAGGTAGGTGTGAAACCACCCCTCCCCAAATTGAGCTAGGTGTGAAACCCCCCCCCCCCCAACTTGCAACAAATAATTGTATCTATCTTTCCACATCTACCTACACACGTATCTATTAATGTTCGGAAGAAAAAAAAATATATATCTAAAAAAGATACCTTGTTAATGTTTCACTATTTTTATGAAATTCACTCTCCTCTGAGGAGCCTCCACTAACTGTCGGACATTTTGAGTTTGCCCATGCTTAGGTTTAAGATGGGAAAGGTTAAGACAATGGAGTCACAACAATGCAGAAGGTCTACCGCTCTGAGTCAACCATGGGACCAGATCAAGCATTGTAGCTACACTGCTTATGCAGAACGCAAGCGGTCTGAAGCAGATCATGAGGTTGGTGAAATAAAATT
This sequence comes from Salmo salar, assembly GCF_965601325.2. Lineage (NCBI taxonomy): Eukaryota > Metazoa > Chordata > Actinopteri > Salmoniformes > Salmonidae > Salmo > Salmo salar. Next base: position 12,189,119 of record NC_138318.1, on the reverse strand, counting down.
GCAATTTAAGCTAATGCAAGGAAAAAGACAAAAACCATCTAGCCAGCTAGTTAACGTGTAGGTTGAAGGTTAAGACAAGGGGGTTCTAATATCCCATAACTCGTTGCAATTGATGAGACCAGCTTTGCTAATTAGAAACTGCCCTCGTAGTCATTACATATTTCTATAGGCGGTAGGCTACACTTTTCTGGGCAGATCACGCTAGAACCCTGTACGGAAGATATCCATATTACAGGGATTTACACTAGAGCTATCTCTCAACAGGCCTACAATCCCTGGCCTAAAGTGGACATTTTCGCTGCACCAAATACAATAACGTTACTCCGCAGAAAATGACAAAATGTTTCAATTTGATGTGCGACATGAGAGATATGCACTTGTTATGCAAGTGTTGCACACCAACAAATGGAGAAAACTGACACTTGTCAAGCAATTCATTTCAACAATAAGTTTACAAACAACAAGAGGGCTTAGTTGGAGTCTATTTCTTCGGAGCCTAGACCTATATAAAATAACTTAACTGGCTGAGGTTATGAGCCTTAACAATTCTTTAGTAAATGTTGAATAGTCTGTTGTTCAGCTGATATCCCATCCTGCTAGCTTGTGAAAAAAAAAAAAAAACTTTTTCTGTTAAAGGTTCCAATTGATGAAATGTTTTTAGCCACAGTTGGCCCCAACCCCAATTAATACATTTGGCCACAGTCGATAGCATGCTGGACATTGGGCTAGAATGTTGAGGGTTCGAAACCTGCTCCCTAAATGTTTCATTATAATATTATGCCAGTCTCAGGGCAAATAGCCTGACTTATTACTCCCATCTGGTTCCTCGCACTCTTCCACGCGTCATTCAGCACGCTTGTGGGCATGCTGGCAGGATGTACTGTTTTTTATTCTGTATATATGAATTGCAAAGTAGCCTTTACTTAAATCATGTTTCTAGTCTATTGCACAGTTACAATATGTAATCATTGATGTCCCAGGAGCAGGAGTGATAAACACTGTTGAAGTGTATAATTGTAATACAGTGAGGGAAAAAAGTATTTGATCCCCTGCTGATTTTGTACGTTTGCCCACTGACAAAGAAATTATTAGTCTATAATTTTAATGGTAGGTTTATTTACAAAAAATCCAGAAAACGCATGTAAAAAATGTTAAAAATTGTTTTGCATTTTAATGAGGGAAATAAGTATTTGACCCCCTCTCAATCAGAAAGATTTCTGGCTCCCAGGTGTCTTTTATACAGGTAACGAGCTGAGATTAGGAGCACACTCTTAAAGGGAGTGCTCCTAATCTCAGTTTGTTACCTGTATAAAAGACACCTGTCCACAGAAGCAATCAATCAATCAGATTCCAAACTGTCCACCATGGCCAAGACCAATGAGCTCTCCAAGGATGTCAGGGACAAGATTGTAGACCTACACAAGGCTGGAATAGGCTACAAGACCATCGCCAAGCAGCTTGGTGAGAAGGTGACAACAGTTGGTGCAATTATTCGCAAATGGAAGAAACACAAAAGAACTGTCAATATCCCTCGGCCTGGGGCTCGATGCAAGATCTCACCTCGTGGAGTTGCAATGATCATGAGAACGGTGAGGAATCAGCCCAGAACTACATGGGAGGATCTTGTCAATGATCTCAAGGCAGCTGGGACCATAGTCACCAAGAAAACAATTGGTAACACACTACGCCGTGAAGGACTGAAATCCTGCAGCGCCCGCAAGGTCCCCCTGCTCAAGAAAGCACATATACATGGCCGTCTGAAGTTTGCCAATGAACATCTGAATGATTCAGATGAGACCAAAATGGAGCTCTTTGGCATCAACTCAACTCGCCGTGTTTGGAGGAGGAGGAATGCTGCCTATGACCCCAAGAACACCATCCCCACCGTCAAACATGCTTTGGGGGTGTTTTACTGCTAAGGGGACAGGACAACTTCACCGCATCAAAGGGACGATGGACGGGGGGCCATGTACCGTCAAATCTTGGGTGAGAACCTCCTTCCCTCAGCCAGGGCATTGAAAATGGGTCGTGGATGGGTATTCCAGCATGACAATAACCCAAAACACACGGCCAAGGCAACAAAGGAGTGGCTCAAGAAGAAGCACATTAAGGTCCTGGAGTGGCCTAGCCAGTCTCCAGACCTTAATCCCATAGAAAATCTGTGGAGGGAGCTGAATGTTCGAGTTGCCAAACGTCAGCCTCGAAACCTTAATGACTTGGAGAAGATCTGCAAAGAGGAGTGGGACAAAATCCCTCCTGAGATGTGTGCAAACCTGGTGGCCAACTACAAGGAACCTCTGATTGCCAACAAGGGTTTTGCCACCAAGTACTGAGTCATGTTTTGCAGAGGGGTCAAAGACTTATTTCCCTCATTAAAATGCAAATCAATTTATAACATTTTTGACATGCGTTTTGTCTGGATTTTTTGTTGTTGTTATTCTGTCTCTCACTGTTCAAATAAACCTACCATTCAAATTATAGACTGATCATTTCTTTGTCAGTTGGCAAACGCACAAAATCAGCAGGGGATCAAATACTTTTTCCCCCTCACTGTACATATACATGTAGACACAGCATCATTCACAGAATGGAGTTTGAAACACCTGGTATTGGATATGACAGAAAGAAACTTGCTAAATAGCGATTTTATCAACAATAGCGATTGTCTCTACATTAACTAACATATTCCTCTCAATTGTACATTTTTTGCTTGACTCGTTATGACGTTATCACTACTTACATTCGCTTCCCCCGTAATTTTTTGTCAGCCATCTTGCTGAAGAAAGTCACCAGGGAGCGGTGGCTAGGGTCAAATTCGTCATTGGAACCACTCGATATGATTGGTCATATAAAAACCTTGGGACCCAAATTCATAATGAGTGCTCTACCTCCCCCTTGTGGTGGTCTGGAGCAATGAATGCGTGATGCTGGGTAACTCTAAGTCCCGCGGTGTAAACTCTCAACTTTTAAAGGAGGAACCACTGTACTTAACCATATTTCTGTCTGAGGTTATCCCACCAAACTTTGATCCAGGAGAGACTGACTGCCCCCTCTTATTGAAGCCACGGAAGTTCAAGGCCGACAAGCGGTACTGAAGGCATTGTAAGCAGAAAGTAGGATCCTCCATTACAGTGAATGGAAAAATAGCAATCTTCGTGGTGAATCTTCATGTAAGTAAAACTGTTTTTAAGATAATCATGGTACCAATCATTGCTTCTAATAAACCAGATGCATGTCCTTCAACTGATTATTTAAAAATCGCACACAGAAGATAGAAGGATTTAGTTGCTATTGGCAGTCTGCAGTACCCCGGTCGGTCTTCAACTTGAGTTATGGTATCATGTGGTCAATGGCTTTGTCCATTCATAAATACACTCATTGCTTTGATCCCTCATTCTCTCCACATGCTGACTCAAGATGCCTTTGAATCTGACAGCAGCTAATCATTCACATCAAAGGGCCAGATTAACCCGACCCGATCGCTATTCGCTTCCCAGTACTTCAAATAGACACACCTCTTCCTGCTTTATTGTTGACACACAGGGTTCTCATCAGAGCCGAATTAAGCCCTTCCACGTGTTCCGCACATTCTGAGGTTCCACAGACAATGCAGGGTTGCCACAAAACAAATTTGTCCATGGCTTTCAAAAAAAGCTCCTATAGTGGTGTTGGTTCGAATCACAACAGGCAGACATTACAGAGAGTGGATTTGTAATACCAACCGGCGGTCTAAAAAAAGTCTCAAACAGATTAGAAGGTGATTTAAGACCCCTTAATCTCATAAAACTGGAAAGGAAACACACATTGGGATTGGGGCTGAGGAACCTAATGCTGGTGAATTCCCACGCCATCACAAAGGTTCCTCTGTGTTTTCAACCCACATACTTTCCTCTGTACACAGTAAGCCCTTTTGGAATTCACAGTGGGACACTTGAACACCAACCTGCAGCTTTACAGACACAGAGGAGATATGGAGGTGGAAGACAAAACATGAGGAGAAGAGGGCCGCTTCCATTTTCAAATCAAGGAGGGGAGGCAAAGAGGAGAGATGGAAATGAAAGAGAAGAAAGGTGAGGAGAGTCAGAGGAGGAGGAAAAGACTGAAGTGAAGGACTGTTTAAAATCTAACTTGGAGGGACGACACAGAGGAGAGGTGGAAGGGCAAATGAGGGCAAGAGAAGAACAGAGGGAACACAGAAGGACTGATGAGAAATACTAGCCAGCAAAAGTTAGATGGATGAGATATCCCATGGAAGGGAGAGAGGAGAGAGAGAGGAGGAGAGGACAAGGAGAAAGAACAATGGAGTGTTTTTAAATAGAAGCCTCCAGATAGAAGCAGCAGATCAACAGAAGGAGTCCTCTATGCTTAATAGGGCATATCGGAATATCGTATCCGTGGAAACCGGAGAATAATAACAATTCTGGTCAGAGAGAGACAGATACCACATGCTAATGTTTGACTATCCTCCTCAGTCTCAAAGAAATGAACAAGGCAAAGTTTTACATTGCAACGCATTAGTGCCGTTAGTGCATACATTGTCTAACAGGCAAACCACAAGTCCTCCTCCCTTCTTTATCCTAACTATCTCTCATGAAGGTGCTATTGTCTGGTTATTAGTCAGGAAGACTGGTGGAAAGTGATCCTGGTCTGTCATCTCAACAGAGTTGAATGGGGCTAGGAGTTTTTCCTGACTTCAAGACCTGACCTGGTGGAATGGGCTATAACTAGGACCCAAAACTATTCCTAGTCAGTCATGTCGTGAAGAAAAACTCAGATTCACCCTTCATGGGGAAATCGAAATTGTATTAATGGGATTAATTACCAGTAATTCCGAGTCTAATTCCTGTTGAATAGTTTCAGCGGGAGAGTCTCCAAAGAGGGATTTGAGTCTCTCCTAAACAATGGTTATGGGGTGTAATTGTGCTGAATCATACCAAGAGGGGTATTTGCCTATGATTATCTTATCACTGGAGACTGGGTTATTTCTCTATGGTGAAATGGGTTGGTTTGAGTTTTGTGAAGAACTCCCATTCCCCCAACCCCAGCAATATATCCTACTGCTCCTCAACACAACAAAATACATCCTCATCCCCAGCCTAACCAGCTCCAAAAAACTACAACAACAACATGTGTCTCTCCACCACTGGAGCTGTCTGCAGTGATTCTTTGGGGTCCCATAGCTGCACTAGTCAGCTAATTGGCTACTAAAAGACAACTAAACGTCTTTACATAGCTCAGATCAGCTTTAAAACACTCCCCCAATTAAGTGACAGAAGAAGACTGCTTATCTGAGCACTTACTACTAATGTGAAGCAGGTTGGATGTGGTTAAAAAGGTCATCTAAAGAGGGAGGGAGAAGGACTCCTTGGTTGTGTGGGGCTCATAGAGACTGGGGTAATGTCACTGGGGAACATGTTCTCAGAAAATGTGTTTTTCAATCAAACGAGGCGACAGCCTCTTGTTGAGGTTCATACCCAGTAAATGTCAACAAGAAATGTGTATTTTCTCTATGAAGAAAATTTGAAAAGAAAGACACACACACACAACCTTAATATACCACAAATGACATCTACAACAACAACAATGCATTATATTTGCATTGACACACAGTGTGCCAATGATCTATAACCTTGCAGTGCAGATATATGGCACCCAATTACCCATTCCTCTCTCTTCTCTCTGCCGCGTTGCCATTAAAATGCATTGTTGGCATCCTAATTAAACTGTTATTTCATCCAGAACGCTGCCGAGATAGAGGAGCTATCTATCAGGTGGAAATGTTGGAGTTGAACATAGTCCAGGATTTTATTTGGGAGGCAGTCATTAGCACAAAAGGCTCCTAGGCTTTCTTTGCATTAGCATCCCAGCGAAACGTGGGAAAACTGGTGGGAAAAAATGTGTGGAAACATGACAGTGAAGGCGAGGGATCACGGAATGTTGTTATCTAATGAAGTGTGAAGGAACGGTGGGGTAACATGCTTAGATTATGAGGTATGTAAAACAGGGAGATTAACCTACATGGTGTTAAATCTCGTGCTAACATGGAATCATCTAGCTAGGTATGTTGATGACACTGGAGCATGACACATCAATACATGTATCATGCATGTTATCAAGCCACCGGCACAAAGCTATATCTTCCAATCCAGCTGAGCCAGTCATACTGATCTCACCTCATCTTCTATCATTAGACAAAGTCATGTTGATCAATTAGCAGTGATATGCTAAGGCTAACATACGTTAGTGTGTAATTGGTATGTAATCCTGTTAGTTGCCCCACTCTTGAACTGTGGCTGAAGATAATACTAGACTTTTGACCTGTCATTAGCACTAGAACACTAGCAACAGAACACTGGGTGCTGATCGCTTTTAGGAAATTAAGAAGAGTGGGGAGAAAGAGAGAGAGACCAAATATATCCCTGGCTATGATGAAGAATAAGTAGAAGCATTATGTTTGTGGTTTTTATCCCTTTGATGTCTTCAGTGGTGCAGTTTCCCATGACACTACTTTTATGGGTAATAACACAAGCAATTTTCTTTTTGCGTTCCCTCGGCATCAAACCTCTATCGCTATTTACCTTGGCTTTGTCAAAATATTGAAAGGATTGGTTGATTTCCTTTTGAGTTCCACCTAAATGCACATGATAGCATAGTTGACTGGCAAAACGCAGCTCTTCAACACTTCAAACGAGACTCAGGAGATAAAAGAAATGCAAAACACCTCTCAAGTTCCTCTTCTTCCATAATTTTAATAATCTCTCTACACCAGGTTGTATCTCAAGCATACACTCAAGCTACACTTGATTGAAACAACTACAGTTTTTTATTTTAATGTAGTGTATGTAAACAATACCAAAATCATATAAACTCAAAACGCAAAAAAAGAAACGTCCCTTTTCAGGACCCTGTCTTTCAAATATAATTTGTAAAAATCCAAATTTCACAGATCTTCATTGTAAAGGGTTTAAACACTGTTTCCCATGCTTGTTCAATAAACAATTAATGAACATGCACCCATGGAAGGGTCGTTTAAGACACTAACAGCCCACAGATGGTAGGCAATTAAGGTCACAGTTATGAAAACTTAGGACACTAAAGAGGCCTTTCTACTGACTCTGAAAACACTAAAAGAAAGATGCCCAGGGTCCCTGCTCATCTGCGTGAACATGCCTTAGGCATGCTCAAGGAGGCATGAGGACTGCAGATGTGGCCAGGGCAATAAATTGCAATGTCCGTACTGTGAGATGCCTAAGACAGCGCTACAGGGAGACAGGACGGACAGCTAATCATCCTCACAGTGGCAGACCATGTGTAACAACACCTGCACAGGATCGGTACATCCGAACATCACACCTGCGGGACAGGTACAGGATGGCAACAACAACTGCCCGAGTTACACCAGGAACGCACAATCCCTCCATCAGTGCTCAAACTGTCCACAATAGGCTGAGAGAGGCTGGACTGAGGGCTTGTAGGCCTGTTGTAAGGCAGGTCCTCACCAGACATGAACGGCAACAACGTCGCCTGTGGGCATAAACCCACCGTCGCTGGACCAGACAGGACAGGCAAAAAGTGCTCTTCACTGACGAGTTGTGGTTTTGTCTCACTAGGGGTGATGGTCGGATTTGCATTAATCGTCGAAGGAATGAGCGTTACACCGAGGCCTGTACTCTGGAGCGGGATCGATTTGGTGGAGGTGGAGGGTTCGTCATGGTCTGTGTCGTGAGTCACAGCATCATCGGACTGAGCTTGTTGTCATTGCAGGCAATCTCAACTCTGCGTTACAGGGAAGACATCCTCCTTCCTCATGTGGTACCCTTCCTGCAGGCTCATCCTGACATGACCCTCCAGCATGACAATGCCACCAGCCATACTGCTTTTTCTGTGTGTGATTTCCTGCAAGACAGGAATGTCAGTGTTCTGCCATGGCCAGTTAGTCACATGTCTGTGGAACTTGTTCAGTTTATGTCTCAGTTGTTGAATCTTGTTATGTTAAGTTTGCTGAAAATAAACGCAGTTGACAGTAAGAGCACGTTTCTTTTTTTGCTGAGTTTAGCAAATGGTTGAGGAAAGGTAAGTCAAATAACAATATGTAAACGTACCCTTATGTATTGATTTGGGTATGCTCTGAAGTTAATCTCTGGAGTTAACCTTTAAAGTCTAGACTTTGTTTTCATCACATACATAATGCATAATCTGATGTTTATGTTAACCCCTTCATTCAGTAGAACATGCCAGTGACTTCTGTGGATACCATACAATTATGACTCATAATTTTCAACACACTTGAAGTTGTCGCCACCATTTTGAACTTATTTCTGTTTTACCTAACATCCTCCGAAAACCGATGTACGGCTCCTTATAAATATTGATTAATCATGCGTGCACATCTCCACCTTCCTCCGTGTGCATAGCCTATATGGTGCCTGTCACAGTCCACCCTCCATGATTTGTAAACAAACCAAAAAGTCAGGGTCAGGGTAGCTTCGCTACAGAGCACAGTACAGCTATTGTACGACAAGGCGAAGAACCAACAACTCTCTTCCTCCTTTTAATGCAACGGAATTGAACGAAGTATGCAAGCATGACAGTATGCAGATTTGGATAAAAGCATCTGCTAAATGGCATATATTATATTATTCAGCTGTTTTTATGATAACGTAATTATCTGAAGAGCAAAGGTTAGGTAGTTAGGAGCTACTGTACTTGAAATGTAGCTATTTAACTAAACAACAGCTGGAACGACCAAGCTGAATGTTTACAAGTAATCCCACTAGCTGGCTACCAAAATAGTTGACCCTTAAGCTTTTTGTAGGGAGCCAAGGTAAGCAACTGTATCAGTGATGTACACTAGCTAGAATGTGGACAAATATATTTATAGCTAGCTACTCCCTTACGAAAACATATTTCAGTCAGAGTGCAGTACACTGTAGTGCAGTACACTGTAGTATAACTGTAGTTAGAGTGCAGTATAACAGCAGTATGTGTTACAGGTCCCAGTTTTGGGACTGGTGCAGCAAATAATAGTTCATGTAACACAGGATAAATGATGAAACAGGAGAAAGTGGCTTCTATTTCAAAGGTTCTCTTTTATTCAACATTCTCTGTAGTGCAAATTGTCTTTTTCTGTCTTTCCATTGTATTTCAGTGTTTTACATTTTTTTCTTTAAAGTGTATTTAATAATCTGTCTCATAAATCCCTGACATTTCATAAACATATAAAAAATACATCAGTTTACACATCAAAAATATTAAATTCTAATCCAATTCACATCCTAAAAAATGATTTACATTTATACACCAAACACATTTACTCTTAACTTGAATTCATCTGTTTATATTATAATTATGTTTTTGACTGTTGCCCACTGTAGCCTCATAGGAGACACTAAAACATGAAAGGCTTTAAAGGCTGGTACTGTATAAGTCATTAGAAGATACTTTATACCCATGGTCAAAATACATTCACCCATTGTAAGAAGGACTAATAGAAAGACAAGTCTATTGCAAATGACATTAATGCTAATTATTGGAAAATAACTGAACAAGCTAGCATAGCACTAACCAAAGCTACCAACCAACTGACTGGAGCAAGACAAAAGCTAACCGGAGCTAGCTAATAGCTAACCGGAGCTAGCTCTAAGCTAGCAGATTGTCTAACATTTACAGTAAAACAATTACAAATTTCTTCAACATCCCAGTTACAACATTGAATTCTCTAAACCCTTAGGAGTGTCTTTTTCCAAAACAAAAATGTCTAGGAGTTAACAATTCTTTTTTTAATCAAAGGAATGCATCGCCATCATTTCATTTTACACTCGACATGCATTTTCGGGCTAGTACGAAGTTATATAATTACTATGTAGTTGTCACGTAATGACCAGCAGAGGGAGTAGTGGTGTAGTATTTTGGTCAGGACGTGGCAGAAGAAGTCTATGTGTTGTCTAGTATGTCTGTTTCTGTGTTGGTCTTGTGACTCCTGATCAGGAACAGCTGGGGATCGTTGTTCCTGATTGGGAGTCATATATTTAGGAGTATGTTTGTCACTTGGGTTTGTGGGTGGTTGTGCTAACACTGCTGGTCTTTTGTTTGTACGTAGCCTGGTAGCCTGTCGTGAGTTCGTGTTTTTGGTTTCCTGTGTATGCTTTGCTCTTCTATATTAAAAAGATGAGTATCAACATTCCGTCTGCAGTTTGGTCCATACAACACGGCTTCAACTATTGTGACAGAACCACCCACCACAACAGGACCAAGCAGCGGAAGAAGGAGCAGGTCACTAACTACATGGACTATGGCGAAGAATGGACTTGGGAGGAGATTCTGGACGGGGCTGGACCTTGGCATCAGGCTGGGGAATACCGTCGCCCACGGGAGGAGATTGAGGAGGCGAAGGCAGGGGCGGCGTTATGAGGCTATGTATGCACTGGCGAGGAAGGCGGAGAGGCACCCACCATAATTTTTTTTGGGGGGGCACACGGGTAGTTTGGCTAGGCCAAGGAAGAGCCATAAGCGAGCTACCCGTGATTATATGGAGGAGCGTATGAGGTGGAGGGCGCCATGTTTCGCTGAGGTGCGCACTATCTCACCCATACGCACGCACAGTCCGGTGCGCGCCATTCCAGGCCCGCGCAGATGCCGTGCTAGAGTGGGCATCCAGCCTGGTAGGAGGATGCCTGCGCAGCGAATCTGGTCGCCGGTACGCCTCCTAGGACCAGGCTACCCTACTCCCGCTCTACGCACGGCAAACATCAGGCCCCTGCACAGCCCAGTTCGCCCTGTACCAGCACCCCGCTTGTACAGGGCTGTTAGTTCCATCCAGCCAGGACGGGTTGTGCAGGCGGTGCGGTCACGTCCACCTGTGCGCCTCCATGGCCCAGTCTTTCCGGTTCCCGTCTCTTGTGCTATCCTGGAAGTGAGTACCTCCAGTATGGCACGACCAGTACCAGCAACCTGGACCAAGCTTCCCATGAGTCGGCCTAGTCCTATTCAGCATGTTCCCGCTCCTCACACTAGCCCTGGGGTGCGTATCTTCAGCCTGGTACCACCTCTACCAGCCCCACGCACCGGGCTTCCAGTGCGTCGGCCCAGCCTCACGAGCCCGGCACCAGTGTGCAGTCCAGAGTATCCGGCACCGGTGTGCAGTCCAAGAGTATCCGGCACCGGTGTGCAGTCCAAGAGTATCCGGCACCGGTGTGCAGTCCAAGAGTATCCGGCACCGGTGTGCAGTCCAAGAGTATCCGGCACCGGTGTGCAGTCCAAGAGTATCCGGCACCGGTGTGCAGTCCAAGAGTATCCGGCACCGGTGTGCAGTCCAAGAGTATCCGGCACCGGTGTGCAGTCCAGAGTATCCGGCACCGGTGTGCAGTCCAGAGTATCCGGCACCGGTGTCTAGTCCGGAACCGAGGGAGACTGCCTGCGACCCGGAACCAAAGGGGTCTGCCTGCGACCCGGAACCAAAGGGGTCTGCCTGCGACCCGGGAACCGAGGGAGCCTGCCTGCGACCCGGAACCGGGTGAGTCTGCCTGCTACCCGGAACCGAGGGGGTCTGCCTGCGACCCGGAACCGAAGGAGTCTACCTATGACTCAGAACTGAAATTGACTAACTGTGTTGTAAATGAGTCTGCCTACAGCATGGAAATGAGGGAACCTGCCCACGAGCCACAACTACTCGAGTCTGTCTACGACCCGGACCCCAATGAGTCTACCTACCACTTGGAGGGCAGGAGGCCGGAACCAGAGCCACCTCCAGGATAGGTGGGTTGGGGAGGGAGGGTGTAGCACACCCTCCCTTCCCTCCCTTTTTTGTTTAGGGAATATTTTTTTTTGTGGTATTGGGGATTTTTGTGTTTTCTTTTAAGGTCCATCCCGGGGTCTGCACCTTTAGGGGGGGGGGGGGGTACTGTCACGTCCTGACCAGCAGAGGGAGTAGTGGTGTATTTTGGTCAGGACGTGGCAGAAGAAGTCTGTATGTGTTGTCTAGTATGTCTGCTTCTGTGTTGGTCTTGGGACTCCTGATCAGGAACAGCTGGGGATCGTTGTTCCTGATTGGGAGTCATATATTTAGGAGTATGTTTGTCAATTGGGTTTGTGGGTGGTTGTGCTAACACTGCTAGTCTTTTGTTTTTACGTAGCCTGTTAGCCTGTCGTGAGTTTGTGTTTTTGGTTTCCTGTGTATGCTTTGCTCTTCTATATTAAAAAGATGAGTATCCACATTCCGTCTGCAGTTTGGTCCATACAACACGGCTTCAACTATTGTGACAGTAGTTCAAAACCATTTTTTGTTGGCCTCCTTGCTCGCGCATGCTTTTTCAGTTCTGCCCACACATTTTGTATAGGATTGAGGTCAGGGCTTTGTAATGGCTACTCCAATACCTTGACTTTGTTGTCCTTAAGCCATTTTGCCACAACTTTGGAAGTATTCTTGGGGTCATTGTCCATTTGGGAGACCCATTTGCGACAAAGCTTTAACTTCCTTCACATCATTTTCCTGCCTCATGATGCCATCTATTTTGTCAATTGCACCAGTCCCTCCTGCAGCAAAGCACACCCACAACATGATGCTGCCACCCCCGTGTTTCACGGTTGAGATGGAGTTGTTTGGCTTGCAAGCTTCCCCCTTTTCCCTCCAAACATAACAATTGGCATTATGGCCAAACCGTTATATTTTTGTTTCATCAGACCAGAGGACATATCTACAAAAACTATGATCTTTGTCCCCATGTGCAGTTGCAAACTGAGGTCTGGCTTTTTATGGCGGTTTTGGAGCAGTGGCTTCTTCCTTGCTGAGCGGCCTTTCAGGTTATGTCGATATAGGACTCATTTTACTGTGCATATAGATACTTTTGTACCTGTTTCCTCCAGCATCTTCACAAGGTCCTTTGCTGTTGTTCTGGGATTGATTTGCACATTTTGCACCAAAGTACGTTCATCTCTAGGAGACAGAACGTGTCTCCTTCCTGAGTGGTATGACAGCTGTGTGGTCCCATGGTGTTTATACTTGCGTACTATTGTTTGTACAGATGAACGTGGTACCTTCAGGCATTTGGAAATTGCTCTCCAGGATGAATCAGACTTGTGGAGGTCTACAATTTTTTTTTATGAGGTCTTGGCTGATTTCTTTTGATTTTCCACTGATGTCAAGCAAAGAGGCACTGAGTTTGAAGGTAGGCCTTGAAATACATCCACAGGTGCACTTCTAATTGACTCAAATGATATGAATTAACCTATCAGAAACTTTTAAAGCCATGACATCACTTTCTGGAATTTTCCAAGCTGTTTAAAGACACAGTCAACTAAGTGTATGTAAACTTCTGGCCCAGTGGAATTGTGATAAGTGAAATAATCTGTCTGTAAACAATTGCTAGAAAAATTACTTGTGTCATGCACAAAGTAGGTGTCCTAACCGACTTTCCAAAACTATAGTTTATTGACAAGAAATTTGTGGGGTGGTTGAAAAACGAGTTTTAGTGACTCCAACCTAAGTGTATGTAAACTTCTGACTTCAACTGTCGATCACTTTCTCCCAGTTTGATCTTAGCTTCCCGGGCCCTCCTGTAATGGAGTGCATAACTGGCTGCAGGGAAGTCAGGCGCAGAAATGCGTAGCAAACGGAGCCCTTTATTGAGGCGAACAAAAACACGGCACTCAGAAAACTAACCACACACGGGTTACAATAACCCGGCGCAAACCAGCCTGGAGTACACATATATTTACACATACCAATTCAACACACAGACATGGGGGGAAACAGAGGGTTATATGCAAGACGAGTGATGAGGGAATGCAAACCAGGTGTGCGGGAAAACAAGACAAAACAAATGGAAAATGAAAGGTGGATCGGCGATGGCTAGAAGACCGGTGACGTCAACCGCCGAATGCCGCCAGAACAAGGAGAGGAACCGACCTCGGCGGAAGTCGTGACACCTCCCTGCTCACTGAGGATCCTAACCAGAACTTGGTCTCCAGGTTGCAGAACTACCCTTTTCATCTTCCTTCCATCTCTCCTTCTCTTTGTCTGCCAGCATTCACAACATCTGTATTAAGGTGTGGTTAAATCTCTCAGCTGGGTTACCTTGAGGATGGTATGGTGAGGTTCGGAAATAGCCAATCCCCGACAGCTGCTGGAGTGTACGGAACAGCTCATTCTCAAACTCTGGACCCTGATCATGATGCAGCTACGTGGATATCCAAATTGGGGTAAGAAGTCATAAAAGATATACTCTGCTGCAGTTTGTCTGGACATGTTCTTTGTCGGGTAAGCTAAAGCAAATCTTGTAAAATGATCAACCACCAACAGAATGTACTCATAACCTCCTGGGCTGATCTCCAGATGTACAGTAAGGGAAAAAAGTATTTGATCCCCTGCTGATTTTGTACGTTTGCCCACTGACAAAGAAATGATCAGTCTATAATTTTAATGATAGGTTTATTTGAACAGTGAGAGACAGAATAACAAAAGAAAAATCCAGAAAAACGCATGTCAAAAATGTTATAAAATGATTTTCTTTTTTCCCTCACTGTAAGTAATCAATACAAACAAGCTCCAGGGGTGAGTTAGACGTGATGCTACCCATAGGTGCTTGCACATGTACAATATGGCCGGTTTCTTCTGCTTTATGCACGGACATTTCCTTGTGACGTAGTTCTCGATTTCCTTCTTATTTGGCCAGTACAAACTCTCTCTAGCAAGGTGGAGTACTCTTTTGGTACCAACATGTCCCATGTCATCATGGAGATGTTTAAGGGCTGCCAGTCTACTTTACAGGAAGGACGAGCTGCTGTCTCTCATTGGTCCGCTTATATAGGAGCCCATTCTCCAGGTGCAGTTTGCTCCACTCGTAGAACATCTTCCTTGTGAACCCGTCCTCACTTTTCTCATTTCATCAGTAACTTAACTGTAGCAGTCTCCTTAGGCTTAACAATCTCTCCAATGGCTATGTCTTCACATTGTGCTTTCACCAGTTTGTCATGACCCATCATTGGCAGAAGTGCACTGGGCTGTCCATGGAGGAGATGTGGCCACATCCTTCCTTCTGATCAAGGCTACATCCTTCCTCTGGGCCGCTTGGCTCCCTTCATTACTTTAAGACCTGAAGGTCAGTTAATATGGAACATTTCAAGAACTTTGGAAATTTCTTCAATGGCAGTTGCAAAAACCATTAAGTGTCATTATGAAACTGGCTCTCATGAGGACCACCACAGGAAAGAAAGACCTAGAGATCGAATCAAATTGTATTTCTCACATGCTCCGAATACAACAGGTGTAGACCTTACAGTGAAATGCTTACTTACAAGCCCTTAACCAACAAGGCAGTTTTAAGAAAAAAATAAATAAAAGAAACGAATAGTTAAAGAGCAGCAGTAAAAATAACAATAGCGAGGCTATATACAGGGGGTACCGGTACAGAGTCAATGCGCCGGGGCACCGGTTAGTTGAGGTAATATGTACATGTAGGTAGAGTTATTAAAGTGATAATAACAGACAGTAGCAGCAGGGTAAAAGTGGGGGGCAATGCAAATAGTCTGAGTAGCCATTTGATTAGATGTTCAGGAGTCTTATGGCTCAGAGTCTTATAACCTCTGTAGTGCCTAGCGGTCGGAGACCGAGCAGTTTCCATACCAGGCAGTGATGCAACCCATCAGGATGCTCTCGATGGTGCAGCTGTAGAACCTTTTTGAGGATCTGATGACCCGTGCTAAAACTTTTCAGTCTCCTGAGGGGGAATAGGTTTTGTCGTGCTCTCTTCACGACTGTCTTGGTGTGCTTGGACCATGTTAGTTTGTTGGTGATGTGGACGTCAAGGAACTTGAAGCTCTCAACCTGCTCCACTACAGCCCCGTCGATGAGAATGGGGGCGTGCTCGTTCCTCCTTTTCCTGTAGTTCACAATCATCTCCTTTGTCCTTTGTCATCACATTGAGGGAGAGATTGTTGTCCTGGCACCACACTTCCAGGTCTCTGACCTCCTCCCTATAGGCTGTCTCGTGTGATCAGGCCTACCACTGTTGTGTCACCGGCAAACTTAATGATGGTGTTGGAGTTGTGCCTGGCCGTGCAGTCATGAGTGAACAGGGAGTACCAGAGGGGACTGAGCACGCACCACTGAGGAGCCCCCTTGTTGAGGATCAGCGTGGCGGATATGTTGTTACCTACCCTTACCACCTGGGGGAGGCCCGTCAGAAAGTCCAGGATCCAGTTGCAGAGGACACCTTCGAGATAAAATCCCGTTAGCGGGATTGGTTGGACAACAACCAGTGAGATAGCACGGCGCGAAATTCAAAACAAAATAATCTCAAAATTAAAATTCAAGTATTATACGGCATTTTAAAGATACTCTGCTCGTTAATCCAATCACATTGTCCGATTTCAAAAAGGCTTTACGGTGAAAGCAAAGCATTAGATTATTTTAGCATAGCACCTTAGCAACAAAAAAAAAGCCATTTTCCAAGCACGGATAGCCATCACAAAACCAGATATACAGCTAAAATTAAGCACAAACCTTTGGCAATCTTCATCAGATGACACTCCTAGGACATCATGTTAGACAATACATGCATTTTTTGTTCAATCAAGTTTATATTTATATCCAAAAACCCAATTTTTACATTGGCGCGTGACGTTCAGAAAATGTTTTCTCCCCATAACCTCCGGTGAATAGGCACATTTAATTTACAGAAGAACTCATAAATGTTGACAAAATGTATAACCGTTATTTAAAGAATTAGAGATAATCTACTCCTTTATGCAACCACTTTGTCAGATTTCAAAATAACTTTACGGAAAAAGCACATTGTTCAATATTCTGAGTACAGAACTTAGCCTTCAATGCTAAGCTATACAGTTAGCCTACAACCACGACGTCCACAAATCTCTAAAAATATGTTCGAAATATTTACTTTGCTGATCATCAGCGGAATGCACTCGGATGGGCACCCACTTCCACAAGAAAATGTTCATTTGTTCTGCAAAGTCCATCATTTATGTCCAAATACGTCCGTTTTGTTGACCCATCCAGAACACTTTACAATGCCATGTGGCGTGGACGCAAATCCGTAGACAAAATGTTCAAAGTTCCATTACCGTTTGTAGAAACACATCAAACGATGTTTACAATCAATCCTTTAGGGTATTTTGTAACGTAAAATTGCGATAATTTTACAACCGGGCAATAGGTATTCATCCCAGAAGAAAAATAAAAAAACAACGAAATCACGTGCACGCGCGTCATAAGACACCTGTCCTCAGACTGGCCAGTGATTGACTGACTGAGCCACAATTTTCTGCCCGGTAACAGGTGACGGATAAAACCAGTTCCTAAAGATTGTTGACAGCCAATGGAAGAGTTAGGAGGTGCAACGTATATCATATGTCACTGTAGTTTTTCAAGGGATTGAAAAGAAAAACTAAATTTCTAATTTCTCCCACTTCCTTATTCAATTTTTCTCAGGTTTTTTGCCTGCCATATTAGTTCTGTTATACTCACAGACACCATTCAAACAGTTTTAGAAACTTGAGAGTGTTTTCTATCCAAATCTACTAATAATATGCATATTCTATTTGCTGGGCCAGAATAGTAACCTGTTAAAATTGGGTACGTTTTTCATCCGGCCGTGAAAATACTGCCCCCTAGCCCCAGAGGGTCAATCCTCACCCCTTCGGCCAACACAAGTTGCCCCACGTACCGGACCTCCCAGTGGAAGAGTTTGCACTTCTCTTGCTGGAATTTCACTCCAAGACATTGGAGTGCCATGAGGACTTTGTGGATTCCGCATAGCAAAGAACATCGTCCAGGTATGGTATGAAACATTTGTCCCTGAGGGAGCTCAGCATCTCCTCCATTCTCCTCTGCAATACTGTGGGTGTGTTGGAGAGTCCAAACGGAATTCTCACCAATTCATAGAGTCCCCAGGGGGTGATGATGGCGGTGAGATGTCGGGAACCCTCTACTGTGAAACCTTGATAGTAGGCTTTACCCTAGTCTAAGATGCTGAACCATGAGTAGCCACCAAGGGTGTCTGTCAGGTATTGGATTCTGGGAAATGGGTGCCGGTCAGGTAGCGTCTTCTGGTTTAAGAGGCGGTAGTCAAAACAGAGGTGCAACGTTCCATCCTTTTTACGGACGCACACAACAGGAGCGGAGTAAGGAGTCTTTCACTATCCACCCCTTCATCAGGAGATCCTGACTATACCCCTTAACCTTTTCACGTACGATCAAACCGGTGTACCTAGAACACTTGATTAGAATGCTTATTTAGAACATCCATTTTCAATTGACGCAACAATCAGCATTTGAGCTGGCAGTACTTTTTTTCACAGAAACATTTTGCACAAAGTTATGTCCAGAATGTGACCAGTTTCTTTTTGGATGCAATGTTCAGACATTCACAGAAGTAGCTACAGCATAACATAATCATCCAAACCGGAAATTGTAGGCTACATTTGTCCTTGCGGAAAGATTTGACACAACACAAGTGGTCATATGTTTATAACTCTTGGCTGACAGAAACTACAATATGAATTAGCTAATAGCAATTACTATTTATAATTAATCACATCACGTGTGAGCTCCGGAATGTTTTTTTTCCGCATCAACCAAAGATAATAGAGGAGACAAGATGAGTTTGGTCTGTTTATAGTATGCATGTTGAAGGGGGTGTGTCGCCTATGATCATCCACTTCCCATCATTCACTTCCGGAAGTTTACCCGAAAGATGAGTGAACCATTCCTTCACCTCATGATAACATCTTTGGTCTGACAGATTATGTGACACCCAGAATGCATTGTATATTGCCAACAAACATGGCACCACACATAGCTGGCAAATTGTTTACCTCATTATAATCAGTACAACCTTCAAAAAAGGGTTTCCCTTTCAATATATGCAATAATCAGAATGCATTATTTGTCACCAGTACTTGTGAATAAAACCTTTAAATACATTATGCTACATACATACAGACATACATACAGTATGCGCCTGAAGTAGAAACGACAACACAATATACAGAAAAAAAGGAACTTACTTTGATAGGAACGCACACATGTCCAAAGTTATTATTTGTGAGGAAAACAACAAGGAAGGCAAAGCGATTGCCAGCAAGAAAATGTTCCAATTCTTGCAAGACCGCGCAAATATATGCATACTTGATCTGCACAAGAATGAGTGAAGTGCGGGGGCTCTCCTCAAAGAGAGAAGTTTATCGGCTCAGTAAAGCCTCAAACATAAATTGTCCGCAACGCTGAATGTGAATTAATGAGGAGGCGGAACACACCTCAATTCAAACTATTGTTAGAAAATACAACTTGTTAGAAAATAATTTTAAATTGACAAGTTGAAACATAGCCTATAGATAATTAGCAGGCAGCGCGTGTTAACTGTCCTGTTGCGTAATAATCACATTTTGGAACAGTGAGTGCATTCTGACATCACGTGCATAAAACAACTCACGCTGGGGCAACCGTTAGAGATATTTGGAACTCACGTGAAAAGGTTAACTCTTTGAACAATGGCTTCGGGACTGACGAGTACGCTTTCTGCACAGGAATGTCATCTTTGAGGTTGAGTGACATTTGCAGACTTGGAATACACCGAAGGTCATTGCTGTCTCGAGCAAATGCTGCTGATTCTTCATATAACATCTTCTTGGCTGTCTCTTGCTGCCTCTCATCTAGGTGACTGATGTCAACTGGCGGGTGCCACAGCTGGTGGGGTGGTAATGCTGTTGACCTTCACATTGAACTCTGATTTGCTGGATGAGTCTGTTTCAACCACCTTCTGAATGTGCTGAACACTGCCCAGAAATGTATTTTGTAGCAAGATGATGTTGTGTTTTGTGTTGTTGCCTACCGGCACTGCTACATATGGCCTCCTTGGGTCCTAGATTTCTAGCAAGCCTTCAGCCATATCCA
Source organism: Salmo salar (assembly GCF_965601325.2). Lineage (NCBI taxonomy): Eukaryota > Metazoa > Chordata > Actinopteri > Salmoniformes > Salmonidae > Salmo > Salmo salar. Next base: position 12,169,210 of record NC_138318.1, on the reverse strand, counting down.
GTTGCTGTAGCATGTAGCTGTAGCATCGGATTGGTCCATACTGGGCGGAACTCTACAATTAACCCAAACTACCTGGCCAGCGGCGATGACTACGTCCTGTTGGCCACCTCTCAGGTGTCCTTGCTGCACATTGGGTTTTATGGTCTGCGTACAGCTCACAATGGTTTTTGGTTTGTCAATCGGAACAGAGATGGCCCCACAGAGTAGGATAATGAGGGTAGGAATGAGTCTCTCTGGTTGCCCTTGGACCAGTTCTTCAAGTACGCTGAAACCAAGCATTGGCCTCTCCAGTGGTAGACTACTCACTAGAAAAGGGATGTTGATCGATAGGCAACCCAACCAGCGAAAGGGATGAGGTCTCCATTTACTGCATACACCTCCAGCTCTTCATCATTGTTAATGATTTCAATGAGTGGTCTGATATCAAGATCAGGTAGGTATTTGTCTTTCCAAATACAATCTATCATGCTGACTTGAGCTCCTGTGTCAAGCAATGCATTCTCTGCTAAGCCATTCAAGTTACATTGGGTCAGGGCTTTTCTCCCTATGAGTCTTGCAACATTTTCATTTTTAGCAGCTGGTGGGTCTTGTGAGGGTAAAGTGGAGGTCTTTCACAGCCTACATATCTGTTGTACACTGACAACTTCTGGTGTGATACAGGGAGGAGTATTGGTATTACTACATGGCTCTGTATTAAGCTCAGTTCTTTGGACACTATTAGCGTGGCATGATTGTCAGGGCCTGGTCAATGGGCATCCCCCTGCAGTGACCGGCTCCAGTTTTCCCAGCGCTTTGGTGTCTTTAGACAGCCCATGCATGGCCCTGTGACCTTCCTCACCGCAAACTACAGTTAGATAGACCCTGTTCGACACATTGCGAACAGCCTTAAGGTTTCTCTCTTCTACAGTCCCGTGTGGCTCAGTTGGTAGAGCATGGTGTTTGCAACGCCAGGGTTGTGGGTTCGATTCCCACGGGGGACCTGTACGGAGAAAAAAGAAAATGTATGAAATGTATGCATTCACTACTGTAAGTCGCTCTGGATAAGAGCGTCTGCTAAATGACTAAAATGTTGTGGTATTGACTGTTTCATTTAATCGATTATGCTAATGAGTGCATCTAGTTTGGCTGAAAGTTGTTGTATAGTGTCAATCTTGGATTTATGCCCAGATACCTCTGGATTGGCACTGGAGTCTGGTTCTGCATCTACTTCTAACTGCGTGCATGTGACGTGTGTTAACGAAGGCTAGGCCCGATGCCTCGTTGTCTCTCACTTTACTCACTCGTTATTCTCATCACGTCTCAATATTTTATCTTGTCTATCACTCAACCAATCAAGTGTATTTATAAAGCCCTTTTTACATCAGCCGATGTCACAAAGTGCTATACAGAAACCCACCCTAAAACCCGAAACAGCAAGCAATGCAGATGTAGAAGCACGGTGGCTAGGAAAAACTCCCTAGAAAGGCAGGAACCTAGGAAGATCTAGACAGGAAACAGGCTCTGAGGGGTGGCCAGTCCTCTTCTGGCTGTGCCGGGTGGAGATTTTTACAGTACATGGCCAAGATGTTCAAATGTTCATAGATGACCAGCAGGGTCAAATAATAATAATCACAGTGGTTGTAGAGGGTGCAACAGGTCAGCACCTCAGGATTAAACGTCACTTGGCTTTTCATAGCTGATCATTCAGAGTTAGATACAGCAGGTGCGGTAGAGAGAGAGTCGAAAACAGCAGGTCCGGGACAAGGTAACACGTCCGGTGAACAGGTCAGGGTTCCATAGACACAGGCAGAAAAGTTGAAACTGGAGCAGAAGCACGACCAAGCGGACTGGGGACAGCAAGGAGTCATCAGGCCAGGTAGTCCTAAGGCATGGTCCTAGGGCTCAGGTCCTCTGAGAGAAGAGAGAAAAGAGAGAAAGAGAGAAAGAGAGAGAGAGTTAGATGGAGCATACTTTAATTCACACAGGACACCGGATAAGACAGGAGAAATACTCCAGATATAACAGACTGATACCAGCCCCCCTACACATAAACTATTGCAGCATAAATACTGGAGGCTGAGACAGGAGGGGTCTGGAGACACTGTGGCCCCGTCCAACGATACCCCCGGACAGGGCCAAACAGGCAGGATATAACCCCACCCACTTCACCAAAGCACAGCCCCCACACCACTAGAGGGATATCTTCAAACCACCACCTTACAACCCTGAGACAAGACGGAGGAAAGCCCAAGAAGATCTCCCCACGGCACGAACCCGAGGGGGGCGCCAACCCAGACAGGAAGATCACGTCAGTGACTCAATCCACTCAATTGATGCACCCCTCCTAGGGATGGCATGGAAGAGCACCAGTAAGCCAGTGACTCAGCCCTCGTAATAGGGTTAGAGGCAGAGAATCCCAGTGGAGAGAGGGGAACCGGCCAGGCAGAGACAGCAAGGGCAGTTCTTTGCTCCAGTGCCTTTCCATTCACCTTCACACCCCTGGGCAAGACTACACTCAATCATAGGACCTACTGAAGAGATGAGTCTTCAATAAAGAGTTAACCTCTTGGGGCTAGGTGGGACGCTAGCGTGCCACCCGTGGTGCACTCCATCAACAGCAGGTGCATTTCAAGAGCGGCAAATTTGAATCCAAATAAATGTCAAAATTCAAATTTTTCAAATATACAACTATTTTACACCATTTGAAAGATAAACATCTCCTTAATCTAACCACGTTTTACGATTTCAAAAAGGTTTTACGGCGAAAGCATAAATTTAGAGTATGTTAGGACAGTACATTTACAAGAGTTGTGTGTAATGTTTTGTCAAGTCAAAGACAGGGTCACCAAAACCATAAAACCAGCTAAAATGATGCACTAACCTTTTACAATCTCCATCAGATGACACTCCTAGGACATTATGTTAGACAATGCATGCATTTTTAGTTCTATCAAGTTCATATTTATATCCAAAAACAGCGTTTTACTATGGCATTGATGTTGAGGAAATCGTTTCCCTCCAATAACCGGCAGTCAAGTCAGCGTCACAAATTAAATAATTAAAATTAGAAAACATTGGTAAAATATTATATTGTCATTTAAAGAATTATAGATTTACATCTCTTGAACTCAATCAACTTGCCAGATTTAAAAATAACCTTACTGGGAAATCACACTTTGCAATAATCTGAGCACTGCGCCCAGAAAAATACGCGTTGCGATACAGACTAGACGTCATGTTGGGGAGATCTAAAATCGAAAATACTATGTAAATAATCCATTACCTTTGATTCTCTTCATCAGATGTCACTTCCAGGTATCACAGGTCCATAACGAATGTAGTTTTGTTCAAAAAAGCTCATCATTTATGTCCAAAAATCTCCGTCTCGTTAGCACATGATGTAAGCCAGCCGGACTTCTCGTCATGAACGAGGGGAAAAAATATATTTCCGTTCGTTCAAACATGTCAAACGTTGTATAGCATAAATCATTAGGGCCTTTTTTAACCAGAACATGAATAATATTCAAGGTGGACGAATGCATACTCTTTTATAACGTATTGGAACGAGGGTACCCAACATGAACTCGCGCGCCAGGTGTCTAATGGGACATCATCTTTCCATGGCTCTTGTTCGGTCAGATCTCCCTCCAGAAGACTCAAAACACTTTGTAAAGGCTGGTGACATCTAGTGGAAGCAATAGGAAGTGCCAAAATATTCCTAAACCCCTGTGTTTTTCAATGGGATAGGTTTAAAGTCAATACAACACATCAGGTATCCACTTCCTGTCAGAAAATGTCTCAGGGTTTTGCCTGCCAAATGAGTTCTCTTATACTCACAGACACCATTCAAACAGTTTTGGAAACTTTAGAGTGTTTTCTATCCATATATAATAAGTATATGCATATTCTAGTTACTGGGTAGGATTAGTAACCAGATTAAATCGGGTACATTTTTTTTATCCAGACGTGCAAATGCTGCCCCCTAGACCCAACAGGTTAAAGGTCGAGACCAAGTCTGCATCTCTCACATGGATAGGCAGACCATTCCATAAAAATTGAGCTCTATAGGAGAAAGCCCTGCACCTAGCTGTTTGCTTAGAAATTCTAGGGATAATAAGGAGGCCTGCACCTTGTACGTGTAGGTATGTACGGCAGGACCAAATCGGAAAGATAGGTAGGAACAAGCACGTAATGCTTTGTAGGTTAGCAGTAAAACCTTGAAATCAGCCTTAACAGGAAGCCAGTGTAGGGAGGCTAGCACTTGAGTAATATGATAATATTTTGGGGTTTTAGTCAAAATTCTAGAAGCCGTGTTTAGCACAAACTGAAGTTTATTTAGTGCTTTATCTGGGTAGCCGGAAAGTAGAACATTGCATTAGTCTAATCTAGAAGTGACAAAAGCATGGATAAATTGTTCTACATTTTTGGACAGAAAGTTTCTGATTTTTGCAATGTTACGTAGATGGAAAAAAGCTGTCCTTGAAACAGTCTTGATATGTTCATCAAAAGAGAGTTCAGGGTCCAGAGTAAGGCCGAGGTCTTTCACAGTTTTATTTGAGACAACTGTACAATCATCAAGATGAATTGTCAGATCCAACTCTTTGTTTCTGGGACTTAAAACTAGCCTCTCTGTTTTGTTCAAGTTTAAAAGTAAAACATTTTTGCCATCCACTTCCTTATGTCTGAAACACAGGCTTCCAGGGAGGGCATTTTTGGGGCTTCACCATGTTTCATCGAAATGTACAGCTGTGTATCGTCCGAATAGCAGTGAAAGATAACAATGTTTTCGAATGACATCACCTAGACGTAAAATATTTAGTGAAAACAATAGGGGTCTTAAAGCGGAACCTTGAGGAACACCAACATTTACAGTTGTTTTGTCAGAGGACAAACCATCCACCGTGACAAACTGATATCTTTCCAACAGATAAGATCTAAACCAGGCCAGAACTTGTCCGTATAAACCAATTTGGGTTTCCAATCTTTCCAAAAGAATGTGGTGATCGATGTTATCAAAAGCAGCACTAAGGTCTAGGAGCACGAGGACAGATGCAGAGCCTTGGTCTGACGCCATTAAAAGGTAATTTACCACCTTCATGAGTGCAGTCTCAGTACTATGATGGGGTCTAAAACCAGACTGAAGCGTTTCGTATACATTGTTTGTCTTCAGGAAAGCAGTGAGTTTTTGCACAACAGCTTTTTCGAAATTTTTTGAGAGGAATGGGAGATTCAATATAGGCCAATATTTTTTTGGTATTTTCTGGGTCAAGGTTTGGCTTTTTCAAGAGAGGCTTTATTACTGCCACTTTTAGTGAGTTTGGTAGACATCCGGTGGATAGGGAGGCGTTTATTATGTTCAACATAGGAGGGCCAAGCACAGGAAGCAGCTCTTTCAGTAGTTTAGTTGGAATAGGGTCCAGTATGCAGCTTGAAGGTTTAGAGGCCATGACTATTTTCATCAATGTGTCAAGAGATATAGTATTAAAAAACTTAAGTGTCTCCCAAGATTCTAGGTCCGTCCTGACAGTGTTGTGCAGACTCAGGACAACTGAGCTTTAGAGAAATATGCAGATTTAAAGAGGAGTCCGTAATTTGCTTTCTAATGATCATGATCTTTTCCTGAAAGAAGTTCATGAATTTATCACTGCCGAAGTGAAAGCTATCCTCTCTTGGGGAATGCTGCTTTTTAGTTAGCTTTGCGACAGTATCAAAAATGCATTTTGGATGATCGAGCAGCAGTGAGGTCTCTTCGATACTGCATGGTACTGTCTTTCCAAGCTAAATGGAAGACTTCCAGTTTGGTGGAGCGCCATTTCCGTTCCAATTTGCTTGAAGCTTGCTTCAGACCTTGGGTATTTTCTGTATACCAGGGAGCTAGTTTCTTATGAGAATTTTTTTTGTTGTGTTTAGGGGTGCGACTGCATCTAGGGTATTACGCAAGGTTAATATTAGTTCCTCAGTTAGATGGTTAACCGATTTTTGTACTCAGGCATCCTTGGGTAGATGGAGGGAGTCTGGAAGGACATCTAGGAATCTTTGGGTTGTCCGAGAATTTATAGCATCTTTTGATGATTCTTGGTTGGAGTCTAAGCAGATTATTGGTTGCGATTGCAAACGTAATAAAATGGTGGTCCAATAGTCCAGAATTATGTGGAAAAACATTAAGATCCACAATATTTATTCCACGGGACAAAACTAGGTCCAGAGTATGACTGTGTGTGGCAGTTAGTAGGTCCGGAGACATATTGGACAAAACCCACTGAGTTGATGAGGGCTCAGAAAGCCTTTTGGAGGGGGTCTGTGGACTTTTCCATGTGAATATTAAAGTCACCAAAAATGTGAATATTATCTGCCATTACTAAGGTCCGATAGGAATTCAGGGAACTCAGTGAGGAACGCTGTATATGGCCCAGGATGCCTGTAAACAGTAGCTATAAAAGTAATTGAGTAGGCTGCATAGATTTCATGACTTGAAGCTCAAAAGACGAAAATGCGGTCTGTTTTTGTAAATTGAAATTTGCTATCGTAAATGTTAGCAATACCTCCACCTTTCTGGGATGCGCGGGGGATATGGTCACTAGTATAACCAGGAGGAGAGGCCTCATTTAACACAGTACATTCATCAGACTTAAGCCATGTTTCAGTCAGGTCAATCACATCAAGATTATGATCAGTGATTAGTTCATTGACTATAAGTGCCTTGGAAGTGAGGGATCTAACATTAAGTAGCCCTATTTTGAGATGTGAGATATCACAATCTCTTTCAATAATGACAGTAATGGAGAAGGTCTTCATTCCAGTGAGATTGCTGAAGCGAACAATGCCATGTTTAATTTTGCCCAACCTACATCGAGGCACAGACACAGTCTCAATGGGGATAGCTGAGCAGACTCCACTAAGCTAGCAGCCTGCTGCCTGGCCTGCACCCTATCTCATTGTGGAGCTAAAGGAGTTAGAGCCTTGTCTATGTTCATAGATAGGATGAGAGCACCACTCCAGCAAGGATGGATGGAGTCTGTCACTCCACAGCAGGCTAGGACTCCATCCTAGCACACATTAGCTCCTGGAATAGTTCAGTAGTGTTCTTTTCTCTTAACCTGTTATGGCTAGGGGGCAGTATTTTCACGGCTGGATAAAAAACGTACCCGATTTAATCTGGTTACTACTCCTGCCCAGTAACTAGAATATGCATATAATTATTGGCTTTGGATAGAAAACACTCCAAAGTTTCTAAAACTGTTTGAATGGTGTCTGTGAGTATAACAGAACTCAAATGGCAGGTCAAAACCTGAGAGATTCCTTTACAGGAAGTGCCCTGTCTGACCATTTCTTGAACTTCTTTGCCATCTCTATCTTTTACAAAGGATCTCTGCTCTAACGTGACACTTCCTACATCTTGCATAGGCTCTCAGAGCCCGGGAAAAAACAGAATGTCGTCATCCCAGCCCCAGGCTGAAACACATTATCGCCTTTCTCAAGTGGCCGATCAAGGGACTGTGGGCTTAGGCGCGTGCCCTGGCCGCCCCCGTCTTTGTGATTTTTCCTCTGTTTGCCGAAAAGGAGATTCCCGGTCGGAATATTATCGCTTGTTTACGAGATAAATTGCATAAAAATTGATTTTAAACAGCGGTTGACATGCTTCGAAGTACAGTAATGGAATATTTAGATTTTTTTTTGTCATGAATTGCGCCATGCGCGCAACCCTGATTTACCATTTCGGATAGTGTCTGGGACGCACGAACAAAACGCCGCTATTCGGATATAACGATGGATTATTTTGGACCAAACCAACATTTGTTATTGAAGTAGCAGTCCTGGGAGTGCATTCTGACGAAGACAACAAAAGGTAATCAAACTTTTATAATAGTAAATCTGATTTTGGTGAAGGCTAAACTTGCCGGGTGTCTAAATAGCTAGCCCGTGATGGCTGGGCTATGTACTTAGAATATTGCAAAATGTGCTTTCACCAAAAAGCTATTTTAAAATCGGACATATCGAGTGCATAGAGGAGTTCTGTATCTATAATTCTTAAAATAATTGTTATGCTTTTTGTGAACGTTTATCGTGAGTAATTAAGTAAATTGTTAGCAAATTCCCCGGAAGTTTGCGGGGGGTATGCTAGTTCTGAACGTCACATGCTAATGTAAAAAGCAGTTTTTTGATATAAATATGAACTTTATTGAACAAAACATGCATGTATTGTATAACATAATGTCCTAGGTGTGTCATCTGATGAAGATCATCAAAGGTTAGTGCTGCATTTAGCTGTCTTCTGGGTATTTGTGACATTATATGCTAGCTTGAAAAATGGGTGTCTGATTATTTCTGGCTTGGTACTCTGCTGACATAATCTAATGTTTTGCTTTCGCTGTAAAGCCTTTTTGAAATCGGACAGTGTGATTAGATAAAGGAGAGTCTTGTCTTTAAAATGCTGTGAAATAGTCATATGTTTGAAAAATTGAAGTTTTTGTATTTTTGAGGAATTTGTCATTCGCGCCACGCCTATCATTGGATATTGGAGCAGGTGTTCCGCTAGCGGAACGTCTAGATGTAAGAGGTTAAGTGGGCCAGGAGGAACACCTTGAGCTACGCTGGTGTTATTTCCTCTTTATTTATCAACATGTCTTTGAAATGTCCTGGTTTTATTATTCTGATCACTCCTCTGACCATTTCCTAATCACTGAAGTCTTCTTTGACTCCTTCCTCTATCTGCTTACACACACTGTTGTAGGTGATGTCTGATGTGTAGTCACCAATTTGACCCCCCTGTATTTTGAATTCCCTAAGGTGGAGATAGGAGAAGTCTCTTAAGGAGATCACCTTCTCGTGTTTTGGGTGTGTCGTCAACCCAGACTGCAGGCTTGTGCATGGCGTGTCACTGTATTGTGTTGTAGAGGATGGTTTGGACACAGTCTGTGAGGTAGGTACGGTAACATGTTGGAATAGTTTCTTGTCAATCTTCTCATAGCTTGCGAGCACTCTATGTAAATCAGTATTTGGTGTCATTTTGACTGTGCTAGCTGTGACTGTATGAGCTACTTCAGTAGGAGGAAGGATTATTAATGTGTCGCACGGCTCTATATTATCACTTGGGTCAAACAGTGGTGTTCCATTATGAGTCTGTTTAACAGCATCAACGTTATCTTTCAAAACCAACAATTCAATCATACGCCATCCTCTGACTCAAGTAATGACTTACTGTACATAAAGGTGCCAATGTACTCAAGGCAACCTTCATTATCATCCTCTTCGAGGTCTAACATTGTTCTTTGTCTTGCACTTCCTCCGTGGTATTGGCAATTTAAAAAAGTTAATTTGCTGATAGGCTGAGCAGGCTCTTCCTGATGTCCCACACCAGGCTCTTTCTCCCACTCTCCAACATTGTAACTTCTTCCTTTTCCTCACGAACGGTCAACACAGGCCAGAATCAACAATCAGTCTCTGCTCACATCAGTCTGTCCGTGACATGGATTTCAGCCGCAGCTCCGTCTGGTCTCAGATGTTATCTATCACTGGATAAGCTCCCGACCAACAGGTGGCGTCAATCCCGAGCGAGTCCCCAAAAATCAGAAAATAGTTCCTGTAACACAGGACAAATTATCAATAGGAAAACGTGGCATCTCTTTCAAAGGCTCTCTCAATTATTTTATTCGACATTTTCTCAAGTGCAAATCTTCGTTTTCTGTCCTTTCATTGTATTTCAATGTGCGCCGCCCTATGGGACTCCCAATCACAGCTGGATGTGATACAGCCTGGATTTTAACCAGGGACTGTAGTGATATTAGCACTAAGATGCCATGCCTTAGACCGCTGCCCCACTCAGGATCCCAAATTATACAATTACTATGTTGTTCAAAACCATTACATTCACATCAACAGGCAAGTTACAAAACTATATCGTGGTATTCAGTGTATTTTTGCACTTTACTGACCTATAACACAGGATAAAGGCTATTGGGGGCGGCAGGTAGCCTAGTGTTTAGAGCATTGGGCCAGTAACCGAAAGGTTGGTGGTTCGAATCTCTGAGCAGATAAGATTAAAATGTGTCGTTTTGCCCCTGAACAAGGCAGTTAACCCACTGTTCCCGGTAGGTCGTCATTGTAAATAAGAATTTATTTTTAAGTGACTTGCCTAGTTAAATACAGTTACATTTGATAAATAAATTATGAAGAGGAGAATGTGGCTTCTCTTTCAAAGGTTCTCTCAATTATGAGAACACACAGGTGCAGGATCGCATATAGTTCCATTGCGAAGTGAACACGTCTCACTGCCCCCTACTGGCCAACAGTAGTATAAATGCATCGCAATGGCAAAACCTTGGAGTACTGACATTTGAGTAAAAGCATTATTCCCCAGTACATAAACACAAATTACACAATTATCACACTTGACTGCAGTTTCAAAACTGCTATATTTTTTTGTAAAGGCTAATACAATAGCCCAACTCCTTGACCATTGTTTTGATAAGGATGTCACTTGGTCAAATCATAAATCATACTCTGTAACAAAAGCATTGCCTATCAATAAACTCCTTACAATGTATACATATCATGTAAGTTTACAGTATGTTCCCTATTACTGACTTAGTATAATCAAACTTCATCCAGATATTACACTGTTGATGTGTATTGAGTACAAAATTAATAGTTTGCTTGCAGTCTCCAAATAACACAAGTGTTCCTTTAACATAATGTGAATACTGTAATATAGGTTATAGTCAAGCGAGGAGGAAGTGGTGGCTTGTTAGAGCACAGACATGGTTCTAATTTCAGTGGTGGTCATGAGGTCCCTCATAATAATTGAAATATAAATGTGGCCCCGCTCAAACATATTGTAACATTGGGAACCCTCAGTAGTCAATGTGTGATAGGACCCTTAGCGCAGGAGTAGACTATAACGAACATGTAGGCTGTCTGTACATTGTAATCATTTATTTTCCATTCCAGTATTTGCTCAGCTTTTAACCTCTATGGGCTAGGTAGGACGCTTGCGTCCCACCTACGTAACAGCCACTGGCAGCCTGTGGCGCGATTTTCAAAACCTTAAAAATCCTATTACTTCAATTTCTCAAACATATGACTATTTTACAGCTATTTAAAGACAAGACTCTCGTTAATCTAACCACACTGTCCGATTTCAAAAAGGCTTTACAACGAAAGCAAAACATTAGATTATGTCAGCAGAGTACCAAGCCAGAAATAATCAGACACCCATTTTTCAAGCCAGCATATAATGTCACCAAAACCCAGAAGACAGCTAAATGCAGCACTCACCTTTGATGATCTTCATCAGATGACAACCCTAGGACATTATGTTATACAATACATGCATGTTTTGTTCAATCAAGTTCATATTTATATGAAAAACCAGCTTTTTACATTAGCATGTGATGTTCAGAACTAGCATACCCCCCGCAAACTTCCGGGGAATTCGCTAACATTTTACTAAATTACTCACGATAAACGTTCACAAAAAGCATAACAATTATTTTAAGAATTATAGATACAGACCTCCTCTATGCACTCGATATGTCCGATTTTAAAATAGCTTTTTGGTGAAAGCACATTTTGCAATATTCTAAGTACATAGCCCAGGCATCACGGGCTCGCTATTTAGACACCCGGCAAGTTTAGCACTCACCATAATCATATTTACTATTATAAAAGTTTGATTACCTTTTGTTGTCTTCGTCAGAATGCACACCCAGGACTGCTACTTCAATAACAAATGTTGGTTTGGTCCAAAATAATCCATCGTTATATCCGAATAGCGGCGTTTTGTTCGTGCGTTCCAGACACTATCCGAAATAGTAAAGAAGTGTCGCGCGCATGGCGCAATTCGTGACAATAAAATTCTAAATATTCCATTACCGTACTTCGAAGCATGTCAACCGCTGTTTAAAATCAATTTTTACGACATTTTTCTCGTAGAAAAGCGATAATATTCCGACAGGGAATCTCCTTTTCGGCAAACAGAGGAAAAAATCCCAAAGGCGGGGGCGGTCGGGTCACGCGCATAAGCCCAGTGTCCCTTGATCGACCACTTGAGAAAGGCGATAATGTGTTTCAGCCTGGGGCTGGAATGACGACATTCTGTTTTTTTCCCGGGCTCTGAGCGCCTATGGACGACGTGGGAAGTGTCACGTTAGAGCAGAGATCCTTAGTAAATGATAGAGATGGAAAAGAAGTTCAAGAAATGGTTAGACAGGCCACTTCCTGTAAAGGAATCTCTCAGGTTTTGACCTGCCATTTGAGTTCTGTTATACTCACAGACACCATTCAAACAGTTTTAGAAAATTTAGGGTGTTTTCTATCCATATGTAATAAGTATATGCATATTCTAGTTACTGGGTAGGAGTGGTAACCAGATTAAATCAGGTATGTTTTTTATCCAGCCGTGTCAATACTGCCCCCTAGCCCTAACAGGTTAATTGTCGTTGGTTATGAAAACATTATCAGAACAGACATTGAATGATAAACAGAACAAAACATGGGCCCATTCTGTGATTTTCTTCATTCACATCCTCACTTTGTCAACATTTAAATATTGCTGCTTGATCAACCTCTGTCCTTGGTTTGCATCACACAGCCCGGAAGTCCTCAGTCCTGTAAGACACATGAAACACATACTGTACTGTAGGTAGGTTGGTTGGTGAATTGCCATTATGTCTGTTATGGATCCGGTCCTGACATTAACATTTTGCTGTTCTCAGTTTAGCCCAGAGATCTGAGAATCAGGCAGAGATTCTCTCTTCTGTATACAGTCAAGACAGTGTTATTGGGGCCCTACTCACTGTCTACATCAACACCTGGGTCAAGCCACCCATGATTGTCCAGGCTTGTTGTAGTCCTGACTCTACTCTACTTCACCTAGGTGGCGGAGGGATTTTAGCAGGGTTGGACAATCATGGACGGTGACCTGATTTGCATTTTTTTGGGAGAGCGAGAATCCTCTCTCCGTTTTCTGGGCATGTGTGAGCTTTGATGTTATTTACAGTGACATAGGCCTACCTTCACAATAATCTACTCAAATGAATGTGTACACTGCATTTTTATGGACAAACCTCAGTGAGACTGAATTGTTATTGTCTGTTGATACCAGAAACACAGAGACAAAGGTTGAGTTTGTGCACAGTCACTGTCACGCCCTGACCATAGAGAGCCTTTGTATTCTCTATTTTGGTTAGATCGGGGTGTGACTAGGGGGGGTGTTTCTATCTAGTCGTTCTGTTTCTATGTTGGCCTGGTATGGTTCCCAATCAGAGGCAGCTGTTTATCGTTGTCTCTGATTGGGGATCATATTTAGGCAGCCATTTCCCCACTATGTTTTGTGGGATTTTGTTTATGTGTAGTGGCCTGTGAGCACTCCATAGCTTCACGTGTTTGTTAGTCTTTATTGTTTTCGTGAGTGTTGTTTAATAAATATGTGGAACTCTACGTACGCTGCGCCTTGGTCTGAGTATGATTACAATGACCGTCTTGACAGAAGATCCCACCACAACAGGACCAAGCAGCGTGCCCAGGAGGAGATGGCATTCTGGACTTACGAGGAGATTGAGGAGAGAATAAGCTGGACTTGGGAGGAAGTCTTGGCAAGATACGAAAGCCTGCCGTGGAAGCAGACGCAAGGAGAGAAGGGAGGACAGCGAGGACGCCGGGATTCGTGGCCATAAAGGCAGCCCAAAATATGACTATTTTACACCATTTTAAAGACAAGACTCTCGTTAATCTAACCACACTGTCCGATTTCAAAAAGGCTTTACAACGGAAGCAAAACATTAGATTATGCCAGCAGAGTACCCAGCCAGAAATAATCAGACACCCATTTTTCAAGCTAGCATATAATGTCACATAAACCCAAACCACAGCTAAATGTAGCACTAACCTTTGATGACCTTCATCAGATGACAACCCTAGGACATTATGTTATACAATACATGCATGTTTTGTTCAATCAAGTTCATATTTATATCAAAAACCAGCTTTTTACATTAGCATGTGACTAGCATGTGACTAGCATTCCCACCGAACACTGCCGGTGAATTTACTAAATTACTCACGATAAACGTTCACAAAAAGCATAACAATTATTTTAAGAATTATAGATACAGAACTCCTCTATGCACTCGATATGTCCGATTTTAAAATAGCTTTTCGGTGAAAGCACATTTTGCAATATTCTCAGTAGATAGCCCGGCATCACAGGGCTAGCTATTTAGACACCCAGCAAGTTTAGCACTCATCAAAGTCAGATTTACTATAAGAAAAATGTTATTACCTTTGTTGTCTTCGTCATAATGCACTCCCACGACTTCTACTTCAATAACAAATGTTGGTTTGGTCCAAAATAATCCATCGTTATATCCAAACAGCGGCGTTTTGTTCGTGCTTTCAAGACACTATCCTAAAGGGTAAATAAGGGTGGCGAGCATGGCGCAATTTGTGACAAAAAAATTCTAAATATTACATTACCGTACTTCGAAGCATGTCAACCGCTGTTTAACCTGTTTGGGCTAGGGGGCAGTATTGAGAATTTTGGAAAAAATATGTGCCCATTTTTAACTGCCTCCTACACCAACTCAGAAGCTAGAATATGCATATTATTGTTCAGGTTTGGATAGAAAACACCCTAAAGTTTCTAAAACTGTTTGAATGGTGTCTGTGAGTATAACAGAACTCCTATGGCAGGCAAAAACCTGACAAGGTTTCATGCAGGAAGTGGCCTGTCTGACAAGGAGTCGTGCGTCTTGCATCTGTTTATTGAAAAGTAAGGATCTTAGCTGTAACGTGACAATTCCCAGGGCTCCAATAGGCTCTCAGGACGCGGGAAAATCATGAAGGTTGACGAGGCAGCCTCAGGCTGAAACAGATTATCATCTTATTCAAGTGTCCCATTAGGTGACAATGGAGTGAGGCGCGTGCGCGATTAGCCCCCGTGGAGTATTTTAATTCGGCTGTTTAGTTTATTGCAGATTCCCGGTCGGAATATTATCGCTTTTCTACGAGATAAATGGCATAAAAATTGGTTTTAAACAGCGGTTGACATGCTTCGAAGTACGGTAATGGAATATTTAGACATTTTTTGTCACGCCATGCGCTATGCTCGTGACCGTGGATTACCATTCTGATAGTGTCTAGAACTCACGAACAAAACGTCGCTGTTTGGATATAATGATGGATTATTTGGGACCAAACCTACATTTGTTATTGAAGTAGAAGTCCTGGGACTGCATTCTGTCGAAGAACAAGAAACGTAAGAACATTTTTCTTATAGGAAATGTGATTTTGGTGAAGGCTGAACTGCGTGGGTGTCTAAATAACTAGCCCTGTGATGCCGGGCTATGTACTTAGAATATTGCAAAATGTGCTTCATCCGAAAAGCTATTTTAAAATCGGACATATCGAGTGCATAGAGGAGTAATGTATCTATAATTCTTAAAATAATTGTTATGCTTTTTGTGAACGTTTATCGTGAGTAATTTAGCAAACTGTTAGTAAATTCCCCGGAAGTTTGCTAGTATGCTAGTTCTGAACGTCACATGCTAATGTAAAAAGCTGGTTTTTGATATAAATATGAACTTGATTGAACAAAACATGCATGTATTGTATAACATAATGTCCTAGGGTTGTCATCTGATGAAGATCATCAAAGGTGAGTGCTGCATATAGCTGTCTTCTGGGTTTTGGTGACATTATATGCTGGCTTGAAAAATGGGTGTCTGATTATTTATGGCTTGGTACTCTGCTGACATAATCTAATGTTTTGCTTTCGTTGTAAAGCCTTTTTGAAATCGGACAGTGTGGTTAGATTAACGAGAGTCTTGTCTTTAAATAGCTGTAAAATAGTCATATGTTTGAGAAATTGAAGTAATAGGATTTTTAAGGTTTTGAAAATCGCGCCACAGGCTGCAAGTGGCTGTTACGTAGGTGGGACGAATTCGTCCCGCCTAGCCCAGAGAGGTTAAAATCAATTTTTATGCCATTTTTCTCATAAATAAGCGATAATATTCCGACCGGGAATCTGCGTTTAGCTAAACAGACAAAGGAAAAGAAAGGATTCGGTCGAAGCGGGCACGCGCCTATGCCCATAGTACTCTGAGTGGCCACTTGCCAAAAGCGATAAAGTGATTCAGCCAGAGCCTGCCTCGATATCGTTCAGCTTTTTCCCGGGCTCTGAGACCCTATGGAAGCCATAGGAAGTGTCACGTTATTGCACAGATCCTGAGTCTTCAATAAAAAGAGCCAAGATGAAACACTACTTCTCAGACAGGCCACTTCCTGCTTGAAATCTTCTCAGGTTTTGGCCTGCCATATGAGTTCTGTTATACTCACAGACACCATTCAAACAGTTTTAGAAACTTTAGGGTGTTTTCTATCCAAAGCCAATAATTATATGCATATTCTAGTTACTGGGCAGGAGTAGTAACCAGATTAAATCGGGTACGTTTTTTATCCGGCCGTGTCAATACTGCCCCCTAGCCCTAACAGGTTAATAAATATTGTAAGACTCCAACCATCTGCCTCCTGTGTCTGCATCACCTTGTGTCATGATATAAATAATGTACTTGTTTCAGTAATCTTGCTCTGATTTGTCATCCAGAGGGTCCCAGAGATAAAATGTAGCATAGTTTTGTTTGATAAAATCTATTTTTATATTCAAATGTGGGAACTGGGTTTTACAGTTTAAACCCTTGCTAACAGTGAAATGCTTACTTATGGGCCCTTCCCCCAACAACTACAGCCCTGTCGATGTGGATAGGTTAAGATTAAAGTAAATTGTTTTCCTGATTATGCAAGCCATTAACAAAACACAATAGCAGCCCCACCTTCCCTATTACTCCTGAACACAACAGCATGTCGATGTTTATATTAGGATGGGCTCCGCGGCTCCAAATATAATGAAATAACAGGGAGGAGCAGGACTGACGTTGGTAATGAATCCACACCCACAGCCACAACCCTATTTCTCAGAGTGAGGAGAGAGGGTGTAAGGGCTGGAGCAAATTAAAAGAACATCAATGCGCGTTGAGAGATTGATGCTCCTTAGCCGTCGGAGATGTAAAGTCAATGGAGCGTCGGCACCATCTGTTTTAAATGAGGAAGGGTTTTTAACAAAAGAGGATCTGATGGGCTGGCAAACTGCACTGTGGATACATACTGAGTGGTTGAACATTAGCTATCGCTAAGATCCTCATATTTCCCTACAGTAGTATTATAGCCTTCTTATTATCTCTTTTTAATTGTTTAATTGTGATTTTACCTTTGTTTGTATAATGTACACGTCCTTGGGAACAACTAGAGGTTACTATTATTGCTTTGTATTGATTTGTTTTATTGGATTCTCATTAGCAGGCTTACAGCCAGGTACAATACGGTATGATTCTTACTCTTCTTACTGTTGGAGGAGATGAGAAGAGCCAGAGCGTTAGTGTTGTCTAGCTACATTAATTGACACAGTTAGTAATGAAATGCCTTGGCTGATTTGTACTGCTAGAAACAGTATACAGAGACCTTGACTTCCGAGGTGGGAGATTGTGGTGGAGATTCTATTCAACAATAATCCATAAAACGTGTTTTTCTTGGCAACGTTGCAAATATATTGAAAACATAGTTTTTCACAACAGAAATGGAGTAACTTAGAACCAGTACCATCTGGTCATATCTCATATTTTCAACTCATCTGTTCTTTCCAAGACCTGCAGCAGAGTGACAATGACAGTGGCATGACTTAGGGCTCGATTCAGTCCGTAGTGTGGAAGACCTGCACTACAGCACAATGTAAATGTATAGGCAATGTACCCGCGTTTGCGGAGACTGCATTCACAGCAAACGCTGCTTACGTCGTCTCAATCATAAATTACCTTTAAATTGAAATCGTTCTACGGCACGGATTTTCAGCACTAGGATTGAGTAGAGAGCCCTTACATCCATTCACTCATGCATGAAGCTGTATAATTGTTTATAATTCTATAGACTGTACTGTATGAATGATATTTTATACTGTATGGCATTTGATTAACCTGTCTGGGCTAGGGGGCAGTATTTTCACGGCCGGATGGAAAACGTACCCAATTTAAACAGGTTACTACTCTGGCCAAGAAACTAGAATATGCATATTATTAGTAGATTTGGATAGAAAACACTCTGAAGTTTCTAAAACTGTTTGAATGGTGTCTGTGAGTATAACATCACTCATATGGCAGGTAAAAACTTGAGAAAAATCCAAGCAGGAAGTGAAAAGTCTGAGAATTGTAGTTCTTCTTTTGATTCTCTATCGAAGCTCCAGTGTCTGTGGGGTGACGTTGCACTTCCTAAGGCTTCCATTGGCTGTCTAAAGCCTTCAGAAAGTGGTTTGAGCATTTTCCTGTCACTGGGCAGAGTATGGGAGCTCAGTTACTGAGTGGTCTGCCTGGCAACAAAAGGATTGGAAACGCTCGGTCCCGTGAGCGCGCCCCTCCCTCTTTTTCTTCTTGAATGAATATGCTATTGTCCGGTTGGAATATTATCGCAATTTTACATTAAAAATACCATAAAGATTGATTTTAAACAGCGTTTGACATGCTTCTAAGTACGGTAATGGAACATTTAGACTTTTTGTCTCTTGTTCCGCACTCGCGCATTATGCCTTTGGATAAGTGATCTGTACGCACGAACAAAATGGAGGTATTTGGACATAAATATGGATTATTTGGAACAAAAACAACATTTCTTGTGGAAGTAGCAGTCCTGGGAGTGCATTCTGATGAAGATCACCAAAGGTAATACAATATTTCTAATACTAATTCTGAGTTTAGGTTGCCCCGAATTTGGCGGGTGTCTGAATAGCTCGCCGTGATGGCTGAGCTATGTACACAGAATATTGAAAAATTTGCTTTCTCCATAAACCTATTTTAAAATCTGACACAGCGGTTGCATTAAGGAGTAGTCTATGTATAATTCTTAAAATAATTGTTATGTATTTTGTCAACGTTTATGAGTATTTTTGTAAATTGATGTGCACATTCACCGGCCGTTTTGGTGGGAATACATTTTCTGAATATCACGTGCCAATGTAAAATGCTGTTTTTGGATATAAATATGAACTTGATTGAACAAAACATGCATGTATTGTATAACATAATGTCCTAGGTGTGTCATCTGATGAAGATCATCAAAGGTTAGTGCTGCATTTAGCTGTGGTTTTGGTTTTTGTGACATTATATGCTAGCTTGAAAAATGGGTGTCTGATTATTTCTGGCTGGGTACTCTGCTGACAAAATCTAATGTTTTGCTTTCGCTGTAAAGCCTTTTTGAAATCGGACAGTGTGGTTAGATAAAGGAGAGTCTTGTCTTTAAAATGCTGTAAAATGGTCATATGTTTGAAAAATTGAAGTTTTTGTATTTTTGAGGAATTTGTAATTCGCGCCACGCCTACATTTACATTTAACATTGGATATTGGAGCAGGTGTTCCGCTAGCGGAACGTCTAGATGTAAGAGGATATTAATAGTTTATATAATAGTTTAATAGTTTCCTGTTAAGGCAAGAGCTGATTTCAAGATTTTACTGCTAACCTACAAAGCATTACATGGGCTTGCTCCTACCTATCTTTCCGATTTGGTCCTGCCGTACATACCTACACGTACGCTACTGTCACAAGACGCAGGCCTCCTAATTGTCCCTAGAATTTCTAAGCAAACGGCTGGAGGTAGGGCTTTCTCCTACAGAGCTCAATTTTTATGGATTGGTCTGCCTACCCATGTGAGAGACGCAGACTCAGTCTCAACCTTTAAGTCTTTACTGAAGACACATCTCTTCAGTAGGTCCTATGATTAAGTATAGTCTGGCCCAGGAGTGTGAAGGTGAACGGAAAGGCTGGAGCAACGAACCGCCCTTGCTGTCTCTGCCTTGCCGGTTCCCCTCTCTCCACTGGGATTCTCTGCCTCTAACCCTATTACAGGGGCTGAGTCACTGGCTTACTGGTGTTCTTCCATGCCGTCCATGGGAGGGGTGCGTCACTTGAGTTGGTTGAGTCACTGACGTGGTCTTCCTGTCTGGGTTGGCGCCCCCCCCTTGGGTTGTGCCATGGCGGAGATCTTTGTGGGCTATACTCAGCCTTGTCTCTGGACGGTAAGTTGGTGGTTGGAGACATCCCTCTAGTGGTGTGGGGGCTGTGCTTTGGCAAAGTGGGTGGGGTTATATTCTGCCTGTTTGGCCCTGTCCGGGGGTATCATCAGATGGGGCCACAGTGTCTTCTGATCCCTCCTGTCTCAGCCTCCAGTATTTATGCTGCAGTAGTTTATGTGTCGGGGGGCTATGGTCAGTCTGTTACATCTGGAGTATTTCACTTGTCTTATCCGGTGTCCTGTGTGAATTTAAATATGCTCTCTCTAATTCTCTCTTTCTCTCTTTCTTTCTTTCTCTCGGAGGACCTGAGCCCTAGGACCATGCCTCAGGACTACCTGGCATGATGACTCCTTGCTGTCCCCAGTCCACCTGGCCGTGCTGCTGCTCCAGTTTCAACTGTTCTGCCTGCGGCTATGGAACCCTGACCTGTTCACCGGACGTGCTTGTTGCACCCTCGACAACTACTATGATTATTATTATTTGACCATGCTGGTCATTTATGAACATTTTAACATCTTGACCATGTTCTGTTATAATATCCACCCGGCACAGCCAGAAGAGGACTGGCCACCCCTCATAGCCTGGTTCCTCTCTAGGTTTCTTCCTAGGTTTTGGCCTTTCTAGGGAGTTTTTCCAAGGGAGTTTTTCCTAGCCACCGTGCTTCTTTCACATGCATTGCTTGCTGTTTGGGGTTTTAGGCTGGGTTTCTGTACAGCACTGAGATATCAGCTGATGTACGAAGGGCTATATAAATAAATTTGATTTGAATAGTTTATACGATTACATACTTAACTAATAGTAAGACATTTCTGTTCTATTAAATGCTGTGTTTCTGTAAAGGGATGGTTTCCACTCTAGCTTCCTGCAGTTAGTCTGGGCGTATGGTCAGGTAAATGGGTTTCCTAGAGATAGATTGAGCTGACAATGACTTGATGATAAAAACCTAAAGCCGGCATTCCATAGACAAGATGTGTTGTGTGTGACCCGTGATAGAGATAGGCTGGAAGAGTTTAGAACAATCCCTTATTGTCTCATTTTAATCCTGGCATATGGGAAACTAAGCCGGTGTCAGGTTAAAATGGCACCGGGTTTAGATGACCACAGGATGAAATCAGGACGGCTTGTGGTGCCCCCCTATCTGCATGGGCGGAGTGGAACCAGCCATGACTAAGCATCTTTAGTGTCATGTATATAAAAACTCTGCGTTGTCTGTAAAGGTTAGACTGCTTGGCCCAACAGCCAAGAGAGTTGGGTTGACTAGTTTCATTATTGCAATAATTAATCAATATTAAATAAAGATGATTCTTTGAAGAAATGACAAAGTATCTCTCAGGATGAATTTCCTTGACAGTCATTTTACGTAACAATTATTTTAAGAATTATAGATACAGAACTCCTTTATGCAATCGCTATGTCTGATTTTAAAATAGCTTTTCGGCGAAAGCACATTTTGCAATATTCTCAATACATAGCTCGGCCATCACAGCTAGCTATTTTGACATCCGCCAACTTCGGGGTCACCTGAACTCAGAATTACTATTAGAAAAATTGGATTACCTTTGCTGTTCTTTGTCAGAATGCACCTCCAGGACTTCTACTTCAACAACAAATGTTGTTTTGGTTCCAAATAATCCATAGTTATATCCAAATACCTCTGTTTTGTTTGTGCGTTCAGGTCACTATCCGAAGGGTAACGCGTGAGTGCATTTCGTGACCAAAAAAATCAAAATAACCCATTACCGTACTTAGAAGCATGTCAAACGCTGTTTAAAATCAATTTTTATGCTATTTTTCTCGTGAAATAGCGATAATATTCCAACCGGGCAACGTTGTATTCATTCAAAGACTGAAAGAAAAAAATGGAGAAGTCTCGTGAATGCGCATCTCCAGTCTCACTGTCCCCAGGCTGACCACTTACAAACTCTGCTCCTATACTTTGTCCAGAGACAGCAGACACCCCATTCCAGTTTCTGGCGGCTTTAGAGAGCCAATGGAAGCCTTAGAAAGTGTCACGTTACAGCACAGATGCTGTAATTTTGATAGAGATGCAACAGAAGGACAACAAATTGTCAGACAGGGCACTTGCTGCATGGAATCGTCTCAGGTTTTAGCCTGCCATATGAGTTCTGTTATACTCACAGACACCATTCAAACAGTTTTAGAAACGTTAGAGTGTTTTCTATCTAAATCTACTAATTTTATGCATATTCTAGTTTCTGGGCAGGAGTAGTAACCAGATTAAATCGGGTACGTTTTTTATCCGGCCGTGAAAATCCTTCCCCCTATCCCAAAGAAGTTAAACATTTCTGGTAATGATGTTGCTGTTTTGCCCTTGACACTGATAATGGACAATTGGAGGACAAAATAAATCAAGATATTTTAGATCAAGTAACCAGCTGAGGAATAATTGTACACTTAAAATCCACCACTGTCCCAAAGGCACATGCAAACTGTGCCTCAAATAGCTGGTCATTAACTTACATCTAGACGTTCCGCTAGCGGAACACCTGCTCCAATATCCAATGATAGGCGTGGCGCAAATTACAAATTCCTCAAAAATACAAAAACTTCAATTTCTCAAACATATGACTATTTCACAGCATTTTAAAGACAAGACTCTCCTTTATCTAACCACACTGTCCGATTTCAAAAAGGCTTTACAGCGAAAGCAAAACATTAGATTATGTCAGCAGAGTACCCAGCCAGAAATAATCAGACACCCATTTTTCAAGCTAGCATATAATGTCACAAAAACCCAGAAGACAGCTAAATGCAGCACTAACCTTTGATGATCTTCATCAGATGACACACCTAGGACATTATGTTATACAATACATGCATGTTTTGTTCAATCAAGTTCATATTTATATCAAAAAACAGCTTTTTACATTAGCATGTGACGTTCAGAACTAGCATACCCCCCGCAAACTTCCGGGGAATTTACTTACAATTTACTAAATTACTCACGATAAACGTTCACAAAAAGCATAACAATTATTTTAAGAATTATAGATACAGAACTCCTCTATGCACTCTATGTCCGATTTTAAAATAGCTTTTTGGTGAAAGCACATTTTGCAATATTCTAAGTACATAGCCCAGCCATCACGGGCTAGCTATTTAGACACCCGGCAAGTTTAGCCTTCACCAAAATCAGATTTACTATTATAAAAGTTTGATTACCTTTTGTTGTCTTCGTCAGAATGCACTCCCAGGACTGCTACTTCAATAACAAATGTTGGTTTGGTCCAAAATAATCCATCGTTATATCCGAATAGCGGCGTTTTGTTCGTGCGTCCCAGACACTATCCGAAATGGTAAATCAGGGTCGCATGGCGCAATTCGTGACAAAAAAATTCTAAATATTCCAATACCGTACCTCGAAGCATGTCAACCGCTGGTTAAAATCAATTTTTATGCAATTTATCTCGTAAAAAAGCGATAATATTCCGACCGGGAATCTCCTTTTCGGCAAACAGAGGAAAAAACACAAAGATGGGGGCGGCCAGTGCACGCGCCTAAGCCCACAGTCCCTTGATCGGCCACTTGAGAAAGGCGATAATGTGTTTCAGCCTGGGGCTGGAATGACGACATTCAGGTTTTTCCCAGGCTCTGAGAGCCTATTGGAGCCGTGGGAAGTGTCACGTTACCGCAGAGATCCTTTGTAATTGAATGAGATGTCAAAGAAAGACAATAAATGGTCAGACATGCCACTTCCTGTAAAGGAATCTCTCAGGTTTTGACCTGCCATTTGAGTTCTGTTATACTCACAGACACCATTCAAACAGTTTTAGAAACTTTGGAGTGTTTTCTATCCAAAGCCAACAATTATATGCATATTCTAGTTACTGGGCAGGAGTAGTAACCAGATTAAATCGGGTACGTTTTTTATCCAGCCGTGAAAATACTGCCCCCTAGCCATAACAGGTTAAGCACCAGACTACTTACAAATCCATGGTTCTGGAGTATGTGCTATTATGAAGGAACAGTGACACTTTCTCCAAATGCGGATTTGATCTTTAACTTTTTAACCTGTTAGGGCTAGGGGGCAGCATTTGCACGTCTGGATAAAAAAATGTACCCGATTTAATCTGGTTACTAATCCTAACCAGTAACTAGAATATGCATATACTTATTATATATGGATAGAAAACACTCTAAAGTTTCTAAAACTGTTTGAATGGTGTCTGTGAGTATAAAAGAACTCATTTGGCAGGCAAAACCCTGAGACATTTTCTGACAGGAAGTGGATACCTGATGTGTTGTATTGACTTTAAACCTATCCCATTGAAAAACACAGGGGCTGAGGAATATTTTGGCACTTCCTATTGCTTCCACTAGATGTCACCAGCCTTTACAAAGTGTTTTGAGTCTTCTGGAGGGAGATCTGACCGAACAAGAGCCATGGAACGATGATGTCCCATTAGACACCTGGCGTGCGAGTTCATGTTGGGTACCCTCGTTCCAATACGTTATAAAAGAGTATGCATTCGTCCACCTTGAATATTATTCATGTTCTGGTTAAAAAAGGCCCTAATGATTTATGCTATACAACGTTTGACATGTTTGAACGAACGGAAATATATTTTTTCCCCTCGTTCATGACGAGAAGTCCGGCTGGCTTAGATCATGTGCTAACAAGACGGAGATTTTTGGACATAAATGATGAGCTTTTTTGAACAAAACTACATTCGTTATGGACCTGTGATACCTGGAAGTGACATCTGATGAAGAGAATCAAAGGTAATGGATTATTTACATAGTATTTTCGATTTTAGATCTCCCCAACATGACGACTAGTCTGTATCGCAACGCGTATTTTTCTGGGCGCAGTGCTCAGATTATTGCAAAGTGTGATTTCCCAGTAAGGTTATTTTTAAATCTGGCAAGTTGATTGCATTCAAGAGATGTAAATCTATAATTCTTTAAATGACAATATAATATTTTACCAATGTTTTCTAATTTTAATTATTTAATTTCTGACGCTGACTTGACTGCCGGTTATTGGAGGGAAACGATTTCCTCAACATCAATGCCATAGTAAAACGCTGTTTTTGGATATAAATATGAACTTGATAGAACTAAAAATGCATGCATTGTCTAACATAATGTCCTAGGAGTGTCATCTGATGGAGATTGTAAAAGGTTAGTGCATCATTTTAGCTGGTTTTATGGTTTTGGTGACCCTGTCTTTGACTTGACAAAACATTACACACAACTCTTGTAAATGTACTGTCCTAACATACTCTAAATTTATGCTTTCGCCGTAAAACCTTTTTGAAATCGTAAAACGTGGTTAGATTAAGGAGATGTTTATCTTTCAAATGGTGTAAAATAGTTGTATATTTGAAAAATTAGAATTTTGACATTTATTTGGATTCAAATTTGCCGCTCTTGAAATGCACCTGCTGTTGATGGAGTGCACCACGGGTGGCACGCTAGCGTCCCACCTAGCCCATAGAGGTTAAGGTATAGGGGGCAGTATTTTCATTTTCGGATGAAAAGCGTGCCCAGAGTAAACTGCCTAATACTCGGGCCCAGTGTCAAATGTTTGCATATTATTAGTAGATCCGGATAGAAAACACTCTGAAGTTTGTAAAACGGTTTGAATGATGTCTGTGAGTATAACAGAACTCATATGGCAGGCAAAAACCTGAGAAAAATCCAACCAGGAAGTGGGAAATCTGAGAATTGTAGTTCTTCTTTTGAATCCCTATCGAAACTACAGTGTCTGTGGGGTCACGTTGCACTTCCTAAGGCTTCCATTGGCTGTCAACAGCCTTTAGAATCGTGTTTCATCCTTCTCCTGTTACTGGGCAGAAAATAGGAGCTCAGTCAATGAATGGACTGCCTGGGACCAGTGAGTTGTTCACTGTGCAGGCATGTTTGGCACGCCGCTCCTTCTTTTTCCTCTGTAATGAATACGCTATTGTCCGGTTGGAATATTATCAACATTTTATGTTAAAAAGACCCTAAGGATTGATTGTAAACAATGTTTGACATGTTTCTATGAACGGTAATGGAACTATTTGACTTTTCGTGTCTGGATTTATGCTTGCGCGTTATGTCTTTGGATAGTGATCTGAACGCATGAACAAAACGGAGGTATTTGGACATAAATATGGAGTATTTCAAACAAAAAGAACATTTCTTGTGGAAGTAGGAGTCCTGGGAGTGCATTCTGACGACGATCAGCAAAGGTAAGATAATATTTATAATTCTAATTCTGAGTTTACTTGACCCCAGAACTTGGCGGGTATCTGTATAGCTTCCTTTGATGGTTGAGCTATGTACTCAGAATATTGAAAAATGTGCTTTCTCCGTAAAGCTATTTTAAAATCTGACACAGCGTTTGCATTAACCTCTCTGTGCTAGTTGGCACTCATAGGACTTCATGTTACATTTTTTGTTACACAATACATGTATGTTTTGCTCGATAAAGTTCATATTTATATGCAAAACAGCATTTTACATTGGCGCGTGATGTTCAGAAAATGTATTCCCACCAAAACTCCCGGTGAATGTGCACATCAATTTACAAAAAGACTCATCATAAACGTTGATAAAATTTACAACAGTTATTGAAAGAATTATAGATATACTTCTCCTTAATGCAACCGCTGTGTCAGCTAGCGTCCCACCTAGCCTATAGAAGTTAAATTGTCTCTCAATCAATCAATCAATCAATCAATCAATCAATCAATCACATGTATTTTATATAGCCACATCAGCAGTTGTCATGAAGTGCTTTACAGATACCCAGCCTAAATACCAAAAACCAATCAATGCACAAGCACAGTGGCTAGAAAAAACTCCCTAAAAGGCAGGAACCTAGGAAGAAACCTAGAGAGGAAGCCAGCTCCAAAGGGTGTCTAGTCCTCTTCTGGCTGTGCCGAATGGAGATTTAAGAGTACATGGGGCATTAAGGCCAGATTGCTTTTCAAGACTTTCAAACTATCATAGATGACCAGCAGGGTCAAATAATAACCATGGTGGCTTTAGAGGCTGCAACAGTTCAACATCTCAGGAGTCTATGTCCGTTGGCTCTCCTAACCTGTTATGTGAAAGTGAAGGCAGGGGAACTGTATATAAAGTGGTGTTTGGTACAGCATAGCACTCCTCTCACTTTATATCATCATAGAATAGGAGCTATTCGCTCCCATCTCTTTGCAGAGTTTCTCAGGAAATTTCATTAGTAAAGCGTTACTCTCTCAATTCAGTTAGCAGAGCTCGAGGTTGTATGATTAATCTTTCCCAGGTAATTCATTCGCTGCTCATACATTGTATTATTCTGTAGACTAGAGACACAGCTTAAGGATGTTGTGTTCATCTTTTTGAATCTCCTCAGGCTGAATAGAAGCACATTGCGTCATAACCTCAGTATGGATATTAGGCTGACTCACATGTTAGAAACCTTGCTATGGGGAGGTAGCGATAATAGCTTGCTGCAAACATTCTAATCAGATCAACTTCTGGGAGGAAATTACAATGCCAGCTAGAAGATTAGGAATACAAGGTATTTCTTGTTAACAGACTTGCAGTTGACCCCTCTTGTATATAATGAATAGCTTGTTGCAGTGGTGGGTGGACAAATCAGAGGACATGCTCATTGTTCAGGCAAATGAGAAATACGTGCACTCAGGCTATCTGGAAGGCCAAAGTTAGTTACTTTAAGGAGCAGTTCTCTCTCTATGGGTCCAACCCCAAGAAGTTCAGGAAAACGGTTAAAGACCTGGATAATAAACCCTCATCCTCACAGCTGTCCATGTCCCTTAACTTCTTATGGGCAGGTGGGACGGTAACGTCAGTTTAGCTGGTGCACTTCAGTCAATAATCCACCCAGTTTCCATCCATCAAAATGCATACAAAATGAATCCCAAACGTTACTAATAAGCTTTTCCAAACAAGTCAAACAACGTTTATAATGAAACCTTAGGTACTCTAATACGTAAATAAACGATAACATTTAAGACGAAGAATCGTTATTGTCTTTCCCGGAGAAAAATACCGAAGAACGCGCTCTCTTCCACGCGCTTGGAAACACTACAGCCAAAATGGGAGCCACCTAGAAAAACTACAATTTCTGGCTCATTTTTCCAGAAACCAGCATGAAACTCTTGCTAAAGACTGTTGGCATCTAGTGGAAGTCCTAGGAACTACAATCTGGGAGGATTTCTCCTTATAATAAAAGTGACAGCCATTGAAAACAGTGGTAGGCTGAAATATATATTTTTTTCGATGGTTTGTCCTCGGGGTTTCGCCTGCCATATCAGTTCTGTTATACTCACAGACATAATTTGACAGTTTTAGAAACGTTGGAGTATTTTCTATCCAAATCTACCAATTATATGCATAACCTAGCTTCTGGGCCTGAATAATAGGCAGTTTACTTTGGGCATGCTTTTCATCTGGAAGTAAAAATACTGCCCCCTACCCAAGAGAGGTTAAAGTTGATGATGTGGTTGTTATTGACAAGAAGCACATAGCTGAGCTATTTAACCTCTCTGGGCTAGGCGGGACGAATTCGTCCCACCTACGTAACAGCCAGTTGAATCCTGTGGCGCGATTTTCAAAACGTTTGAAATGCTATTACTTCAATTTCTCAAACATATGACTATTTTACAGCTATTTAAAGACAAGACTCTCGTTAATCTAACCACACTGTCCGATTTCAAAAAGGCTTTACAACGAAAGCAAAACATTAGATTATGTCAGCAGAGTACCGAGCCAGAAATAATCAGACACCCATTTTTCAAGCTAGCATATAATGTCACAAAAACCCAGAAGACAGCTTAATGCAGCACTAACCTTTGATGATCTTCATCAGATGACAACCATAGGACATTATGTTATACAATACATGCATGTTTTGTTCAATCAAGTTCATATTTATATCAAAAACCAGCTTTTTACATTAGCATGTGACGTTCAGAACTAGCATACCCCCCCGCAAACCTCCGGTGAATTTACTAAATTACTCACGATAAACGTTCACAAAAAACATATTTTTTTGTCACGAATTGCGCCATGCGCGCGACCCTTCTTTACCATTTCGGATAGTGTCTGGAACGCACGAACAAAACGCCGCTATTCGGATATAACGATGGATTATTTTGGACCAAACCAACATTTGTTATTGAAGTAGCAGTCCTGGGAGTGCATTCTGACGAAGACAACAAAGGTAAGAACATTTTTCTTATAGTAAATCTGACTTTGATGAGTGCTAAACCTGCTGGGTGTCTAAATAGCTAGCCCTGTGATGCCGGGCTATCTACTGAGAATATTGCAAAATGTGCTTTCACCGAAAAGCTATTTTAAAATCGGACATATCGAGTGCATAGAGGAGTTCTGTATCTATAATTCTTAAAATAATTGTTATGCTTTTTGTGAACGTTTATCGTGAGTAATTTAGTAAATTCACCGGCAGTGTTCGATGGGAATGCTAGTCACATGCTAATGTAAAAAGCTGGTTTTTGATATAAATATGAACTTGATTGAACAAAACATGCATGTATTGTATAACATAATGTCCTAGGGTTGTCATCTGATGAAGATCATCAAAGGTTAGTGCTACATTTAGCTGTGGTTTGGGTTTATGTGACATTATATGCTAGCTTGAAAAATGGGTGTCTGATTATTTCTGGCTCGGTACTCTGCTGACAATCTAATGTTTTGCTTTCGTTGTAAAGCCTTTTTTTTTTTTTTGAAGACAGCTAAATGCAGCACTAACCTTTGATGATCTTCATCAGATGACACACCTAGGACATTATGTTATACAATACATGCATGTTTTGTTCAATCAAGTTCATATTTATATCAAAAAACAGCTTTTTACATTAGCATGTGACGTTCAGAACTAGCATACCCCCCGCAAACTTCCGGGGAATTTACTTACAATTTACAAAATTACTCACGATAAACGTTCACAAAAAGAATAACAATTATTTTAAGAATTATAGATACAGAACTCCTCTATGCATTCGATATGTCTGATTTTAAAATAGCTTTTTGGTGAAAGCACATTTTGCAATATTCTAAGTACATAGCCCAGCCATCACGGGCTAGCTATTTAGACACCCGGCAAGTTTAGCCTTCACCAAAATCAGATTTACTATAACAAAAATGTTATTACCTTTGTTGTCTTCGTCAGAATGCACTCCCAGGACTGCTACTTCAATAACAAATGTTGGTTTGGTCCAAAATAATCCATCGTTATATCCGAATAGCGGCGTTTTGTTCGTGCGTTCCAGAAACTATCCGAAATGGTAAATCAGGGTCGCGCGTATGACGCAATTCGTGACAAAAAAAATCTAAATATTCCATTACCGTACTTCAAAGCATGTCAACCGCTGTTTAAAATAAATTTTTATGCAATTTATCTCGTAAAAAAGCGATAATATTCCGACCGGGAATCTCCTTTTTGGCAAACAGAGGAAAAATCACAAAGACGGGGGCAGCCAGGGCACGCGCCTAAGCCCACAGTCCCTTGATCGGCCACTTGAGAAAGGCGATAATGTGTTTCAGCCTGGGGCTGGAATGACGACATTCAGGTTTTCCCCGGGCTCTGAGAGCCTATTGGAGCCGTGGGAAGTGTCACGTTACCGCAGAGATCCTTTGTAATGGAATGAGATGTCAAAGAAAGACAATAAATGGTCAGACAGGCCACTTCCTGTAAAGGAATCTCTCAGGTTTTGACCTGCCATTTGAGTTCTGTTATACTCACAGACACCATTCAAACAGTTTTAGAAACTTTGGAGTGTTTTCTATCCAAAGCCAATAATTATATGCATATTCTAGTTACTGGGCAGGAGTAGTAACCAGATTAAATCGGGTACGTTTTTTATCCAGCCGTGAAAATACTGCCCCCTAGCCATAACAGGTTAAAGGACACACCACTTCACTCTATACTCCTCTGTAAACTGGTCATCTCTGTATACCCATCGCAAGACTGGTTGATGCTTATTTATAAAACCTTCTTTGGCCTCAATCCCCTGTCTGAGATACTTACTGCAGCACTTATCCTCCATGTACAATACAACACCTGTTCTGCAAGTCTCATTCTGTCAAAGGTCCCCAAAGCACAGACATCCCTGGGTCACTCCTCTTTTCAGTTCGCTGCAGCTAGCGACTGGATCGAGCTGCAAAAAACACTTAAACTGGCAGTTTTATCTCCATCTCTTTATTCAAAGACCTAATCATGTACACTCTTACTGACAGTTGTGGCTGCTTCGTGATGTATTGTTGTCTCTACCTTCTTGCCCTTTGTGCTGTTGTCTGTGCCCAATAATGTTTGTAACATGTTTTGTGCCGCTACCATGTTGTGCTGCTGCCATGTTGTGTTGTCATGTGTTGCTGCCATGCTATGTTGTTGTCTTAGGTCTCTCTTTATGTAGTGTTGTGGTGTCTCTCTTGACGTGATGTGTTTTTTGTCCTATATTTTTTCATTTTTAATCCCAGCTCCATCTCTACAGGAGGCATTTTTCCTTTTGGTAGGCCGTCAATGTTAGTAAGGGAACACCCCCCTGAAATGGACAAAAATGAATGGGATCTTATTGGCACCGTACGAAACATATACACGATGTACAATACCACTCAATTGGACGCAGTTTCATTCAAAACATATTGCAAATACCATATGGCAAATGCCAAGAGTAACACAGCAAAAATCCAATAGATGGTGAGCGCGCTCCACCGTAAATTTGAATTTGAAAGTGCGAAATCAGGATGTTTTGTCCATTTGCAAAATGATATCATAGGAAGTCAAAAGTTGAAGTCAAAAGTCAGTGAACAATTGCCAAATGCCATAAGAAATGTCCAAATGCAATATGAAAGTATTGAAACTGCCAAATCAGGATGTTATGTCCATTTGCAATGTACGATCATAGGAAGTCAGTTTCCAAACCTAAAAGTCAGTGAACCATGTCCAAATGGCATATATACTGCCCAAATGATATATAGCACTATGTTAAGCCATGAATCAATTTAGATGTTCTATTTGTCATGAATGATGAGGGAGAAGTGGGACTCTGTTGTTTTTTAACCCTTTCACACGTACCATCACACGGGGTGTGATCGTTCTACAGTGGTCCCTGAAGCGTACCATCACACCCCGTGTGATTAGAACACTCATTTAGAACGCTCATTTAGAACGGCCAGTTTCGAATTACGCAACAATCAGCATTTGAGCTGGCCACACTTTTTTCAGAAACTATTTACACAAACAGTCCTTACGTAAACTATACCATGAGTTAGCTAATAGCAATTACTATGTATAATTAATCACATCACGAGTGAGCTCACCATTGATCGAAATAATTAGGTAAAACACTTTCTAGAAATTTAAAGTAATCCGTCAATTAGTTTCAGCGCGCAGCCATGCTTTTTTTCCTCACAGAAACCAAAGATAATAAGAGAAGACAAGATGAGTTTGGTCTGTTTACAGTATGCATGTTGAAGGGGTGTGTCATCTACTGTCGTTCACATCCCACCATTCATTTGCAGAAGTCCTCAAAAAATGAGTGAACTCTTACTCACCTCATTTTGTTATAACATCTTTGGTCAAACGGATGATTACGTGAAACCCAGAATGCATTGTATGTCAACAAACATGGCTCCATACACATAGCTGGAATTAGCTTAGCTCATCATAATCAGAACAACCTTAAAAACATTATTTTACACACATACTATGCGCCCATTACAATTTATGCAAAAATCGGAATGCATGATTTATCACGGGTAATTGAAAAACATCAATAAAATACTAAATATATCAATAATACCACACAAAACATTTTCTGATAGTGATTAATTGATACAAATGGCGCGTGCAGGCAGTCAATCACGGTAACCTCTCACTCCCACTCTGAGCCATTCAGTGTTGTTGTTTATGTAACAATCACATCCTGGAATGGAGAGAACGTTCGAACATCACGTGCATAAAAAAACTCACGCTGGGGCGACCGTTAGAGATATTTGGAACTCACGCGTGAAAGGGTTAATGTTTTTGAAAAACGTCCAAAATGCCCTATTGGATGGGCACGGGTGGGGCGGTGCTCCATACCCAACCGTTGACCCATTGCTCCCCCCTAAAGGCATTAAAAACAATTTTTAAAAATATGCTCCTGGTAACCCATTCCAATCAACAGGTGCACGGCTGTCCATTTGCAATATGTTTCAATGGGCATTTACCATCAAATCAAATTCAAAATCAAATCAAATCAAATCAAATTTATTTTTATATAGCCCTTCGTACATCAGCTGATATTCTCAAAGTGCTGTACAGAAACCCAGCCTAAAACCCCAAACAGCAAGCAAAGCATGTGAAAGAAGCACGGTGGCTAGGAAAAACTCCCTAGGAAAAACTCCCTAGAAAGGCCAAAAACCTAGGAAGAAACCTAGAGAGGAACCAGGCTATGAGGGGTGGCCAGTCCTCTTCTGGCTGTGCAGGGTGGATATTATAACAGAACATGGTCAAGATGTTAAAATGTTAAAATGTTCATAAATGACCAGCATGGTCAAATAATAATAATCATAGTAGTTGTCGAGGGTGCAACAAGCACGTCCGGTGAACAGGTCAGGGTTCCATAGCCGCAGGCAGAACAGTTGAAACTGGAGCAGCAGCACGGCCAGGTGGACTGGGGACAGCAAGGAGTCATCATACCAGGTAGTCCTGAGGCATGGTCCTAGGGCTCAGGTCCTCCGAGAGAAAGACAGAAAGAGAGAAAGAGAGAATTAGAGAGAGCATATTTAAATACACACAGGACACCGGATAAGACAAGAGAAATACTCCAGATGTAACAGACTGACCCTAGCCCCCCGACACATAAACTACTGCAGCATAAATACTGGAGGCTGAGACAGGAGGGATCAGAAGACACTGTGGCCCCATCCGATGATACCCCCGGACAGGGCCAAACAGGCAGGATATAACCCCACCCACTTTGCCAAAGCACAGCCCCCACACCACTAGAGGGATGTCTCCAACCACCAACTTACCGTCCTAAGACAAGGCCGAGTATAGCCCACAACGATCTCCGCCATGGCACAACCCAAGGGGGGGCGCCAACCCAGACAGGAAGACCACGTCAGTGACTCAACCCACTCAAGTGACGCACCCCTCTCATGGACGGCATGGAAGAACACCAGTAGGCCAGTGACTCAGCCCCTGTAAAAGGGTTAGAGGCAGAGAATCCCAGTGGAAAGAGGGGAACCGGCAAGGCAGAGACAGCAAGGGCGGTTCGTTGCTCCAGCCTTTCCGTTCACCTTCACACTCCTGGGCCAGACTATACTTAATCATAGGACCTACTGAAGAGATAAGTCTTCAGTAAAGACTTAAAGGTTGAGACTGAGTCTGTGTCTCTCACATTGGTAGGCAGACCATTCCATAAAAATGGAGCTCTATAGGAGAAAGCCCTACCTCCAGCCGTTTGCTTAGAAATTCTAGGGACAATTAGGAGGCCTGCGTCTTGTGACCGTAGCGTACGTGTAGGTATGTACGGCAGGACCAAATCGGAAAGATAGGTAGGAGCAAGCCCATGTAATGCTTTGTAGGTTAGCAGTAAAACCTTGAAATCAGCCCTTGCCTTAACAGGAAGCCAGTGTAGGGAGGCTAGCACTGGAGTAATATGATCAAATTTTTTGGTTCTAGTCAGGATTCTAGCAGCCGTATTTAGCACTAACTAAAGTTTATTTAGTGCTTTATCCGGGTAGCCGGAAAGTAGAGCATTGCAGTAGTCCAGCCTAGAAGTAACAAAAGCATGGATTAATTTTTCTGTGTCATTTTTGGACAGAAAATTTCTGATTTTTGCAATGTTACGTAGATGGAAAAAAGCTGTCCTTGAAACAGTCTTGATATGTTCTTCAAATGTTCTACCATCACAAATTTGACATGTTCAAAAATACTGCAAAAATGCAATGAACTCGGGATGGCCGGGCAGTGATAGTGGTTCCTCTCCATCGCTCGTTGTGTTGATTTTATCATGTCTAAATGGTAATGTTTTTTCACTGTTGAATCTTATTGCAAATGTACTGTTCATTTGCAATATGTTTCAATGGGCATTTACCATCCCAAATTTGAAATGCTCAAAAATACTGCAGGAATGCGAAATTGACTGGCCCGATGAACTCAGGATGGCCAGGCAGTGATTATGGTTCCTATCCATCACTCGTTGGTGTTGATTTCAGAATGTCAATTTGGTGATGGTCTATCACTGTTTAAACATATTGCAAATGGACAAAAGTCAGCCAGCAAGTCACTGTCCATCAGTCAATTAGATATCATTCTGACACCAAACTGATACAAACTAACACCACACTCACTTCTTCCAACTCGCCAAGTCTTCCCTGAGGCTCAGTTGGTAGGGCATGGTGTTTGCAATGCCAGCATTGTGTGTGCAATGCCAGGGTTGTGGGTTTGATTCCCATGGGGGGCCAGTACAAGAAAAAAAAGAATGCATGAAATGAAATGTATGCATTCACTATTGTAAGTTGCTCTGGATACGAGCATCTGCTAAATAACTAAAATGTAAAATGTTTTGAAGCCAACTATCACATATTTCAGATCAAGCCCTAAATTCACAGCGCCTTCTGTTTAAACATTTACATTTACATTTACATTTAAGTCATTTAGCAGACGCTCTTATCCAGAGCGACTTACAAATTGGTGCATTCACCTTATGATATCCAGTGGAACAACCACTTTACAATAGTGCATCTAAATCTTATAAGGGGGGGGGGGGGGGTTAGAAGGATTACTTTATCCTATCCTAGGTATTCCTTAAAGAGGTGGGGTTTCAGGTGTCTCCGGAAGGTGGTGATTGACTCCGCTGTCCTGGCGTCGTGAGGGAGCTTGTTCCACCATTGGGGTGCCAGAGCAGCGAACAGTTTTGACTGGGCTGAGCGGGAACTGTGCTTCCGCAGAGGTAGGGGGGCCAGCAGGCCTGAGGTGGATGAACGCAGTGCCCTTGTTTGGGTGTAGGGCCTGATCAGAGCCTGAAGGTATGGAGGTGCCGTTCCCTTCACAGCTCCGTAGGCAATCACCATGGTCTTGTAGCGGATGCGAGCTTCAACTGGAAGCCAGTGGAGAGAGCGGAGGAGCGGGGTGACATGAGAGAACTTGGGAAGGTTGAACACCAGACGGGCTGCGGCGTTCTGGATGAGTTGTAGGGGTTTAATGGCACAGGCAGGGAGCCCAGCCAACAGCGAGTTGCAGTAATCTAGACGGGAGATGACAAGTGCCTGGATTAGGACCTGCGCCGCTTCCTGTGTGAGGCAGGGTCGTACTCTGCGAATGTTGTAGAGCATGAACCTACAGGATCGGGTCACCGCCTTGATGTTAGTGGAGAACGACAGGGTGTTGTCCAGGATCACGCCAAGGTTCTTAGCACTCTGGGAGGAGGACACAAGGGAGTTGTCAACCGTGATGGCGAGATCATGGAACGGGGCAGTCCTTCCCCGGGAGGAAGAGCAGCTCCGTCTTGCCGAGGTTCAGCTTGAGGTGGTGATCCGTCATCCACACTGATATGTCTGACAGACATGCAGAGATGTGATTCGCCGCCTGGTTATCAGAAGGGGGAAAGGAGAAGATTAATTGTGTGTCGTCTGCATAGCAATGATAGGAGAGACCATGTGAGGATATGACAGAGCCAAGTGACTTGGTGTATAGCGAGAATAGGAGAGGGCCTAGAACAGAGCCCTGGGGGACACCAGTGGTGAGAGCGCATGGTGCGGAGACAGATTCTCGCCACGCCACCTGGTAGGAGCGACCTGTCAGGTAGGACGCAATCCAAGCGTGGGCCGCGCCGGAGATGCCCAACTCGGAGAGCGTGGAGAGGAGGATCTGATGGTTCACAGTATCAAAGGCAGCAGATAGGTCTAGAAGGATGAGAGCAGAGGAGAGAGAGTTAGCTTTAGCAGTGTGGAGAGCCTCCGTGACACAGAGAAGAGCAGTCTCAGTTGAATGCCCAGTCTTGAAACCTGACTGATTAGGATCAAGAAGGTCATTCTGAGAGAGATAGCAGGAGAGCTGGCCAAGGATGGCACGTTCAAGAGTTTTGGAGAGAAAAGAAAGAAGGGATACTGGTCTGTAGTTGTTGACATCGGAGGGATCAAGTGTAGGTTTTTTCAGAAGGGGTGCAACTCTCGCTCTCTTGAAGACGGAAGGGACGTAGCCAGCGGTCAAGGATGAGTTGATGAGCGAGGTGAGGTAGGGGAGAAGGTCTCCGGAAATGGTCTGGAGAAGAGAGGAGGGGATAGGGTCAAGTGGGCAGGTTGTTGGACGGCCGGCCGTCACAAGACGCGAGATTTCATCTGGAGAGAGAGGGGAGAAAGAGGTCAAAGCACAGGGTAGGGCAGTGTGAGCAGGACCAGCGGTGTCGTTTGACTTAGCAAACGAGGATCGGATATCGTCAACCTTCTTTTCAAAATGGTTGACGAAGTCATCCGCAGAGAGGGGGGGGGGAGGGGGAGGGGGAGGAGGATTCAGGATGGAGGAGAAGGTAGCAAAGAGCTTCCTAGGGTTAGAGGCAGATGCTTGGAATTTAGAGTGGTAGAAAGTGGCTTTAGCAGCAGAGACAGAAGAGGAGAATGTAGAGAGGAGGGAGTGAAAGGATGCCAGGTCCGCAGGGAGGCGAGTTTTCCTCCATATCCGCTCAGCTGCCCGGAGCCCTGTTC
The DNA here is from genome assembly GCF_965601325.2 of Salmo salar. Taxonomy (NCBI): domain Eukaryota; kingdom Metazoa; phylum Chordata; class Actinopteri; order Salmoniformes; family Salmonidae; genus Salmo; species Salmo salar. The sequence continues at coordinate 12,131,453 of NC_138318.1, read as the reverse complement.
TGTGAGCTCGTAGTGAGACGTCGAGCCACGGAGCAGGAGGGGAGGACCGAGCCGGCCTGGAGGATAGGGGACAGAGAAAATCAAAGGATGCAGAAAGGGAGGAGAGGAGGGTTGAGGAGGCAGAATCAGGAGATAGGTTGGAGAAGGTTTGAGCAGAGGGAAGAGATGATAGGATGGAAGAGGAGAGAGTAGCGGGAGAGAGAGAGCGAAGGTTGGGACGGCGCAATACCATCCGAGTAGGGGCAGAGTGAGAAGTGTTGGATGAGAGCAAGAGGGAAAAGGATACAAGGTAGTGGTCGGAGATTTGGAGGGGAGTTGTTAATGAGATTAGTGGAAGAACAGCATCTAGTAAAGATGAGGTCAAGCGTATTGCCTGCCTTGTGAGTAGGGGGGGAAGGTGAGAGGGTGAGGTCAAAAGAGGAGAGGAGTGGAAAGAAGGAGGCAGAGAGGAATGAGTCAAAGGTAGACGTGGGGAGGTTAAAGTCACCCAGAACTGTGAGAGGTGAGCCATCCTCAGGAAAGGAACTTATCAAGGCGTCAAGCTCATTGATGAACTCTCCAAGGGAACCTGGAGGGCGATAAATGATAAGGATGTTAAGCTTGAAAGGGCTGGTAACTGTGACAGCATGGAATTCAAATGAGGAGATAGACAGATGGGTCAGGGGAGAAAGAGAGAATGTCCACTTGGGAGAGATGAGGATTCCAGTGCCACCACCCCGCTGGCTCGATGCTCTCGGGGTATGCGAGAACACGTGGGCAGACGAAGAGAGAGCAGTAGGAGTAGCAGTGTTATCTGTGGTAATCCATGTTTCCGTCAGCGCCAGGAAGTCTAGGGACTGGAGGGTAGCATAGGCTGAGATGAACTCAGCCTTGTTGGCTGCAGACCGGCAGTTCCAGAGGCTGCCGGAGACCTGGAACTCCATGTGGGTCGTGCGCGCTGGGACCACCAGGTTAGAGTGGCAGCGGCCACGCAGTGTGAAGCGTTTGTATGGCCTGTGCAGAGGGGAGAGAACAGGGATAGACAGACACATAGTTGACAAGCTACAGAAGTGTTGTTTCTTGTATTATTGTCTCTTGTGTCTTTAGAGAACTGTTTCACTTTGATATCCTTTTCTTCTGTCCTGATTTTCTCTTTCTTTTCTTCTGTTAACCTGTTAGGGCTAGGGGGCAGCATTTGCATGTCTGGATAAAAAATTTTTTACCCGATTTAATCTGGTTACTAATCCTACCCAGTAACTAGAATATGCATATACTTATTATATATGGATAGAAAACACTCTAAAGTTTCTAAAATTGTTTGAATGGTGTCTGTGAGTATAACAGAACTCATTTGGCAGGCAAAACCCTGAGACATTTTCTGACAGGAAGTGGATACCTGATGTGTTGTATTACCTTTAAACCTATCCCATTGAAAAACACAGGGGCTGAGGAATATTTTGGCACTTCCTATTGCTTCCACTAGATGTCACCAGCCTTTACAAAGTGTTTTGAGTCTTCTGGAGGGAGATCTGACCGAACAAGAGCCATGGAACGATGATGTCCCATTAGACACCTGGCGCGCGAGTTCATGTTGGGTACCCTCGTTCCAATACGTTATAAAAGAGTATGCATTCGTCCACCTTGAATATTATTCATGTTCTGGTTAAAAAAGGCCCTAATGATTTATGCTATACAACGTTTGACATGTTTGAACGACCGGAAATATATTTTTTCCCCTCGTTCATGACGAGAAGTCCGGCTGGCTTAGATCATGTGCTAACAAGACGGAGATTTTTGGACATAAATGATGAGCTTTTTTGAACAAAACTACATTCGTTATGGACCTGTGATACCTGGAAGTGACATCTGATGAAGAGAATCAAAGGTAATGGATTATTTACATAGTATTTTCGATTTTAGATCTCCCCAACATGACGTCTAGTCTGTATCACAACGCGTATTTTTCTGGGCGCAGTGCTCAGATTATTGCAAAGTGTGATTTCCCAGTAAGGTTATTTTTAAATCTGGCAAGTTGATTGCGTTCAAGAGATGTAAATCTATAATTCTTTAAATGACAATATAATATTTTACCAATGTTTTCTAATTTTAATTATTTAATTTGTGACGCTGACTTGACTGCCGGTTATTGGAGGGAAACGATTTCCTCAACATCAATGCCATAGTAAAACGCTGTTTTTGGATATAAATATGAACTTGATAGAACTAAAAATGCATGCATTGTCTAACATAATGTCCTAGGAGTGTCATCTGATGGAGATTGTAAAAGGTTAGTGCATCATTTTAGCTGGTTTTATGGTTTTGGTGACCCTGTCTTTGACTTGACAAAACATTACACACAACTCTTGTAAATGTACTGTCCTAACATACTCTAAATTTATGCTTTCGCCGTAAAACCTTTTTGAAATCGTAAAACGTGGTTAGATTAAGGAGATGTTTATCTTTCAAATGGTGTAAAATAGTTGTATTTTTGAAAAATTTGAATTTTGACATTTATTTGGATTCAAATTTGCCGCTCTTGAAATGCACCTGCTGTTGATGGAGTGCAGCACGGGTGGCACGCTAGCGTCCCACCTAGGCCATAGAGGTTAACTAGATATTCTTTGTTGTTCTTCGTTAGCTAGCTAGCTTCAAAAAACCATAATAAAAACATAAAACACGTAGTTACGTTCTAGTTGCAGATCCAGTTCTGACATTATGTGTAGGCCTAGCTGAGGCGACCCCGAATCCCAAGTTTCGGCTCGATAGGTCATTTGGAGCCCGAGCAGCAACCTTAATTGCTGCTGAAAATCCACTTTTTCCGGGCGTTGTTATGGGGTCCTTGAATGAGCTATTGGACAGAAACGTTGGGGTCCGTTTCTATGGGCCGAGGCGGTTTCAATGCACCTAGTCTTGCGACTTTGGACTAAATGTTGTCATTTTCATAATGGTCAAAATTAATTGAAGTTATTGCAAATGTACGAGGCTGTTTCTCGGTCTGAGAACCTTCTAGAGCCACATAACTCCCCACGCACTATTGACTTGAGCTTCAGAGCTCTAGGTCTGAAGTTTCAGAGCTCTAGGTCTGACGGTTCTTTGATAGTTCAAACGAAGGTAACTATTGCAGACTCTGTGTCTCTAAGCCCCACTCTGTGTCACTTCGTCCTTGCTGTGTGTGTGTGTGGAGTTTTTCTTGGAAATATGATGGGAGACATGACTGATATACAGTTCATGAGGGTTGCCTAATCACACATATGAAGTTTTGAAAAGATGTGACCTTTTTAACCCTTCGAAACAGCCGCTATGACACAATTTTAAGGCACTTCCGGTTGGCACAGGAAGCTAAAAGTAAACACATATCCTGATTGGGGTATGCTCTTACAGAATCCTGAGTTTAAAGTCTTTACATTCAGAATTGACCTATCTACAAAGGGTTGAATGCAGTGAGTTTCACAAACTGCAGGTTGGTTATATCAAAACACCTTTAGGGTGAATTTAACCACTTCCGGTTGCTCCAGGAAGCTTAGAATCGACACAGGTAGACCTCATAGTGGCCTGATGGATTGTCATCGAAGACAGGTTCACAAGGCATTCATAACCCATGGGCTTCAGGTTGAATTTAGGGTAGCAGGCAATGTATTCCTATGGGGAGAGAAGTCATTGCAAACTGTTAGATGTAAACACCTTCTTTTCACTGTTAAAACCTCTTACATCTAGACGTTCCGCTAGCGGAACACCTGCTCCAATATCCAATGATGGGCGTGGCGCGAATTAGAAATTCCTCGAAATTCCGAAAAATTCAATTTTTCAAACATATGACTATTTTACACCATTTTAAAGACAAGACTCTCCTTTATCTAACCACACTGTCCGATTTCAAAAAGGCTTTACAGCGAAAGGAAAACATTAGATTATGTCAGCAGAGTACTGAGCCAGAAATAATCAGACACCCATTTTTCAAGCTAGCATATAATGTCACAAAAAACAAAACCACAGCTAAATGCAGCACTAACCTTTGATGATCTTCATCAGATGACACTCCTAGGACATTATGTTTTACAATACATGCATGTTTTGTTCAATCAAGTTCATATTTATATCAAAAAACAGCTTTTTACATTAGCATGTGACGTTCAGAACTAGCAAACTTCCGGGGAATTTACTAACAATTTACTAAATTACTCACGATAAACGTTCACAAAAAGCATAACAATTATTTTAAGAATTATAGATACAGAACTCCTCTATGCACTCGATATGTCCGATTTTAAAATAGCTTTTTGGTGAAAGCACATTTTGCAATATTCTAAGTACATAGCCCAGCCATCACGGGCTAGCTATTTAGACACCCGGCAAGTTTAGCCTTCACCAAAATCAGATTTACTATAACAAAAATGTTATTACCTTTGTTGTCTTCGTCAGGACTGCTACTTCAATGACAAATGTTGGTTTGGTCCCAAATAATCCATCGTTATATCCGAATAGCGGCGTTTTGTTCGTGCGTCCCAGACACTATCCGAAATGGTAAATCAGGGTCGTGCGCATGGCGCAAATCGTGACAAAACATTTCTAAATATTCCATTACCGTACTTCGAAGCATGTCAACCGCTGTTTAAAATCAATTTTTATGCAATTTATCTCGTAAAAAAGCGATAATATTCCGACCGGGAATCTCCTTTTCGGCAAACAGAGGAAAAATCACAAAGACGGGGGCGGCCAGTGCACGCGCCTAAGCCCACAGTCCCTTGATCGGCCACTTGAGAAAGGCGATAATGTGTTTCAGCCTGGGGCTGGAATGACGACATTCAGGTTTTTCCCGGGCTCTGAGAGCCTATTGGAGCCGTGGGAAGTGTCACGTTAGAGCAGAGATCCTTTGTAAAAGATAGAGATGGCAAAGAAGTTCAAGAAATGGTCAGACAGGCCACTTCCTGTAAAGGAATCTCTCAGGTTTTGACCTGCCATTTGAGTTCTGTTATACTCACAGACACCATACAAACAGTTTTAGAAACTTTAGGGTGTTTTCTATCCAAAGCCAATAATTATATGCATATTCTAGTTACTGGGCAGGAGTAGTAACCAGATTAAATCGGGTATGTTTTTTATCCAGCCGTGAAAATATTTCCCCCTAGCCATAACAGGTTAAATTACGATAGATAAATGGCTGGTTCTTTTTCCCTGACACCGTAGGTTGATGTACTTTGATGTAAAGCAGTCAAATTACCTCTCTATTTTCATTTTTGACCTTTAATCCCAGGAAAGTGGCCTTAACTCAAAAAGCGTTGAGGCCTTGATGTCATCTTCTTCGGGGCTAACTGCCCATTATGCCAAACCTATGCTCACCAAGTTCCGTCTTCGAAGTCTTTTCCGTTTAGGAGAAATGGCCATGTCGTGATTAGTGATGTTTTGTACATTTGCAATAAGATTCCATTCGCTGGAATTTACCGGGACAGCGGAAAAATGACCAAAATTTGAAAATTTTATTAAACGGAAACCGAATGTCCGAGAGACTTTGTTTGATGACTTCCTGGAAGATCTGGCCACGGTGCATAGTCCGCCGCCATCTGCGAATTTTACAAACTTTCGCGGACGTCTAGTAAGGGAACGTACATTTGCAATATGGAGTTTCTCATCAATCAAACAGCAAATGCCAAAATGTGCCCTTCATGTATGTAAGAATTTGTTCTTAACTGACTTGCCTAGTTAAAAAAGGTTAAATACATTTTTTTTATATAAATTGTAGTAGCTGGAATGGAATGATCTGCTACCTCTGGTTTGTTGATAGGGTTTCCATTTACAGTCTGTTGCTTGCTATATTGGAGGGGCGCCTCAGATCTGAGGGTGAATGTGTGTGGTACGTTTGTGTTTTTTTGGTGTGTTTTGCGTGTGTGTGTGCGTGTGCGGCTCTCCAGCATCCTCATTCCTCTCATTACAGATCGATACGGCTATAATATGAGCTTTCTGATTGTAGTGGGCCGAATTAGAGGCCGTCAGACAGAGAGACTAGCTGCATTAGTCAGCTCCGGCTGATTGTTGAAAGCATTGGAACTGTTTAATAATTCACGGATCCAATCACAATACAAAACACTTAACAGACGGACTGTCAGGAGCGTCGTAAGGATAAGACCAAGGCGCAGCGGGTAAAGTGCTCATACTTAATTTATTCGATGAAAACACTGAAACCAAATAAACAAACGACGAAAAACAGTTCCATAAGGCATCCAGGCTATACAGAAAATAACCACCCACAAAACACAAGTGAAACAAACCTCAACTAAATATGGCCTCCAATTAGAGACAACAACAACCAGCTGCTTCTAATTGGAGGTCCTACCAAAAACCCAACATAGAAATAGAAAACATAGAACCTATACCAAAAACACCCAAACGCACAAAACAAACACCCCCTGCCACGCCCTGACCAAACTACAATGACAAATAACCCCTTTACTGGTCAGGACGTGACATGGACCCAGGACCTTGTCTTTGTCTCTGATTGTTAATTAATTGGGAGCCCACTTCACTACTGCATGGACCTGGCTACTGACGTACATTAATATGGGAAGCATTTATTTGAATTAATCATTGATGATTAATTGTATGCATATGTATATTTTGTGTAACACACCCCTGTATACCATAAAGAGGCAAGTATTGTTTCTCTACCTGAGAGGGTGTCTAATAGAGTTGCACGGTATACCGATACCACAGTAATATCGCAGAACCAAAACGTCATGATACTAATGACACCAATATTTTAGAATACTGTAGTACCTTTTCATATGATACTACCACATTTTTCAGCCTTAATTAAAAAACCTGCTGGAGCCTGTTTTAAAATGTTTATAAAGTCAATGTTGTTTATAAATTCAGTTAAACATTTTAAGTAACAGCAAATAGTCTCTTGTATGCGCCGGGCCAATAATGTCCACTTCACTTCAATGTGCATATCACGTGTGGCAGCTGTAATCAGCCCCTACGAGCAATCAATCACTTGCTTTTCTCTGTCCGCTCTTCCTGCACATCCAATCCACTGTCTAAAATACTCCTGCATAGAAATACGAACTGAATATTGATCCTTGACTAACACTCAACCTTTTGACTTTGTGTAATATCATCAACCAGGCAGTGACATGTATTCATGTATGCAAAGAGGAACCAGGCTTCCACAAAAAATTAACACCCCCCCTGAAAAAACATAAAGTAATTTATCTTTTGTCTCTCTGGGTTTTCATAATTATCTTTCAATTAGCAAAAGGCTGAATGTATCTCCAAGCGAGCGAAACAGTGCCCCTCTGTCTCTGTATGTGTAGGCCATCTATCTGATGCGGTCTGGTCAAAAATTGTATGACATTGTTGCCGCCGGTAGCATTGAATGCAAGGGAAGCCAGCGAGCATTTGGCCTCCTTTGATAAAAAATAGTTTAAAATAATAGCCAATCAGCATTGAGCTAAACTGAATGAGCCCAATTGTGAATGGTCCTGGCGCAAAAAAAGTGTCAAGTCAAGCCAGTTTGGATTTGGCTTCACTCCTATTGCATTGTATCGAGAGAAACAACTTGAATTGTTGCATCTCATTGTGTTGTTGTTCTCTGGTGGCTAGCTAGCTGGCTAAAATTGGCCCTTTCCTAAATTAGCCTTTTTGTTACATGCAAAATGCTTTGTGGATTTCGACGGACAGAGGTTGCGCTCCGGTTTTGTGATGAAACAAAGGTGTGGTTGAATATATTATATACACATTTAACGTGTTGTGAAATATGTTATGAATATATTGTAATGTTTTTAAAATGTATAACTGCCTTAATTTTGCTGGACCCCAGGAAGAGTAGCTGATGCCTTGGCAGCAGCTAATGGGGATCCATAATAAATACAAACAGAAATATTCTGCCACTCTGTTTTCTTATTGTCTCGGCCTTAGGCCTATATATCATGTTTGCAAGGCATGCGAATCAACAGGTTAAAGAGGAAACACATAGGTTGTAGTATGGCTTTTTTTTCCTGGCTTGGCTTCCCTAGTGATTTTACCCACACACCGCTGCTGAAACCAGGTCAACATGTCACCACCATTGTATTAGCATACATGTTGTAGTTCACTAGTCCATAGAAAATTGACTCGTAATGGTTAGAATTAACATTACACTTTTATATCAACACTGTTTTGAGTGTTATTCACACACTCAAACCAGTGTGCCTGGCACCTACTACCATACCCTGTTCAAAGGCCCTTCAATATTTTGTCTTGCCCATTTACCCTCTGAAAGGGACACATACACAATCCATGTCTCAATTGTCTCAAAGCTTAAAAATCCTTCTTTAGCGGGATTTTAGACAGTGTCCTTTGCTCCCGCCTGCCGAACATCCGCTAGCATAGCAGGCGGAAGGCTGGGGCAACACAGCGTGCTAGCTAACTAGCTAGCTTGCTAGTTAGCTAGCACATGGTGTTGCCCCTGCCTCCTGCCTGCTGTGTACCAGAGAAAATTGTGCCAGAAAGGCAGGGGCGAAGGACACGGTCAACCAATCATTCCGCCTCCCACTTGCACAATAGATGGGAGGCTAGGGCAACACCGAGCACTAGTTAGCTTGATAGTATGTGACACTGTGTGCTAGCTAGCTTGCTAGTTAACTAATACACGGTGTCGCACCCGCCTCCCACCTTCTGTGTACCAGAGTTCTCCTTAGGCCTATCTGGCTAAGCTAGTACACAGTGTCCTTCGCTCCAGTCTGCCGAACACCTGCCCTCGCCGTCTTTATCAGAACTGCGGCAAAAGAGTGCCTGACAGGCACTAGCTACCGCTGTCGCCCCACCCTTTCTTCTGTGGGTTTTATCTGCGGTTGGCATCCAACGTTATTGTTCATTACCGCCACCTAGTGTACTGGAGCGCCCCTGCCTCCACCTGTCCCAACTTAAATATGGACCAATAGCAGTATAAAGAGGGATGCAGGAACGCCCAAATAGCGGGCCGCAATTGCACCCTTCTCGCCATGGGTGCTATCTGAACTCATGGACTCTTTAACTAAGGAACCAATCAGTGCTCGGGGCTGTGTGTGTTATCGAGTCTCCTTTTGAAAAGTTGATAGAATAAGTGATTTCTGCCCAGGACGGGGGGCTACTGTTCCTGAATATAGAAACAACGGAGAGTACTTACACTATCTAGCTAGGTAGCTTATAGCGGGATAGATGGCTTGGTGAACACAGTCCTCACTTGAAACAGCCCACTCGTGATAGCTAGCCATCCAACTTAGGTAGCTCACTGACAGGCTAACTAGCAACTGACAACTCACAAGATAGCTAACAATTCGCTCTCTTAACTTTACTTTAGCGATCATGTCCTACAGTGCACACAACTAACCAACTCTGGCCGTGAAGGTTGGAACATAAAACAATAGTTTTAAAACATATGTACCAAAAGTTGCGTCCGTCTTTGCCTCACACACGCAAAATATCCTCAGGACTAACTTCCACCCCCCGGCTAGTCTCATTTGTCCCCCTCACTCCCCTTACGTTCCCTCTAATAGACTAAGGGGACCTTTACTCAGTAACAGAGAATAGCTCTGGGTTACATTAGTATATTTTAAATGTTCTTCAAATGCTTCAACTGGCCAATGTCCCTCAGGTTTTTTTGAATTCCTTAATTGAGTAAATGGCTAGTGGCGTGGATGTCTATTCATGTATAGTACTGAATGTTCTAGCCAAGTGTGTCGAAAATAGTTCTAAATCTCAAAGGAACCTAGAGAGAAAGCTTAAGCTTGTGTGGCTGACATTTCCTCATGCAGGAATAAAGAACATAAAAACACTTTGACAACAACTAACCTGGAGAGAGACTCATCATTATAGTCACATTTGAGGTTTATTTCAGAACCTCCAAAAAATGTCAGGTTCTGAAGAGAAGTTCACCCACCTACATGAGATTAAAGCAGTCAAAAAACGTTTTGTGCTTTGGTAAGAGTAGGATGACTCATCATAGTTAGAACACATTTTGCAAAAGGAAAACTGCATTTTATATCTTCCACTGATACACCAGCACTTCCAGACAGCGGGGACAATAATAGCAGTGTGTTGGCCTTGAGGTTATAATTTGTCTTTGTATGGTTAAACTCTAACAAGTATTACATACGGTATTGAAGCTCTGCATTTCAATCGAGGTTAAAGAAAGATGTTTTTATAAACCCAAACCATCTGACTGCACTAACAATAGAACATCAGACTCTTCAGACAGTTATTGATTCTAATGCATTGAGTTCATTGTCAGTTATTGGTTTTAAATGAGAAAATGGTGTGGGTCACTCATTCAAAACCCACTCAGAGTTGTACCTGCCCATTGACCGCACCATACTATTCTCCCCGAAAGCTCCTTTGTTGTAGTCTGGCTGACACCAAACTCGAAGTCTTCCTGACTTCAGAGTCTGCAAAGGCTCCTTAATGTTGTAGGCATAAAGGGTTGATAATGAAGGGGGCTGTGCTTTTTTACTGATTTGTTTTTTTCTCACTCACACACCCACATGGACAGCCACACACAGCCTAAGAGCGCCACCTTCTACCAATACAAATGTTGGCATTTCAAATCCAAACAACAAGAGGTCTCAACCCCCCACAAAAAAAATGTATGTCTGAGAGAACCAATCAAGCTAAATCCAACTTTTGCGAGAATTTTGCACCAACAACGGACTTCTGTGTACCACATGAGTCATGTCAGCCAGGCTACCTTTGTAGTCTCTGTGTTGATATGCAAGGCCTGCCTTCAGCTTGACCACCTGTAGCCTAGTTGGCTCCCAGCAATCTATCTGTCCTGATTGCTTTTCTCCTTCTTTGACTTGTCAAAATAATTTCTTGCCCGTTCAGCCTGGCGAGTCTTTAACAAGGAGAAAACTCATTTATAACCAGGAACAGTAATTATTTGCTGGGAGCTGTGTGAGAACTGAACATATTTGTTATTCTGTGTTATTATTTTCTTTCTAATTGCGTTCTGCCTTTGGCATAATCAGTTCATTAGAATCCTCACTCTGTCACAGAGCGCTTTCACAACTGCCGCTAATTGCCACGACGACTGCTACTTGTCATATCCCGCTACGACTATTGAATTTGTGACATGTCTTTGGTATTATGCTGGAGTTTCACTGAATTTTCTACAAGGAACTGAAGCTCTTAAAACACAGTTTGTTGTTTTGCAAAGTCCATCAAGTGGGTTTATCAAGACAGAGCATCATTATTTCATTGGCCTTTGATAAAAAAAAACGTTATAAATTTGTCTTAACCATATGCTGCTTATAATCAGGTCACTTTTATCTTTTAACAGTAAGCAAAAAGTGCATGGTGAATATGAACAGGGGGACCTTTAAAGCAATCGGAGATAGTAGTTGTAAATGCAGGCAACAGAGATTACGGAGTGTGTTCCTGTCTGTAAACTGTTAGCTGTCAGTCAAACTGCGCAAAATATGATACCGAAACTTAAGTTTAGGCACTCATTCTGTGTGGTTAAGAGCAGCCTGGTCTCAGAACAAAACATATTATATTGTATGATTTTTACTTTTCGGGTGACAGTAGATTTCCGAAGGCAAAAAAAAGGAGGGTGGGTGGTCGGGGTGGATGATAGCTGTATAACACAAAAGTCTAGCAACGCAAACATCTAGCAACCCAAAGGTTCTGTGTTTGTTTGAATCTCATCACAGAAAACCTTAGCATGTTAGCTCTAAAATAGCAACTATTCACTACTTTTTAGCTACTTTGCAACTACTTAACATGTTAACGAACACTTCCCCTAACCCTAATCCTAACCTTAACCTTACCTAAAGTAGCATATCATACTAAAGCAGTAGAACATAATATATCAGTCAAATGTGATGTATCATACTAAACAGGTAAAAGGAAACTGGTGCGATCAAGACATAGGATACTATACATTCTGCAATTCGTATTATATTGTATAACCACTATTACATTGGTAGGCCAATGTAATAATAACTTAACGTAACGTAACATATCATACTAAATGGAATGGCACAGATTTGAGTAAAATATATTATGTTTTGTTCTGACACCAGGTTGGGTAGGGACACAGGAGAGGAGTGCTTCTTTGGTTATAGTTGAATACCATGCAGGGGCTCTTTGATAATAGGATGAAATACTAAAGAACAAAACCAAGTTGATGCTGGATTGTGAAAACTTTGTGCAAACAAACTCATAGAAGTAATCAAGGCAAAGCCTTTAATGTTTAGGGCTTGAATGAAATGAATAAATACACACCGTCATGTAGCAACTACAACAGCTTTCATCAGGGTGTCAAAGAATAGGGGTGTACAGACAGGTGCATATCCCAACTATCACAGGAAGTGACTAAATTCATTACCATTTGTAAATGATCAAGAAACTAGAAAGCTTAGTAAAAGAAAAAACACATAAAATATACAAAATGAACATGGCATAATACAATAAGAAAAAAAAATACATGCAAAACCATATAAAAGAGTACAAGTTAGGGTTAGGGTTTGGGATAGGGTTACAACAGAAAAACTACAATTACAAAACCTACCACTGGGATTGAAGCCGCTGTGTTGCGATTGAACAGCATGATCATTACATAGGTGCACCTTGTGCTGGCGACAATAAAGGGCCACTCTAAAATGTGAAGTTTTGTCAACACCATGCCACAGATGTCTCAAGTTTTGAAGTAAGGTGAAACTGGTAGGCTGACTGCAGGAATGTCCAACAGTGCTGTTGCCAGAGAATTTAATGTAAATTTTTCGACCATAAGCCACCTTCAACATCGTTTTAGAGAATTTGGCAGTACAATCGCAGACCACGTGTAACCATGCCAGCCCAGGAACTCCACATCCTCCTTCTTCACCTGCAGGATCGTCTGAGGTGGGGGAGGATGGGGTGCTGAGGTGGGCCACCCATGGATATGCCCCTGACTAATCATGTGAAAACCATAGATTATGTATTTAAATTGACTGATTTTAGTATATTATTAGAAATGAATGCATGTTGCATTTATATTTTTGTTCAGTAATATGTATATGATGTATAGTCATTGTGTGCAATATATGAATAGAAAAGTTGTGTACAGCAGAAGTTACTGTATATAGGAAAGGCCTTGACTTGAATGAAGTATATACATATAAAGTGGGTTGTCACAACCTGTTGCTGCTCAGGTTATTACAATTGCAACTGAAATGCAACACTTTCCAAATACAGTACATGACCAAAAGTATGTGGACACCTGCTCAGCGAACATCTCATTACAAAATCATGGGCATTAATATGGAGTTGGTCCCCCTTTGCTGCTATAACAGCCTCCACTCTTCTGGGAATTCTTTCAACTAGATGCTGGAACATTGCTGCATGGACATGCATCCATTCAGCCACAAGAGCATTGGCGAGGTCGGCACTGATGTTGGGCAATAAGGCCTGGCTTGCAGTCGGAGGTCCAATTCATCCGAAAGGTGTTCTATGGGGTTGAGGTCAGGGCTTTGTGCAGGCCAGTCAAGTTCTTATACACCGATCTCGTCAAACCATTTCTATATTGCTCTCTTTGTGCATGGGTGAATTTTCATGCTGAAACAGGAAAGGGCCTTCCCCAAACTGTTGCCACAAGGTTGGAAGCACAGAATCGTCTAGAATGCCATTGTATGCTGCAGTGTTATTTCCATTCACTGGATCTAAGGGACCTAGCCCGAACCATAAAAAAAAGTGCCAGACAATTATTCCTCCTCCACCAAACTTTACCGTTGCCACTATGCATCGGGGCAGGTAGCGTTCTCCTGGCATCCGCCAAACCCAGATTTGTTCGTTGGACTGCCAGATGATGAAGCGTGATTCGTCACTTCAGAGAATGCGTTTCCACTGCTCCAGAGTCCAATGACGGTGAGCTTTACACACTCCAGCCGACACTTGGCATTGCACATGGTGATCTTAGGCTTGGGTGCAGCTGCTTGGCCATGGAAACCCATTTCATGAAGCTCCCGAGGAACAGTTCTTGTGCTGACATTAATTCCAAAAGCAGTTTGGAACTCGGTAGTGAGTATTGCAACTGAGGACAGCTTGCAGCACTCGGCGATCCCATTCTGTGAGCTTGTGTGGCCTATCACTTCGTGGCTGAGCCGTTGTTGCTCCTAGACGTTTCCACTTCACAATAGCAGCACTTACAGTTGACCGGGACAGTTCTAGCAGGGCAGAAATTTGACGAACAGAAAGGTGGCATCCTATGATGGTGCCATGTTGAAAGTCACTGAGATCTTCATTAAGACCATTATACTACCAATGTTTGTCTGTGAAGATTGCATTGCTGTGTGCTCGATTTTATACACTTGTCAGCAAAGGGTGTGGCTGAAATAGTCGAATCTACAAATTTGAAGGAGTGTCCACATACACTACATTTACAAAAGTATGTATTCATGCCTCTAACACGTTGTCCCTTCTGGTCCTCCTCCTTCTAGGCCTGAGAACACTTTAACACAGGCTCCCTCTGATAGTTTTAGTTAGCGCCCCAGGGTACCCCTGACCTGGAAGTGGAAGTCAGAATGTTGAAAATATCAGGCATCTTACAAAATACATTTTCCTCTGTGCTAATGGTTTATCACCATCAATAGTTGTCACGATCGTCAAAAGGAGTAGACCAAGGCGCAGCATACTTAGAGTTCCACATGTTTAATAAATAAGAAACTCACCAAAAACAATACAGAAGAAAATGAAACGTGACGTTCTGGGCTGCTCACAGGCAGCTACACAAAAACAAAATCCCACAACTAAAGGTGGAAAAAAGGGCTGCCTAAGTATGATTCCTAATCAGAGACAACGATAGACAGCTGCCTCTGATTAGGAACCATACTCAAGCTGAACCTCGGCAAGACGGAGCTGCTCTTCCTCCCGGGGAAGGACTGCCCGTTCCATGATCTCGCCATCACGGTTGACAACTCCCTTGTGTCCTCCTCCCAGAGTGCTAAGAGCCTTGGCGTGACCCTGGACAACACCCTGTCGTTCTCCACCAACATCAAGGCGGTGACCCGATCCTGTAGGTTCATGCTCTACAACATTCGCAGAGTACGACCCTGCCTCACACAGGAAGCGGCGCAGGTCCTAATCCAGGCACTTGTCATCTCCCGTCTGGATTACTGCAACTCGCTGTTGGCTGGGCTCCCTGCCTGTGCCATTAAACCCCTACAACTCATCCAGAACGCCGCAGCCCGTCTGGTGTTCAACCTTCCCAAGTTCTCTCACGTCACCCCGCTCCTCCGCTCTCTCCACTGGCTTCCAGTCGAAGCTCGCATCCGCTACAAGACCATGGTGCTTGCCTACGGAGCTGTGAGGGGAACGGCACCTCCGTACCTTCAGGCTCTGATCAGGCCCTACACCCAAACAAGGGCACTCCGTTCATCCACCTCTGGCCTGCTCGCCTCCCTACCTCTGAGGAAGCACAGTTCCCGCTCAGCCCAGTCAAAACTGTTCGCTGCTCTGGCACCCCAATGGTGGAACAAGCTCCCTCACGACGCCAGGACAGCGGAGTCAATCACCACCTTCCGGAGACACCTGAAACCCCACCTCTTCAAGGAATACCTGGGATAGGATAAAGTAATCCTTCTAACCCCCCCCTTAAAAGATTTAGATGCACTATTGTAAAGTGGTTGTTCCACTGGATATTATAGGTGAATGCACCAATTTGTAAGTCGCTCTGGATAAGAGCGTCTGCTAAATGACTAAAATGTAAATGTAAAAAATGTACTCGGCTCAACACAAAGAAATATAAACCATAGAATGCCCACCCCACACCCTGACCTAACAACCTAGAGAAATAAACCGTCTCTCTCAGGTCAGGGCGTGACAATAGTGAAGCATGAAGCACCTTGAAAAACATGGAAATAACACATGAAATGTCCCCTTCTATGAACAATATAATCCATAATTGTACATAATTGTACTTTGCAACCTATCGTAAGAATAAATGTTGTCATACACAGCAAATTCTACATTGTTAAATCATCACTGACATTTAGCACTTGTCCAGAGTCTATATGGGTCGCCTTTCAAATGAATTGTAAAGTTACCTCTGTTTTTGGTTCGTGACAGAGACATGGGCCTTTTATCAATCAAGATTTGCTCACCTCCTGCGTACTCTCTCCAGATTCTCTCGGCTCCTTTTGAAATAGGCGAAAGTTCATCGACGAGAGTGGAAATGCTCTTGCTTGAAATAACACAGTCCTTCTCCACTCGTGCACCAACAATCAAATTACGTTCACTACGGTGGATCCCAAAATAAATGTCTAAAGTGATCAAAACAAATTCAGTTAGTTGTGCAAGACTATGTGTAGATAAAACAATAAGTAGCTTATTGCTTTTAAACTTGTGCATGTTTTCTCCTCTGACAAATGAAATGCTGATTCAAAAGGGGTGTGACAGATTTCAAAACTATTTTGCGATACGATACACATGAGTATCCTCGATGAACGGTAGCTACTGAGGAGGGGAGGACACTTTCTTTTGCCTACTAATGAAATTACACACTCCTCGACCACTCAACCACTTATTTGTTTCTGGGTCATGGAGGGGAGAGGACAGAGCAGAAAGGACGGAGGACGGCCTTTTTCTCAAATGAGAAAACCCCATGGTTGTTGCATTCATCCATTTTCAGTACTGTGGCCTTCACCAAGTGAGATCCTGAGCGAATATGTTATCATTAGCCTAGTGGTTAGAGAGTTAGGCCAGTATCCGAAAGGTTGCTGGATTGAATCCCTGAGCTGACAAGGTACAAATCTGTCGTTCTGCCTCTGAGCAAGGCAGTTAACCCACTGTTCCCCCGGGCACTGTGGATGTAGATTAAGGCAGCCCCCTGCACCTCTCTGATTCAGGTTGGGTTAAATGCGGAAGACACGTTTCAGTTGAAGGCATTCAGTTGTACAACTGACTAGGTATCCCCCTTTCATTCAAATACATACATTTTACCCTAATACAGTGGCCTGAAACTCATGGTTTTCAGGTCTGCAAGTCACATAATGGCTTGCAAAAGTATATGTAATTCCTATCCCCTAGTGAGAATATCCAGCATTTCAAATTTTTATTAATCCGTAATCTGCATTAAATTTGACTGCCGGGTTTGGGAAACTAAAATATGAGACTACTTAAACCATCTAAATTGGAACAACCATTAAAGTAACAGATTTATTTAGTTTAGAAAAAAATATTGTATTTATATTTGAGTAGCATAACATTAATAAATCAATGCAATACATGAAAAACATATACTGAAACAATTTTTTTTAAATCTCCCGGCTCTTTTACACCAATGAGTGTTAATTTAACACCTACAATGTTAATTTAACAGCTGAATCAACACTAGAAATGTTACAAATGTTACATTGCACTGGAATGACTGGATGTGAATGGGCGCAGGTAGACTAGTGGTTAAGAGTGTTGTAACAGCTGGTTCGAATCCCTGAGCCGACTTGGTGAAAAATCTGTCGATATGCCCTTGAGCAAGGCAGATAACCCTAATTGGTCCTGTAAGTCACTCTGGATAAGAGCGTCCGCTAAATGACAAAAATGTAATGGAGAACTATCCAAGGTACTGAAATGACTAGACGTGAATAGGAAGATCTCCAGAGCACTCAAATAACTGGGGGGCTATCCAGTGCTATCCAGTGCACTGAAATGACAGGGCATGACCAGGGAGCTGTCAATGGTACTGAAATTACTTGGAGCGACTGGGGGGTTATGCAGGGTACTGAAATGATGGGGAATGAATAGAGAGCTATCCAGGGTACTCATCTGCTGACAGAGAAGGGATGCTCTCCATGGTGCCAGTTAGACAGGACTGAGCTACTAGCCTCAGTTCTGGAGCCATCAGCTCCTTGCATGATACAGGAAAAGGTTTGTACCAACTGCAGTAAATATTCTGGGTATTTTTGCTTTATCATGTATGTAGTACGTTGACAAAACTGTGAAAAAACCCAAAGGTCCTCATGAGAGAATACTAAATATCGATATGAATCAGAATCAGCTATACAGATTTAGAGTAATATATATTAATATGCAGAGATACAGATTCATGTTTTTGTCACAATACATCACATTGAAGATGGCTTTGAGTAATTGATTTAACAAATTACTCAACCTGGGCCTGGTTTCCCAAAATCATTTTAAGGCTAAGCTCATCGTTAGAAACGTTGTAGGAGCGTTGATAAATCCCTGAGCTGTTACCCAAAACCACCATTATTAATGTTGCACTTGAAACGCTCGTAATCTAATGCCTGCCTCAGTGCATTGTTAGATGCTTTTTTGCCCTCTCACTTTATACACAGAAGATCTCCGCTAAACATAGATTCGCATGGTTTACCCGTATCCTTGTGACTGCTGATTACAAAGTTGACTACAAACACAAAGTTGCCAATGTCTTTGCGTTTGATACAAACAAGCAAAGTATAAATCAAATCAAATGTATTTATGAAGCCCTTCTTACATCAGCTGATATCTCAAAGTGCTGTACAGAAACCCAGCAAAAAAACCCAAACAGCAAGCATTGCAGGTGTAGAAGCACGGTGGAAAAATTCCCTAGATAGGCCAGAACCTTGGAAGAAACCTAGAGAGGAACCAGGCTATGAGGGGTGGCCAGTCCTCTTCTGGCTGTGCCGGGTGGAGATTATAACAGAACATAACCAAGATGTTCAAATGTTCATAGGTGACCAGCAGGGTCAAATAATAATTATCACAGTGGATATCGAGAGTGCAACAGGTCAGCACCTCAGGAGTAAATGTCAGTTGGCTTTTCATAGTCAATCATTCAGAGTATCTCTACCGCTCCTGCTGTCTCTAGAGAGTTGAAAACAGCAGGTCTGGGACAGGTAGCACATCCGGTGAACAGGTCAGGATTCCATAGCCACAGGCAGAACAGTTGAAACTGGAGCAGCAGCACGGCCAGGTGGACTGGGGACAGCAAGGAGTCATCGGGCCAGATAGTCCTGAGGCATGGTCTTAGGGCTCAGGTCCTCCGAGAGAAAAAAAGAAAGAGAGAAAGAGAGAAAGAGAGAATTAGAGAGAGCATATTTAAATTCACACAGGTCACCGGATAAGACAGGAGAAATACTCCAGATATAACAGACTGGCCCTAGCCCCCCGGCACATAAACTACTGCAGCATAAATACTGGGGGCTGAGACAGGAGTGCTTGGGAGACACTGTGGCCCCCTCCGACGATACCCCCGGACAGGGCCAAACAGGCAGGATATATCCCACCCACTTTGCCAAAGCACAGCCCCCACACCACTAGAGGGATATCTTCAACCACCAACTTACCATCCTGAGACAAGGCCGAGTATAGCCCACAAAGATCTCCGCCACGGTACAACCCAAAGGGGGCGCCAACCCAGACAGGAAGATCACGTCAATAAAATCATGATTGGAATGAAAACCGAGATGACTGCATTGAAATATAAACAGTGGGCTATACTAGCAAAATAGAACAATAATTGATTGAACATGAAATGTATTTCAATATGATTAAAATACATTTAATGTCAAATCAATTATTGTTCTGTTTTGCTACTTGTTGGCTAATGTTTACAATTTATCTCAATATATTTCATGATATGTAGCTTAACGTGCCAAATCAGTGATTTTATGAATTTTGATTGGGTTAACAATTAAAATAAGCCAGCTCAATATTTGCGTCTGTAGGCGGTAATATCTCTCTAGTAGCTAATCCGTTGTTAGGGTTGTGAAATAATTATAATGTTAGGTAAAGATTTGAATGGAGGAAGCTGATCCGAGAGCAGTGCTCCCGTTCTTTCAATCCTATCCGTATCGACACATGCGCCAAAGGACGTACTTAACGACCGATCTCTCAGCTTGGTGTTTTGGGAAACGCATGTTACATCTTCGGTCGTTGTAGGAAAGATGCATCTTTAAAAAAAACTTAAGCATATCGGGAAACGGGGCCCTGTTGTGTAGTTAGATGTGCTGTACTCAACTGTTATTTTGATTATTCCCTTTTCGAAAACAGGTATGTGCTAAGTGTGTGACTGTGTACATGACAAGTTGCATTATTAATGTAAGAAGAAAAAAACTGCAACAGTATGATCTGTCAGCGACCTCAAATTAAAGGCTTCTTTGGAGGTACATTAATATTTTATGAATGTGAGGTATTTTCTTTATTAAACTGTAATTTAAAGCTAATGGGTTATTTCATAGTGTGCATAATGTCCATTCTGTCCTCACATCATTTATCATTAAACTAATATATCAGGCAAATAGACTATTATAAAATATTACCATGATTACATTTGTAGCTTAAAGCCATTGTACTGCACGTGTACTACAAAGAGAGAAAAAAAGAAAATCACCAATAACCTTGTTCTTTCTCCATTAAACGTTCCGCCTTATCCTGTACTCTCTAAAGTGTGATTTAAAATGCATCTGTGTGTTTATGGTGAGCGTCCTGACAGCAGCGTTTAGCAGAGCAATGTCCTTAGGGATAACAGGCACTGATTAAGCTTCGTAGACATGTATGGTCAATTGTGGGATGAAATATTTAATTATGTTTCTTTGAAAAAGTGCAACCAACTAATCGATATTCAATTAACGGAGACTGTGGAATTTGTCGATTCCAGAGAGAGAGGGAGGGAATGGCAGAGGGAAAGAGAGTTAGAGAGAGAGAAAAGATTATTAAGATTGCCCTACTTTTGTGTTAAGAACTCCAACTCCCACCGAGGGAGAAAATACTATATTTAAGAGGCTTTGCCTTATTAAGTAATCAATTTGGGTTCACTTTCTCTGCTGTGGTTTCTTGCGACTCCATGTAATCACCTCACCAACCATTATACTTATGTATAATACCTCATTTTAAATGACAACGTCCCACAACACAACTGTTGGGTGCGTCACTCTGCTGTTTGTATGGTGATCATTATGAAAAGTCAGCTGCTAATGACCTATTAAGGCTACTAATTGAAATGAGCTAATTGTCTTGTCATTATTGTTGTTTTTAATGGCAGAAAGCAGGCTGAGGGACCCTGGAGTGCGAAACCAGAGTTAATATACAAAATAAAAGCCCTACCAAGAACAAGGGAAAATTTGTATTTCGATTTCTCTCCTGTTTGCCTCCCAACAACATGCTAACCATGCAGTCTTCTAAGTAAACACATCTCCTCACAGTGACTGTACTTTCCCTCTTCTGTTAGTGTTAGAACAAAGTAGGTGCGATATCAGTACAGAATGATGAAACAGGCTACACTGATGAAAATCATGACGAAAATGCTACTTCTGTCCTGTCCCGCATGGGCATCTGACTGCCCTGTCACCTTAGTAGAAGGTTCACTTAGGGTATTCATGGTGAATCTCAGACAACAAACACTTGGCTTGTAGAGAAGGATATAAGTCAGATAAGGACACATCAGGGACTGGACTTTCCTGAACTAAACAGCTAATGATCTACTGCTGTGATTCTAGCTTCAGCTCTTCCAGCTTTTCCATGTGGCAGATTTGAGAAGGTAAGATTCAGGTGCAGTCCCTTAAGGCAGGATTTCTCAACCTCCCCCTCCCCCCCAGCACTATACAGCTCATTCAAATAACAAACTCATCAACAAGCTTTGATTATTTCAATCAGCTGTGCACTGTAGTGCTACGGCAAAAACAAAACGTTCACCCAGGGGGTCCCCCAGGTTGGAGTTTGGAAATACTGCCTTAGGGTGTGTGGGTGAATGGTGGAAGCAGGTGGTGTAAGGGGAGCTTTACAGCAAGCTTTCTGAAAGAGTATGTTTACTGTCGGTTTGAGAAACGTTGTAAAAAAAACGGTTGTTTGGGTAGTGTCCCCTTACAGACCAATCCTTTGTGAGATGGTATAGTGGCCAGGGAAGAGGGGAAGGGTGATTGGTGTCCCTCCCGTGTGTGTTGTGTGTATGGAAGGGGTGCTCTATGGGGAACACCACTCAGACATGCAGGGCTGCACCTCTTCCCCTCTGTTGTTCCCCATCACTCAGCTACAGTACAATATTAATGAGTGACCATGGTGAGTGGATGCGTCCTGACAAGATAAAACAAGAGTTAAAGCTGTTTCCACCTGGCAAGCAGGACATTCTTCTGTGTCCCCCCTCCCCTACATCAGCTTACATCTGCATCACAACAGTGTGCTTCAATTCACTTAGGGACCTGGTCAGAGAATGCAATTGAACCTCTATCTTTGGGCTCTTTCCGTTGGATTTCAACTTACCCTGTTTCTCTATTGGTCGCTCTAGATGGCTCTCTTCATGGCCTATCCATTTACAAAAGGATTATACAATTGTTGTTTACAAACCCATTAATAAACAGTGGGTGCGTTCATGATCCACGTCCAACTCATCGCATCTCGCCCCCCCCAGCAAAACAGCTCTAACTGCTGCTACCAGAGGGAACACACGGCTTCCTCTACTCATCAGGGAGAAAAGGAATAAATAAAACAAGCGGAAACTCAAAGACAACCACCAACGTGCACTCACACACTGAAATGCACAGCGAGCAACTGAGGACTATGAATAGAATAATAAAGCCGCCCGGTCAGGGGGTAGGACAACACTGCAAACATCGCTTTAGAACAATAAGTAATTGGGACTTTCACAAGCCTTGTGTCACGTCCTGGCCAGTATAAGGGTTAATTGTCATTGTAGTTTGGTCAGGACTTGGCAGAGGGTATTTGGTTTATGTGGTTCGGGGTAATGTTTTTGTAGTAAGGGCATTTGATTTAAGTATTCCGGGGTTTTTGGGTACTGTTTGAGATTCATGTAATTCTATGTTTAGTTAATTGGGGTGGGGACTCTCAATTGAAGGCAGGTGTGGTCTATTTGCCTTTGATTGAGAGTCCCATATATTAGGGTGTATTTGTGTTTGTCATTTGTGGTAGATTGTTTCTTGTCTAGCGTATGTGAGCCTGAGAAGACTGTCTGTAAATCGTGAGTTCGTTTTGTATGTTCATTTTGAGTTTATTAAATGTTCAAGATGAACAATCTCAATCCTGCTGCATATTGGTCCTCCTTTTCCGACGATGATTTCGCTATATCGTCTGACGACGAAGAAATCCGTGACACCTTGCCTTTTAAATTGAGCTTTCTTTGATTACAGGAACAAGCAAAGTGGCAGCAGACCAAGATGGAACCTTAGCTTGGTACCAGGGTTTTTAGACCTGAGATGCTGACAGGTTGCCCACATATACTGCACACACACACTGCTCAGATGCACACACACACACACACACACAGCCATGCATATAGAGAGAAATAAACAGAGAAAGAGAGGCAGGCTTCCCTCCTGCTCTCTGCATACCCCCTCCCTGTCCTCAGGGTGTTTGAAGATCTTAGATGTGTTGCGTTATAAACGGCAAAGAGTTGTTAGTGAGTACTGGCCTGGAAAGATGGAGATGATGATGATGATCGTCTTAGAGGGCTGGTATATGCTGTTGAGGGGGAGAATTTAGACGTTTAGAGGGAAAGGGAAAATGTACTTGCTACGACTGATATGTGGTTGTCTCATCCAGCTATCTTAAGATGAATGCACTGATTGTAAGTCACTCTAGATAAGAGCGTCTTCTGAATGACTAAATGTAAAATGTTGTTGCTGAAAAACAATAGCCAACATATTTAAACATTCATTCATTTGATTTTAGAGTACATTGCAATGATGTCTGAACAATACCAAATCCCATATCTCTCCATTTTTGGGGGTTTCAGTCCTTGGGTCGTTTGACGAAATGAGTGTATTTTGCATCCCTTAAATATCTTACGTAGACATTTTTAAAGCCTGTTATTTTAAATGAAGTCTCCTTTAATGTAGACCCCATGGACAATTCGATAAATAGAGACTTGCTAAAGTGCCAAAATTCATCTCTGTCCCAGCTCTGTCCCTCTGTGTAACCTCTGTGACTTCTAGGAAGATTTTAACCCTCTTAATCCCAACATTAATCCACCATCCTTGTAAAGCCCTAGTTATTTTCTTGTATTTCTGAATATTATTATTTCTTTCATGTGATTAGTAATTCATTTTAAGTAAAAAAAACAACAACCCTGTCCATAATTTTAAGGTCAACCCTATTACAGTACGTGTAACGGTCGTTGTATGTAATGGACCAAGGCGCAGCGGGTTGAGTGCTCATTTTAACGTTTATTAGAACACTGAAAAAACAAAACAAGAAAACGAACGAACGAACAGTAATGCAGGCTACGCACAGCTATGCAAAAACAACTTCCCACTACAAACACACCGCTATACATAGGACCTTCAATCAGAGGCAATGAGGAACAGCTGCCTCCAATTGAAGGCCAATCCCAATTAACTAAACATAGAACTAAACACCCTAGATCTAACATAGAAATACACTAACCTAGAACATACCCCATAAACCCCAGAACACTCTAAACAAACACACCTCTACATAACACATAACCCAACAAACCCCGAACCACATAAAACAAACACCCCCTGCCACGTCCTGACCAAACTACAATAACAAATAACCCCTTTACTGGTCAGGACGTGACAGTACCCCCCCCCCCCCCCCCCAAAGGTGCAGACCCTGGATGCACCTCACAAAAAATATCCACAAAAATAAACTTCCCAAACTAAAGGGAGGGAAGGGAGGGTGGCTACCGTCACCGACGGTTCCCGTGCTACATCCCCCCTCCCCAATCCTCCTACTGTGGAGGTGGCTCAGGCTCTGGCCTTAGTCCCCCACCTAACCAGTCCACCCCTGCTGAATACCTCGGGCTGAAGCGCTTCGCTGTAGACCTCGGGCTGAAGGGCGACTCTGGGAGCTCCGGACTGTAGGGCGACTCTGGGCGCTCCGGACTGTAGGGCGACTCTGGGCGCTCCGGACTGTAGGGCGACTCTGGGCGCTCCGGACTGTAGGGCGACTCTGGGCGCTCCGGACTGTAGGGCGACTCTGGGCGCTCCGGACTGTAGGGCGACTCTGGGCGCTCCGGACTGTAGGGCCACTCTGGGAGCTCCGGACAGTAGACCGACTCTGGCTGCGCTGATTCCGGACTGTATGCCGTCTCTCTCGGTCCCGGACTGTGGGCCGTCTCACTCGGTCCCGGACTGTGGGCCGTCTCACTCGGTCCCGGACTGTGGGCCGTCTCACTCGGTCCCGGACTGTGGGCCGTCTCACTCGGTTCCGGACTGTGGGCCGTCTCACTCGGTTCCGGACTGTGGGCCGTCTCTAGACGGGGCACTGTCGCCGGACACTCTGGACGGGGCACTGTCGCCGGACACTCTGGACGGGGCACTGTCGCCGGACACTCTGGACGGGGCACTGTCGCCGGACACTCTGGACGGGGCACTGTCGCCGGACACTCTGGACGGGGCACTGTCGCCGGACACTCTGGACGGGGAACTGTCGCCGGACACTCTGGACGGGGAACTGTCGCCGGACACTCTGGACGGGGAACTGTCGCCGGACACTCTGGACGGGGAACTGTTGCCGGAAGGCCTGATGCGTGGGGCTGGCTTAGGACGCGCCAGACTAAGGACACGCACCACAGGGCTAGGAGCAGGGGCAGGACGAGCTGGACTTGGCTGACGCACTGGAGGCCTGGTGCGTGGGGTGGTAGTGGAGGTACCAGACTGGAGACACGCACCCCAAGGCTAGTGCGAGGAGCAGGAACAGGACGAGTTGGACTGGGCTGAAGCACAGGAAGCCTGGTGCGTGGTGCTGCCTTTGGAGACGCCATACTGGATACACGCACCTCAGGGCTAGTGCAAGGAGCGGGAACAGGATACACTGGGCAATGAAGGCGCACTGGCGGTCTCGAGCGCAGTACTGGCACCACCCTTACTTGCTGGATGCCCGCTTCCCCCTGGCAAATGCGGGGCGCTGGCACCGGCCTGTGAATGCTCGGCCTTGACGCCGTGCGCATCACACCATAGCACGGGGCCTGACCAGTAACATGCTGCCTCCGGTAAGCATGGGGAGTTGGGTTGGGGCTTAACCCTTGCCCAGCCAAACTACCCGTGTGCCCCCCCCAAAAAATGTATTGGGGCTGCCTCTCAGGCTTAAATGCCAACCGTGTACCAATATAACAGTCCCAGGTCCACTCTAGCCTTCCTCCATGGTCCATTCCCAGCTAAAATCTCCTCCCAGGTCCACGACTCCCGATAGCCTTTCTCCAGCTCCTTAGCCCGCTGCTTGGTCCATTGTTGGTGTGAAGTTCTGTAACGGTCGTCGTATGTAATTGCCCAAGGAGCAGCGGGTTGAGTGCTCATTTTAATGTTTATTAGAACACTGAAAAAACAAAACAAGAAAACGAACTAACAGTAATTTAGGCTACACACAGCTATGCAAAAATAACTTCCCACAGTAACCATTACAAACACACCCCTATACATAGGACCTTCAGTCAGAGGCAACGAGGAACAGCTGCCTCCAATTGAAGGCCAATCCCAATTAACTAAACATAGAACTAAACACCCTAGATCTAACATAGAAATACACTAACCTAGAACATAACCCATAAACCCTGGAACACTCTAAACAAACACCCCTCTACATAACACATAACCCAACAAATCCTGAACCACATAAAACAAACACCCCCTGCCACGTCCTGACCAAACTACAATAACAAATAACCCCTTTACTGGTCAGGACGTGACAGTCCGTAAACTGACTTGTTTTAATATGATGAAACTATTCCTTTTAAAATAATATTAAATGAAGAAACATTGAACATCTAATAGTCAAATCATAGTGTAAAAGCAGGTGAGATGTTCTACTCTTTTTACAAATTTTTTTTGTGTTTTGTGGTGGAAAATTGAGCGGGTCGAACATAACACATCAACCCTATAACCCATAGATAGACTATAAATATTTTAACAATTTGAATGTTTTAGTGAAGCTTGCATTCAATTTCCCCTCATTGTTGTACACAACAAGCTTCCATTTCACCTGTCACAAAGGGATACATGGATGATTTAACCTTTATACTACCAACAT
The DNA here is from genome assembly GCF_965601325.2 of Salmo salar. Taxonomy (NCBI): domain Eukaryota; kingdom Metazoa; phylum Chordata; class Actinopteri; order Salmoniformes; family Salmonidae; genus Salmo; species Salmo salar. Next base: position 12,104,546 of record NC_138318.1, on the reverse strand, counting down.
ATTTTACAACATGGATTACCAACTGGTGTGATTTTGACCCCAAGAAGAAACTATAGGGAAAAGCAACAATCATAGCAAATGATGAACTTAATTCCTATCAAAACATAATTAGACATGTAAATAATGTTATCTGATATTAAAATCCCCAAAACAAACTGTTATTTTAGCAAATGTTTTGTTAATTTGCTTATTCTGTCAAACAAAACCATACATTTTCCCCTTGAAAAGTTGGATGAATTTTGGTCCATTCCTCCTGACAGAGCTGGTGTAACTAAGTCAGGTTTGTAGGCCTCCTTGCTCGCACATGCTTTCTCAGTTCTACCCACACATTTTCTATAGGATTGAGGTCAGAGCTTTGTGATGGCCACTCCAAAACCTTGACCTTGTTGTCCTTAAGCCATTTTGCCACAACTTTGGAAGTATTCTTGGGGTCATTGTCCATTTGGAAGACCCATTTTTAACCAAGCTTTAACTTCCTGACTGATGTCTTGAGATGTTGCTTCAATAAATCCACATAATCCTCACGATGCCATCTATTTTGTGAAGTGCCCCAGTCCCTCCTGCAGCAAAGGACCCCCACAACATGATGCTGCCACCCCCCGTGCTTCACGGTTGGGATGGTGTTCTTCGGCTTGCAAGCCTCCCCCTTTTCCCTCCAAACATAACAATGATCATTATGGCCAAACAGTTCTATGTTTGTTTCATCAGACCAGAGGACATTTCTCCAAAAAGTATGATCTTTGTCACCATGTGCAGTTGCAAACCATAGTCTGGCTTTTTTATGCCGGTTTTGGAGCAGTGGCTTCTTCCTCGCTGAGCGACCTTTCAGGTTATGTCGATATAGGACTCGTTTTACTGTGGATATAGATACTTTTGTACCTGTTTTCTCCAGCATCTTCACAAGGTCCTTTGCTGTGGTTCTGGGATTGATTTGCATTTTTTGCACCAAAGTACATTCATCTCTAGGATACAGAACGAGTCTCCTTCCTGAGCGGTATGACGGAGGTCTAGTCCCATGGTGTTTATACTTGTGTACTATTGTTTGTAGAGATGAACGTGGTACCTTCAGGCATTTGGAAATTGCTCCCAAGGATGAACCAGACTTGTGGAGGTCTACAAATTGTTTTCTGAGGTCTTGGCTGATTTCTTTTGATTTTCCCATGATGTCAAGCAAAGAGGCACTGAGTTTGAAGGTAGGCCTTGAAATACATCCACAGGTACACCTCCAATTGACTTAAATTTGTCAATTAGCCTATCAGAAACTTCTAAAGCCATGACATCATTTTCTGAAATTTTCCAAGCTGTTTAAAGGCACAGTCAACTTAGTGTATTTAAACTTCTGACCCACTGGAATTGTGATACCATGAGTTATAAGTCAAATAATCTGTCTGTAAACAATTGTTGGATAAATTACTTGTGTCATGCACAAAGTAAATGTCCTAACCGACTTGCCAAAACTATATTTTGTTAACAAGAAATTTGTGGAGTGGTTGAAAAACAAGTTTTAATGACTCCAACCTAAGTGTTTGTAAACTTCTGACTTCAACTGTAAATAGCCCAGTACTGTACTGCCAACCGTCACATTGTACAGCGCCATTTTTTCTGTTCCATCCTAACAGAAACCCAGAGGGTTTTTCTTTTTTCAATGAATAGAAACCCCATAATATTCATCAAATTAATTAAGCAAGTACAAGTCAAAAGTTTGGACACACAAACTCATTCCAGGATTTTTCTATATTTTTACTATTTTCTACATTGTAGAATAATAGTAGACATCACATCTATGAAATAACACATATGGAAACAGTTAAGAACAAATTCTTATTTACAAGGACAGCCAACTCCTTCCTCCCGGTTGGGGAATTGAACCCTGGTCTCCTGCGTGCCTGGAATATGGAAGACTATTGAATGCTTCTCAAAGATGCCCTCTGGTGGTCAAATTAGCGGTAACTTGTATTATCAATAAAAATGGCTGACAATTAAATGTTTTGCCACAGAATTCTGCAGCAGCCCGCAAGGTGTGCCACAGTATGACACAACTTTTAATGGAGGAACCACTGTACATATTACCTCAGCTAACCGGTGCCCCCACACATTGACTCTATACCGGTACCCCCCTGTATATAGTCTCACTATTGTTATTTTACTGCTGCACTTCAATTACTTGTAACTTTTATTTCTTATTCTTATCCATATTTGTTTTAACTGCATTGTCGGTTAGGGGCTCGTAAGTAAGCATTTCACTGTAAGGTCTGCACCTGTTGTATTCGGTGCATGTGACTAATAACATTTTATTTTATTTTATTTAGTGCTATAACTCCCTGCTATGAACCAATCAGCATCCAGGATCCAAACAACCTGTTTATAAACTCAGAATATGTAGAATGCTATGCTTTGAAAAATCAAAACTCAGAATTCCAGGGATGATGCTCAAATCTCTAAAACTCTCTATACAGAGATACAGAGATAGAACTCTTTCCCTTGCAACCATGAACAAAGTTGCTTTGTAAAAACACTTGTTTTCCTTGCCACAGTAAACACTAGGGTCTGTAAAGTGTGTACAACAACCATTACACATTCAGCACATTCAGATTCCCTGTGGATACCGAAGGACAAGGGTCAGGAGTTTTTTTGTTTCTTTATTTCTTTAGAGAATGGCACATTCAAAGTAAAGGTTGGAGTGCCCTGCTGCAGTCATCAAGGTCTGTAAGGACAGCAGAGATGACTGGATTGTTCCAATAACCTTTGTTCATTATTCTGTAAAGGCCTTGGAAGTCCTTGAAGACAACTGCCAGAAGACTAAGGTTAACTAGTCAATAGACGTTGAAGGCTTTCAGAAAATCAGATTAATTAAAGGCTGATTAAGTCTTTTTAGAAGCTTGCAGGATGCATTACTTACCAACAACAGAGGCAAATCCCAATAAAACCACATCACATTTTGAAGTTTACTTTCCTTGCTTTGCCTGACAACACTATCATGAATCTAACAAATATACTGCTCAAAAAAATAAAGGGAACACTTAAACAACACATCCTAGATCTGATTGAAATAAATAATCTTATTAAATACTTTTTTCTCTACATAGTTGAATGTGCTGACAACAAAATCACACAAAAATAATCAATGGAAATCCAATTTATCAACCCATGGAGGTCTGGATTTGGAGTCACACTCAAAATTAAAGTGGAAAACCACACTACAGGCTGATCCAACTTTGATGTAATGTCCTTAAAACAAGTCAAAATGAGGCTCAGTAGTGTGTGTGGCCTCCACGTGCCTGTATGACCTCCCTACAACGCCTGGGCATGCTCCTGATGAGGTGGCGGATGGTCTCCTGAGGGATCTCCTCCCAGACCTGGACTAAAGCATCCGCCAACTCCTGGACAGTCTGTGGTGCAACGTGGAGTTGGTGGATGGAGCGAGACATGATGTCCCAAATGTGCTCAATTGGATTCAGGTCTGGGGAACGGGCGGGCCAGTCCATAGCATCAATGCCTTCCTCTTGCAGGAACTGCTGACACACTCCAGCCACATGAGGTCTAGCATTGTCTTGCATTAGGAGGAACCCAGGGCCAACCGCACCAGCATATGGTCTCACAAGGGGTCTGAGGATCTCATCTCGGTACCTAATGGCAGTCAGGCTACCTCTGGCGAGCACATGGAGGGCTGTGCGGCCCCCCAAAGAAATGCCACCCCACACCATGACTGACCCACCGCCAAACCGGTCATGCTGGAGGATGTTGCAGGCAGCAGAACGTTCTCCACGGAGTCTCCAGACTCTGTCACGTCTGTCACGTGCTCAGTGTGAACCTGCTTTCATCTGTGAAGATCACAGGGCGCCAGTGGCGAATTTGCCAATCTTGGTGTTCTCTGGCAAATGCCAAACGTCCTCCACGGTGTTGGGCTGTAAGCACAACCCCCACCTGTGGACGTCGGGCCCTCATACCACCCTCATGGAGTCTGTTTCTGACCATTTGAGCAGACACATACACATTTCTGGCCTGCTGGAGGTCATTTTGCAGGGCTCTGGCAGTGCTCCTCCTGCTCCTCCTTGCACAAAGGTGGAGGTAGCGGTCCTGCTGCTGGGTTGTTGCCCTCCTACGGCCTCCTCCACGTCTCCTGATGTACTGGCCTGTCTCCTGGTAGCGCCTCCATGCTCTGGACACTACGCTGACAGACACAGCAAACCTTCTTGCCACAGCTCGCATTGATGTGCCATCCTGGATGAGCTGCACTACCTGAGCCACTTGTGTGGGTTGTAGACTCCGTCTTATGCTACCACTGGAGTGAAAGCACCACCAGCAATCAAAAGTGACCAAAACATCAGCCAGGAAGCATAGGAACTGAGAAGTGGTCTGTGGTCCCCACCTACAGAACCACTCCTTTATTGGGGGTGTCTTGCTAATTGCCTATAATTTCCACCTGTTGTCTATTCCATTTGCACAACAGCATGTGAAATTTATTGTCAATCAGTGTTGCTTCCTAAGTGGACAGTTTGATTTCACAGAAGTGTGATTGACTTGGAGTTATATTGTGTTGTTTAAGTGTTCCCTTTATTTTTTTGAGCAGTGTATGTTTTGTGATTCAGAATGCAGTATTTATTTTGTTTCATAGTGAAAATGCAAGTTTTTCACACTGGCTTTAGCCGCAGCGGGAACAGACCTGCCTGGGCAAGTCCAGGTGGTTGCCTGAAACAATTGCCTCATAAGGAAGGCAACGTCAGCATAGTGTGACAAATCCCCATGTTTCTATGCTAGATTTGGACCAAACAATTAGCACAACAGCTAAAATGGTTTTGAAAGAAATAGCATGCAACAAAATAAATACACTATAGCATTCACTAATAATAAACTATTTACAGTGCCTTCATATTTGTGTCTCTGATCTACACACAATACCCAATAATGTTTTTTAACCTGTTTAGGATAGGGGGCAGTATTTTCACGGCCGGATAAAAAACGTACCCGATTTAATCTGGTTATTACTCGTGCCCAGAAACTAGAATATGCATGTAATTAGTAGATTTGGATAGACAACACCCTAAAGTTTCTAAAACTGTTTGAATGGTGTCTGTGAGTATAACAGAACTCATATGGCAGGCCAAAACCTGAGAAGATTCTATATGGGAAGTGCCCTGTCTGACCATTTCTTGGCCTTCTGTATCCTCTTTATCAAAAATACAGGATCTCTGCTGTAACGTGACATTTTCTAAGGCTCCCATTGGCTCTCAGAAGGCGCCAGAACGTGGAATGATAACTCTGCAGTCCCTGGGCGAAAAACAGTAGGGGTTTTGGAGAGTGGTCCATCTGAGAACAATGACACTGGTGCGCGCGTGCATGTGAAGACTCCATTTTCTTATTTCAGTGTTTGAACGGATACAACGTCTCCCAGGTGGAATATTATCACTATTTTACGAGAAAAATCGCATAAAAATTGATTTTAAACAGCGTTTGACATGCTTCGAAGTACGATAATGGGATATTTTGAAAGTTTTTGTCACGAAATGCGCCGGCGCGTCACCCTTCGGATAGTGATTTGAACACATGAACAAAACTGAGCTATTTGGATATAACTATGGATTATTTGGAATCAAAACAACATTGGGTGTTGAAGTAGAAGTCCTGGGAGTGCATTCTAACGAATCCAATTTTTCTTATAGTAAATCTGAGTTTGGTGAGTGCCAAACTTGGTGGGTGTCAAAATAGCTAGCCGTGATGGCCGGGCTATCTACTTAGAATATTGCAAAATGTGCTTTCACCGAAAAGCTATTTTAAAATCGGAGACCGCGATTGCATAAAGGAGTTCTGTATCTGTAATTCTTAAAATAATTGTTTTGTTTTTTGTGAATGTTTATCGTGAGTAATTTAGTAAATTCACCGGAAGTTTTCGGTGGGTATGCTAGTTCTGAACAAAACATGCTAATGTAAAAAGCTGTTTTTTTATATAAATATGAACTTGATTGAACAAAACATGCATGTATTGTATAACATAATGTCCTAGGAGTGTCATCTGATGAAGATCATCAAAGGTTAGTGCTGCATTTAGCTGTGGTTTTGGTTTTTGTGACATTATATGCTAGCTTGAAAAATGGGTGTGTGATTATTTCTGGCTGGGTACTCTCCTGACATAATCTAATGTCTTGCTTTCGTTGTAAAGCCTTTTTGAAATCGGACAATGTGGTTAGATAAAGGAGAGTCTTGTCTAAATAAAGGTGTAAAATAGTCATATGTTTGAAAAATTGAAGTTTTTGCATTTTTGAGGTATTTGTAATTCGCGCCACACTATACCATTGCATATTGGTGAGGTGTTCCGCTAGCGGAACATCTAGATGTAAGAGGTTTTAAATGTAAAAGCTGAAATATCTTTAGTCAATAACTATTCCACCATTTTCATATGCCAAGCCTTAATAAGTTCAGGAGTAAAAATGTGCTTAACAAATCACATAATAAGTTGTATGGACTCATTCTGTGTTCAATAATAGTGGTTAACATGATTTTTTAATGACTACCCCATCTCTGTACCCCAGATATACAATTATCTGTAAGGTCCCTCAATCGAGTAGGGAATTCAAGCACAGATTCAACCACAAAGACCAGGGAGGTTTTTCAATGCCTCTCAAAGAAGGCCACTGATTGGTAGATGTGTATAAATAAATAAAAGCAGACTCTGAATATCCCTTTGGCATGATGATTAATTAGGCTTTGGATGGTGTATCAATACACCCAGTCGCTACAAAGATATAAGCATTCTTCCTAACATCGTCTGCCAGAGAGGAAGGCAACTGCTCAGGGATTTCACTATTAGGCCAATGGTGATTTTAAAACTGTTATAGAGTTTAATGGTTGTGGTATGAGACAACTGAGGATGGATAAACAACATAGTAGTTGCTCTACAATACTAACCTAAATGACAGAGTGAAAATAAGTAATTCTGTACAGAATCCTGTTTGTATCAATAATACTGCAAAACAATTGGCAAAGCAATTAACTTTTTCTTCTGAATACAAAGCACTATGTTCAGGGTAAATCCAACATAACACATCACTGAGTACCACTCTTCATATTTTCAAGCATGGTTGTGGCTGCATCATGTTATGGGTATGTTTGTCATCGGAAAGGACTAGGGAGTTTAGGATAAAAATAATGGAATACAGCTATAAGCACAGGCAAAATACTTGAGGAAAACCTGGTTCAGTCTGCTTTCTAACAGATACTGGGAGACCAATTCACGTTTCAGCAGGACAATAACCCAAAGAACAAGGCCAAATATACACTGGAGTTGCTTACGAAGACAACATTGAATGTTTCTGTGTTGCCTAGTTACAGTTTTGACTTAAATCGGCTTGAAAATATATGGCAAGACTTGAAAATGTCTCTCTAGCAACGATCAACAACCAACTTGAATCATTTTTAAAGAATAATTGGCAAATATTGTATAATTAATGAATACTTGTCACGTCTACTCCCGCTCCTCCTCTCTTGCGCTCATTGTTGCCAGTTTACTCATTATTACGCACACCTGTCACCATCGTTACGTGTATCTGCGCCTCATGAGACTCAGATGGACTCCCTCACCTTCCTGATTACCTCCCCTATATCTGTCATTCCCTTTGGTTCTTTCTTCAGGAATTATTGTTTCTGTTTATATGTTTCATGTCTGTACGCCTCTCGTGTTTCTTGTTTTGGTCTATGTTGATTTATTTATTAAATTCACTCCCTGTACTTGCTTCCCGATTATTAGCATACACGTTACAATACTTATCTAATCAAGATATATTAGTGTTTTATTTTTATTTTATTTTTTATAAATATGTCACACCCTGATCTGTTTCACCTGTCCTTGTGATTGTCTCCCCCCCTCTCCAGGTGTCACCCATCTTCCCCATTATCCCCTTATCCCCTCTGATTGTCTGTTGCCAGTTTGTCTTGTTTGTCAAGTCAACCAGCGTTTTGTTTCTCTGCGCCTGCCTGACCACTGCCTGCCTCTAAGCCTGACTCCCGACCTGCACCTTTGCCCCCTGTTGGATTATTGACCTCTGCTTACCCTGAGCCTGCTTGCCGTCCGGTACTGTTGCCCCACCTCTGGTTTACTTACATTTGCCTGCCTTGACCTGTCTATTTCCTGCCCCTATTGGATCATTAAACTATTGTTTATTTGACGTTGTCTGCATCTGGGTCTCATACCTGAATTTGTTTTTGAATATTTCGACCACTTTGACATTACAGAATATTTTGTGTAGATTGTTGACCAAAAATGACACTTAAATCCATTTTAATCCCACTTTGTAACACAACAAAATGTGTAAAAAGAATACTTTCTAGGGGCCACATTTGTGGGCAAATCCTACGTACAATTATTTTACATTAGCTGGGGAAAGAAAAGTATAAAATTACCTTGAATTAGTCAAACCAACACATAACTGTGCAGATGCAAACTTTGGAAATGGAATTACGGTAAAATCTCCCTCAAATATTTGTGTGACCGCATTTTGCCAACAACTGTCCATTAGGTCCATGTGTGCATAACGATGGGGAGCAGGTGTACGTAATGATGGTTAGTACCGGCCACATCGAGCGCTGGAGCGAAGGAGCGATGACAGTACCCTTACGCCGCATGGTTTCAGCCGCAGGACAATGCCAGCCAGGAGGATGGCCCAGAGGGCAAGGAGCGGGCCGATCTGGACGGCGTAGCTGGAAACGATGTTGGGGTCCAGGATGTTTGCCGCTGGGACCCAACAGTGCTCCTCTGGGCTGTATCCCTCCCAGTCCACTAGTTACTGGAACCAACCCCATGATGTCGGGAGTCCAGGAGTGACCTGACAGCATAGACGGGAGTCCCATCAATGTCCAGAGTATGTGTAGGGTGTCGCGGGGGACGGCACCAGCCAGGCGAACAGGAACCACCGGCCTGAGGAGGGAAACATGAAAGAGGGTGAGATCTGGTAGTTGGTGGGGAGTTGTAATCGATATGTTACCTCATTGACCATCCAAAGAACGTTGAAAGGCCCCACAAATCGGTGGCTCAATTTCCGGCAGGGCAGGTGGAGTGGGAGTTTCTTGGTGGAGAGCTAGACGCGATCACCAGGATGCAACACCGGAGCCTCACCGCTCCTTCTGGTGGTGGACGGCACACTGAAGCCTTACATGTGCAGCGTTCCAAAGTTCCTCTTTGCGCTTGAACCAACCCTCCATCTCAGGGGCTTTGGTCTGGCTAGGGGTCCACGGGGCCATGACGCGTCAGCCCAGTGGAGGATTGACGAAGTGAGTTCTGGGCGTACTCTGCCCAGGGAAGGTCCGGGCCCAATCCACCTGGCAGTAATTCCTAAGGAACCTACCCAGCTCCTTGTTGATCCTGTCCACCTGCCCATTGAACTGAGGCCGGTACCCGGATGGGAGGCTGGCCGTGGCCCCTAGCTTCTCCATGAATACTCCTCATACACGCGATTGGAATTAGGGGCCACGGTCGGAGACAATGACCTGCTGGAACAGTACCTCAGCAACCTGGGGAGCGGTAGGGAGACCAGAGAGTGGGATAAGACAACAGGAGTTAGAGAATCTGTCCATAACAACCATAAAAATGGTGAAACCGTCAGACGGGGGGAGATCAGTAACAAAATATTTGGACAGATGTGACCAAGAGCCACTGAGGCACAGGAAGGGGAAGGGTTTTCCCTGCTGGAGCGTGCCGGGTAGATTTGTTTTTGGGACATATGGAGCTGGAGTTGACATAGCGTGCAATGTCTCGCGCCAAGGTGGGCCACCAGTACCTTGCGGAGATGGAATGAATGATGTGGGTGATACCTGCATGTCTAGCAGCGAGGGATGTGTTTACAGCCGATCCCTTACCCCCTTGGTGCGTTCCAGAGGGCAGGTAGCAGGCACGGGTTCCCTCTCCAGAGCCCAGCAGATGTATTTATAACCCATACAAATGAATGGAAGTATGGAGGTAGTTTTGTGCCTAGGAAAATAAGGGGTTAAACATGTGCCCAAAAAAAACTAAAACAAATCCTGAGGTTTCTTATACGCTATCACCTAGATATAGGACAGACACTTCAAAGCCTTTTTCTTTATGATACATTTTTGACTGTATTTTTTGCCATTTATGAATGTGTTATTCACTACGTTTCTGTTTTTTTATGCCTAAAGGGGTACTTAAATTATAAATCAAAGAGCTAAATGATCCACGGCGTAACCATCTTAAAACAATTCCATATGTAAACTTGGCAGAAGCCCCCCCCAACAGCTTATACTTTGAAAATGTATTTATTCACGATAGGCTTTTTTTTTTACATGGAGCCACCGGGAGTGATTTAAGGGGAGAGAGAGAGAGAGAGAGAGAGAGAGAGAGAGAGAGAGAGAGAGAGAGAGAGAGAGAGAGAGAGAGAGAGAGAGAGAGAGAGAGAGAGAGAGAGAGAGAGAGAGAGAGAGAGAGAGAGAGAGAGAGAGAGAGAGAGAGAGAGAGAGAGAGAGAGAGAGAGAGAGAGAGAGAGAGAGAGAGAGAGAGAGAGAGAGAGAGAGAGAGAGAGAGAGAGAGAGTTCTGTGTTCAGTGTGTAGCTCAGAGGTGCCACATTCAGGAAATGCATTGAGATGTGCCTCTGGGATGTGCGACATAAATTGCTGCTCTGTGCCGTGTCCAAAGCATGCCAGGTGTAGGACACAATCTCTTGATCTGCTATCTAATATACCTACAAATTCACAACTCATATTTCTGGGGTTTTAAAAACATCTCCTGTGCTGGCCACATTAAGTTATCATAGTATTTACACAATGTACATGCTGCTAGATAACAATATAGTGAGTGTGTCGGGTAGTAGAGAGGCTGTGTGTGTGTTCTTTTTTTGTCTTTTTTTTATTTCACCTTTATTTAACCAGGTAGGCCAGTTGAGATCAAGTTCTCATTTACAACCGCGACATGGCCAAGATAAAGCAAAGCAGTGCGACAAAAACAACAACACAGAGTTACACATGGGATAAACAAACGTACAGTCATTAACACAGAAAAATCTGTATACAGTGTGAGCAAATTAAGTAAGGAGGTAAGGCAATAAATAGGCCAATAGTGGCGAAGTAATTATAATTTAGCAATTTACACTGGAGTGATATATGTGCAGATCAGGATGTGCAAGTAGAAATACTGGTGTGCAAAAAAACAAAAACAAAAATGGGGATGAGGTAGGTAGTTGGTTGGATGGGCTATATACAGATGGGCTATGTACAGCTGCAGCAATTGGTAAGCTGCTGTGACAGCTGACGCTTAAAGTTAGTGAGGGAGATATAAGTCTCCAACTTCAGTGATTTTTGCAATTTGTTCCAGTCATTGGCAGCAGAGAACTGGAAGGAAAGGCGGACAAAGTGGGTGTTGTCTTTGGGGATGACCAGTGAAATATACCTGCTGGAGCACGTGCTAGAGTGGGTGTTGCTATGTGTGGGTGTTGCTATATGGTAACCAGTGAGCTGAGATAAGGCGGAGCTTAACTTGTTATGGATAGGGGGCAGTATTTTCACGGCCGGATAAACTAGAATATGCATATAATTAGATGCTTTGGATAGAAAACACTCCAAAGTTTCTAAAACTGTTTGAATGGTGTCTGTGAGTATAATAGACCTCAAATGGCAGGCCAAAACCTGAGAAGATTCTGTATAGGAAGTACCCTGTCTGACCATTTCTTGGCCTTCTTTGTCATCTCTATCCAAAACAGAGGATCTCTGCTGTAATGTGACACTTTCTAAGGCTCCCATAGGCTCTCAGAAGGCACCAGAACGTTGAATGATGACTCTGCAGTTACTGGCTGAAAAACAGTAGCGCATTTGGTAAGTGGTCGATCTGAGAACAATGAGACGGGTGCGCGCATGCACGTGAAGAGTCCATTTTACTTTTTCAGGCTTTGAACGAAAACAACGACTCCCGGTCGGAATATTATCGCTATTTCACGAGAAAAATCGCATAAAAATTGATTTTAAACAGCGTTTGACATGCTTCGAAGTACAGTAAAGGAATATTTTGAATTTTTTTGTCACGATACGCGTCCGCGCGTCACCCTTCAGATAGTGTCTTGAACGCACGAACAAAACGCCGCTATTTGGATATAACTATGGATTATTTGGAACCAAACCAACATTTGTTGTTGAAGTAGAAGTCCTGGGAATGCATTCTGACGAAGAACAGCAAAGGTAATCCAATTTTTCTTATAGTAAATCTGAGTTTGGTGAGTACCAAACTTGGTGGGTGTCTAATTAGCTAGCCCGTGATGGCGAGCTATCTACTCAGAATATTGCAAAATGGGCTTTCACCGAAAAGCTATTTTAAAATCGGACACCGCGATTGCATAAAGGAGTTTTGTATCTATAATTCTTAAAATAATTGTTATGTTTTTTGTGAATGTTTATCGTGAGTAATTTAGTAAATTCACCGGAATTTAGTGTTCGGTGGGAATGCTAGTTCTGAACATCACATGCTAATGTAAAAAGCTGGTTTTTGATATAAATATGTACTTGATTGAACAAAACATGCATGTATTGTATAAAATAATGTCCTAGGAGTGTCATCTGATGAAGATCATCAAAGGTTAGTGCTGCATTTAGCTGTGGTTTTGGTTTTTGTGACATTATATGCTAGCTTGAAAAATGGGTGTGTGATTATTTCTGGCTGGGTACTCTGCTGACATAATCTAGTGTTTTTCTTTCGTTGTAAAGCCTTTTTGAAATCGGACAGTGTGGTTAGATAAAGGAGAGTCTTGTCTTTAAAATGGTGTAAAATAGTCATATGTTTGAAAAATTGAAGTTTTCGGATTTTCGAGGAGTTTGTATTTCGCGCCACGCCCTATCATTGGATATTGGAGTGGTGTTCCGCTAGTGGAACGTCTAGATGTAAGAGGTTAACCTAGCAAAGACTTACATATGACCTGGAGCCAGCGGGAATACGTAGCGAGGACCAGTCAACGAGAGCATACAGGTCGCAGTGGTGGGTAGTATATGGGCTTTGGTGACAAAACAGATGGCACTGTGATAGACTGCATTCAATTTGCTGAGTAGAGTGCTGGATGCTATTTTGTAAATGACATCACCGAAGTCAAGGATCGGTAGGATAGTCAGTTTTACGAGGATATGTTTTGCAGCAGGAGGAGGCTTTGTTGCGAAATAGGAAGCCGATTCTAGATTTAATTTTGGATTGGAGATGTTTAATGTGAGTCTGGAAGGAGAGTTTACAGTCTAACCAGACACCTAGGTATTTGTAGTTGTCCCATACTCTAAGTCAGAACTGTCCAGAGTAGTAATGCTAGTTGGGCAGGCGGGTTATGGGCTATTACTGTCATTTAAGAGCAGTTGGAGGCCACGGAAGAAGTGCTGTATGGCATTGAAGTTCGTTTGGAGGTTAGTTAACACAGTGTCCAAAGAAGGGCCAGATGTATACAGAATGGTGTCGTCTGCGTAGAGGTGGATCAAAGAATCACTAGCAGCAAGAGCGACATTATTGATATAGACAGGGAAAAGAATCAGCCTGAGAATTCAACCCTGTGGCACGCCTATAGAGACTGCCAGAGGTCCGGACAACAGGCCGTCCGATTTGACACACTGAACTCTATCTGAGAAGTAGTTAGTGGACCAGGCGAGGCAGTCATTAAAGAAACCAAGGCTGTTGAGTCTGCCGATAAGAATACGGTGATTGACAGAGTCGAAAGCCTTGGCCAGGTCGATGAAGACGGCTGCACAATACTGTCTTTTATCGATGGCGGTTATGATATCGCTTAGGACCTTGAGCGTGGCTAAGGTGTATTTGTGACCAGCTCGGAAACCAGATTGCATAGTGGAGAATGTACGTTGGGATTCGAAATGGTCGGTGATTTGTTTGTTCACTTGGCTTTCGAAGACTTTAGAAAGGCAGGGCAGGATGGATATAGGTCTGTAACAGTTTGGGTCTAGAGTGTCTCCCCCTTTGAAGAGGGGGATGACTGGGGCCGCTTTCCAATCTTCAGGAATCTCAGACGATACGAAAGAGAGGTTGAACAGACTAGTAATAGGGGTTGCAACAATGGTGGCAGATAATTTTAGGAAGAGAGGGTCCAGACTGTCTAGCCCAGCTGATTTGTAGAGATCCAGATTTTGCAGCTCTTTCAGCTGTCTGGATTTGGGTGAAGGAGAAGCGGGGGGGCTTGGGCCAGTTGCTGCAGGGGGTTCTAATATAAAAGCACAGTCAAACACAGAGGTGGAATGGAAGAGGGAGGGAGGTGATTGGTTTTCTTTTATTTTAAAATATTATTTTAACAGTTTTTTGTATTTGTTATAGTGTGGACACTATATATATATATATATATATATATATATATATATATATATATATATATATATATATATAGTTCTGTGCAATGTGATTCTACCACCGGTGGAGTGGGCTATATAGTTCTGTTATATTTGTACCGTTTGTACCTGGCAATACACCTTTAGGTTTGGGTTGAAAGTAAAGGAAAGTAATATCGAAATGCGTGTGGGCGTTCCTTGTCAAGTTACTACAGTATTTTACACCCTTTTTGTCCCCAATTTCGATCTTGACTAATTGCTGCAATTCTACAATGGGCTCGGGAGGCAAAGGTCGAGTCATTCATCCTCCGAAACATGACCCACCAAACCATGCTTCTTAGGCAATTGGTTTTCTTAATGGCTGACCATTAAGCTAAATTATAGTTGATATGAAATTAATTAGTTTGTTTTGGGAGCTGGTTTGCATATGGAAAGGAAATGTATCCAAATCAAGATTATCTCTGCCTCCTGCGTGACTCCTAATCATATGAAAGGAAACCATTTGAACATAATCTATTTGTGTCGTTTTTCATCAGAGTAGATGAGATGTGATTCGCCTCACACACAGTCAGCCTTTGCTGTAAACACCAACCATCTAAAACAACTTGGGAGGGATGAAGGCTACTAAAACAAATCCTGAAACTGTTTAATTGACCAGCTGCTGCTAGTATGAACTTTTCGGGGGGGGGGGGGGGCTGAATTGATCATATAATAATAGTACATTAGCAAACATTGGTGTCCAAATCAACTGACAGCTCAGTCTTATATTCAGTATGGTGTTGCAGAGACCCTGCTGAAACTCCCCCTTCCCTGGTGTTTAAAGTGCATGAAATGAGGCCCTGATATGATATCATACTCCTCCACAGAGGTATTGATCCAGAAGCCTAATGGCCTGAGTTTGTTCCTGATGGTCTTCAGAGACCAGAGGAGAGGACACATGTCTAATACACATAGGCTATTGCACTCCAGATGAAAATAGATGGCATTTGAGGTTTTGAGGAGAGGGAAATACTCAAGAAGAGTAGCTGCTGCTTCTGCAAAAGCTAATGGGGATTCAAATAAACTTTTGCATACTATACATTTTTGTGTCTGTATTTGAATATTAAAGGTGCTGTAGCATCTCATATAAGGGTATCTATAACAAGAGTTTTTCGAGGTGTAATAGGTAAACCCTTGAAAACAGAATTGCACCTTTTGTATCACAATACATTATTAAGAGTTACTAAGCAATTTAAATCATGATCTATAAAGGTTTCATCAACATAGAAGTCGGCATGAGCCAGTTTCTTCAGCATGGGGTTGAGAGCTTCTTTCTGACACTAGATGGTAAGGAGAGAAGCCATGCTGTTATCAGTCGTCTGGCTTTAATCATAGAGAGAGCTCTGACAAGGTAGTGTGTGTCAGTCCGTGTTTAAAGAGCTGTAGCATTGATTAGCCATTATCCACACTGATAGGCCAGTCAGATGAACTCAGGCGACATGCACGTGTCGCTAACCGCTCGGCGGTGCTTAAACCCTCAGGAGCTTTCTAACCTGTACTGACACTGATGTCTCTGTCTCCATTACTTCTGGGCTATGGATCAGTGATTAGTGGACAGGGGTCTATTTATGAGTTGTGTCCATGGATTGACCAGGGAACCTGATACTTGGATTGGCAGTATCAACTGTGATGGATAGTACTGTATGATGGGTAATGTTTTGGTGGATGGCAAAATTATACAAACCTAAATCTGATTGCCACAAATTAGATGTGGGAAGAGAAAAAGGGAAGACATTTTTGATGAACTTTGGCATAATGTAGTAACCAAAGATTGCATAGCAAGCGGTCAAGTTCATCGGGTACAGTGTATTCAGAAGGAGGGGCTAGTGGGTAATCTCAATAGCATTCCTCCATTTTGGTATGCAGAGACAGTCTTCTCTCTCCTGCCTTGTCATTTAGGTCATTGATTTCCTTTAAGCACAGTTGTGCATGCTAAGTGGCTCCTGGTCGAAACCCTCAGGTCTTGCACAAACTGCCCTCGCAATCAGACACACATTAGCTGTAAAGGAAGGTTAATCAAAACCAATGATTAACAAGACTCCTTCTATTTAGGGGACACCCTTCAGCACAAAGATTGTGACCCAACAGCTGGGTCTGTCTCTCTTATCGTCAGAGACTAGGAAAATAAGGGTCTGACCCAACAACTAGGTCTGTCTCTTACCATAAGTGAACAGGGAAATAGGTTTGAGTACAGAGCTCCTCGACTAATACTAATGTTACCCTCCCTTTCCATCCCCTGTTAATGACTTTAAGTTTATTATTTATTATGACTGTGACCTGACCTTGATATTCATTGGTTTCCTGTCAAATCCAGGTTTTCTTCAGTCACCAATTTGCATTTTTATTTTATTTAACTAGGCAAGTCAGTTAAGAACAAATTCTTATTTACAATGACAGCCTACCCCAGCCAAACTTGTGCCAATTGTGCACCACCCTACTCTCAATCATGACCAGATGTGATACACCCTGGATTTGAACCAGGGACTGTAGTGACACCTCTTGCACTGAGATGCAGTGCCCTAGACCGCTGCGCCACTCAGGCGAACAAACTGAATTGAGGAAGAAGTTATTTGAACTTTAAAATAAATTCTGTCACGTGATAAATAATACTGTCAGAAGCGATCTGAAACACTTCCCACAGTTACGGCTCTATGTTGTTTCAGACGTGAATTAAACACTGCATCAAAAAGTAATATCTCTAAACTAATCAGCAAATCAGAGCACATCCACAGCAAAATAGACATCTTGGAGATCACACAGTATGAGGAAAAACAAAGACTTTGTTTTATTTATTTACAAATCAAATGCAGGCCTCACATGAAGAGATATAACAGTCATGGAAGACATCACAACACGGGTCCAATTTATCAACCAAGCATCACTGCAGCCACATATTAACTAGTTGTTGGTCCCACAGGATCTGAACGTGCTCTTACACTTTTCATTCTCATTCTCATGTGTCTTTCCATTTACTCAGGTAAATTGATAGGTCAATCACTGTTAATTGATGGCTAGATTAGTCATTAGACGAGTCATTATTAAAGGAAGATTACACAGGGGTATTTTTTACATATCCAAGCAGTAGGATACTGTACATACGCTGCCTGAGGGGAAGCCGAGGAAAACATACAGTAAGAATAAGCATATAGCTAGATTGAATGGATCTTTGCCATGTTGTTTCGTACAGCATTGCACCAGAGTCCAATGCCAAAACATTGTCGACTTTCTATAGATTTAGTGAAATTACTTTCTTGTGGCAATGCCAGACATTGTTGCCTTTCTATAGGTTTGGTGATATGACTTTCTTGTGGCATTTTGATGAGAAAGAACATTTTCGGGTTGCCATAGTATTTCGCTGCATGTTCTAGAACTGCCTGAAAACTCTAATTCCCCTGCTGTTTCAACTCTTTGCTTCGATTCTTCCAACTGGAAAGATACCACTTTCCTCTACTAGAATGTCTTCAGCCATACCACCGGAACCTCCTCACCCCCCTCTACCTCTCTTCACCCCCTCCCACCCTCCACCTCCTCTCCTGTCCCTCTCGACTCTGCAAGTCTACAGTAGCAGCAGGAGGAGCTTGTAAGATTCTATTGATTTTGACCCTCAGTGCCCCGTTCATTGAGTCCCGGGCTACAAACTCTGTGCTTTAGAGTTCAGAAAGATTGCATTTTAGATAAACACTGTCAGCCACTGTAGCAAAGGTGCTAGGCCAGTAAAAAAAACAGGTTTGAGCAAACCTGGAGACATTTCCGATTACTATCTTCACTGTGAATTACTGTGGAAATGGTGTGTTCCAGCTGGAAATGACCCCCCCCCCCAGTAGTGACAGGAAGGTCTGGAGGATGGTCAGAGGAGGAGGGTCTCTCTAGCAGATAGGAGCTGGTCAGAGACGGAGATCAAGGTGGAGTTGGAGGGCCTGGGGATGAAATGGAGAGATTGGTCTGTAATTTGTCATTTTAACTTGTACACAAGCTGTAAATAGGAGATAAAAAATGTATACCTCTAATTTTATACATCATATTTAAGTAAGTGTACTAATTTGAAACAGTTTGTAGATGTCCAATCGTCTTGTTAATAGTGTGTAGTGGGAATATGGGTCACGAATCAATCTAAATATAAATGAATAAATGACCAATTTAATATTTATTCATGGTCCCCAGGCCTTGGTAAATTTCCTAACTTACTGTAAGGTTTAGTAAACCGTCACAACACTCTTAGAGCAGCACTAACCTGCTAATCTCTCTCTCTAACTCTCTCTCTCTCTCCCGCTCTCTCTTCTACCTACTCCCCCTCTCTCTCTGCTCTTTTTCCGCTCTCTCCGCTCTCTCTCTCTCAATTCAATTCAAGGCGCTTTATTGGCATGGGAAACATATGTTAACATAACCAAAGCAAGTGAAGTAGATAATATGCAAATTGAAATAAACAATAAAGATTAACAGTACACATTACACTCACAGAAGTCCCAAAAGAAGAAAGACATTTTAAATGTCAAATTATGTATATATCCTGTTAGGGCTAGGGGGCAGTATTGACACGGCTGGATAAAAAACGTACCCGATTTAATCTGGTTACTACTCCTGCCCAGTAACTAGAATATGCATATAATTATTGGCTTTGGATAGAAAACACCCTAAAGTTTCTAAAACGGTTTGAATGGTGTCTGTGAGTATAACAGAACTCATATGGCAGGCCAAAACCTGAGAAGATTCCATGCAGGAAGTGGCCTGTCTGACAATTTCTTCCCCTTCTTGATTATCTCTATCCATTACAGAGGATCTCTGCTGTTACGTGACACTTCCTACGGCTCCCATAGGCTCTCAGAAGGCGGCAAAAAGCTGAATCGTGGCTTTGCAGGCTCTGGCTGAAAAAAAGTAGCGCGTTTGGGTAGTGGCTGGTTACAGTACTGTGAGACTCAGGCGCGTGCCCGCGTCGACCGAATGCTTTGTTTTCTTTCCTCTGTTTACCTAAACGCAGATTCCTGGTCGGAATATTATCGCTTTTTTACGAGAAAAATTGCATAAAAATGGATTTTAAACAGCGGTTGACATGCTTCGAAGTACGGTAATGGAATATTTAGAATTTTTTTGTCACAAATTGCGCCATGCTCGTGACCCTTACTTACACTTCGGATAGTGTCTTGAACGCACGAACAAAATATAACGGCTATAACGATGGATTATTTTGGACCAAACCAACATTTGTTATTGAAGTAGCAGTCCTGGGAGTGCATTCTGACGAAGAACATCAAAGGTAATCAAACTTTTGTAATAGTAAATCGGAGTTTGGTCAGGGCTAAACTTGGTGGGTGTCTAAATGGCTAGCCGTGATGGCTGGGCTATCTACTCAGAATATTGCAAAATGTGCTTTCACCGAAAAGCTATTTTAAAATCGGACACCTCGATTGCACAAAGGAGTTCTGTATCTATAATTCTTAAAATAATTGTTATGTTTTTTGTGAACGTTTATCGTGAGTAATTTAGTAAATTCACCGGAGGTTTGCGGGGGGTATGCTAGTTCTGAACGTCACATGCTAATGTAAAAAGCTGTTTTTTAATATAAATATGAACTTGATTGAACAAAACATGCATGTATTGTATAACATAATGTCCTAGGTGTGTCATCTGATGAAGATCATCAAAGGTTAGTGCTGCATTTAGCTGTCTTCTGTGTTTTTGTGACATTATATGCTAGCTTGAAAAATGGGTGTCTGATTATTTCTGGCTGGGTACTCTGCTGACATAATCTAATGTTTTGCTTTCGTTGTAAAGCCTTTTTGAAATCGGACAGTGTGGTTAGATTAACGACAGTCTTGTCTTTAAAATGGTGTAAAATAGTCATATGTTTGAGAAATTGAAGTAATAGCATTTCTAAGGTATTTGAAAATCGCGCCACGGGATTACACTGGCTGTTGCGTAGGTGGGACGATTTCGTCCCGCCTAGCCCAGAGAGGATATAGTGTTTTGTAATGATGTGCAAATGGTTAAAGTACAAAAGGGAAAATAAATAAACAATATGGGTTGTATTTACAATGGTATTTGTTCTTCAGTGGTTGCCCTTTTCTTGTGGCAACAGGTCACTAATCTTGCTGCTGTGATGTCACACATTTCACCCAGTAGATATAGGAGTTTATCAAAATCGGGTTTGTTTTCTAATTCTTTGTGGATCTGTGTAATCTGAGGGAAATATGTGTCTCTAATATGGTCATACATTTGGCAGGAGGTTAGGAAGTGCAGCTCAGTTTCCACCAAATTTAGTGGGCAGTGTGCACATAGAATGTCTTCTCTTGAAAGCCAGGTCTGCCTACGGCAGCCTTTCTCAATAGCAAGGCTATGCTCACTGAGTCTGTACATAGTCAAAGCTTTCCTTAAGTTTGGGTCAGTCACAGTGGTCAGGTGTTCTGCCACTGTGTAGGGCCAAATAGCATTCTCGTTTGCTCAGTTATTTTGTTCATTCTTTCCAATGTGTCAAGTAATTATCTTTTTGTTTTCTCATGATTTGTTTGGGTCTAATTGTGTTACTGTCCTGTGGCTCATGTTTTTGTTGTGAATAGAGCCCCAGGACCAGCTTGCTTAGGGGACTCTTCTCCAGGTTCATCTCTCTGTAGGTGAGGGCTTTGTTATGGAAGGTTTGGGAATTGCTTCCTTTTAGGTGGTTGTAGAATTTAGCAGCTCTTTTCTGGATTTTGATAATTAGCGGGTATCAGCCTAATTATGCTCTGCATAATGCTCTGCATAATTAGGATATTTTAGCAGATTTCTGCATGCAGACTATCAATTTGGTGTTTGTCCCATTTTGTGAATTATTGGTTGGTGAGCAGACCCCTGTCCTCACAACCACAAAGGGCAATGGGTTCTATAACTGATTTTTAGCCAGATCCTAATTGGTATCTCACATTTTATGTTCCTTTTGATGACATAGAAGGCCCTTCTTGCCTTGTCTCTCAGATCATTCGCAGCTTTGTGGAAGTTACCTGTGGCGCTGATGTTTAGGCCAAGGTATGAATCATTTTTTGTGTACTCTAGGGCAAAGGTGTCTAGATGGAATTTGTATTTGTGGTCCTGGCGACTGCACCTTTTTTGGAACACCATTATTTTGGGCTACCTGAGATTTACTGTCAGGGCCCAGGTCTGGCAGAATCTGTGCAGAAGATCTAGGTGCTGCTCTAGGACATTCTTGGTTGGTGACAGAAGCACCAGATCATCAACAAACAGTAGACATTTGACTTCAGATTCTAGTAGGGTGCTGCAGACTGTTCTAGCGCCCTTGCCAATTGTTACATATATATGTTGAAGAGGGTGGGGCTTAAGTTGCATCCCTGTCTCACCCCACGGACCTGTGTGAAGAAATGTGTGTTTTTTGCCAATTTTAAACACACACTTGTTTGTGTACATGGATTTTATAATGTCGTAAGTTTATCCCCCAACACAACTTTCCATCAATTTGTATAGTAGACCCTCATGCCAAATTGAGTCGAAGGCTTTTTTGAAATCAACAAAGCATGAGAAGACTTTGCATTTGTTTTGGTTTGTTTGTTTGTCAATTAGGGTATGCAGGGTGAATATGTGGTCTGTCTAATGATAATTAGTTAAAAAGCCAATTTGACATTTTCTCAGTACATTGTTTTCACTGAGAAAATGTACTAGTCTGCTGTTCATGATAATGCAGATGATTTTTTCAAGGTTGCTGCATAGTAGTTATTGGGGTCAAATTTGTCTCCACTTTTGTGGATTGCGGTGATCAGTCCTTGGTTCCAAATATTGGGGAATATGCCAGAACTAAGGATGATGTTAAAGAGTTTAAGTATAGCCTATTGGATAATTCCCATCTCATCCATTAATGTATGATTAATAGACAAGCAGCAGATATGAATCGATGCATCAGCAGCCTCCACTAAATCAGGACAAGAGTGGAGTGTTATCTTTCTGCTGACAGACCCCTGATAGCCCGTGGGGAATCACTGTGAATGTCAACGGGAGTGCCACTAGTCTCTCTTCTTACTCTGTCTTCTCTCTCCACCTCTTTCTTTCTCTCTACCTATCAATCTCAGAATAGCAAGTACCTCAGTTTACTGGGGGGTGGGGGGGGGGGGGGGTCTACTTGTCTACTTTCTTCAATCAGGCATCCTAGGACAGCTCCATATTAATTGAAAGTCATCTGACTGAGAGTTCATATAGCATTTTACTTCAGTCATCTATTCAAGCCACATCCATAACTGAAGTCCTGTTACTTCTTATCATTCAATCATTTAATTGTGTCCACTCTACACTCACCCATTACTAAGCACACACCTACTTCACCAATCCCATCAACGATGGGGTTAAATGTAATCTAGTCCTCCGTCCCTCTGCAACCATCCACATCCCTTAGCCTCCGATCCTTGAGCCATTGTAAGGGTGTTTGTCTGCTGTCTTGGCCTTATTGAAAGGTAACACCCACCACACCTCATTCATCAAAATCTTTTTTGAAAAAAATAAATATTTTTCACATGCACCGAATATTTGTCACATGCACCGGTGTTGACTGTACCGTGAAATTCTTACTTACGAGCCTTTTCCCAAAAATGCACTGTTAAAAAGTACAAAAAATTGGCCAAATATAACACAATAAAATAACAATAATGAGGCTATCTACAAGGAGTACCGTTACAGAATCAATGTGAAGGGGTACGATGGCGCCGACAGACATGGCAGCTCTGCTTGTAGCTCGTAAGCAACTTCGCAGTATTTCATTTTTGTGTATGTTATTTCTTACATTATTAGCCCAGAAGGTTTTTTGTGTTATTAACAGCCGGAAATACCTTTTGACTAACAGAGTGGAAGGTAACTCACCAGCATTACGACCAGGAATACGACTTCCCGAATTGGATCATTTCTTCATTCCCCCCAGGGCAATTTAACTTATCACATAAGCTGCTCCAAGAAGCTGCCGGCGGAGAAGAGGTATTCGGAATGGACTTCTAGTCTGACTCAGCAGGGGTGCACACCATCCACCAATTCTGAGTATATTACTCGCTGATGTTCAGTTATTGGACAATAAAGTATATGAGCTCAGGGTGAGGATCTCCTTCCAGAGAGACATCAGGGACTGTAACATACTCTGTTTCACAGAATCATGGCTCTCTCAGAATATACTGTCCCCATCGTACAGCCAACTGGGTTCTCAGTACATCATGCAGACAGGAACAAAGAACTCTCCGGGAAGAAGAAAGGTGGTGGTGTATGTTTCATGATTAACTACTCATGGTGTGATTGTGATAACATACAGAGACTCAAGTCCCTTTGTTCACCTGACCTAGAATACCTCACAATCAAATGCCAACCGTATTACCTCCCAAGAGAATTATCTTCGGTTATAGTCACAGCCTTGTATATTCCCCCTCAAGCTGATACCACGACGGCCCTCAAGAAACTACACTGGACTTTATGCAAACTGGAAACCACATCCTGAGGCATTTATTGTAGCTGGGGATTTTAACAAAGCAAATTTGAGGAAAATTCTACCGAAGTTCTATCAACACATTGACTGTAGTATTCACTCTGGAAAATCTCTTGACCACTGCTACTCCCCCTTCCAGGATGCCTACAAGGCCCTCCCCCGCCCTCCCTTCGGCAAATCAGACCACGACTCCATTTTTCTCCTCCCTTCCTATAAGCAGAAACTCAAACAAGAAGTTTCCATGCTAAGATCTATTCGACACTGGTCTGACCAATCAGAATCCATGCTTCAAGATTGTTTTAATCACGTGGACTGGGATATGTTCCGGATAGCCTCTGAGAATAACATTGACGTATACACGGACACATTGACTGAGTTCATCGATAAGGGGATGTTGTTCCCACTGTGTCTATTAAAACCTACCGAAACCAGAAACTGTGGCTATATGGCAGCATTCTCATAAAAATGAAAGCGCAAACCACCGCATTTAACCATGGCAAGGTGACTGAGTATATGGTCGAATACAAACAGTGTAGTTATTCCCGCCGCAAGGCAATCAAACAGGCAAAACGTCAGTACAGGCAAAACGTCAGTACAGAGACAAAGTGGAGTGGCATTTCAACGGCTCAGACACGAGACAAATGTGGCAGGGTTTACAGACAATCACGGATTACAAAGGGAGCTAAACATCTTCTTCACGGGCTTTGAGGATAAAACTGTGCCACCAACGCAGGACTGTGGGCTCTTGTTCTCCGTGGTCATAGGACATTTAAGCAATTTAATCCTTGCAAGGCTGCCAGTCCAGACGGAGCATGCGCAGACCAGCTGACTGAAGTGTTTACGGACATATTCAATTTCTCCCTATTCCAGTCTGCTGTCCCCATTTGCTTCAAAATGTCCACCCTTGTTCCTGTACCCAAGAAAGCAAAGGTAACTAAACTAAATGACTATCACCCCATAGCACTCACTTCTGTCATCATGAAGTGCTTTGAGAGGCTAGTTAACCTCTATGTGACCGGCGGGACGAATTCGTCCCACCTACGTAACATCCACTGCCAGCCTGTGGCGCGATTTTCAAAATCTTCAAAATCCTATTACTTCAATTTCTCAAACATATGACTATTTTACAGCCATTTAAAGATAAGACTCTCGTTAATCTAACCACACTGTCCGATTTCAAAAAGGCTTTACAACGAAAGCAAAACATTAGATTATGTCAGCAGAGTACCAAGCCAGAAATAATCAGACACCCATTTTTCAAGCCAGCATATAATGTCACCAAAACCCAGAAGACAGCTAAATGCAGCACTCACCTTTGATGATCTTCATCAGATGACAACCCTAGGACATTATGTTATACAATACATGCATGTTTTGTTCAATCAAGTTCATATTTATATCAAAAACCAGCTTTTTACATTAGCATGTGACGTTCAGAACTAGCATACCCCCCGCAAACTTACGGGGAATTCGCTAACATTTTACTAAATTACTCACGATAAACGTTCACAAAAAGCATAACAATTATTTTAAGAATTATAGATACAGACCTCCTCTATGCACTCGATATGTCCGATTTTAAAATAGCTTTTTGGTGAAAGCACATTTTGCAATATTCTAAGTATATAGCCCAGGCATCACGGGCTCGCTATTTAGACACCCGGCAAGTTTAGCACTCACCATAATCATATTTACTATTATAAAAATGTCATTACCTTTTGTTGTCTTCGTCAGAATGCACACCCAGGACGTCTACTTCAATAACAAATGTTGGTTTGGTCCAAAATAATCCATCGTTATATCCGAATAGCGGCGTTTTGTTCGTGCGTTCCAGACACTATCCGAAATAGTAAAGAAGTGTCGCGCGCTTGGCGCAATTCCTGACAATAAAATTCAAAGTATTCAATTGCCGTACGTCGAAGCATGTCAACCGCTGTTTAAAATCAATTTTTACGTCATTTTTCTCGTAGAAAAGCGGTAAAATTCCGACAGGGAATCTCCTTTTCGGCAAACAGAGGAAAAAATCCCAAAGGCGGGGGCGGTCGGGGTCACGCGCATAAGCTAGTGTCTCTTGATGGGCCACTTGAGAAAGGCGATAATGTGTTTCAGCCTGGGGCTGGAATGACGACATTCTCTTTTTTCCCGGGCTATGAGAGCCTATGGACGACGTGGGAAGTGTCACGTTAGAGCAGAGATCCTTAGTAAATGATAGAGATGGCAAAGAAGTTCCAGAAATGGTCAGACAGGCCACTTCCTGTAAAGGAATCTCTCAGGTTTTGACCTGCCATTTGAGTTCTGTTATACTCACAGACACCATTCAAACAGTTTTAGAAAATTTAGGGTGTTTTCTATCCATATGTAATAAGTATATGCATATTCTAGTTACTGAGTAGGAGTGGTAACCAGATTAAATCGGGTATGTTTTTTATCCAGCCGTGTCAATGCTGCCCCCTAGCCCTAACAGGTTTTAAGGATCATATAATCTCTACCTTACCTGACACCCTAGACCCACTTCAAGTTGCTTACCGCCCCAATAGATCCACAGACGATGCAATCGCCATCGCACTGTACACTGCACTATCCCATCTGGACAAGAGGAATACCTATGAAGAATGATGTTCATTGACTATAGCTCAGGCTTCAACACCATAGTACCCTAGCTGGGACCGAGAGACTGAAAAACATCTTAAGGCCATCAGACTGTTAAATAGTCTTCACTAGCAGGCTACCACCCGGTTACTCAACTCTGCAGCTTAGAGGCTGCAGCTCTATATACATAGAGATGGAATCACTGGCCACTTTAATAATGGAACACTAGTCACTTTAATAACGTTTACATAGTGCTTTACTCATGTCATATGTACTGTATATACTGTATTCTATTGTACTGTATTTTAGTCCATGCCACTCCAACTTTGTTCGTCCTTATATTTATATATTTCTTAATTATATTATTTTACTTTTGGATTTGTGTGTATTGTTGTGAATTGTTAGATACTACTGCACTGTTGGAGCTAGGAACACAAGCATTTCGCTACACCTGCAATAACATCTGCTAAATATGTGTATTTGAAATGAGGTAATAGCAGCCGTTCTTCATCACTCAATAGCTAAGGTGTCTATACTCACTTCTCTCTGACCCTCTCCTCTACCGCACACAAGCACGCGCACACAGTCTTTTTTCTCTCTGTCTCATGGGGCGTAGCAGTGGGAGGGGGGTATTGATTGCGGAGTGGTCAATCGATACACCTCTATTATACATCACTCCCTCTTTCTCCCTTCTCTCTCTTTCATCCTCCCATCCCCCACCCCTCTCTGGACCTCTCATCCGTCGCTTCAGCCAAGCTGTGAGGTAGTGTGAGAGGCCCCCTGTGTGTTCTCTAAGAGCTGCCCATCCATCAGTCCTGTGACACCTGAGACACCCAACCCGGCACCAGGCACAGACAGACAGACAGCAACACCGCACACTGAAATACAGCCATCATCTGTCCATCCATCCACACAGTAACATTTATGAGCAACGAATCTCAGTTACCCAGGATAAATGTATCTTGTGAAAGTTTGTAATTTCCTGTTTTACTTCTAGGGAATGCCGTTAACAATTATGATTACCTTTGTGCAAAGGAACAAAGTGAAGTCTCCTCCCTCACAAACGGAAACTCTCGGACAAACCCTTCCCTTCCGCTAATTTCACCCATGTTTATCATGGGCAAAAAGCAAATGTTTGTTTTCATGAATTTTTTTGATACAGCCAATTTTGAGTTTCTGGCTGTGGAATCTAGTGGAAACCGTTAATCATCCGCACACAAGCTTAAAAATCCCTGTGCCAATTTAAGCACCCCTTCGCCTAATCCTGTTTCATCCAAATACGAAATTCGTTCAATGACGAAAACGCAAAACAAGGAACTAGTACTGCTGCTCATAATTCTACATGACTTTGACAGATTCTTGCCGTTTCATTGTCTGAGAATCTGTCCATTAGAGATTCATGAGCAACTATTTTCCAGGATATACAGTACTTCTCCAAAGTTTGGACACACCCACTCATTGCAGGGTTTTTCTTTCTTTTTACTATTTTCTACATTGTAGAATAATAGTGAAGACATCAAAACTATTAATTAACACATATGGAATAATGTATTAACCTTTTTTTTTTAACAAATCAAAATATTTTTTATATTTGAGATTCTTCAAATAGCCACCCTTTGCCTTGATGACAGCTCTGCACACTCTTGGCATTCTCTCAACCAGCTTCACATGGAATGCACAATTTTGCATCTAAATAAGATGTTTGGTGCAGTATTTTTCAAGGGAAAACTTCTGCATGAAAACGATTAGTCTCTCGTTCAATAACAACAAACACTTCATTGAAGAATCCCCGACTTCGGCTACCGATGCTTTGGCTACCGACTTCAGATTACTTCAAGAAAAAACACCAGAAAAAACCCTTGCCAAAGACCAAAGCAGCTGGTAGCCTAGTGGTGAAGGGCATTTGCCCAGTAACCAAATGATCACTGGTTTGAATCACAGAGCCGGCAAGGTGGAATACATATACTGTTCTGTCCTTGAGCAATGCAGGTAACCCCCAACAACTGTTGATGATGTGGATTAAGGCGTCTCCCTGCACCTGTCTGATTCAGAGGGGTTGGGTTACATGCAACTGACTAGATATCCCCTTTCCCAAAATGAACAAAGATGTTATCATAATACATGCACAAACTGTTTTGGATGGGAAGCATGCCTTTACACACCAACATCGCAATATACACTTTTCTGCACGGAATCTATGCACACACACTGGACTCTAACAACACACACAGACAGTGCATTCAGAAAGTATTCAGTTACAGCCTTGATCTAAAATGTAAAATATCCTCATCAATCTACACACAATACCACATAATTTTTGCAAATGTATTAAATATAGAAAACGGAAATACCTTATTTACATAAGTATTCAGAATCTTTACTTGGTACTTTGTTGACGCACCTTTGGCAGCAATTACAGCCTCGAGTCTTCTTAGGTATGACAATACAAGCTTGGCACACCCGTATTTGGGGAGTTTCTCCTATTCTTCTCTGCAGATCCTCTCAAGCTCTGACAGGTTGGATGGGAGCTTTGCTGCACAGCTATTTTCAGGTCTCTCCAGAGACCAAGTCTGGGCCAATCAAGGACATTCAGAGACTTGTCCCGAAGCCACTCCTTGGCTGTGTTCTTAGGGTCGTTGTCCTGTTGGAACGTGAACCTTCACCCTAATCTGAGGTCCTGAGCACTCTGGAGCACTCTGGAGCATGTTTTCATCAAGGATCTCTCTGTACTTTGCTCCGTTCATCTTTCCCTTGATCCTGACTAGTCTCCCAGTCCCTGCCGCTTGAAAACAGCCCCACAGTATGAGCTGCCAAATCCATGCTTCGCCGTAGGGAGGGTGCCAGGTTTCCTCCAAACATGACACTTGGCATTCAGGCCAAAGAGTTCTTGGTTTCATCAGACCAGAGAATCTTGTTTCTCATGGTCTGAGAGTCCTTTAGGTGCCTTTTAGCAAACTCCAAGGGGACTGTCATGTGCCTTTTACTGAGGAGTAGTTTCCGTCTTGCCACTCTACCATAAAGGCCTGATTGGTGGAGACCTACAGAGATGGTTGTCCTTCTGGAAGGTTCTCTCATCTCCACAGAGGAACTCTGGAGCTCTGTCAGAGTGACCATCGGGTTCTTGGTCACCACCCTGACCAAGGCCCTTCACCCCCGATTGCTCAGTTTGGCCGGGCGGACAGCTCTAGGAAGAGTCTTAGTAGTTCCAAACTTCTTCCATTTAAGAATGATGGAGGCCACTGTGTTCTTGGGGACCTTCAATGCTGCAGACATTTTTTGGTACCTTTCCCCAGATCTGTACCATGACACAATCCTGTCTCGGAGCTCTACTGACAATTCCTTCGACATTTGTTTGGTTTTTGCTCTGACATGCACTGTCAACTGTGGGACCTTACATAGACAGGTGTTCCACTTTCAAAATCATGTCCAATCAATTGAATATACCACTGGTAGACTCCAATAAAGTTGTAGAAACATCTCAAGGATGATCAATGGAAACAGGATGCACCTGAGCTCAATTTCAAGTCTCATAGCAAAGGGTCTGAATACTTATGTAAATAAGGTATTTCTCTTTTTTATATATTATACATTTGCAAAAATGTCTTAAAACCTGTTTTGGCTTAGTCATTAAGGGGTATTGTGTGTAGATTGATGAGGGAAAAATATAATTTTAACCATTTTAGTATAACACTATAACGTAACAAAATGTGGAAAAAGTGAAGGGGTCTGAATACTTTCCGAATGCACTGTATATACAGTGATGACCCAACACACACACATACACTGAATACACTCACACAGACATAACATGCGTACACGTGCATACTGATGCCACGCACACACACGGTATAGTATTCTATCCTTGTGGGGACTTAAAATGTATTTCCTTTCAAAATCCAATTTTCCATAACCCCTAAACCTAGCCCTAACGCTAACCCTTACCATAAACCTAAACCTAACCGTATCTCCTAACCCTTAACCTAAACACTAACCCCTTACCCTAATTGTAACCCTGTCCATTAAGCTAACCCCTAAGCTTAAATAGCATTTGTCCTCATGGAGACCTGGGAAATGTTCCTTGTTTTACTATCCTTGTGGGGACTTTTGGGGATTTTTAGGTCCCCACAAGGATAGAAGAACCAACCAACCAATCCCCTGTTTTAAATGTTGGAATTCAACCCATTGTGTTTACAGTTGGAACAATTCTCTGGTAAACATTGTTCATTCACTGGAATGATCAGCAAGCCATGTCCTGTTTGTTTGAGGAACATGCGGATTTGAATGGCTTCCAGTGGGCAGAGGGGGCATGTTAGCAGAGAAGCTGGAGAAGATTCAAACTGCTCAGACGGAGATCATTAGCTGAGAGGAGAGAGAGGAGAAGGGGGAAGAAAGGAGGGAGTGAGTGAGTGAGAGAGGTAGAAGAGAGCGATAGAGAGGTAGAAGAGAGAGAAAGAGAATAAGAGAGAGAGAGAGGTAGAAGAGAGAGAGAGGTAGGAGAGGGACATGTACAGTGCCTTGCGAAAGTATTCGGCCCCCTTGAACTTTTCGACCTTTTGCCACATTTCAGGCTTCAAACATAAAGATATAAAACTGTATTTTTTTGTGAAGAATCAACAACAAGTGGGACACAATTATGAAGTGGAACGAAATTTATTGGATATTTCAAACTTTTTTAACAAATAAAAAACTGAAAAATTGGCCGTGCAAAATTATTCAGCCCCTTTACTTTCAGTGCAGCAAACGCTCTCCAGAAGTTCAGTGAGGATCCCTGAATGATCCAATGTTGACCTAAACGACTAATAGAATCCACCTGTGTGTAATCAAGTCTCCGTATAAAAGCACCTGCTCTGTGATAGTCTCAGAGGTCCGTTTAAAGCGCAGAGAGCATCATGAAGAACAAGGAACACACCAGGCAGGTCCGAGATACTGTTGTGGAGAAGTTTAAAGCCGGATTTGGATACAAAAAGATTTCCCAAGCTTTAAACATCCCAAGGAGCACTGTGCAAGCGATAATATTGAAATGGAAGGAGTATCCGACCACTGCAAATCTACGAAGACCCGGCCGTCCCTCTAAACTTTCAGCTCATACAAGGAGAAGACTGATCAGAGATGCAGCCAAGAGGCCCATGATCACTCTGGATGAACTGCAGAGATCTACAGCTGAGGTGGGAGACTCTGTCCATAGGACAACAATCAGTCGTATACTGCACAAATCTGGCCTTTATGGAAGAGTGGCAAGAAGAAAGCCATTTCTTAAAGATATCCATAAAAAGTGTGGTTTAAAGTTTGCCACTAGCCACCTGGGAGACACACCAAACATGTGGAAGAAGGTGCTCTGGTCAGATGAAACCAAAATCGAACTTTTTGGCAACAATGCAAAATGTTATGTTTGGCGTAAAAGCAACACAGCTCATCACCCTGAACACACCATCCCCACTGTCAAACATGGTGGTGGCAGCATCATGGTTTGGGCCTGCTTTTCTTCATCAGGGGCAGGGAAGATGGTTAAAATTGATGGGAAGATGGATGGAGCCAAATACAGGACCATTCTGGAAGAAAACCTGATGGAGTCTGCAAAAGACCTGAGACTGGGACGGAGATTTGTCTTCCAACAAGACAATAATCCAAAACATAAAGCAAAATCTACAATGGAATGGTTCACAAATAAACATATCCAGGTGTTAGAATGGCCAAGTCAAAGTCCAGACCTGAATCCAATCGAGAATCTGTGGAAAGAACTGAAAACTGCTGTTCACAAATGCTCTCCATCCAACCTCACTGAGCTCGAGCTGTTTTGCAAGGAGGAATGGGCAAAAATGTCAGTCTCTCGATGTGCAAAACTGATAGAGACATACAACAAGCGACTTACAGCTGTAATCGCAGCAAAAGGTGGCGCTACAAAGTATTAACTTAAGGGGGCTGAATAATTTTGCACGCCCAATTTTTCAGTTTTTTATTTGTTAAAAAAGTTTGAAATATCCAATACATTTCGTTCCACTTCATGATTGTGTCCCACTTGTTGTTGATTCTTCACAAAAAATTACAGTTTTATATCTTTGTTTGAAGCCTGAAATGTGGCAAAAGGTCAAAGTTCAAGGGGGCCGAATACTTTCGCAAGGCACTGTAGGAGAGAGAGAGAGGTAGAAGAAAGCGATAGAGGGGTAGAAAAGAGAAAGCGAGAGGTAGGAGCGAGAGAGAGAATAAGAGAGAGAGAGAGAGGTATGAGAGAGAGGTAGATAAGAGAGAGAGGTAGGAGAGAGAGAGAGAGCGCGATTAGCAGGCTAGTGCTGCTCTTAGAGTGTTGTGACGGTTTTCTAAACCGTACGGTCAGTTAGGAAACTTATCAAAGCCTAGGAACCAATTTATATTTAAATAGAAGCGTGACCCATATTCCCACTACACACTATTAACATATTAAGAAGACGATTGGACATCTACAAACTGTTATAAAAAGAGGGGAAGCTAAATTAATACTTCTAATTTGATAAATCATATTAAAGTAAGTGGACTAATTTTAAACAGTTTGTAGAGGGAAGCTAAATTAATACCTCTAATTTGATAAATCATATTGAAGTAAGTGGACTAATTAAAATCTCCTATTTACAGTTTTTGGACAAGTAAAAGTGACAAATTATAGACCAATCTCTCCATTTTATCCCCAGGCCCTCCAACTTTGTTATATAATTGTGCACACATTGATGTCAGACATGCACCTACCCCAATGCTCTGTTGCTGATGACTGGGATGAATGCAGGAGCAGATATCAAGAGCAGGACAAGACACCCTCTTTTTGACTGATGGCTGACATAAGGGCGTGTACGTGATAGGCCTATCTGGCTTATATAATTATGATGGTCATAATGCTCCTTGACAGTGTCATAAAGTGTATTTTCTAGAAGTTATTTAAACATATTTGTGTATGCATTTTCACGCGTGCACACATGTATTTCCATGTGTAGGGTCGCACATTTTCTATCACTCCTTTTTGAGGGTCGGGGTCAAAAAGTTTGAAAACCTCTGCCATACTGTACATGATAGTGGCAACAAATGGTTTTGGATTGGGTATAGTAATGGTAGGCTACAGTATTTCTTACAATCTTCTATTTCGACTGGAAGTGTGTTGGTTAATAAGTGCAGCATTTATTCCAGTTCAAAATTGTTTTGCAAAATGCTCATCAGATTAGGCTGCTTTCCCCTGTAATAATTGCTCAACAAATCTTGTGGGTGAGCACATGCCTCCCAAAATGTCTGTGCATGGGGGGGGGGGGTTAGGGTTTCAGATGCTTTCGGAAGATGGGCAGGGACTGCTGTCCAACTTCAGTGGGAAGCTGGTTCCATCATTGGGGTGCCAGGACAGAGAAGAGCTTGGACTGGGCTGAGCAGAGCAGGAGCTGCCATCCCGCAGGGGTGGGAGAGCCAAGAGACAGACCAGAGGTGGCAGAACGGAATGCTCAGGTTGGGGTGTAGGGTTTGAGCGTAACCTGGTTGGGAGGGGCAGTTCCTCTTGTTGTTCCGTAGGCAAGCACCATGGTCTTGTGGTGAATTGAGAGCTTCGACTAGAAGCCAGTGGAGTGTGCGGAGGAGAGGGGTGACATGGGAGAACTTGGGAAGTTTGACGGGCTGCAGCATTCTGGATAAGTTGACTGTATGTTTGTTTTACTCCATGTGTAACTCTGTGTTGTTATATGTGTTGAACAGCTTTGCTTTATCTTGGCCAGGTCACAGTTGTAAATGAGAACTTGTTCTCAACTTGCCTACCTGATTAAATAAAGGTGAAATAAATAAATAAAAAAGTTGTAGGGGTTTGATGGCACAAGCGGGGAGCCCAGTCAACAGCGAGTTGCACTAGTATTGATGGGTGATGACCAGTGCCTGGATTAGGACCTGCACCGCTTCCTGTGTGAGGTAGGGTCATACTCTACGGATGTTGTAGAGCATGAACCTGCAGGAACGAATCAATGCTTTGATGTTTGCAGAGAACGACAGGGTGTTGTCCAGGGTTACGCCAAACAACGAAAACAACAAAAGACCAGCTATAAAATAAAGCAATATATGTCACAACAGGTGTAAATATATGGGTCATGACAGTGTTATGGCAGCTGTTATGACATGGTTATGACTAAGGAAAGTGTTATAGAATATTGAATGTAACAGTGAAAATACAGTCCATTGAACAGACCAGATGTACAGTAATTGACATTCATTCATTATTATCTAGTTAAATGGGAGAAATAGACACAGTGATCAATCAATATGGAACAGATTAACAAATAAATTACAAATTACCGACAAACGCAACCACCAATCTATCTCCATGTACTGTATGTGGAAAATATAATGACAACACTATGTAGGCAATAGAGCAGAAATAACAATAGTGGCAGTGCCTTGACATTTTTCCCACTATACCATCCAAACAATGCTTTCAATCTCTCATTACACATTTTAATTTCACACCGAAGCTTGAGGATGTATTGGAGGCAGGATATTCAATTATTAACACTCAATAACCTCAACAATTGCAATATCAGTATTCTTATTATTTTGGTTTGATGCTCACCCACACATCATTTTCTACCAGGCGATTCAATGAAACTAATTCATAGTGTATCTATCTATTCTATTTTCCTCTTCTGTTGTTGTGGACTTAAATGTGCCACTAGCCACACTGCTGTAACTTATGACTCTGTTCCCATCCCACTAAGTCTGTTAATTGCAAAATATGTTATTACCTCCATCTTGACTATTGACTTGTCTTGAATGGGCGGCACTATCAGAGATCACTGTCAGTCAAATGGATCATCTAATTGGTTCAGAGAAAGTCTGTAACATGCAGACCACCTATGAGTAGC
This sequence comes from Salmo salar, assembly GCF_965601325.2. Lineage (NCBI taxonomy): Eukaryota > Metazoa > Chordata > Actinopteri > Salmoniformes > Salmonidae > Salmo > Salmo salar. The sequence continues at coordinate 12,069,334 of NC_138318.1, read as the reverse complement.
TTGCCAAACAATTCTGAAAGTACATGCAATTTTCACAAGTTCCGCCGCAAATGGTCATAAACAAATCTCACAGCTACTATCTAGCCAAATGCAACATTGACATTATCCCACCCCTGGTTAGCCACTATTGGCTTAAAAACATTGGTTGGAGCGAAAACCTACAGGACGGTAGTCCTCCAGGAACAGGGTTGGAGAGCCCTGCTGTAGAGCATCTACAGATGGACTATCCAGATAAAGTGTTAGCAGAAAGGGTTGTTTTAACATGTTTGCCAGTTGCTCATTAAAATCCCCTAGAATAAAGTCCTCTCGAGTGGCGCAGTGGTCTAAGGCACTGCATTGCAGTGCTAGAGGCATCACTACAGACCTGGGTTTGATCCCAGGCTGTGTCGCAGACGGCCGCGACTGGGAGACCCATAAGGCAGTGCACAATTGGCCCAGCATTGTCTGGGTTAGGGGAGGGTTTGGTCGGCCAGGATGCCCTTGTCCCATTGCGTTCTAGCGACTCCTTGTGGTGGGCCAGGAGCATGCACGATGACTTCGGAGTGCCAGCTGTACGGTGATGCCTCCAACACATTGTTTGTGGCTGGCTTCCGGGTTAAGCAAGCAGTGCGTCAAGAAGCAGTGTGGCTTGGCGGCGTTCTGTTTCGGAGGACGCAAGGCTCTCGACATTTGCCTCTCCCGAGTCCGTACGGGAGTTGCAGCGATGGGACAAGACTGTAACTACCAATTGGGGACAAAAATGGGTAAAAGGTACCAACAAATATAGAATATAACATAGTATCAAAATCCATCTGTTTAAGTTAGAGATCTGTATTTTTTTTTAGATGGGCTGCGTTTCAATCCACGGCATCTGCCAATGGCTGTGAAAAGCCAACTGACATTTACTCCTAAAGTGCTGACCTGTTGCACCCTCTACAGCCACTGTGATTATTATTATTTGACCCTGCTGGTCATCTATGAACGGTTGAACCTAGTCATTTACTGTTAATAATCTCCACCCGCCACTGCCAGAAGAGGATTGGCCACCCCTCAGAGCCTGGTTCCTCTCTAGGTTTCTTCCTACGTTCCTTCCTTTCTAGGGAGTTTTTCCTAGCCAATGTGCTTCTACATCTGCATTGCTTGCTGTTTCGGGTGTTAGGCTGGGTTTCTGTACAGCACTTTGAGATATCAGCTGATGTAAAAAGGGCTTCATAAGTAAATGTGATTGATTGATTAAATGGCAGGCTTCCGCATCTGCAGTGGAAGGTGGCCACGAGCTACAGCAGTCTGGCCATACATAAGACATCCCGAAAATCTGTCTTCTCAGGAAAACGTCTGTAGTGTCCGAGCGATTTGGCCTAAAAACTAATATGACCACTCTATGGAAAGATGAGACTGTCACGAACATGATGGTATTCTTCCTTTTGAATAGTTTGGGATACACATTAAAATTACCCCTTTAGGAAAGGTGAGACTCTCACGAACATGTCGGTTGTCTGAAGACTCGTCTGAAGGTTAAAAAAATGAATGGACCTATATATGGAAGTAGTTTACTGCACAAAAAATGGGTTAAATATGGGTAAAAAAAATATTTCAAGGATTTTCTGTTCTTTCATACAGTTGAAGTTGGATGTTTACATACACCTCAGCCAAATAAATTTAATCTCAGTTTTTCACAATTCCTGACATTTAATCAGAGTAAAAATTCCCTGTTTTAGGTCAGTTAGGATTACCACTTAATTTTAAGAATGTGAAATGTCAGATGATTTATATCAGTTTTTATTTATTTCATCACATTCACAGTGGGGCAGAAGTTTACATACACTCAATTAGTATTTGGTAGCATTGCCTTTAAATTGTTTAAGGACAACAAAGTCAAGGTATTGGAGTGGCCATCACAAAGCCCTGACCTCAATCCTATAGAAAATGTGTGGGCAGAACTGAAACCTACAAACCTGACTCAGTTACACCAGCTCTGTCAGGAGGAATGGGCCAAAATTCACCCAACTTATTGTTGGAAGCTTGTGGAAGACTACCTGAAACGTTGACCCACAGTGAATGTGATGAAATAAGTAAAAGCTGAAATAAATCATTCCCTCTACTATTATTCTGACATTTCACATTCTTAACATAAAGTGGTGATTGTAACTGACCTAAGACAGGGTATTTTTACTAGGATTAAATGTCAGGAATTGTGAAAAACTGAGTTTAAATGTATTTGGATAAGGTGTATGTAGAATTCCAACTTCAAATGTACTAGTGGTAGTCGACCCTTTCACGTGCTTTGCCCAGGCATACTCTACAACCTCAAAATCAGGCAAAACAGTGGCGGACCAGATCTTCAATGACTATGCTCTGAAGTTTGGATTTCCTAAAAAAATATGTCATGGTCCAGGAGAATTTGAAAACCAGCTTTTCAAGGACTTGCAGAAGTACTGTGGCATCGCAGGGTCAAGGACAACTCCCTACCATCCGCAGGGGAATGTACAGTTTGAATGCTTTTTACAGATGCTCAAGACTCTCACAAACAGACAGAAAGCACACTGGAAGGAGTACCTGAACAATCTGCTGTGTGCATATAACTGTATTCGCTGTGAAGTGACAGGATTCTCTCCATTTTACCTTCTGTATGGATGACCACCGAGACATCTCATTGACACGCTCTTCAACTCCTCGGGGTCAGGAAACTGCAATCATTAATAATACTCTTAGAAATGGAAACAAGGAATGCAAGAAGCATACGGATTTTCAAGGGATAACATAAAAATGTCAGCAGACGTGGACAAAAAATCTAAGACAGCAAAGTCAGAACCTCAGTGTTGCAACCAGGCGATCGTGTCCTCATCAGAAGCATGACTCCATGTGGAGGTACAGGCAACTTTCGGAATCATTGGAAATACAACATTCACACAGTTGGGAGGAGACATTCCAAACTACGAACTGAAACTTGAATAAGGAAAAGGACGGTCCAGACAAGTCTTGCATCATAACCTACTCTTACCATGTGACCACCTGCCCCTGGAAGTTCAAACACAGCAAAACTCCAAGCCAAAGAAAAGAGGAACAAACCAAAGTAACGGACAAATGGAAGAACTTGAACAGGAAAACATCGATGACAATTATGAGTACTACAGATATTAAATACCGTCTTGGGCATACCCAGAAAGAAGTGAAAGTCCTGCTGTAGAACCTGCAGAAAACGCAGTTTACCCCGAACAGGACACACCGGTTGACAACCCAAAGTCTCTGTCAGAATAGACTCAGAACGATGTGGAACAGACAATGGACTTACCTCTGGACTTACCCATGGACAAAGAAGTTTCAGTTCCTCCGTCACCAGCTCAAAGAAACAAGGCACTTTCTTCTGAAACTCATCAGTCCATGAGAGAAATGGCCAAGAAACTGAAGATCTTGTACAACGCTGTGTACTACTCCCTTCACAGAACATCACAAACTGGCTCTAACCAGATTAGAAAGAGGAGTTGGAGGCTCCGGTGCACAACTGAACAAGAGCAAAAGTACATTAAAGTGTCTAGTTTGAGAAACAGAAGCCACACAAGTCCTCAACTGGCAGCTTCATTAAATGGTACCCGCAAAACACCAGTCTCAATGTCAACAGTGAAAAGGCTCTGGGATGCTGGCCAAAAGAACACAGACGCTGGACAGAGGAACTCTTCTTAGAAAGCCAGCATCTCGGAGTCGTCCCTTCGCTGTTGACGTGGTTGACACGACAAAACTAACATTGCGGCTCAAACTACCCGTTGTCGGATTAATTAAGATTTTTAGAAAGTGTTATTACTCAATTATTTTGATCAATGGTGAGCTAACCCGTGAAGTGATGAAATGTAAATAGTAATTGCCATTAGCTAATTCCTATTATGGTTTCTGTCTGCCAAGAGTGAGCTAAATATGACCGCTTGTGTTACATCAATCTTTCCTCAGTCAGCGCTAGGACTAATGTAGCTTACATTTTCCAGTTTGGATGATTGTGTTATGCTGTCGATACTTCTGTGAATGTCTGAACATTGCATCCAAAAATAAACTAGTCATATTCAGGACATAACATTGTAAGGACTGTGGTTGTTTAAAATGTTTCTGTGAAAAAACAGTGTGGCCAACTATTACGTCAATCATAACTGGATGCTCTAAATAAAGGTTCTATTCACATCGGTTTGAGCATACGGCGCAGGGACCACTGTAAAATGATAACACCTATGTGCTGGTACCTGTCAAAGGGTTAAGTTAAAGTGAACATTCAGACCAGTCTTACTGATTGAATTTTAGTAAGTGACATAACAAAACTAGAAAAATCTATTGAAAATGTACAGATCCTGCTCATGTTGTTGATGTCACTTCCGAGGGCATGGAGTGAACAAGCTTAGCTCGTATCACGGAATTCTCTCAAATTAAGACTAATTTGAGACAGATCTATCTTTATTTTTCAATATTAAGAAATGCAAAGCTATTGACTTCACTTTTGGCAGTGGTGTAAAGTACTTAAGTAAAAATACTTGAAAGTAATACTTAAGTAGTTTTTTTGGGTATCTGTGCTTTACTGTATTATTTATATTTTTGACAACTTTTACTTCACTACATTCCTAAAGAAAATAATGTACTTTCTACTCCATACATTTTCCCTTACACCCAAAAAGTACTCGTTACATTTTGAATGCTTAGCAGGACAGGAAAATTGTCTAATTCATGCACTTAAAGAGAAAATCTCTGGTCAACCCTACTGCATCTGATCTGGTGGACTCACGAAACACAAATGCTTTGTTTGTAAATTATGTCTGAGTGTTGGAGTGTTAAAAAACAAGAAAATCGTGCCGTCAGGTTTGCTTGATATAAAGATTTTTAAATTATTTATACTTTTACTTTTTATACCTAAGTATATTTTAGCAATTACACTTACTTTGATACTTAAGTATATTTAAAACCAAATACTTTTTTACTTTTACTCAAGTAGAATTTTACTGGGTGACTTACTCGAGTCATTTTCTATTAAGTTTTCTTTACTTCTAATCAATCATGAAAATGGGATACTTTTTCCACCACTGCTTTTCGGGAAGAAAACATTTCTGTTTGGTGCAAACCTCAAACAACTACAACACGTGCAGTACTCCAATGGATCCCGATGCTCTTGTAAGGAAATATCCTATGCTCTCGGCACCAGGCTGAGTCCAATCCATGACACACTCAAGAAACTTCAAACCACAGTCACCAACTGTTACTCAAAAGTAAAATATCTTGAAGTGTCAGCTACCACCCTACACTCTCAGCTGGAAACGGTGGAGAAGAACCAAGATGATTTGCTAGCTGCAAATCTGCTTGAGAAAAAGACACATATGTTGGAATACCACGGCATGGAATTTAATTTGAGAATAATCGGATTGGATCATGGAATCGAATCTGGTAAACCGACCACCTACACTACCAGTCAAAACTTTGCACAAACCTACTCATTCAAGGGTTTTTCTTTATTTTACTATTTTCTACATTGTAGAATAATAGTGAAGACATCAAAGCAATGAAATAACACATATGGAATCATGTAGTAACCAAAGAAAGTGTTAAACATTTTATATTTTAGATTCTTCAAAGTAGCCACCCTTTTCCTTGATGACAGCCACTCTAAAATGTGCCGTTTTGTCACACAACACAATGCCACAGATGTCTCAAGTTTTGAAGAAGTGTGCGATTGGCATGGTGACTGCAGGAATGTCCACCAGAGCTGTTGCCAGAGAATTGAATGTTCATTTCTCAACCATAAGCCGCCTCCAATGTTGTTTTAGAGAATTTGGCAGTAGGTCCAACCGGCCTCACAACTGCAGATCATGTGTGACCACGCCAGCCCAAGAACTCCACATCCGGCTGACATAATCTAATGTTTTGTTTTCGCTGTAAAGCCTTTTTGAAATCGGACAGTGTGGTTAGATAAAGGAGAGTATTGTCTTTAAAATGCTGTGAAATAGTCATATGTTTGAAAAATTGAAGTTTTTGTATTTTTGAGGAATTTGTAATTCGCGCCACGCCTATCATTGGATATTGGAGCAGGTGTTCCGCTAGCGGAACGTCTAGATGTAAAAGGTTAACTTGGGTCAAACATTTCGGGTAGCCTTCCACAAGCTTCCCACAATTTGTTGGGTGATTTTTGGCCCATTCCTCCTGACAGAGCTAATGTAACTGAGTCAGGTTTGTAGGCCTCCTTGCTCACACACACTTTTTCAGTTCTGCACACAAATGTTCTATACAGTTGAGGTTTAGGGCTTGTGATGGCCACTCCAATAACTTGACTTTGTTGTCCTTCATCCATTTTGCCACAACTTTGGAAGTATGCTTGGGGTCATTCTCCTTTTGGAAGACCCATTTGCCACCAAGCTTTAACTTCCAGACCGATGTCTTGAGATGCTGCTTCAATATATCCACATAATTTTCATTCCTCATGATGCAATTTATTTTGTGAAGTGCACCAGTCCCTCCTGTAGCAAAGCACCCCCACAACATGATGCTGCCACCCCCGTGCTTCATGGTTTGGATGGTGCTCTTCGGCTTGCAATCCTCCCCCTTTTTCCTCCAAACAGAACGATGGTCATTATGGCCAAACAGTTCCATTTTTGTTTCATCAGACCAGAGGACATTTTTCCAAAAAGTACAATCAAACAATAGTCTGGCTTTTTTATGGCGGTTTTGGAGCAGTGGCTTCTTCCTTGCTGAGTGGCCTTTCAGGTTATGTCGATATAGGACTCGTTTTACTGTGGATATAGATACTTTTGTACCTGATTCCTCCAGCATCTTCACAAGGTCCTTTGCTGTTGTTCTGGGATTGATTTGCACACACTGTACATAGACTTTTTCTATTGTGTTTTTGACTCTGTTTGTTTATTCCATGTGTAACTCTGTGTTGTTGTTGTGTCGCACTGCTTTGCTTTATCTTGGCCAGGTCGCAGTTGTAAATGAGAACTTGTTCTCAACTAGCCAACCTGGTTAAATAAAGGTGAAATAAAAAGATGCACTTTTTCGCACTAAAGTACGTTCATCTTTAGGAGACAGAGCGCGTCTCTTTCCTGAGCGGTATGACGGCTGCATGGTCCCATGGTGTTTATACTTGCGTACTATTGTTGGTACAGATGAACGTGGTACCTTCAGGCGTTTGGAAATTGCTCCCTTGGATGAACCAGACTTGTGGAGGTCAACAATTCTTTTTCGGAGGTCTTGGCGGATTTCTTTAGATTTTCCCATGATGTCAAGCAAAGAGGCACTGAGTTTGAAGGTAGGCCTTGAAATACACCCACAGGTACACCTCCAATTGACTCAAATTATGTCAATTAGGCTATCAGAAGCTTCTAAAGCCATGATATAATTTTCTGGAATTTTCCAAGCTGTTTAAAGGCACAGTCAATTTAGTGTATGTAAATTTCTGACCCACTGGAATTGTGATACAGTGAATTATAAGTGAAATAATCTGTCTGTAAACAATTGTTGGAATAATGACTTGTGTCATGCATTAAGTAGATGTCCTAACCGACTTGCCAAAACTATAGTTTGTTACCAAGAAATTTGTGGAGTGGTTGAAAAACGAGTTTTAATGACTCCAACCTAAGTGTATGTAAACTTCCGACTTCAACTGTATATCTCTTGGATATAGAACAGACACTTTAAAACAAATGTCCTTTTGATTTATATTTTGACTATCAATTTTTTCCATGTATGAATCTGTTATTAAGTGCGTTTGTAAGGTAACGTCACTGCACTGTCCAAAACGAACCTTATTAGGGATCTCACTCCTCCCACCACTTGACTTTCTATCCTCTAGGCTACTTATACTGTACATACAGTAACTCCCCTACAATGCCAGCCAAAGCCAACCTAGACAATCCTGTCTAAAGTTAACCCATCCCCTGTGGGCAGTAGCACTAAAGGCATTATCCTTTCGATGGTTTTCTAAACTTTTTGGGAGAGAAAGAAGATCAAGTCTGGCAGGGACACCACATCCTGTGACATCATGTAATCCATCATGTAATCCATGACACTGGCATAGATAGAGTACCATCCCACGGCACTAACATAACTCCATTACATTAGCCTGTCATTTCCTATGCTTAGCTGTGACTTTTCTCCTGACACTACTTCCAAAGGCGTGGAGGTGGATGTCTTCATTTGGACAGTTACTACGCCAGGGGAGCTCTGACACACAGCAGACTCACCATGTCAAGAAGCCATCATCCCCTGGCTTTATTTGATTATCATTATCTTGACAGAGGCACAGAGAGAGAGAGAGAGAGAAAGGCAGAGAGGGGAAGAGAGAGAAAGTGAAGGCTTGAGAGAGAAGGAGCTTGACTGGAGGGAGAGAGAGAGACAGAGTAAGAATGATGGAAATAGAGAAACAGGAGCAGAAAAAAGGAGCCGGAAAAGAGGAGGGAATGAAAGAGAGAGATAATGAAAAGCAAGCAGAGGATATGTATTGAGTAATAACAATTGTCGTATCCAACTCCCTCAGTGTTCACCCACCCAATTTATTTTCTTTATAGAATACGCATTGTGTTTTGTAGACTGTTCTTCTGATCTCCATCTAAATCCACTTGACCTAAACGTTACCTTCATACAATATTGCATCTAGAGAAAGCATGGTGAGTGTATGTTGACTGACACAGCAATAGTCCATGCCACAGCCCTTTTGTAAAATGAAAATACTGTAGCTAGACTCAACTCAGGTTTAAGCCCAAATCACAAAGAAATGCTGTCAATGGTGTCATAATTTGCGAGAGAGAGTAGAGAGCTTCAATTCACATACACTTCCGTAGCGTATGACAACTTCATTGTCAAGATAATCCATAACAAACAGTTGTATTTGTTATGTTTGCTATTTAACCCTTGTGATTTATTGTTGTGTGTTCCGTTTGACTCACATTATATGTCCTACGGGAGCCACAGTACCTGCCTGCTCTAAACAGCTGTTATGATAGTTCACGAACGTGAAGACAGTTGTGGCTAATAGACACGAGCAGTTAATACATTTTTTTGTGAGTCTTGTTCTTTCTACTAACAGTATTCTTTGTTCAAATTGGATTTCCTCGAGTTTCCCAGCTGTAGCCTGCTTAGGCTACATACTTGTGATCGAAAGCAACATAATAATGATATTGTTTTCAAATATGTATTATTGGCACTAGCAGTATTATTATTATCAACACTAAATAGCCTGTAAATGTCACAATTTCAGACATAACAATGCACAAACAGTACATTTTTTTGCATTTTATAGGCTCATTTTACCAGCATTACTTCGCGTTGCCACATAGAAGCGAGAAAAATAGACTTACTTTATAATTTAACACGCTATGACTCCGTTGATGCCGTTGACTCTTGTGGGCCATCTGTTCTCTCTCATTCACTACCATGCATTCTAATTCCACGGTAGCATCTTTCATAAAAATGTATTCAACATAAGATATTCATTATTTTCATACATCATTGCAATCTACAATAAATGTATCTAAATACATTTTCATGTCACAGTCAAAGAACCATGTTTCAGGGATGATTTAACTGATCTCTTGTAGCTTTAAGGCATCTCAGCCAGGTATAATATAGGAAGGTACATATGCTGAAGTCTTCATTTCCTGAATCCCATCACAGGGTTTAGTTTGATGTTGGGGAGAGGAACCATGGGGTGGTTATAAAACATTATCTTCTCTTAGGTTATTTTAAAGGTTGCTAAGCTGGCGCTTTTTACTGGGATAGGATCTCTGTGGATTTGGAAAAGAGATATACAAGCTAATATGTGCTACATGTTTTTGCCGATTCTTTTTTTTTTAAGCAAGAAAACAAATTGCTTTTCAAGGGGCTCGTGCATGAAGGCACATACAGTATGTATGTATAGGTAAACAAACCTTTACGCTATGGCAATATCAGAGTTGTGGTCCGTACCACTTGAAATCCATCTACTCTTAAGATGCATTGAAATTCAGGTTCAAGATTCTGATGGATCGAATGGATTTTCGAACTCCTAAAACTATTCAAGATTGAACTGAACTGGGACTGATACCAACATGGGCTGTATGTGGGTGGTGGTCGAGGGACATTCATAGTCTCTCTCAAATGAGTGGCCTTCATCCATCCATCCATCCTGTCCTTTACATTTTTTACATTTTAGTCATTTAGCAGACGCTCTTATCCAGAGCGACTTACAGTATTGAATACATACATTTCATTTTATGCATTTTTTTTGTACTGGCCCCCCGTGGGAATTGAACCCACAACCCTGGCGTTGCACACACCATGCTGGCGTTGCAAACACCATGCTCTACCAACTGAGACACAGGGAAGGCGTTGAAGTGTAGGAGAAGAAACCCTGGAGCACGTTATAGTTCCTCTGTCCAGTGTCTGTGATCTCTTGCCCATCTTCATCAATTATTTTTATTGGCCTGTCTGAGATATGGCTTTTTCTTTGCAACTATACCTAGAAGGACAGCATCCCGGAGTCGCCTCTTCACTGTTCACATTGAGACTGGTGTTTTGCAGGTACTATTTAATGAGGCTGCCAGTTGAGGACTTGTGAGGCGTCTGTTTCTCAAACTAGACACTCTAATGTACTTGTCCTCTTGTGCAGTTGTGCACCGGGGCCTCCCACTCCTCGTTTTATTCTGGTTAGAGCCAGTTTGCGCTGTTCTGTGAAGGGAGTAGTACACAGCGTTGTACGAGATCTTCAGTTTATTGGCAATTTTTCACATGGACTAGCCTTCATTTCTCAGAACAAGAATAGACTGACGAGTTTCAGAAGAAAGCCTGTAATGAGCCTGTAATCGAACCCACAAATGCTGATGCTCCAGATACTCAACTAGTCAAAAGAAGGCCAGTTTTATTGCTTCTTTAATCAGGACAACAGTTTTCAGCTGTGCTAACATAATTGAAAAAGGGTTTTCTAATGATTAATTCGACTTTTAAAATTATAAACTTGGATTAGCTAACACAACATGCCATTGGAACACAGGAGTGATGGTTGCTGATAATGGGCCTCTGTTTACATATGTAGATATTCCATAAAAAATCAGCCATTTCCAGCTACAATAGTCATTCACAACATGAACAATGTCTACACTGTATTTCTGATCAATTTTATGTTATTTTAATGGACAAAAAATGTACAAGAAATATGGAGAAAAAAACAAGGACATTTCTAAGTGACCCCAAACTTGAACGGTGGTGAATGTTTGACAAGTTTGGACAGTACAGTACAGTGAGTAGAGCAAAGTAGAGTACAGTCCAATATTACAGAAAAGTATAGTCCAATATATTGTATATAATATACATATATATGTATATATATGTGTTACACACAGTACCAGTCAAAAGTCTGGACACACCTACTCATTCAAGGGTTTTTCTATATTTTTACTATTTTCTACGTTGTAGAATAACAGTGAAGACATCAACGTTATGAAATAACGCATTTGGAATCTTGTAGCAACCAACAGTGATAAAAAAATCAAAATATATTTTATATTTGAGATTCTTCAACGTAGGCACTGTTTGCCTTTGTAACGGCCGTCGTCAAAATGAGACCAAGGTGCAGCGGAGGATGTGTTCATCTTGAAAGATTTTAATGGATCGAATGAACACTTACAAAATAAACCAAAAAACGACCAGCAACAGTTCTGTCAGGTTACAAAACTAAACAGAAAATATTCACCCACAAACCCCTAAGGAAAAACAGGCTGCCTATGTATGACTCTCAATCAGCAACAACGATCTACAGCTGTTCCTGATTGAGAGCCATACATGGCCGAAACAAAGTAATACACCAACATAGAAAATGGAACATAGAACGCCCACCCATGTCACACCCTGGCCTAACCAAAAATAGAGAACAAAAAACCCTCTCTGGCCAGGGCGTTACAGCCTTGATGACAGCTTTACACACTCTTGGCATTCTCTCAACCAGCTTCATGGGGAATGCTTTCCAACAGTCTTGAAGGAGTTCCCACATATGCTGAGCACTTGTTGGCTGCTTTTCCTTCACTCTGCAGTCCAACTCATCCCAAACCATCTCAATTGGTTTGAGGTCGGGTGATTGTGGAGGTCAGGTAATCTGAAGCAGCTCTCCATCACTTTCTTTCTTGGTCAAATAGCCATTAGACAGCCTGGAGGTGTGTTTTGGGTCATTGTCCTCTTGAAAACAAAAGTCTCACTAAGCCCAAACCAGATGGGATGGTGTATCACTGCAGAATGCTGTGGTAGCCATGCTGGTTAAGTGTGCCTTGAATTCTAAATAAATCACAGACAGTGTCACCAGCAAAGCACCCCCACACCATCACACCTCCTCCTCCATGCTTCACGGTGGGAACAACACATGTGGAGATCATCTGTTCACCTACTCTGCGTCTCAGAAAGACACGGCGGTTGGAACCAAAAATCTCACATTTGCAATCATCAGACCAAAGGACAGATTTCCACCGGTGAAATGTCTGTTGCTCGTGTTTCTTGGCCCAAGCAAGTCTCTTCTTCTTATTGGTGTCCTTTAGTAGTCGTTTCTTTGTAGCAATTCGACCATGAAGGCCTGATTCACGCAGTCTCCTCTGAACAGTTGATGTTGAGATGTGTCTGTTACTTGAACTCGGTGATGCATTTATTTTGGCTACAATTTCTGAGGCTGGTAATTCTAATGAACTTATCCTCTGCAGCAGAGGTAACTCTCGGGCTATCTTCTGTATACCACCCCTACCTTGTCACAACACAACAGATTGGCTAAAGAAGGAAAGTAATTCCACCAATGAACTTTTAACAAGACACACATGTTAGTTGAAATTAATTCCAGGTGACTACCTCATGAAGTTGGTTGAGAGAATGCCAAGAGTGTGCAAAGCTGTCGTCAAGGCAAAGGGTGGCTAATTTGAAGAATCTCAAATATAAAATATATTTTGATTTGTTTAACACTTTCTTCGTTACTACATGATTCCAAATGTGTTATTTCATAGTTTATGTCTTATTCTACAGTGTAGAAAATAGTCAAACTAAAGAAAAACCCTTGAATGAGTAGATGTGTCCAAACTTGTGACTGGTACCCTGTGCCAATTTTAAGAATTTTCCAAGTTAGTGATGCCCACTTCCCCGGAGAGTAGTTATGTATTTGTGCTTTTTAATTGGTCACGGCACTTGATACCTTGTATTAGAACCAATACTGAAGTGTCTGCCAATTTACTACTGGAGAATATGGGAGACCTAATGTCTTATGTTAGTGTCACGCTTCACATTTTGTTGTTGACAACACATATTACCAAAATACGGTCCATCTTCTGGCCATAATATAAATCTCTCGTCAATACACACACACTCAGGAAACAAAAACAAACACACAAAGCAAACAATATTTGGTTAGGAACATCTTCCTTTCTTATATATTTTTAAAAAATTTCTTCTCGATCAAAAATGTTGTACCCACATGGTAGTTCCTATGTACATATCCCATGTACATTTTACATTTATAGCTGTATTCACAATCATAACCAACTGTTTTACCAGTCCACTGATATATATATTTTTTTCTAACCTGCAGGAATATTTTTTTTTTCTATGTCAGGATTGTGCCCTGGGATCACATAACTCATATCATCACATGGCCGTTTCTCTTCTTCAACAGAAAAACACAACCTCTGTCTTTAACCAGGATACTTCTGCTTCAACTAAAAGATCCCAATTGGAGATATCTCTGCTCCTACAGCGTCACCCTGCTTCAACATGGTGTTTGCCCTAGAATTGCCTCTTCCCCTATTCAGAAATAACTCTGCTACACAAAGTTTCAAACTAAGGTTGTCTTTTGCTCCAACAAAATACCTAATGTGCACAACCTGTTTACAGAACAGGCTTTTTCTATGATGTTAAAAAGAAAATCAGTCTCACCTTTAATTTATTTAATTTATCCACTCACTGACGCTCCCTGCCGGTTCTAGCGGGTCCCTTTTCTGCTCTGCTTAGTCAGAATGTGGGGCTTCCTGAGCCACGTCTAACGCAGCCCCTGCGCACAGTCTAACCTCGGTCTCCCCTGGAGCAATCAGCAAGCAGAGTTAGCCATCCCATCCTCGTCGCCAAATTGTCAGAGAAATCCTATTGGAAGAAAAACAGCAGATTCTTTAAACAACAATTTTAGGAATCAATAACAACCACTCAATCAGTACATCGTTAGGAAAGCCCAACGGACAGAGTTGTCTCCCTTCTCTTATAGAAAAAGTACAACCTATTTTGTTTATGTGGCAGTTTAGGAGATGGGTGGAAACTGGGACGGAACGTGTTGTGTAAAAGAATAAGATAGCTGACGTTTCCAACATTGTCTGTTCATTTCTGCATGTTTCCACACATCTAAGTTCCTGTAGGTTGTGAAAACAGGATGTCACATACTGAGGTCACACCCAAATGGTTCTTATCTGTATACCCAGACTTATGACTAAGTCACATATGACAAGCCTGTATCAGCAAAAATACTAACATATAACAATAGACTATTCTCTAAGTAATAACAGCATACTAGGTCTAACTAAACAGTATAGTATGCAATTAATATTACGTTTCCACCACAAATGTCCCCAACAGCACAGTGGCCTCCATCATTCTTAAATGGAAGAAGTTTGGAACCACCAAGACTCTTCCTAGAGCTGGCCACCTGGCCAAACTGAACAATTGGGGGAGAAGGGCCTTGGTCAGGGAGATGACCAAGAACCCAATGGTTACTCTGATAGAGCTCCAGAGTTCCTCTGTGGAGATGGGAGAATCTTCCAGAAGGACAACCATCACTGTAGCTCTCCACCAATCAGGCCTTTATGGTAGAGTGGCCAGACGGAAATTACTCCTCAGTAAAAGGCACATGACAGTCCGTTTGGAGTTTGCCAAAAGGCACCTAAAGGACTTTCAGACCATGAGAAACAAGATTCTCTGGTCTGATGAAACCAAGATTGAAGTCTTTGGCCTGATTGCCAAGAGTCACATCTGGAGGAAACCTGGCACCAGCCCTACGATGAAGCATGGTGGTGGCAGCATCATGCTGTGGGGACGTTTTTCAGTGGCAGGGACTGGGAGACAGGTCAGGATTGAGGGAAAGATGAACAGAGCAAAATACAGAGAGATCCTTGAGGAAAATCTGCTCCAGAGCACTCAGGACCTCAGACTGGGGTGAACGTTCACCATCCAACAGGACAATGACCCTGAGCAAACAGCAAAGACAACGCAGGAGTGGCTTCAGGATAAGTCTCTGAATATCCTTGAGTGGCCTAGCCAGAGCCAAGTCTTGAACCCAATTCAACATTTCTGGAGAGGCCTGAAAATAGCTGTGCAGCGACACTCCCCATCCAACCTAACAGCGCTTGAGAGGATCTGCAGAGAAGAATGGGAGAAACTCCCCAAATACAGGTGTGCCAAGCTTGTAGCATCATACCGAAGAAGACTCGTGGCTGTAATCACTGCCATAGGTGCTTCAACAAAGTACAGAGGAAAGTATCTGAATACTTATGTAAATGTGATATTTCAGTTTTTTACATTTGTAACCATTTCTAAAAACCTGTTTTTGCTTTGTCATTATGGGGTATTGTGTGTAGATTGATGAGGGAAAATAACAATGTAATCCATTTTAGAATATGGCTGTGATGTAACAAAATGTGGGAAAAGTCAAGGGGTCTGAATACTTTCTGAATGCACTGTATATATAGCGTTTTGCTAAAAGACTATCCAAAATCTATGAATAAAAAAATCTGAGAATAGTAATATTTTACATACACATGAAGGTACCCATATGCAAACATTTCTGATGAAAAAACAATTGAAAAATTGGTGGAGATAGTGTTTTTTTCACTCTTAACTCTTAATTTGTAGTTCAGTTGAAATTCTGTAATGCTGGTAGCTATATCAGTGTATGAACCCTCTATGAGTATAAGGGGGCTCCTGAGTGGCACAGCCATCCAAAGCACTGCATCTCAGTGCTAGAGGCGTCACTACAGACCCTGGTTCGAGTCCAGGCTGTATCACAACTGGCCGGGATTGGGAGTCCCATAGGGCGGCGCACAATTGGCCCAGCGTCGTCCGGGTTAGTGTTTGGCTGGGGTAGGCCGTCATTGTAAATAATATTTGTTTCTTAATTGACTTGCCTAGTTAAATAAAATAAATAAATACATTCGTGAAAGAGACTCCGTTACTGAATTATCAACTAATCAATGTTTTGGAGGAAAGCAAACCACAGTCATTCTCCCAGCACATCACTTTTTTTCCTTTGGTAAAACTGTCTAGGGATATACTTAATAAAAATATGACCCTTGTTGTGTAATGCAATCCTTTCCAATGTTATTCTATTCTATTATATTCTGTGAATCTTTGATCATTTTCCAAACAAATTGCTAACAATAAAGTGCAGAAAATGTCCAGACTGATGCGTAAAGGCTCAACGTTTTCTGTACGCATGAGCGAGGCCACTTTCCATTATAATGTACAATACAAAGGACTCTTTAGGCTACTTTTATGTGGCATCTGACCACAATGTCAGTAGGCATTTGTTTTCTAATGAAGACCATGATCTTCATTCTGAAGGAATTGTAAAGGTATCGTTGTACATAGTTAGGCTACTACCTCAACTGTCCAGTGTGATTTTTTTGTTGTTGAAGGAAAGGCCAAATGTGACCCTGGCCGAATGTATATTATTTCGGTGTCAGGATTGATTTAAACTTCAAGGATATCCGTACAAGATGCATCTTCGACTACTTCCAGAGGTGGTCAGGAAGATCTAATCACAATCAGTTCACAATGCGTCCTTTGATTGTCTACACCTATGGACAAATGTGGGCACAATCAGAATGTGAACAAAATCAGGACAATGGACGCTTGCTATAACCAGGTATAAACAGGGCTAGAGTGAAGAGCGTGGAGGTGTTTGGTCGCATCCTGCATTTTATCAGAGGGACGGTAGTGTGCAGGGTTGGCGTCAATTTCATTTGAATTCCAGTCAATTCAGGAAGAACACTGAAATTTAAATTCCAATTCTCTCCAATGTTTTTCAATGAGGAAAATGTGGAATTGGGTTTACTTTCTGAATTGACTGGAATTGACATGGAATTGACCACAAACCTGGTACTGTGTTTTATGTGGAGCATCAATGCAAGATGGTGAGGATACAGCCGGCGGACTCTAGAGGAGTTCAGGGATGTCAAGTAGTGTTTATAAACAGTCTGGTTATTTATACCTGTGTTTTCTGTTGCCAGTTTGTCTTGTTTGTCAATTCAAACAGTGTTTTTCTTCTCAGCTCCTGCTTTTCCCAGTCTCGCCCCGCTGGTTTTGACCCTTGCCTGTCCTGACTCTGAGCCCGCCTGCCTGACCACTCTGCCTGCCCCTGATCCTGCCTACCGACCTGTACCTTTGCCCCACCTCTGGATTATTGACCTCTGCCTACCCTGACCCTGAGCCTGCCTACCGTACGGTACCGTTCCCCCACCTCTGGTTTACTGACCCCTGCCTGCCTTGACCTGTCTATTGCCTGCCCCTGCTGGATTATTAACCTCTCTACGGCCACTGGGACGATTTCGTCCCACTTACGTAACAGCCAGTGGAATCCCGTGGCGCGTTATTCAAATACCTTAGAAATGCTATTACTTCAATTTCTCAAACATATGACTACACCATTTTAAAGACAAGACTCTCGTTAATCTAACCACACTGTCCGATTTCAAAAAGGCTTTACAACGAAAGCAAAACATTAGATTATGTCAGCAGAGTACCCAGCCAGAAATAATCAGACACCCATTTTTCAAGCTAGCATATAATGTCACATAAACCCAAACCACAGCTAAATGCAGCACTAACCTTTGATGATCTTCATCAGATGACACGCCTAGAACATTATGTTATACAATACATGCATGTTTTGTTCAATCAAGTTCATATTTATATCAAAAACCAGCTTTTTACATTAGCATGTGACGTTCAGAACTAGCATACCCCCCGCAAACTTCCGGTGAATTTACTAAATTACTCACGATAAACGTTCACAAAAAAACATAACAATTATTTTAAGAATTATAGATACAGAACTCCTCTATGCACTCGCTATGTCCGATTTTAAAATAGCTTTTCGGTGAAAGCACATTTTGCAATATTCTAAGTAGATAGCCCGGCATCACAGGGCTAGCTATTTAGACACCCACCAAGTTTAGCCCTCACCAAAGTCAGATTTATTATAAGAAAAATGTTATTACCTTTGCTGTTCTTCGTCAGAATGCACTCCCAGGACTTCTACTTCAATAACAAATGTTGGTTTGGTTCAAAATAATCCATAGTTATATCCAAATAGCGGCGTTTTGTTCGTGCGTTCAAGACACTATCCGAAAGGGTAAAGAAGGGTGACGCGCCCGAAAATTCTAAATATTCCATTACCGTACTTCGAAGCATGTCAACCGCTGTTTAAAATCAATTTTTATGCCATTTTTCTCGTAAAAAAGCGATAATATTCCGACCGGGAATCTGTGTTTTAGTACAAAGAGAGAGAAAATAAAAACATGGGGTCGCCTCGTGCACGCGCCTCAGTCTCATTGTCCTCTGATAGACCACTTACCAAAGGCGCTAATGTTTTTCAGCCAGGGGTTGCCTCGACATCATTCTGCTTTTTCCCGGGTTCTGAGGGCCTATGGGAGCCGTAGGAAGTGTCACGTTACAGCAAAGATCCTAAGTTTTCAATAAAAAGAGTCAAGAAGCCCTAGGAATGGTCAGAGAGGGAACTTCCTGTACAGAATCTTCTCAGGTTTTTGCCTGCCATATGAGTTCTGTTATACTCACAGACACCATTCAAACAGTTTTAGAAACTTTAGGGTGTTTTCTATCCAAAGCCAATAATTATATGCATATTCTAGTTTCTGGGCAGTAGTAATAACCAGATTAAATCGGGTACGTTTTTTATCCGGCCGTGTAAATACTGCCCCCTAGCCCTAACAGGTTAAACCATTGTTAATTAGACATTGTCTGCATCTGGGTCTTACCTTCATAGCTGATACTTGGTCTCAGTGGTTGATTATTCAGGGTACAGCTAGGACCACGTTACACACAGGCAGCAACCCGGCATGTTTTGGTCTGTATTTAAATTGCAACCATTTCAACAAGCAGCCACCGCTCCACGTTTTCTGGTCTAATGTAAATTTTGTTAGCAGTCCTTTTATGCCCTCGCCTTGGAGGGTGGTTCCATCCCGTTGCCACAATGTATGTGCTCACATGGGCGTGGTTACTGAGTTGGCAAAAACTCTATATGAAAAACAATTATCTCATTTAGAAGGTTAAAATCACATTCCATCTTCTCACAAATAGTTTCATATATAATCATATAAGTTCCACAACATTTAGATTTAAATCTGATAACTGGGATGTATGCATTTGTAGAGTTACAGTTATTTAGTTATACCATCCTTAACCTGTTAGGGCTAGGGGGCAGTATTGACACGGCTGGATAAAAAACATACCCGATTTAATCTGGTTACCACTCCTACCCAGTAACTAGAATATGCATATACTTATTACATATGGATAGAAAACACCCTAAATTTTCTAAAACTGTTTGAATGGTGTCTGTGAGTATAACAGAACTCAAATGGCAGGTCAAAACCTGAGAGATTCCTTTACAGGAAGTGGCCTGTCTGACCATTTCTTGAACTTCTTTTCCATCTCTATCATTTACTAAGGATCTCTGCTCTAACGTGACACTTCCCACGTCGTCCATAAGCGCTCAGAGCCCGGGAAAAAACAGAATGTCGTCATTCCAGCCCCAGGCTGAAACACATTATCGCCTTTCTCAAGTGGCCGATCAAGGGACACTGGGCTTATGCGCGTGACCCCGACCGCCCCCGCCTTTGGGATTTTTTCCTCTGTTTGCCGAAAAGGAGATTCCCTGTCGGAATATTATCGCTTTTCTACGAGAAAAATGTCGTAAAAATTGATTTTAAACAGCGGTTGACATGCTTCGAAGTACGGTAATGGAATATTTAGAATTTTATTGTCACGAATTGCGCCATGCGCGCGACACTTCTTTACTATTTCGGATAGTGTCTGGAACGCACGAACAAAACGCCGCTATTCGGATATAACGATGGATTATTTTGGACCAAACCAACATTTGTTATTGAAGTAGCAGTCCTGGGTGTGCATTCTGACGAAGACAACAAAAGGTAATCAAACTTTTATAATAGTAAATATGATTATGGTGAGTGCTAAACTTGCCGGGTGTCTAAATAGCGAGCCCGTGATGCCTGGGCTATGTACTTAGAATATTGCAAAATGTGCTTTCACCAAAAAGCTATTTTAAAATCGGACATATCGAGTGCATAGAGGAGGTCTGTATCTATAATTCTTAAAATAATTGTTATGCTTTTTGTGAACGTTTATCGTGAGTAATTTAGTAAAATGTTAGCGAATTCCCCGGAAGTTTGCGGGGGGTATGCTAGTTCTGAACGTCACATGCTAATGTAAAAAGCTGGTTTTTCATATAAATATGAACTTGATTGAACAAAACATGCATGTATTGTATAACATAATGTCCTAGGGTTGTCATCTGATGAAGATCATCAAAGGTGAGTGCTGCATTTAGCTGTCTTCTGGGTTTTGGTGACATTATATGCTGGCTTGAAAAATGGGTGTCTGATTATTTCTGGCTTGGTACTCTGCTGACATAATCTAATGTTTTGCTTTCGTTGTAAAGCCTTTTTGAAATCGGACAGTGTGGTTAGATTAACGAGAGTCTTGTCTTTAAATAGCTGTAAAATAGTCATATGTTTGAGAAATTGAAGTAATAGGATTTTTAAGGTTTTGAAAATCGCGCCACAGGCTGCCAGTGGCTGTTACGTAGGTGGGACGCAAGCGTCCCACCTAGCCCATAGAGGTTAATGATATCACAACACAACAACTGATTTGACATGATTATTGTTTGGAACCCCACCAACCATTTCCCACATTATTTATGTTGGAAATATTGTTTCAATGTCCAATCTTTTGATGTTAAAGTACTGCAAAGTCTCTCTCTGTTGTAACACTCAGACATTCCATTCTCCATTCTTCCGGGCCAGAGAGAGAAAGTTTATGACTGGTCGTTAAAGTCATCAAACCGGCCTACTCCCCCCCCCTTTCCTCTCTGGTGGGAGTGCAGGGGGGCTCTCTTTGATCCTCACCCAGGAGGGAAAGTTATGACGCTTGCATGTGTATGTGTGTCCTCTCATGTGTATACTGTATGTGTGCTTGTCTTTGTATGCCTATGTCATCTGCTGTATGTGTGCTTGTATTTGTACTGTATGTCATCTGCATGCCTAAACTCACACAACTTCACCACAGGCCGTGCCACACTGCCACATCCCCCCTCAGTTCACATTAGGTGAATGAACCATCCCTTTCCATATACTGTACATGATCCATACATTTATTCACATCATACTGCTAGAGTGGAGGTGTCCAGAATGGAGCTATATCCCCTTGGCTGTATGATGCATTCAAACTTTCACAGTTCACATATTCCCTGCTGCAGCACAGCAAATCCTGTTTTTCCAGAACAAGTATTCAATGCCGGAACGTGTCAGCTGTCAAATGGACATGGGCATGTAAATAAAACTTGGATCCCATGGACCATCCGGTCACCCGGCCAAATGGAGATTGTTGTTGGTCTAGGGCTGGCTGACTGAACAGGGAGATTCGGCCAAGTGAGAGATGAACTGTATTGAATGTGGAGCACACAATGCCAACTGCCAAACGTACCTCAGGGATGTGTGGAGAATGTGGAGGATGTCTAGGAACAGCTTGAGACATAAAGGAGAAGAAAGATATATTATGTAAACAGGTTGTTATGGGTGAATGTGAGATGAATGTTGAAGAGATTACTGTACTGTACATGCGCTCAGGTGTAAGGGAAAATGCCTGAACAAATTGTCTAAGAGCCCCTTCAAAGAAAAAATGTGTGTTTCTCTCTCGTGTTTGTCTTGTCTAATATGTTAATTTGTTTTTATTGTTACAAGCCAGAAGCCACTGTCTGTAGCATTGTCTGGACTAGACAAGCCTTGACATTGTCAGTAATTACATGAACAAACCAGAACATCTCCTAGACTCCTACTGTGTTAAACTCCGCAAACAGAACACATACTGTATAATACATGACAGCAGTACTCATGACAGGCTGGAACTGATAGTATTATGAAACATAGGCCATGTTGACAGATATTGTACATAGCACATTTACATGTTGGCTGCTGTAGCAGGAAGATTCTCAAGTTGTCAGTTTGATGAGGTTTGTCTGTGTGCAGAAGAATCTACTACAACTATTGAGTGTCAGCCTCTCTCTCTCTCCCTCTCTCTCTCTCTCTCTCTCCCCCTTGTTTTTTCTATATTGCTCTCTTTTTCTCCATCTTGCTCTCTCTTCCTCGCTCCCTTCACTGCTCTTGCTTTCATCCTCTCTCTCCTTCCTTCACTCTCCTTCTCTCTCTGTTTCACTCTCTTTTCCCCTTGTTTTTTCTGTTTCACTCCCTCTCTTTTTTCCCTGTCTGATGCTCTTGCTTTCTCACTCTCCCTCCTCTCTCTTTCACTCTCTCTCTCCCTCACCTTGCTCTCTCTCACATTCTCCATGTCCACGCTCCCTTGTTTCCTCTCCATTACTCTCTACCCTCCCTAACCCACTCTCTCTCTCCCCTCCTTCATCCCTCTTCCTTTCCCTTTATCTCTGTCTTCACTCAGAATGATGCAGCCACCTGCTGTATAGTTTGGTCCCACTCATCACAGTGACAGCCTGAACCAACTGACAAGATAAAACAAATTCCACCGCAGCAACTAGATATTAATGGAGTGAGCTTGTTGTTTTGGCCGTCCCACACACTCGCAAACAGACATGTGCACACACACAGAGCGAATGGCAATAGCTGGACTTACTGGGGTCCGACACATAACAAAAAAGCTATTACAGACAAAGAGACTTAACAATACATACATTTTAAAACATTAACATTCCATATATATATATATATATATACTGCTCAAAAAAATAAAGGGAACACTTAAACAACACAATGTAACTCCAAGTCAATCACACTTCTGTGAAATCAAACTGTCCACTTAGGAAGCAACACTGATTGACAATAAATTTCACATGCTGTTGTGCAAATGGAATAGAAAACAGGTTGAAATTATAGTCAATTCGCAAGACACCCCCAATAAAGGAGTGGTTGTGCAGGTGGTGACCACAGACCACTTCTCAGTTCCTATACTTCCTGGCTGATGTTTTGGTCACTTTTGAATGCTGGCGGTGCTTTCACTCTAGTGGTAGCATGAGATGGAGTCTACAACCCACACAAGTGGCTCAGGTAGTGCAGCTCATCCAGGATGGCACATCAATGCGAGCTGTGGCAAGAAGGTTTGCTGTGTCTGTCAGCATAGTGTTAAGAGCATGGAGGCGCTACCAGGAGACGGGCCAGTACATCGGGAGACGTGGAGGAGGCCGTAGGAGGGCAACAACCCAGCAGCAGGACCGCTACCTCCGCCTTTGTGCAAGGAGGAGCAGGAGGAGCACTGCCAGAGCCCTGCAAAATGACCTCCAGCAGGCCACAAATGTGCATGTGTCTGCTCAAACGGTCAGAAACAGACTCCATGAGGGTGGTATGAGGGCCCGACGTCCACAGGTGGGGGTTGTGCTTACAGCCCAACACCGTGCAGGACATTTGGCATTTGCCAGAGAACACCAAGATTGGCAAATTCGCCACTGGCTCCCTGTGCTCTTCACAGATGAAAGCAGGTTCACACTGAGCACATGTGACAGACGTGACAGAGTCTGGAGACGCCGTGGAGAACGTTCTGCTGCCTGCAACATCCTCCAGCATGACCGGTTTGGCAGTGGGTCAGTCATGGTGTGGGGTGGCATTTCTTTGGGGGGCCGCACAGCCCTCCACGTGCTCACCAGAGGTAGCCTGACTGCCATAAGGTACCGAGATGAGATCCTCAGAACCCTTGTGAGACCATATGCTGGTGTGGTTGGCCCTGGGTTCCTCCTAATGCAATACAATGCTAGACCTCATGTGGCTGGAGTGTGTCAGCAGTTCCTGCAAGAGGAAGGCATTGATGCTATGGACTGGCCCGCCCGTTCCCCAGACCTGAATCCAATTGAGCACATCTGGGATATCATGTCTCGCTCCATCCACCAACGCCACGTTGCACCACAGACTGTCCAGGAGTTGGCGGATGCTTTAGTCCAGGTCTGGGAGGAGATCCCTCAGGAGACCATCCGCCACCTCATCAGGAGCATTCCCAGGCGTTGTAGGGAGGTCATACAGGCACGTGGAGGCCACACACACTACTGAGCCTCATTTTGACTTGTTTTAAGGACATTACATCAAAGTTGGATCAGCCTGTAGTGTGGTTTTCCACTTTAATTTTGAGTGTGACTCCAAATCCAGACCTCCATGGGTTGATAAATTGGATTTCCATTGATTATTTTTGTATGATTTTGTTGTCAGCACATTCAACTATGTAGAGAAAAAAGTATTTAATAAGATTATTTCATTCACTCAGATCTAGGATGTGTTATTTTAGTATTCCCTTTATTTTTTTGAGCAGTGTATATATATATATAGATATATATATATATATATATATACAGTTGAAGTCGGAAGTTTACATACACTAAGGTTGGAGTCTTTGAAATTCATTTTTCAACCACTCCACAAATTTCTTGATAACAAACCATATTTTTGGCAAGTCGGTTAGGACATCTACTTTGTGCATGACACAAGTCATTTTTCCACCAAATGTTTATAGGCAGATTATTTCACTTATAATTCACTGTATCACAATTCCAGTGCGTCAGAGGTTTACATACACTAAGTTGACTGTGCCTTTAAACAGCTTGGAAAATTCCAGAAAATTATGTCATGGCTTTAGAAGCTTCTGATAGCCTAATTGACATCATGTGAGTCATTTGGAGGTGTACCTGTGGATGTATTTCAAGGCCTACCTTCAAACTCAGTGCCTCTTTGCTGGACATCATGAGAACATCAAAAGACATCAGCCAAGACCTCAGAAAACAAAATTGTAGACCTCCAAAAAACTGGTTCATCCAAGGGAGCAATTTCCAAATGCCTGAATGTACCATGTTCATCTGTACAAACAACAGTTCTCAAGTATAAACACCATGGGACCACGCAGCCGTCATACCGCTCAGGAAAGAGACTCGTTCTGTCTCCTAGAGATTAAAAAAGTGCAAATCAATCCCAGAACAACAGCAAAGGACCTTGTGAAGATGCTGGAGGAAACAAGTACAAAAGTATCTATATCCACAGTAAAACGAGTCCTATATCGACATAACCTGAAAGGCCGCTCAGCAAGGAAGAAGCCACTGCTCCAAAACCGCCATAAAAAAGCCAGACTACGGTTTGCAACTGCACATGGGGACAAAGATCATACTTGTTGGAGAAATGTTCTCTACTTTGATGAAACAAAAATAGAACTGTTTGGCCATAATGACCACTGTTATGTTTCGAGGGAAAAGGGGGATGCTTGCAAGCCGAAGAACACCATCCCAACCGTGAAGCACGGGGGTGGCAGCATCATGTGTTGGAGGTTCTTTGCTGCAGGAGGGACTGGTGCACTTCACAAAATAGATGGCATCATGAGGCAGGAAATTTATGTGGATATATTGAAGCAACATCTCAAGACATCAGTCAGGAAGTTAAAGCTTGGTCGCAAATGGGTCTTCCAAATGGACAATGACCCCAAGTATACTTCCAAAGTTGTGGCAAAATGGCTTAAGGACAACAAAGTCAAGGTATTGGAGTGGCCATCACAAAGCCCTGACCTCAATCCTATAGAAAATGTCTGGGCATAACTGTAAAAGCGTTTGCGAGCAAGGAGGCCTAGAAAACCTGGTCAGTTACACCAGCTCTGTCAGGAGGAATGGGCTCTAAATTCATCCAACGTATTGTCGGAAGCTTGCGGAAGGTTACTCGAAACGTTTGACCCAAGTTAAACAATTTAAAGGCAATGTTACCAAATACTTCTGACCCACTGCGAATGTGATGAAAGAAATAAAAGCTGAAATAAATCATTCTCTCTACTATTATTCTGACATTTCACATTCTTAAAATTAAGTGGTGAACCCAACTGACCTAAAACAGGGATTTTTTACTAGGATTAAATGTCAGGAATTTTGAAAAACTGAGTTTAACGGTTAAATGTATTTGGCTAAGGTGTATGTAAACCCCCGACTTCAACTGTATATATATATACTACCATTCAAAGGTTTGGGGTCAATTAGAAATGTCTTTGTTTTTGAAAGAAAAGCACGTCTACACTGTATTTCTGATCAATTTTATGTTATTTTAATGGACAAAAAAATTTGCTTTTCTTTCAAAAACAAGGACATGTCTAAGTGACCCCAAACTTTTGAACGGTTGTGTATATACATATATACAGTGTCTTCAGGAAGTATTCAGACACCTTCACCAACATTTTGTTATGTTACAGCCTTATTCTAAATCGTATTTTAAAAAATGTATCATCAATCTACACACAATACCCCATTATGATAAAGTGAAAACAGGTTTTTAGAAATGTTTTCAAATGTATTAAAAATAAAAAAAAAATACAGAAATACTTATAATATAAGTATTCTAGTCTGATGAAACCAAGATTGAACTCTTTGGCCTGAATGCCAAGCATCCCGTCTGGAAGAAACCTGGGACCATCCCTACGGTTAAGTGTGGTGGCACCATTATGCTGTGAGGATGTTTTTCAGTGGCAGGGACTGGGAGACTAGTCAGGGTTGAGGCAAAGATGAATGGAGCAAAGTACAGAGAGATCATTGATGAAAAGCTGCTCTAGCACACTCAGGACCTCAGACTGGGGGCGAAGGTTCACCTTCCAACGGGACAACGACCCTAAGCACACAGCCAAGTCAACGCAGGAGTGGCTTCGGGACAAGTCACTGTATTTCCTTGCCCAGCCAGAGCCCAGACTTGAACCCAATCGAACATCTCTGAAGAGACCTGAAAATAGCTGTGCTGTGATGCTCTGCATCTAACCTGACAGAGCTTGAGAGTATCTGTAGAGAAGAATGGGAGAAAGTCCACAAATACAGGTGTGCCAAGCTTGTAGCATCATACCCATGAAGACTTGAGGCTGTAATTGCTGCCAAAGGTCCTTCAACAACGTAATGAGTAAAGGGTCTGAATACTTATGTAAATGAAATATTTAAATTTTTTCTAGTTAATACATTTGAAAAAAAAATCTAAAATACTAGTTAAACTCTTTTTCCCCAATAAATTAAATGACTTTTCCTCATTTAAGGTCATGAACCTAACTTCCAAATGTGCACACTAACGTGTTGTGGAATGTCTGGGTAGATTTTGTATATAAACATAATGTTGTGGGTCATTTTGAGACAGAGGCTTTCATGTGTATAGATATTTGCACAGGTCCAAAATAACGAGTGTCTTTGATGTATTATGTTTTGACTGGTTCTGGTTGCACTTTTATAACTATGTTTGGGTGAAAAGGAGCTTTCCCAAGCTTCTCCTTCTCAGTGCAAGAGCAGCAGATCTCTGACACAGACACTCAAGAATGAGCTCCAAACAGAAAATGCTTGTTTGTGAGAAAATAAATGTTTAACAAATATTTCTTAAATGTAGAGTTTTTTTAAATCAAATGTTCTTGTATTTCTTCTTTCTGAAAGGTCTGACAAAACCAAATACAGTTTTGGCTGTTTTTACTTGATTCTATGGCTGTCTTGAGTGTGTTTAAACTGTGCGGGTTAATCTGACTCAGACCACAATGGACATAGTTTTTTTCAGCAAAACACAAGGGTTAATCGATATTAAAGTATGATTGTTGGAAGAAATAACAAAGTATCTCCTTATTGGTTAGAATGTCCACGACAAGACAATGCAACTCAATCTGTGTCAGAGATTTACAAGCAGATTAAAAAAAATATATATAAAAATAACTAATGTACCCCTTGAGTTTTTCCACATTTTGTTTTGCTACAGCCTGAATTTAAAATTGAATAAATAGAGATTTTATTTGTCACTGGCCTACACACAATACCCCATAATGTAAAGTTAAATTGTTTTTCGAAAGATGAAATTTATTGAGTCAATAAGTATTCAACCACTTCTTACTTTTTTTTTATTTAACTAGGCAAGTCAGTTAAGAACAAATTCTTATTTACAATGACGGCAAGCCTAAATAAGTTCAGGAGTAAAAATATGCATAACAAGTCACACAATAATTTGCATGGACTGTACGCAATAATAGTGTTTAACATGATTTTTGAATAACTACCTCATCTCTGTACCCCACACATACAATTATGTGTAAGGTCCCTCAGTCGAGCAGTGCATTTCAAATGCAGATTCACCCACAAAGACCAGGGAGGTCCAATGCCTCGCAAAGAAGGGCAACTATTGGTACATATCTGACACTGAATATCCCTTTGAGCATGGTGAAGTTATTAATTACACTTTGGATGGTATATCAACACATCCAGTCACTACAAAGATACAGGCATCCATCCTAACTCAATTGCCAGAGAGGATAAAACCATGAGGCAAGTGTTGATTTTAAAACAGTTATAGAGTTGAATGCTTGTGCTTCTAGTTCCAACAGTGCAGTAATATCTAATGAGTAATCTAACAATTCCCCAACAAGTATCTAATACACACAAATCTAAAGGGGTGAATGAGAATATGTACATATAATTATATGGATGAACGATGGCCGAGCGGCATAGGCAAGGTGCAGTAGATGGTATAAAATACAGTATATACTGTACATGTGATATGAGTAACGTAAGATATGTAAACAACATTAAAGTGGCATTATTTAAAGTGGCACTGTTTAAAGTGACGAGTGATCCATTTATTAAAGTGTCCAGTTATTGGGTCTCATTATAGGCATCAGCCTCTCTGAGTTAGTGATTGCTGTTTAGCAGTCTGATGGCCTTGAGATAGAAGCTGTTTTTCAATCTCTCGGTCCCAGCTTTGATGCACCTGTACTGTCCTCGCCTTCTGGATGATAGCGGTGTGAACAGGCAGTGGCTCGGGTGGTTATTGTCCTTGATGATCTTTTTGGCCTTCTTGTGACATCGGGTGCTGTAGGTGTAATGGAGGGCAGGTAGTTGCCCCCAATGATGCGTTGTGCACCATTCTCTGCAGAGCCTTGCGGTTGAGGGTGGTGCAGTTGCCGTACCAGGCTGTGATATAGCCTGACAGGATGCTCTCCATTGTGAGTCTGTAAAAGTTTGTCAGGGTTTTGGGTGACAAGCCAAATTTCTTCAGCCTGCTGTTGCGCCTCTTCAACCGGGCCTCCAGCTTGATGATGAGCTTGGAGGGTACTATGGTGTTGAATGCTGAGCTGAGAACAGCATTCTTACACAGCATTCTTACACAGCCTGTTCTTACACAGCCTGTTCATCCTGCTACCATCCAGAAGGCGAGGTCAGTACAGGTGCATCAAATCTGGGACCGAGAGACTGAAAAACAGCTTCTATCTCAAGGCCATCAGACTGTTAAACAGCCATCACTAACACAGAAAGGCTGCTGCCTACATACAGAGTTGAAATCATTGGCCACTTTAATAATGCCACTTTAATAATGTTTATATTTCTTGCATTACTCATCTCACATGTATATACTGTATACCATATATTGCATCTTGCCTATGCCGCTCTGTCATTGCTCATCCATATATGTATATATTCTTATTCCATTCCTTTACTTAGATTTGTGTGTATTAGGTAGTTTTTGTGGAATTGTTTAATTAAATCTGAGATATTGCTGCAACGTTGGAACTAGAAGCACAAGCATTTCGCTACACTCGCAATAACATCTGCTAACCATGTATGTGTATCTGACCAATAAAATTTGATTTGATTTGATTTACAGTGAATTCGGGAAGTAATCAGACCCCTTGACTTTTTCCACATTTTGTTACTTTACAGGCTTATTCAAAAATGGATTAAAAAAATTCCTCATCAATCTACAAACAATACCCCATAATGACAAAGCAAAATCAGGTTTGAATGTTTTGCAAATTTATTTGAAACAAATAACAGAAATATCTTATTTACATAAGTATTCAGACCCTTTGCTATGAGACTCGAAATTAAGCTCAGGTACATCCTGTTTCCATTGATCATCCTTGAGATGTTTCTACAACTTGATTCGAGTCCAACTGTGGTAAATTCAAGTGATTGGACATAATTTGGAAAGGCACAATTTAATCAATTTTAGAATAATGCTGTAACGTAAGAAAATGTGGAAAAAGTCATGTCTGAATACTTTCCGAATGCACTGTAAATATCATACCCCCCCAAAAATGCTAACCTCCCCTGTTGTTGTAATGGTGAGAGGTTAGCATGTCTTGGAGTTATATTTGTTCGTCTGTAACTTTCTCACTCATAATTATTGAAGATTAATTCAGGACTATCCATAATTTTGGCTCTCAGTGTATCAATATGGGCTATTTTAGCTTACTGATACACATAATATCATGTAAAAAATCCAAAGCATGAAAATAATTTTGCTTGGATAATAGTGCCAGTCAATCAGGCACTTGTGAGTAGGGATTCATATTTTCCATATTTACCAAGTTTCAATACCGTGATTAATTCATTTTTATCCCGAGAGTCCCGGGAAATACCGCAAAAATCAGAAGTGCCCATTTAAAGTGTTTAAAACCAAGATATAGTCACTATGCCTGGGTTCTACCAAAATAAGATTGTCACTGCGCCACATTGCCAGCTTGGCGCACCACAATATAAAGATTTCACAGCAAGTGAAACTGATATTTAGTAATGATAGAGTAACTTTTATCTGCAATTTCTTTGTTGTGAATTGAGACAGGCTGTTCATAAATTCCGAACAGTATCATGTACCTCAATTAATTCAGTGCATTTTAGGAGTATGCCTAGGCTATCTTGACACAGCTCATGCTTAGGAGTGCACCCCAAGCAGGCAATAGACTTGTCAAATCATAAACTTTGTAACGGCAGTCAAACAAAAGTCAAATGAAAAAAGTTTCTAAGCTTGCTAGATAACCTCCAACGAATGACAGAATATCTCCTATATGGCAAAATGTAGTTGATGATTATACACATACAGTGACAAGAAATAGTATGTGAACCCTTTGGAATTATCTGGATTTATGCATAAAGTGGTCATAAAATTAGTTCGGAGTCACAACAGACAAACACAGTCTGCTTAAACTGCTAACAAACGATTATATTTTTCTTGTCTGTATTGAATACATAATTTAAAAATTCACAGTGTAGGTTGGAAAAAGTATGCGAACCCCTAGGCTAATGACTTCTCCAAAAGCTAATTGGAGTCAGGAGTCAGCTAACCTGGAGTACAATCATTGAGACAAGATTGGAAATGTTGGTTAGAGCTGCCCTGCTCTATAAAAAAATCTAAATTTGAGTTTGCTATTCACAAAAAGCTTTTTCTGATGCGAACCATGCCTCAAACAAAACAGATCTCAGAAGACCCAAGATTAAGAATGGTTGACTTGCATAAAGCTGGAAAAGGTTACAAAAGTATCTCTAAAAGCCTTGATGTTCATCAGTCCACAGTAAGACAAATTGTCTGTAAATGGAGAAAGTTCAGCACTGTTGCTCCTCTCCCAAGGAGTGGCTGTCCTGCAAAGATGACTGCAAGATCACAGCGCAGAATGCTCAATGAGGTTAAGAAGAATCTTTGAGTGTCTGCTAAAGACTTACAGAAATCTTTGGAACATGCTAACATCGCTGTTGATGAGTCTACGATATGTAAAACACAAAAAAATAGCTTGCTATCATCGACGGAAAAATGAATTCTCAAGTTTATCAAGACATTTTGCAGGAGAACGTAAAGCTATCTGTCCACCAATTGAAGCTCAACAGAAGTTGGGTGATGCTAAAGGACAACAACCCAAAACACAGAAGTAAATCAACAACAGAATGGCTTCAAAAGAAGAAAATACGTCTTCTGGAGTGGCCCAGTCAGAGTCCTGATCTCAACCCGATTGAGATACTGTGGCATGACCTCAAGAGAGCGGTTCACACCGGACATCCCAAGAATATTGTTGAACTGAAACAGTTTTGTAAAGACGAATGGTCCAAAATTCCTCCAAACCGTTGTGCAGGTCTGATCCGCAACTACAGAAAACGTTTGGTTGAGGTTATTGTTGCCAAAGTAGGGACAACCAGTTATTAAAACCAAGAGTTCACATAATTTTTCCACCCTGCATTGTGAATGTTAACACGGTGTGTTCAATAAAGACATGAAAACTAATAATTGTTTGTGTGTCATTAGTTTAAGTAGACTGTTTTCGTCTATTGTTGTGACTTAGGTGAAGATAAGATAAAAAAATTGACCAATTTATGAAGTCCAGATATTTCCAAAGGGTTCACATACTTTTTCTTGCCACTGAAGCAGATCAGCTCTTGAATAACGGGAAGATGGAGAAGACATTGTTTAGATAAAAAGAAATATATCCATATCTACTCTCATACCTTTTGTTGATCACACATTCTCTACCGAAGCTCTCATATGTGCAGCAGTACAAGACAGCACAGAGAAGCGGGGGAAATGTTATAGCAGTGTTTTGACATGCACAGGCAAGACATGCTTTGATATTGCATCCTTTGGATGAATTTTCATTTGAGACATGATTTGGGGTTTCAGTTGGATATGGATGATAGGGCAATAGCCTAGGCTCTATTTGAATGGCCCCACAAACCGGGGGCTCAGCTTTCAGCAGGTCAGGTGGAGCGGGATGTTCCTGGTGGAGAGCCAGACAGGTTCACCAGGATGGAACACAGGAGCCTCACTGTGGTGGCGATCCGCCTGCTCCTTCAGGCAGCGGATGACTCATTGGAACCTCATGTGTGCAGTGTTCCAAACCTCCTCCGCATGTCGGAACCACTCATCTCCTGCAGGAGCTTCGGTCAGGCTCAGGGTCCATGGGGCCAGGGCCGGCTGGTACCTCAGGACACACTGGAAGGGAGACAGCCCGGTGGAGGAGTGATGAAGTGAGTTCTGGGCTTACTCCACACAGGGAAGGAACCGGTCCCACTCCCCCTGCCGGTCCTGACAGTGACTCCTCAGGAACCTCCCCAGCTTCTGGTTGGTCCTCTCCACCTGCCCTTTGGACTGAGGCCGGTACCCGGATGAAAGTCTGACCATGACCCCCAGCTTCTCCATGAAGGCTTTCCATACTGTGTGAATTGTGAATTGGGGACCACGGTCGGAGACGATGTCCCCCGGAAGAACATAGTGCCGGAAGACTTGCTGGAATAATGCCTCTGCGACCTGGAGAGTGGTAGAGAGAAAAGAGAGAGGGATGAAATGGCAAGATTTTGAGAATCTGTTCACAACAACCAAAACAGTGGTGAAACCATCAGACAGAGGAAGATCAGTAACAAAATCTATAGACAGATGGGACCAAGGCCACTGAGGCATGGGGAGGGGAAGGAGTTTCCCTCCTGGGTCGTGCCGTAGAGACTTGGTTTGAGCATGCAGGAGTTGACATAGCGGGTGACGTCCGGCACCAAAGTGGACTACTAGTAATTAGCGGAGAGGTTTTTAGTGCTGCGAGTGATACCTGGGTGTCCAGCAGCAAGGGATGTGTGCTACCATGTCAATAGCCGAGCCCTTACCTCTGTGGGAGCGTAGGTGCAGGTATCAGGCGCAGGTTCCCTCTCCAAAGCCTGGCGTATGTCCACGTCTATGTACGAAAGCACAGAGGAAACGATTTGGGTGGGCGTTATGATTGGCGCACTCATGACCGGAATCTCTCTCGAATCGTGGAGACGGGACAGGGCATCGGCTTTGATGTTCTTTGAACCTGGGCGGTATGACAGAGTGAAGTTGAATCTGGTAAAGAAAAGGGCACACTTTGCTTGGTGCAGGTTCAGCCGCCTCGGTGTCCATATGTACTCCAGGTTACAATGGTCAGTGAGGATAAGGAACGGGTCTGTGGCACCCTCCAGCCAGTGTTTCCATCTCTCTAATGCCAACTTTACCGCCAGGAGCTCCCGATAATCGATGTCATAGTTCCTTTCTGCAGGAGACGTATTCTTTGAGTAGTATGCACATGACACAATTTGTGGATTATCTTGACATTGTGACATGACGGCCCCTACACCAACTTCTGATGCGACCACCTCCACCACGAAGGGCAGTGCAGGAGCTGGGTATTTCAGCAACGGAATGGAGGTGAAACTCCGCTTCAGTAGGCACAAGTCCACATCGGCTGCAGGATTACACACCAACTTATGGGGACCTCCTTTGAAGAGAGAGGTGAGAGGAGAGGCGATGGAACTGAAGTTCCTAATGAAGCGGCGGTAGAAGTTGGCAAACCCCAAAAACCGTTGTAGTCCCTTTATGGTGGTTGGGACTGGCCATGACCTGACTGCATCTACCTTCCTCTCCTCCATAACCACTCCCTGCGGGCTGATCCGACATCCCAAGAAGGAGACGGTGGCCTGATGGAACTGGCACTTCTCCGCTTTGATGAACAGATGGTTCTCAATGAGGCATTCCAGGATTACCCGGGTGTGGCCGATGTGCTCCTCCAAGGTGGCCGAGTAGATCAGGTTGTCGTCGATATACACGACCACCTGACGCCCAAGCACCTCATTCACGAATGCCTGGAATATAGACGGAGCATTGGCTAATCCATAAGGCATTACCAAGTACTTGTAGTGCCCAGACATTGTGCTGATGGCCGTCTTCCATTCATTTCCCTCCCAGATGTGGATCAAATTGTAGGCACTCCACAGGTCCAGCTTGGACAAAAACAGGACCCCGCGGAGCTGTTCAATGGAGGCCGGCGCCAACGGGAGGGGGGTAGCGGTACTTGGTGGTGAAGGCACTGAGTCCTCTGTAGTTAATACATGGACAAAGACCCCCCTTCTTCTTGAAAACGAAGAAGAAACCTGCCAACTCAGGGGAGGTGGATAGGTGGATGAAACCCTGTTGGAGAACCTCCTGGATGTACTCCTCCATAGCCTTGATTTAAGCCACTGACAGGGGTATATGCGGCTGCGCGGAGGCTCAGAGTCTGTTAGCAGTGTCTGTTAGTATGTCTGTTAGCAGTCCCAGGGGCGATGAGGAGGGAGACAGGTGGCATGGGTCTTGGAGAAAACCAAAGGGTAAGGGAAGCAGATCTTCCGACATCCAGGTGCTCAAACCGTGATCTCCATCCTTGACCAGGAGATGGTGGGCTGTGGGGTTGTGGGGTACCACGATGATGGCGAGTGGTCCTGTGATGTGTGATTGTCTCATATCCCAATGATCGTTTATCCAGCTATTGAACAGGAAACGTAGAGGAGAGCATGTATGATGTTATGTTCAGGTAGGAGGCAGGGGCCTGGTCAATTAAATTCCCTGTCGCACCGGAGTCCACTAGAGCTGTAGAAACAACACGAGGGCCAGCCAGCTAGTGAAATTGGTACTAAAAAGGGTTTGGTGGAGAGTGAAGATGATAGAATACTCACATCTACCAAGGAGACGGATGATCACGGGGCCATCCCTCTGCTCTAGTGGCTCCCGGGTTGGGACGTAACGGACACCGTTGAAGCTGGTGCCCCTCTTGACCACAACAGTGTCGGCATGTGGCCCCTACCTCCATGGGTTCAGACTGACTCAGATCGGTTAACGAAGGAGGGAGAGAGGCGATGGGAGTGCCGACGCTCCCGAAGGAGGTCATGCAGACAGATGGCCATCACGATGAGTGCGTCCAATGAGAGGGTGTCGTCTTGGCATGCCAACTTCGTCTGGACCTCCTCGCACAATCCTCTTCTGAATAAGGTGCGGAGCACCTGCTCATTCCATCCTCTGGATGCTGCCACTGTACGTAAGGTGACAGCCTACTGTTTTCTAGAAACCTGGCTTTTTTTCTGGTTCAGGCTCATTTAATTTCTGTGATGGGTCGGACTGGATAAAATGTTCAGTCTGATGAGAACTCTAAACTGCATTCAAGTCTCTTGTGTTGTCCGGCATTGCCAATTATGCTTGTTCTTGGAATGTATGGCGACTAATGTGTGAAGTAAATATGCTAGGCTAAAGGATTCCATGCGACAACCTGTTTGGATAATGTGTAAAAAAAAATAATTGGCCAATCTGCTGCTGCGCATTTTGTGTATTTTGTGGAATTGCATAGTGCGACATTGGGGGAAAATGTAAATTCCCATGTCTTGTTATTACATTTTCTCGGGAAATGTGAAGAATGATCCCGGGACAGTCTTGGGAACCCGGTGTTAATTCCTACTTGTGAGTGTCAGTTACTGTATACTGAAAGGGGTGTGTGATGTGGGGCACACACACACTCACAAGCACAAACAGAGCCCTCAGCCTTAGTCTCAAGTCCATCCTGAATTAATAAACATTGTGTTACCAGCAGCTCACCTCCAGCTCCCTTCCCGTGTTGCATGCTCCCTTCCCTGAGTCCAATATGGCGGAGCACAATTAGCCCATTCTCGTTAGGGTTTGGCCAGGGTAGGCCTTCATTGCAAACAATATTTTTTTATTAACTGACTTGCCTAGTTGAATAAAAGGTTAAATAAAAAAACTGAGAGGTAATCATGCCCCGCATAGCGGTACATATGAAAATATATATTGTTTATTAATGAGAGAGTAGTATCCACTTCCATCCTACTGAAGAAGGGGTGCTTCAGATATATAGAACAGAAAGGGAGAGGGGAGGGTGTGTACGTGTGTGTGCCTTGAGCACACCCTGTGAGCCAAATGTGATTCCCAATAAGATGCCTCATCTTTAGTCTCCATAACTAACACTCTCTGTATGCCTCTCTGATGTGAAAGAAGAAGAGGAGGGAGAGGGATGGAGACAGAGAGAGAGAATGAGGGACGAAGAGAGTGGAGGGAGGGATGAGGGAAGAAGAGAAGAAAGGGGTGGGAAATGTGAGGAATGGCTTAGTCCTGCTCATCAATATACACTATGAGATCGATTCAACCAAGTAGTTTCTCAAAGTCTACAGTACAGTATGTGCACAGAGAGCAGCTTTGACTTATGATGGTATCCATAGATGGTATAACCTAATTGAGAAGACTGAGCTAGCTACCCTAAAGTACCTTAGGGATAGGCGTCCCGTCAAAGGGACAGTTGTAAATCATGCAGTGCCTTGCGTCACGATCGCAGATTTTAGAGAAACAACAAATGTCGGTGTCTTATATCGGCTGAAAGCTTACATTTTTTGTTAATGTAACTGCACTGTCCAATTTACAGTGGCTATTACTACGAAAAAATGCCATGCTATTGTTTGAGGAGAGCTCCTAACAACAAAACACTTTTTTCACTGCAATAGGTTTGATAAATTCAACTCTGAAGGTGAAATGTGTACTTACATTCTGAAATCTTGCTCTGATTTATCATCCAAAGGGTCCCAGAGATAACATGAAGTGTCGTTTTGTTAGATAAAATCCTTTTTCATATCCTAAAAAGGTCCATATAGCATGCACGATAAATGTTGTATTTCCACTCGTTCAATTTGCAAAGAAAGGAATCTGTGCAAATCAGAGATCCTAGAACGTAACCAGACTTCACTAAATCATTAGGGGTGTAGTATACCCTATAGGACACCAAATTTGGTCAGAGAGCGATGCCTTCATGGCACGCCGATGACGCAGGCGGTCTTCACTTGAATGACTAACGTTGTCAAATAAGCACCAATCGGGATCAAACAAAGCTAGCTAGATAGCATATGAGCTGTGCTTTACAGGAGTATCCGGAAAATGTAGCTACTAACCTTGTATGACAGCATGCCTTTTCCTTTTGGACAAAAAGTATAAGAATATTCAGAGTTATGAAAACTGGTTGTTTTGCAAATGTTGAATTTATAATATGGCTACTAATACCGGAAAAGCTAAATCAAAGTCCAAGTATACAGATTTTAAAACATGTTTTATTTCACCTTTATTTAACCAGGTAGGCTAGTTGAGAACAAGTTCTCATTTGCAACTGCGACCTGGCCAAGATAAAGCATAGCAGTTAGACACATACAACACAGATTTACACATGGAATGAACAAAACATACAGTCAATAATACAGTAGAAAAAAAGAAAAGAAAAAGTCTATATACAGTGAGTGCAAATTAGGTAAAATAAGGAAATTAAGGCAATAAATAGGCCATGGTGGCAAAGTAATTACAATATGGCAATAAAACACTGGAATGGTAGATGTGCAAAATATGGATGTGCAAGTAGAGATACTGGGGTGCAAAAGGAGCAGAATAAATAAATACATAAATACAGTATGGGGATGAGGTAGATAGATGGGCTGAGATCTTGGTTGAAAACAGCAGAGGTGTATTTGGAGGGCGAGTTAGTTAGGATGATATCTATGAGGGTGCCCGTGTTTACGGATTTGGGTAATCAAATCACATATGGTGTCGAAGGCACAGCTGGGGGCAGAGGGTGGTCTATAGCAAGCGGCAACGGTGAGAGACTTGTTTCTGGAAAGTTCATTTTTAGAAGTAGGAGCTCGAATTGTTTGGGTACAGACCTGGATAGTAAGACAGAACTCTGCAGGTTATCTTTGCAGTAGATTGCAACACCGCCCCCTTTGACAGTTCTATCTTGTCGGAAAATGTTATAGTTAGGGATGGAAATTTCAAGGTTTTTGGTGGTTTTCCTAAGCCAGGATTCAGACACGGCTAGGACATCAGGATTGGTGGAGTGTGCTAGGGCAGTGAATAAAACAAACTTAGGGAGGAGGCTTCTAATGTTAATGAAACCAAGGCTTTTACGGTTGCAGAAGTCAACAAATGAGAGAGCCTGGGGGATGGGAGTGGAGCTAGACACTGCAGGGCCTGGAATAACCTCTACATCACCAGAGGAACAGAGGAGGAGTAGGATAAGGATACGGCTAAAGGCTAACAGAACTGGACATCTAGCACGTTCAGAACAGAGAGTAAAAGGAGCAGATTTCTGGGCACGGTAGAATATATTCAAGGCATAATGTACAGACAAAGGTATAGTAGGATGTGAATACAGTGGGGGTAAACCTGTGCATATAGTGATAATGAAAAAGATATTGTCTATAGAAATAGCATTTAAACCAGGTGATGTCACTGCGTGTGTGGGAGGTGGAACTAAATTGTTAGCCGAGGCGTTGTGAGCAGTGCTAGAGGCTCTACAGTGAAATAAAGTAATCCTTCTAACCCCCCCCCCCTTAAAAGATTTAGATGCACTATTGTAAAGTGGTTGTTCCACTGGATATTATAAGGTGAATGCCTTGTCCATTGCTGTTTTGGTTTGTAACTATTGTTTTATTTCATTTACATTTACATTTAAGTCATTTAGCAGACGCTCTGTATAAGAGCGTCTGCTAAATGACTTAAATGTAAATGTAAATGAAATAAAACAATAGTTACAAACCAAAACAGCAATGGACAAGGCATGGTGATGTTAGGGAGAGGCATGCGTAGCCGGGTGATCATAAGAGTCCAGTGCGTGGCTTCAGGCAGCTAGCGGCGGGCTAGCAGGCTAACAGAAAGGCCTTAGAGGGGCGACGCGATGGAGGAAAGTCTGTTGTGGCCTCCTCGTGCAGTTACATCAGTGGATGGATCAGCAGGGCTCCGTGTGGTAAACCAGGCCAATTGGCAAAATATGTATAGTGGCCAAAGAAATATGTCCGAAGGGCCTCTTAAGCCAGCAGTCCAATGTGCTTTAGATAGCTAGCGGCTGTGCGTTCAGGGGACGTTAGCTGCTATAATTCTAGGTGGGAAAAAAAAAATATATAATAATAAAAAATAGGTTCAGAGCTTGCGGTAGGAATCCGGAGATATGGAGAAGAATAAGTCCGACTAGCTCTGGTTTGAGTCGCGCTGTACAGACTGGCGAGAGTTGTCTGGGATAAATGTAGCTGATGACCGCTAGCAAAGGATAGCTGACTGCTAGCTAGTAGCTTCGGAATGTATTCGATGGGCCTCGTAAGCTAACAGTCCATTGTGCTCTAGACAGCTAGCATTCAGGGGACGTTAGCTGGGAAGGTCAGAAGATGAGAAGGTTCAGAGCTTGCGGTAGGAATCCGGGGATATGGAGAGAAAAATATGTCCGGTATGCTCTGGTTGAATCGCATTGTAGAAACTGGCGAGAGCTTTCTGAGCTAACGGTTATTTGACAATATTCTTGCATAAAAATTTACTATGAATGCAAATGTCTCCTTCACGATGTGCCCAAATGTACCTGGGTGACTTCACACTAAATGTCATGTAGTTCACTCATGCTTCAAGTTATCCATCGGAAACTTTGCACATACACTGCTGCCATCTTGAATTACAACCAGAGTGATTGCTAGAACTGGGAACTTTCTGTTGCATTTCAAAGAAAACTTTTTTCTTTATTTTTTTTCTTCTACCAGATCTATTGTGTTATATTCTCCTACATTCAAATCACATTTACACAAACGTCAAAGTGTTTCCTTCCAAATGGTACCAAGAATAGGCTTCAGGGCCTGAGCTACAGACAGTTAGATTTGGGTATGTCATTTTAGGTGAAAATTGAAAAAAAGGGGGCTATCCCTAAGAGGTTTTAATTGGTCATATTTGTTTATTCACAATTTCATTCTAAAACAACAAAGCTCCTGAGGGGGTAATAATCAGACTGCTGATCTATTGGACTCTCCACACCTTAGCACACACACATGCACACCTGACTCTTATTTACTGTTGCTAATACAAATTAAACACTTGCCCCCCAATCAAATTTGTCACATACACCGAATACCGTGAAATGCTTACCTACAAGCCTTTAACCAACAATGCAGTTAAGAAAATATTTACCAAATAAATGAAAGTATAAAATAAAAAGTTACACAATAAAATGACATAACAATAGCGAGTCTATATACAAGGGGTACCGGTACCGAGTCAATGTGTGATGGCACAGGTTAGTCGAGGTAGTTTGTACATGTAGGTTGGGGTAAAGTGACTATGCATAGATAATAAACAGCGAGTAACAGCAGTGTAAAAACAAAGGAGGGGAGGCATAAATCTTCTTCAGGCTAGGGTTATTTTTTCTCCATTTCCGCCTGACTGACCAGTCCAAAGTAAACTGCCTGTTGCTCAGGCCCTGAAGTCAGGATATGCATATAATTGTTACCATTGGAAAGAAAACACTTTGAAGTTTGTAGAAATGTTGAAATA
This sequence comes from Salmo salar, assembly GCF_965601325.2. NCBI lineage: Eukaryota > Metazoa > Chordata > Actinopteri > Salmoniformes > Salmonidae > Salmo > Salmo salar. Next base: position 12,028,187 of record NC_138318.1, on the reverse strand, counting down.
GTGTAGGAGACTATAACACAATAGATATGGTAGAAGAAAATCCAAAGAAAGACCAACCAGAATTATTTTGTTGAGAGCCCATGCTCTTACAATGGAAAGTATTGGGAAAAAATGTAATCTAGCTCCCAGTATGCAATTCCTATGGCTTCCACAGGGTGTCAGCACTCTATGTTCAAGGTTTCAGCCTTGTTTCTTCCAAAACAAGTAAGAATAATGAGTTTTAGTACTGGAACACACTATTGGAAATTTGTGTATGCACGCGCAATGAAGACAAGACGTGCCTACTAATATCGGTTTCCTATTGAATATACTTCTTTCCGTATGAAATATTATAGTTTTATAACATTTTAGGGTATCTGAGGAGTCAATAGAAACATAGTTTGACTTGTTTTAACAAAGTTAAGTGGTATATTTTTGGATTCCTTTCTCAGCATTTGAACGAGTGGATTACTCAAATCGATGGCGCCAACTAAACTAACAAAACAATACTACATGTTATAGCTGGGACTCTTTGGATGACAAATCAGAGGAAAGTTTTTCAAAAAGTAAGTGAATATTTAAATCGCTATTTGTGAATTTAAGAAATCTGTGCCGGTGGAAAAATATTTTGATGTGGGGCGCCATCCTCAAACAATCGCATGGCTTGGTTTCGCTGTAATGGCTACTGTAAATCGGACAGTACAGTTAGATAAACAAGAATTTATGCTTTCAACTGATATAAGACACTTGTATGTAGATACATTAAATGTTTAATATCCATAAGTTTTATGATTATTTATTTGAATTGCGCACCTTCCGGAAGTTGTCCCACGAGCGGGACGCCTAGCCCTAGTCTAGGTGGCCATTTGGTTGGGGACAAAAGCACCACATCATAAGCAAACAATAGACATTTGACTTCCGATTCTAGTAGGGTGCTGCAGACTGTTTGCCAATTTGTTGATATATATGTTGAAGACAGTGGGGCTTAAGTTGCATCCCTGTCTTACGCCCTGGCCCTGTGGTGGAAAGAAATGTTTGTGTGTCTTTTGCCAATTTTGTGTACATGAATTTTAGAATCCCCCCTTCCCCGATAGAGTACATGTGTAAATATTATACTATAAATTATGCCTTTCTTTATTGTACAGAGTTGCAAAGAAAAATCCACATTTCAGACTGTCCAATAAAAAGAAAAGATTAAGAAGGGCAAAAGAACACAGACACTGGACAGTGTAACTAGAAGGCCGCATCCCGGAGTCGCCTCTTCACTGTTGACATTGAGTGTTTTGCAGGTACTATTTAACGAAACTGCCAGTTGAGGACTTGTGAGGCATCTGTTTCTCAAACTAGACACTCTAATGTACTTGTCCTCTTGCTCAGTTGTGCACTGGGGCCTCCCACTCCTCTTTTTATTCTGGTTAGAGCCAGTTTGCGCTGTTCTGTGAAGGGAGTAGTACACAGCGATGTACGAGATCTTCAGTTTCTTGGCAATTTCTCGCATGGAATAGCCTTCATTTCTCAGAACAAGAATAGACTGACGAGTTTCAGAAGAAAGTTATTTGTTTCTAGCCATTTTGAGTCTGTAATCGAACCCACAAGTGCTGATGCTCCAGATACTAAACTAGTCTAAAGAAGGCCAGTTTTATTGCTTCTTTAATTATGATCTAAAGCAGCAGGTTTATGTAGGCTAACAATGCTATTCTTTACATGCTATACCTTTATCTGCTGTAATGTTATTTTCTAGGAAATACATCAGGGAATATAACTCTTTCTAGGAATTCATCTGAAGGTGCTATACTGTGTGTTGTTGGTATGTTGTGTTCTTGGAACACATTATTATACATTTAGAGAGGGCATCTCTAGTGTAGTGTGCTCCCTACAAAGCAAAGAGAGATGGCAAGAGAGTGAGAGAGAGAGAGAGAGAGAGAGAGAGAAGGAGAGATAGCGATCCCACTGTCATAACACCAGGCCAGGCCCTGGAATATCTAAAAAGATTGGGAAGAGTTCAGCAGTGCATCAGCCCATTTAGATAGGTGACAGCGTGGGGGACGATTTAATAACACTCTACAGATGCACGAAAAGGGATGCTTTTAACGGCCTGAAGATAGGAATCCTCTACTCTAGCTGTATACAAGACTCGCTGGGGCCGAACCGTTCATTTAAAAATTCATTTCTGTGTGCTTGCAGCGGCGGGCCGAGTGGTGTGGATCCCATATTAAGATGTCTCTAGTCTCCTAGCTCTCCCGGATATGGCTTGTCGCCCGTCCTGATGCGTCTTGGCTCACTGTATGGGTGATATTCATCTTTGAGTGCTCATCTGGCTAAACAGCAGAAGCAGAGGAATGAGGCTCCATGCTGTTCTCAAGGCCAGTTAGGATAGGAGTGCCTGGATAAAATACATGGCAGTGCTGTTATCCTTCTAGCTCAACCCAGCACTATGATAAAAAAAGTATTGCATGTATATCAGACAGCTGGCTTAAGTATACAAGAGGACAGTTATATAAAGTACCCACACCAGGGGCGGAAATCCCAGGGGGGACGGGGGGACACGACCCCCCCATCCTGGGAAAAATATGATTTGTCCCCCCCAATATATCACTGAAACATAACTATGTAATTTAAATAATATGCAATGAAAGCAATTGTGCTGATTATAGACACTTAATAGCGCGTTTTTAAGTTTCAAAAGATTGCAACCCCCCCGCCCTTTGCCTCACAATGGTTTGATCCACTGCCAGTTCCTTAGCTTGCTACGTAACTGCCGTGAGGTTCATCCAGTCAATCGCGCACACACACACTAGCTGAATATGCAGAGCTAGCGCGCAAATATTAACTATTAAGCTAGCTAGTACCTATTCCATTTATGTGGCGTTGTCAAAGATGGAATCAGCATGCAGATGATGTAAGTTAGTGCTTCAAAGTCCCTGTGATAATGTTAGCGATAAACTGAAGTCCAAACTGAACAGAACTACACTCTCATCTACCATTGTCTTAAATATATTTAATGGTCTCGTTGCAAAAGCTAAATTGTCGCAAGGGAACTTTTATTTAATTTCACCTTTATTTAACCGGGTAGCAAAGATTATAGCAAACACCACTGAAACGGAATTGGTGCTCGCTAGCTTTGCAAATTCAGCTATTGTTGGAAGCCAGCCAATATGAAACAAACTATTAAAATTACAAAAGGTTGCAGCATATGTTGTGTAAATGGTGAACTCATACAGCTGTCAACTCTTGTCATTTTAATCCGTTTCACATTTGCTAGCTACCTTTTAGATCGAAGCCCATATAGAATGATTGAAGATGATAGAAGCCCACCTCCTACTGTAAATAACCTACACACTGTGTGTGTAGCCAGCCAGGTAGAAAAATGGCAGAAAAATAAAAGATGGACATCAGAGTATTTTTCAATACACCAAAACGCATAGTAAGAACCCTAGTAGCCTAATATCTCAAAGACTAGTTGATAAAATGTTCATAAGAAAGAAATGAAATTCTAATGGAAATGTTTCACAATGATGTCATTAGGCAGAGCAGGCAACAGATGGCACACAGACAGCAGAGTTGGGGACAGATATGCAGGGACAGACTGGCAGAGACAGGGAGTCTCAGGTAAGTTTGTTGAGTCTTTGTTTGGCAACATTATGAAAGGTTCTCAATTTTTTTGACTTGTAAAATAGGAACATAATTGGAAAATGCCATGGATACCCCCACTCTCAACTTAAACTGGTGACTGAACTAAGATTTGTTAAAGGCAATGGTATTGCTGTTGTGATTAGTTGTGTAGTTTTGGGTACCGGTAGTTAGGAGTACGGCAAACACCTTATTTCTTTGGTTCCTCAATATACATTTACCATATTACAATGTAGGCTATGTGTTACAGCACTACTTTTGGTGTCCCCCTCAGGAATTGCTCTTGAGAAAATGTAATGTAATTGTCCCCTCCAAAGTGGATATCAGATTTTCGCCCCTGACCCACACATGTATGAGGTATGACATAGTGCTGGCTGGCAGTCACTCTGTGGGTAAAGACAGCAGTGTCTTGGTGGTATAGTAGTCTGTAGACCAACGGTATCAAACTCATTCCAAGAGGGCCGAGTGCCTGTGTTTTTTAGTTTTTTCCTTTCAATTAAGTCTTGACAACCAGGTAAGGGGAGTTCCCTACTAATTAGTGACCTTAATTCATCAATCAAGGACAAGGGAAGAGTGAAAACCTGCGGAGTTTGACACGTGCTGTAGAATTTGATTATTTTAGCATTAAGCCTTTGAAATGCCAAAAGCCTGTTAGCAAATTAGAACATGGAAAACATAAGGTAGCAACACATTTACAAACTACCACAAACTGTTACTTTTCACTTACAGTTCTTGGCTGTACTCTTGTGGTGAGCTATGGGCTGTGGTGTTAAGGCTATGAAATGTTAAAGGCCTGGTAAGTCACTTTAAACATGGACAACTTTTAAATCCTCCTCCTATACAAGAGGGAGGGGGGACCTCAGTGGCTGTGGACACTCTAACAAGCTAATTATGGGTGCCATTTGTGGTGTGTGTAATTACCTCCCTGTCAAAACCCCTCTTTTTTCCTACCCCGTTTTCTCTTTTATTATTATTTGATTTCCCTCCACGTGAGGCTGATATGGCCTTATAAAAGATTAAGGCCAAAATAATTCCCCGGTCTACTGACTTTGCAAATTGGTCGTGTCAGAAAGTGCTCAGGGACTGCAGACTCAGCATGGACAGAGGGATGGCGCACGGCAACGCAGCCAGGCCAATTATGAACGCCCTTTGCCTCGCCCCAAATCACACAAACGGGTGTGATAGACTCATTTAAACATACCTTACATTGGCTCAGGTGACTCCAGGTCTTTGGAAGATTAAGTAAAAGTATGACTAATGAAGAAAGCTATTTTTTCCTGAGCTTTCGATGTATAAAGGTCCGTTTTTGTTTATTATGGTGCTGTCAGGTTTTCTGAGTGAGAGGGAAATTATGGTGGAGGCGGACAGCGAGCGGCTGGCTCAGTGGCATATTTGTCTGTCAGCTTTAAGAAAAGCTCACAGGAAGACATTTAATATCCCCTGGTATTCCTTATAATGCTGTCTGTGACATCTGCACTGTAGTTACAGTGCTGTCACATCTGTCGTCAGGAATGGACCAAGGCGCAGCGGGTTGCGTGTTCAACAACATATTTATTAAAGGACGTTGACCACGGAAAAACAAGAAAATACAGCAACACGACAGGAACAGTTTTGCAGGCTAACAAAACGCAGTGCAAAAACAACTACCCACAACCACAAAGAAAAACACACACCTGTTTATAGGACTCCCAATCAGAGGCAACTAGAAACACCTGCCTCCAATTGAGAGTCCAGCACCCAACCTACACACAACACAAAACCTCTGCCACGTCCTGACCAAAACTAATACAATTACTCCCTCTGCTGGTCAGGATGTGACAAGTGCCTTCGGAAAGAATTCAGATCCCTTGACTCTTCCACATTTTGTTACGTTACAGCCTTATTCTAAAATGGATTAAATTAACAAAAATCCTCAGCAATCTAGACACAACCCCATAATGACAAAGCGAAAACAGGAGTTTAGAAATGTTTGCATTTTTTTTAAATACCTTATTTACATAAATATTCAGACCCTTTGCTATGGGACTCAAAATTGAGCTCAACTTGATTGGAGAACCACCTATGCTAACTTAAGGCTAGGCGTCCAGCTAGTGGGACAACTTCCGGTTTAACTGGAGGGCGCAAAATCCAAATAAATAATCATAAAAATGATGGATATTAAACATTTTGGAACATACAAGTGTCCTATATCGGTTAAAAGCTTAAATTCTGTCTGATTTACAATAGGCTTTACAGCAAAAGCATGCCATGCGATTGTTTGAGGACGGTGCTCCACATCAAAATATTTTTCCACCGGCACAGGTTTCATGAATTCACAAACAGCGATTAAATATTCACTTACTTTTTGAAAATCTTCCTCTGATTTGTCATCCAACGGGTCACAACTGCAACATGTAGTGTCGTTTTGTTAAACAAAATCCTTTGTTATATCCCAAAAATCTGTTTAGCTGGCGCCATCGATTTGAGTAATCCACTCATTCAACATGCAGAGAAAGGAATCCAAAAAGCTACGGCTAAACTTTGTTTAAACAAGTCAAAATAGTTTCTATTTAATCCTCAGATACCCTAAAATGTAATTAAACTATAGTATTTAATACGGAAAGAAGTATGTTCAATAGGACAACAATATTCGCAGGTGCGTGCCCTCTTTGTCACACGCACATACACTGATTTCCAAGTCTGAGTCCCTGTATGAAAACTCATTATTCTTCCTCGTTTGGGAAGAAACAAGCCTGAAACCTTGAACAAAGACTACTGACACCCAGTGGAAGCCATAGGAATTGGGAGCTAGATTTTTTTTTTTTCACTATATGTTCCATTGGAAGAGCATGGGCTCTTTCAAGAAAAATTCTGTTTGGTTTTTCTTTGGTTTTTTCTCCTACCATATCTATTGTGTTATAGTCTCCTACACCATTTCAAAATTTCTACAAACTTCAGAGTGTTTTCTTTCCAATGGTAACAATTATATGCATATCCTGGCATCAGGGCATCTGCAACAGGCAGTTTACTTTGGGCACATCCGTCAGGCGGAAATGGAGAAAAAAGCACCTGAAGAAGAAGAAGTTTTAATTTAATTTAATTGATTGGACATTATTTGGAAAGGCAGACACACCTGTCTTTATAAGCTCCCACAGTTGACAGTGCATGTCAAAGCAAAAACTAAGCGATGAGGCAGAAGGAATTGTCCGTAGAGCTCCGAGACAGGATTGTGTTCAGGCAAATCCTTTAGGATTACTATAAGAGTATTATACAAATATCAATAAAAAAATGTATGGTATTATTGTAGTAAATTCGGACGTACAATAGAATAACTATAGCAATCTTGTATTCAAAATATAGCAATAACTATAGAAATATTAGAGTGATCCCATAAGATCACTATAGAAAAATATTATAGAAATATGACAGAAGAACAAAAAGAATTCTATAGTATTCCTATGGAAATGAGTATATACTATAGAATAACTAGTCATTTTAAAGGAATACTGTAACATTTTCTTATAGTGATACTATAGCAATAAATAATACTATACACTACTATACCAATATACAAAGATATACTAATGGTACAGTTGAAGTCAGAAGTTTTTATTAAAACTCGTTTTTCAACCATACCACACATTTCTTGTTAACAAACTATAGTTTTGGCAAGTCGGTTAGGACATCTACTTTGTGCATGACACAAGTCATTTTTCTACCAATTTTTTTAAGACAGATTATTTCACTTATCAGTATCACAATTCCAGTGGGTAAGAAGTTTACATACACTAAATTGACTGTGCCTTTAAACAGCTTTGAAAATTTCTGAAAATGATTTCATGGCTTTAGAAGCTTCTGATAGGCTAATTGACATCATTTGAGTCAATTGGAGGTGTACCTGTGGATGTATTTCAAGGCCTACCTTCAAACTCAGTGGATCTTTGCTTGACATCATGGGAAAATCAAAAGAAATAAGCCAAGATCTCAGATTTTTTTGTTGTTGACCTCCACATGTCTGGTTCATCCTTGGGAGCAATTTCCAAACGCCTGAAGGTACCACGTTCATCTGTACAAACAATAGTATGCAAGTATAAACACCATGGGACCACGCAGCCGTCATACCGCTCAGGAAGGAGGCGCGTTCTGTCTCTTAGGGATGAACGTACTTTGGTGCGAAAAGTACAAATCAATCCCAGAACAGCAAAAGACCTTGTGAAGATGCTGGAGGAAACAGGTACAAAAGTATCTATATCCACAGTAAAACTAGTCCTATATCGACATAGCCTGAAAGGCCGCTCAGCAAGGAAGAAGCCACTGTTCCAAAACCACCATAAAAAAGCCAGGCTACGGTTTGCAACTGCACAGGGGGACAAAGATCGTACTTTTTGGAGAAATGTCCTCTGGTCTGATGAAACAAAAATAGAACTGTTTGGCCATAATGGCCATCATTATGTTTGGAGGAAAAAGGGGGAGGCTTGCAAGCCGAAGAAAGATGAAATAAATAAAAGCTGAAATAATTTATTCTCTCTACTATTATTCTGACATTTCACATTCTTAAAATAAAGTGGTGATCCTAACGGACCTAAGTCTGTCACGGTTGTCACAAGGAGAAATGGACCAAGGTGCAGCGTGTGTGTAGATCCACATTTTATTTACTCTGTGAAACTATGCAATACATCAAATAACTGAATAGACAAAACAACAAACCGTGACGCAGAGGAGAAACAAACACTACTCAAAAATAATCACCCACAAAACCCAGGAAGACAAACCCCTACTTAAGTATGATCTCAAATTAGAGACAACGAGGACCAGCTGACTCTAATTGGAGATCATCCCAAACAAACCAACATAGAAATAGAAAAACTAGAACCTAAGAACATAGAAATAGAACACATAGAATAAACCCCCCATCACACCCTGACCAACTCTACCATAGAAAATAACAGCTTACCATGGTCAGGACGTGACAAAGTCTGGAATTATATACAACTGAGTTTAAATGTATTTGGCTAAGGGGTTTGTAAACTTCCGACTTCAACTGAAGATCTTATGGTAATATTATAGCAATCTTACAGCAATAACTACAGTAGACTTGTGTTTTTTTGTTCAATGTACAATAAGAAGTTGACATAGTAGGACCTCATATTTGAAAAATTATCAATTTTCATACTTTTTCACTGAGTTAACAATTCACAAAATAAGGCCTTAGACTCCAAGTTACTCCCTTTCAGTAAAAAACAGTTTTAAACCCAAATCTTGGACTTCTTAAGCAATTTAAACTCATTGTTAAGCTTCAATCAAATTATTTTTAAGACATCCTACTCCTTCATCTGGTGTTGCCTAATTAAAAAGGCTGTGGAGAAAAATAAGAGTGTTTTAAGAAATTTGCTTTGAGTACAGAATAGCCTGCCTAACCCCAAATTCATTAATCAACAGTCTTGACACAAACTAATAGACCTGAGATCAGGTTACACACACACACACACTTTCACACTCTTATAATAAATAAATCATAAAATAATAAGATAAACTACAAAACCCCTTTTTGGCCAATTACAGTACTAGTAGTTCTGCTGTAATTTGAAGTAAGTCTTATCTTTCATAATTCTACATGTTATTGTACAGTATTTATAGTAACAAAATGACTAAGCAACTTACTGCAAATGGCAGACACTTTGGTTGGGCACAGCTGTTTCTTTGCCTCCTGGTCCCGGAATGCATTAGAATTTTTTCCTGTCAACGAAGAGACGGCCATCACCTCTCTGGGAAACAGAGCTGTCATGAGCTCAGAAATGCACTTTGATGTTTTTTTGCTCAGTCGAGTGTTAATGTTCGCCTGGAGTTTAACACCCTCTGCCAGTTCCACCTGTAAAACATCATAAAACAATAACTTCAATAAAAACAATAAGCCAGCACTGATGTTGGGCCTTTAGAAGCTGTGGTACAGCTATTTGTACAGTACTGTAGTAGCTATCAACAATGTATTCAAACTTTCTTTTGTCATTTAAATTTAACAAAACATTGTTTTTTACATTGTCACATTGTCACCATTGATGATGTAGTCCTATCCCCCAGCACTAGTGGTAACTATACAACTCGTATCTTCTTTCTCTCTCTGTCTCCCACGCTTTGTAAATCTCCCCTTCTATCTTAGTACAGTAGTCAAGCATATGTTCTCTGCCTACCTCTCAGATTCATGTTTAGATAAATGCTTTGTTCATAAAGCATTATCTTGAAATGTAAACTGTTGTATTGCCTTGTTTAATGTTTTCATCAACTATGTTAAAGGAGTGGTTCATCGAAAAATATGTTTAATCTCACTAGAACATTTTTCTAGGCATTAGCCTTCACCAGATAGTTTTTAGGTTGGTTGGATCAGTATTTCATTTAGCTCATCAGCTAATTCTACATCTCCCTCTCCCATAGAAACCACATTTAATGTCAAAGTTTATCATAAATACCTTTGAAAGACACCACCGGTGCCTCCAATCACTGTAATATGTCACATCTGCTCCTGCCACGCCCTCTAGTGCTCATATGTGTCTCCTTGATCTACCACCACTCCCCCAGTGCTCTCTCCCTCTCCCTGTGTGTGTGTGTGATTGTGTGGGTGGAGACAGGTGTGCTGGAGTCAGAGCAGATCCCCACCAGCTGCAATCTGTTCCATAATCAAGACCTCTCCAAATACTCAGTCCTGCCACTTCCACACTGCCAGATCATAACCTCTGCTCATTCTGACCGCTCTGATTCTGGTCCGTCTCCAGTCCGACTTCTCGTCAGTCCTGCTACTCTATCCTGGATTCCCCACTTTACGCTCCCTTGGATTCCCCTCCAGACTTGCTTACCCTGTCCCAACACCTCTCGCTCCAGCCTCAGCACCTGGTTTCCGGTAGCCCGCCCGAGCTTCCCCTGGTCTGCACTCAATCTTCCCCGTGTTTCAATAAATACCTTGGTTACTTGGTTCCCAGTTTCCTTGTCTGACTCTGCTCTTGGGTTCACCTGTTCCGCTCTGCATGACAATAGCCCTTGTAGTTAAAATCTCGATAAGATTACTTTGCTAAAATATTTACCTAGCCTAATATTTCCCAATGATATTGGTAATTTTTTATTAAAATCCAGGAAGTAATTTTCAAATAATTTGTGCCGAGCCGCGACTTGGGTCAGAGCTTACTTATCTTTGAACCAAGAGGAATAGTATCAATCAGATGACACAAACTGAAGAAAACATTAGCTCTAGTAGGTAGATTTTTGTAACTCGTTTTAAAGCAAAACAGATGTTTTTTGGGCAATTCAGTGACGAGACAACATTTGCTGCTTAAAGGGAGGATAAATACACACAGTTTTTCATATTTTCTAGATAAAATCGTAAATGTCGCATTTTGAAATAAAGTAGCAGAAGTCTAAATACTGATCCAACTAACCTAAAAACTGTCCCTGGTAAAGGCTAATGCCTTGGCAAATGTTCTAATGAGGTTAAAAGTATTTTTCAATGAACCACCCCTTTAACCTCTCTAGGGTCGGCGGGACGAAATCGTCCCACCTATGCAACAGCCAGTGTAATCCAGTGGCGCGATTTTCAAATACCTTAGAAATGCTATTACTTCAATTTCTCAAACATATGACTATTTTACACCATTTTAAAGACAAGACTCTCGTTAATCTAACCACACTGTCCGATTTCAAAAAGGCTTTACAACGAAAGCAAAACATTAGATTATGTCAGCAGAGTACCCAGCCAGAAATAATCAGACACCCATTTTTCAAGCTAGCATATGTCACATAAACCCAAACCACAGCTAAATGCAGCACTAACCTTTGATGATCTTCATCAGATGACACACCTAGGACATTATGTTATACAATACATGCATGTTTTGTTCAATCAAGTTCATATTTATATCAAAAAACAGCTTTTTAAATTAGCATGTGACGTTCAGAACTAGCAACCCCCGCACGTCCGGTGAATTTACTAAATAACTCACGATAAAAGTTCACAAAAAACATAATTATTTTAAGAATTATAGATACAGAACTCCTTTGTGCAATCGAGGTGTCCGATTTTAACCTGTTAGGGCTAGGGGGCAGCATTGACACGGCTGGATAAAAAACATACCCGATTTAATCTGGTTACCACTCCTACCCAGTAACTAGAATATGCATATACTTATTACATATGGATAGAAAACACCCAAAATTTTCTAAAACTGTTTGAATGGTGTCTGTGAGTATAACAGAACTGAAATGGAAGGTCAAAACCTGAGAGATTCCTTTACAGGAAGTGGCCTGTCTGACCATTTGTTGAACTTCTTTTCCATCTCTATCATTTACTAAGGATCTCTGCTCTAACGTGACACTTCCCACGTCGTCCATAGGCGCTCAGAGCCCGGGAAAAAACAGAATGTCGTCATTCCAGCCCCAGGCTGAAACACATTATCGCCTTTCTCAAGTGGCCGATCAAGAAACACTAGCTTATGCGCGTGACCCCGACCGCCCCCGCCTTTGGGATTTTTTCCTCTGTTTGCCGAAAAGGAGATTCCCTGTCGGAATATTATCGCTTTTCTACGAGAAAAATGTCGTAAAAATTGATTTTAAACAGCGGTTGACATGCTTCGAAGTACGGTAATGGAATACTTAGAATTTTATTGTCACGAATTGCGCCATGCGCGTGACACTTCTTTACTATTTCGGATAGTGTCTGGAACGCACGAACAAAACGCCGCTATTCGGATATAACGATGGATTATTTTGGACCAAACCAACATTTGTTATTGAAGTAGCAGTCCTGGGTGTGTATTCTGACGAAGACAACAAAAGGTAATGAAACTTTTATAATAGTAAATATGATTATGGTGAGTGCTAAACTTGCCGGGTGTCTAAATAGCGAGCCCGTGATGCCTGGGCTATGTACTTAGAATATTGCAAAATGTGCTTTCACCAAAAAGCTATTTTAAAATCGGACATATCGAGTGCATAGAGGAGGTCTGTATCTATAATTCTTAAAATAATTGTTATGCTTTTTGTGAACGTTTATCGTGAGTAATTTAGTAAAATGTTAGCGAATTCCCCGGAAGTTTGCGGGGGGTATGCTAGTTCTGAACGTCACATGCTAATGTAAAAAGCTGGTTTTTGATATAAATATGAACTTGATTGAACAAAACATGCATGTATTGTATAACATAATGTCCTAGGGTTGTCATCTGATGAAGATCATCAAAGGTGAGTGCTGCATTTAGCTGTCTTCTGGGTTTTGGTGACATTATATGCTGGCTTGAAAAATGGGTGTCTGATTATTTCTGGCTTGGTACTCTGCTGACATAATCTAATGTTTTGCTTTCGTTGTAAAGCCTTTTTGAAATCGGACAGTGTGGTTAGATTAACGAGAGTCTTATCTTTAAATGGCTGTAAAATAGTCATATGTTTGAGAAATTGAAGTAATAGCATTTCTAAGGTATTTGAAAATCGCGCCACAGGATAGCAGTGGCTGTTACGTAGGTGGGACGAATTCGTCCCGCCTAGCCTAGAGAGGTTAAAATAGCTTTTCGGTGAAAGCACATTTTGCAATATTCTGAGTACATAGCCCAGCCATCACGGCTAGCTATTTAGACACCCACCAAGTTTAGCCCTGACCAAACTCCGATTTACTATTACAAAAGTTTGATTACCTTTGATGTTCTTCGTCAGAATGCACTCCCAGGACTGCTACTTCAATAACAAATGTTGGTTTGGTCCAAAATAATCCATCATTATATCCAAATAGCAGCGTTTTGTTCGTGCGTTCAAGACACTATCCGAAGTGTAAATAAGGGTCACGAGCATGGCGCAATTCGTGACAAAAAAATTCTAAATATTCCATTACCGTACTTCGAAGCATGTCAACCGCTGTTTAAAATCCATTTTTCTCGTAAAAAAGCGATAATATTCCGACCGGGAATCTGCATTTAGGTAAACAGAGGAAAGAAAATAAAGCATTCGGTCGACTCGGGCACGCGCCTAAGCCCACAGTACTCTGACCAGCCACTATCCAAACGCGATAAAGTGTTTCAGCCAGAGCCTGCCTCGATATCCTTCAGCTTTTTCCCGGGCTCTGAGAGCCTATGGGAGCCGTAGGAAGTGTCACGTTATTGCAAAGATCCTCAGTCTTCAATAAAAAGAGCCAAGATAAAACACAACTTGTCAGACAGGCCACTTCCTGCATGGAATCTTCTCAGGTTTTGGCCTGCCATATGAGTTCTGTTATACTCACAGACACCATTCAAACAGTTTTAGAAACTTTAGGGTGTTTTCTATCCAAAGCCAATAATTATATGCATATTCTAGTTACTGGGCAGGAGTAGTAACCAGATTAAATCGGGTAAGTTTTTTATCCAGCCGTGTCAATACTGCCCCCTAGCCCTAACAGGTTAAGTAAATGTATTTGAATTATAAAACCATTCTCGTAGTCCTTTCTGCCGTGTCTCAAGTTGTTTGCTTGCTGTACTCCGTTAGATAGTTTTAGTAGTTAACGAGAAATAGTTTTGTGAATATGTTTTGCATAATCCTATATGTACCTTAAATTAAGCAAAGCTGCACATGCACACAGTATTTTTCTATTAGGGATCACGGTAAGACCCAAATGCAGACTGTGTGAAGTAACACTGTTTACTGTAACAACAGAGGCAGGCAAACGACAGGTCAAGGCAGGGGTCGATAATACAGAGTAGGAGCAAAGGTACAGGACGGCAGGCAGGCCTAGGGTCAGGGACAGGCAGAATGGACAGGCAGGCATGCTCAGAGTCAGGACAGGATATGTTCAAAACCAGAAGAGCGAGAAAAGAGAAACTGGAAAAGGCAGGAGCTGAGACACAAAACGCCGGTAGGCTTGAACAAACAAGACGAACTGGCACAGACAAAGAGAGGCAGGGGTTTTCACCAGGTACTGGAAACCCCTGCCCCGTGGTCAAACCCTCAGGAGGCGTCTCACCGTGTACACTGGCTGGCCACTGATGACACGGGGGGAAGGATGGCCCTAGAAACAGAAGACAAGGGGCAGTCAGACATGGTTTTGACTCTAGTCACAGAAAAGGTATGAAAAATACGGAGGGTATGGGGCAACAGAGGACGAACAGCAGAGGGGCTAATTATCTTGGAGCGGAGGGGAAAGGTCTCGGCTTCCAGGGTGTAGCCACGGCACTATAGCGGCATGCCAGCACCTCAGGCTTGACCTTCCTGGATACCGGTTGGTGCTGAGGAAGCGAAGTGGCCCGGGCCTTACTGAACCCCTCCCGGAGGTCCTGGTACTCTGCGGAGCAGTCCAGGGCAATTTACAAGCCCCCAGGAAGACGTCCCGGGGCAGGCAGAGCTGACTTCAGGCAATGAGTGTGGCAGGACGGGCTCCAGCCCACGATGGCACCAGTAGCACCGGTACCAGTAGCTCATCCAGCGCTATAACACCCATGGAAATGGAGAGGGTTGAGTGGGAATGCCCAGCTCGGACGCCAGTTTAACGTCCATGAGACTCACATTGGCCCCTGAGTCGATGAGTACCTGGAGAGACTTGGACTGGTCGCCCCACAGCAGGGTGGCATGGAGGGGGGGTGAGTAAGGGAAGAAGAACAATTATTTTTAAGACCCACTAGTGTACTCACCCCAACGAATGAGCTAGGTGTCTTGAAGGGACAGGTAGACACAAAATGACCGGCAGTACCGTAATACAGACAACTTTGGGTCTCAAGTCTGCGTACGCGTTTGGCTGGAGACAGCCTAGCCCTGACGAGCTGCATTGGATCCTCTCGGGGACGTAGACGCCGGAGACTTCTGGAGTTCAACAGCTGCAAGGTGGGATCCCCGAGTGAGCGATTGGGACCACAATCAGACCTCTTCTCCCTCCTACGTTCCCGTAGCCGAACATCGATCCAGATGGATAAAGCGATGAGTGAGTCGAGATCCGTCGGTAGTTTTCGGGCTGCCAGCTCATCATTTACCTCCTCCGATAATCTGTGCAGGAACGTGTCGAACAGCTCTTCCGGGTTCCAGGTACCCTCCGCTGCTAGCGTGCGGAACTCCACCGCATAGTCTTCCACACTGAGGGTGTCCTGCCGAAGCTGGAGTAACTTCCGGGCAGCCTCTCTCCCGGACACCGAATCCTCAAACTATTCTCACCTCCGTCACGAATACCTCCAGACTGAGGCAGATGGCAGATTGTTGCTTCCACACCGCCGTGGCCCAGGCGAGTGCCTTCCTTGACATCAGCGTAATAATGTACGCTATCTTCAACCTGTCAGAGGAGAATGAAATAGGCTGCAGCTCGAAAACGAGACAGCTCTGGGAGAGAAAGGCCCGGCAGGTTCTGGAATCTCCATTGTAGCGCTCCGGGGGAGGTAAGGGGGCTTCCCGGGAAACCGGGGTGACGGCACTGCTACCAGCCGGGTTACAGAGGGGCTGGGTGGTTACCGTCGTGGTAGGCTGCCTAGTAGGCAACCCACGGAATTGCTCCCGCAATGCGTCCAAGGCTAGGTCGTGACGTCCGGCCACCACCTGGAAACCTTCCATCAGACCGCGAAGCAACTCCTCCTGCCTACCAATGGTGGCTCCTTGGGAGGAGATGGCGTTGCGGAGCTGGTTCAAGTCTGCTGGGTCAGTCATGGCCAGTTCGTACTACCAGGGATCAAGGTAAGACCCAAGTGCAGACTGTGTGAAGTAACAATTTTATTGTAACAACAGGGGCAGGCAAACGACAGATCAAGGCAGGCAGGGCTCGATAATCCAGAGTAGTAGCAAAGGTACAGGACGGCAGGCAGGCTCAGGGTCAGCAACAGGCAGAGTTCAGTAATCCAGGGGTGGAGCAAAGGTACAGGACAGCAGGCAGGCTCCGGGACAGGCAGAGTGGACAGGCAGGCAGGCTCTGAGTCAGAACAGGATAGGGTCAAAACCAGGAGGGCGAGAAAAGAGAAACTGGAAAAGGCAGGAGCTGAGACAAAACGCTGGTAGACATGAACAAACAAGACAAACTGGCACAGAGACAGAAAACACAGGTATAAATACCCAGAGGATATGTGGGGAAGATGGGCGACACCTGAAGTGGGTGGAGACAAGCACAAGGTCATGTGAAACAGATCATGGCGTGACATTTTCTGCTTGCTGTACTGTTACAATGTTAATACACCTGCTTTTACATTCAAATTGTGACGAGTTTGCATCCTCACTTTACAGCTCAAGGTTTAATGTCACCCTACCATGCTAGCTCCCGCCTGATGTTTTTTTTCGGACTCGGCCCTCTTTATTTTCTGTCATACACTCTGGTAGAGCAACATAGCTACAGTCAGGAAAGTACAGGTTTTGCGCAAAGATATTGCTAGTCAATTTCACAACTAGGTATACATTTTGAGTAGTATTTTCCGCTTCTTCCACATAATGCGGGTTCTTTCTTTTCTGACCTAATTTCTCTCCCTTTCTTCTCTTGCATATTCTGACCTGGTCCTTTTTTGACATTTCTACTAGTCTCTTGCGATCTTCTACAAAGTAAAAATTAACATTATTAACTAGGCGATAGCTAGGAGCGGCTCACATCACTCACCTTGTTGCATACCCCCCCTCACCCCATAATATCATAAGCTGTGTTTTCAACTTAGCATACTAGCTAGCTATACATTTTATTTTACCTTTATTTTAACCGGCAAGTCAGTTAAGAACAAATTCTTTTTTACAACAACGGCCTGGCAATCAGCCTAGTTAGTATGTGTTAACTAGCTTCGTGCTAACCAGCAGCTAGTTAGCTAACTAGCCAGTGGTTAGCATGCTACCTACACATACTAGTGAACTTAAGTGATATAACTTTTTCCTTAGCTAGCTAACGTTAGCTACATTAGTTGTCATTGTTATAGCCAATGTCTTGGCTGTATTACTTTTTTTATAACGATTGATACCATTAACCATATCTTGTTAGCTAGCTACGTTATACTGTGTCATTAGCTGGGTAGCTAGCTAGTTAGCTTACCATCCAGAGCCATGACATAGGTGGGATATCTCTTCCCCATACGCTGCCAATGAACAATACATTCTTTCAAATTGTCGCACGTCCCATCAAACTCTTCAATATTTTCCACTGGAACAATTTCTGATGTCCCTTCTTCAAAAAAAGTGCATACATGTTTGGTGACATGCTGCAAAGTGCAAACAGAGTAAACCGTTATTTTCGTTGCTCGCGCCTAGTTTTTTTTACTTTCGCCTATGCGCACAATTTAGTTACGTAGAGCTTGACGCCTTTTATGCTTTGCTGCAAAGTTTTTTTTATAGCTAGCTATGGAATCAGTTTCAGCAGTAGTTGACATGATGCAAGCTGTTTACAACAATTAGCTAATTTACTTACCCTTGAAAGAAATGGCTCAAGTCTGAGTGATAAGGGGACCATATCAAAAATGGATGCGTGATGAAAACTTTCCTTTTCCTCGGCAGACCAGGTGAAGCAGGAATATTAAGGTAATGTATTGTTGTTGTTATATTGCCTTATATTGCTAGGTGTTAGCTCTAGAAAACGATATAGATTTTTTAAATGTATAGCTACAACCATATTACTGCTTGGGGTGCTCAGTTGCTTATGCTATGCTGTTACTGGTATGTATACACTAGCTGTATATCTGCTAGCTAGATACAGTGGCTAGTTAACCTGCTAGCTAGATGGTTCATTGGCAATGTTTGTATTCAGTACCTTGTTTCTAGCTATTTACAAAACTCAATCAAAAAGGCTCTGATTATTTAGAGCTTAATGAGGAGTTAGTTGTGTGTCAGGTACACACAGACCCCACCCCACACAGACATTCAGTTTCTTAGGCTCACCCTTGTGAAGTTAGTGTCATGTATTCTTGGTTATATTTTCATTAGATAATGTTCTGTGTTGGTTTTCTCTGTACATTTTTTAGGACCCTCTAACACACCCCAATCAACCTGGCTCTGATGATTTAGACCGTAATTATGCCCCTGAGATGGTTAGTGTCAGGTGCACAAATACACACAACTCTCAGACCTCAGCGATATTTTCTACCTTTGCAGATGTATTATATGTCTCCTCCTGGTTTAAACAAATGTCTAAATATACCTTGCATCTAACTCTTTTCAGAACGAAGAAAAGATTTACCCTGGGGCATCAGTAACAAAGGGGCAGTGCCTTATTGCAATAATGCTCTTTGTTCTGCGTCATCACCGGACTGGGACTGCCCTGATAGACCTACTTGCCTTGCTGAATATGCTTGTCCCCAACATCTAAATATCTCTTCAAAACGTTTTTGGGTAATCCAGCCCTGACAGCTGTCTCTCATTTCTTTTGCGATGAATGCCAAAATGACTTATGAAAGCAACCCGAAAACACAAATTGCTTACATTGTGGAAAGTCCTTCATCAGAGAAACAAAACGTTTATTTTTGTCAATACCTTTTAGGGATATTCTGCGAGATACACTAGATATTTTGAGGAAAACATCGAAGGAAGAATAATATGATATCGAGGATGTTATGGATGAAAGACGTACCAGACATTACTGAAAGAGAAGAGGCTATCTGCTGATGATTTAACATTAACCTGGAACTGTGATGGAGTACCCATTTTTAACTCCTCAAATTACTGTTTAGCCCCTTCAATTTACCATAAATGAACTGCCTTACATACATCGGAAAGAAAATTAGATGGTTGCAGGACTTTGGTTTGGCCCAGAAAAACCCAGAATGGATACCTTTTTAAAACCTTGTATTGATGAATTTTGCGATTTAGCGCAAAACCCATTACTATGGAGAGATAGCAGTGGGATTCTGAAGAGGACAAAGGTTGTCCCCAAAGGCAGAGGAGATATAAGATCCTATCCTTACAGTCAACAACTGCAAATTGAAAGATCACACAATCAATTTAAGGATAATGCATTTCACACTGCTCGCACTGACATTCCGCAAAATGTTGTAATGGGGTTGTCAACACTGTTTTTGCTTCCATTGTTCAACATTATGTTTGGTTTTGTGCGTGACTACATGCATTCTGTTCTCCTCGGCATAACCCGGCAACTTCTGTCTCTTTGGTTGGACACGTGCAACTGTTTGAATCCATGGCACAAAGGTCGACAAATTACAGAATTAGACTCTCGACTGCTAAATCTCAAGCCACCAAAGCAATAGAGAATACCACGATCACCGCATATAATAACATTTTGGAAAGCATCGGAGTGTTGTGCATTCTTTCTGTTTTATTCAGTCACTGTTCTGCCTGGCATCCTTCAGGCTCCATTACTACAAAAAAAGTCTACTTACATTCAGCATGCATATTTTGTTTCAAGGATCTATTTTACAGCGTGACCTTATATTAGCTCACATTTCTTTAGTCATCTTTGTCAATAAAATTGAAGAATTATATGGACAAGAAAATGTTTCTTTCAATTGTCATCAGCTAATCCACCTTACTGATAGTGTACTGATCTAGGGGCCTCTCTGGGCAACGTCATCTTTTACTTTTGAGGGTAACAACGGAAGTTTGAAATCTCTTTTCCATGGGACGTAGTGTGTTCCGCAACAAATTTGCCAGCTTTTCCTTCTTTGGCGAGACGTCTTAGTGTTTTAGAATTTCACCCAGAGTTCGGTATATTCCTTACAAAGCTTGCAGACAGGAGACTGAAAGAAGAAAAAAATATTAAGCTCCCTCAAAACTCTTGGAAAATCTGTACCTCTTCACCTCACGGCTTCTCTAAAACCTGCTGTAGAAGAACTAATTACCGGATCTGTCCTGTCTCAGCCTGTGGAGTCAAACGGCCGATTAATTTATGAACAGATTGTTTGTCACACAAATAACTACCAAATCTCAGAAAAAAGGGATAATACCTCAGTCATGTTCAAAAATGCATGTTGTGCACAACTGCTGTTCTTTTTCTTTGTTAGACTGAATTGCATTTGTCAAACAAACTGCTTATGTCAACCTATTCCCATTGTTGTGGTTCAACCATATGTAATTCAAGCTGACAGTTTGTTCATCAACCGCAATCTAGGCATCTCATCAAAAGAAATGTGTGTGAAAGTTGAGAGGTCGAGACAAAAAAAAGCTTTTTCTTTGGAAGATATCAAGTGTAAATGTATTTATGTGGATGGCTGGCTTGTCCCTCTGCCAAACACTTATGAGAGAGATTAGTTATGGGTGTTTTTTAGAGAGCTGGTTGATGTTATTGAGCTGATTCATAATGAGAGCTGATTCTCATTTGCAATGGTGACCTGGCCAAGAAAATCATCAATATACTTTAATTCAGGTCCGTCCTGTGTGAGGATATGTTAGGGACGTGCAGCTTCCAGTTAAAACACATGCATTTAGTTTCACTGGAATTGAGCAATAGTCGGAGATCACAGAATGTGTGTTGTATGTCATTGAATCTGTGTGATTCTAATAGTATCACTCATTGATAACTTATCAGGGACATACATCAGTGATGCAAGGGCCATCACTTATATATTGTATTGTACGTGTGGTTAACATGTTCAGTGGAATAGATTTTTTTTAAATAAAAATAAATTAACATTAATATTACTGGTCTGTTTTTACTAAGATGCAACATGTTTTTAATGGATTTAATGTATTGAAAGTATCCATCCCAAAAGTAACCTGGCTATACCCATGTTGGCATAAAAAAAATGAATATTGGTTGGCTTTCTTTTTTTGCTTGCAGGAAAGGTTTTTTCTTGGATAACTTTCATCACCTCAATTAGAATACTATTACAAACCCGACAGGAACAGCCTATAGGAATGCTTTCAATAACTTCAGGGGAATACTATAGAAAATAATACAGGAACTCTATTTAAATTCATAAGAATACTAAAAAAATACATACTATAGAGATTCCTATAATCATTCTATAGTATTTTCATAGCAAAATAATATATCATAGCATACTATAAGCTAGCTATAGGGTTTTATAAAAAACATACAGTTTCTTATAGGAGTCTTATAGGAATGCTATAGTGCTTTTTCGTAAGGGCAGATCTGGGGAAGGCTATCAAAACATTTCTGCAGCATTGAAGGTCCCCAAGAACACAGTGGCCTCCATCACTCTTATATGGAAGAAGTTTGGATCCACTAACTCTTCCTAGAGCTGGCTGCCCAGCCAAATTGAGCAAACAGGGGAGATGGGCCTTGGTCAGGGGAGAAGGGCCTTGGTCTGGGAACCTTTCTCTGCTGCCCAATACAGGTGTGCCAAGCTTGTAGCGTCATACCCAAGAAGACTCAAGGCTGTAATCGCTGCTAAAGGCGCTTCAACAAAGTACTGAGTAAAGGGTCTGAATACTTATGTAAATGTGATATTACCATTTTTGCTTTGTCATTATGGGGAATTGTGTGTTGATTGATGAGGAAAAAAATAAAATGTAATCCATTTTAGAATAACGCTTTAACCTAACAAAGAGTCAAGGGCTCTGAATACTTTCTGAACACACTGTATATCCAATGGAATCTTACGCCACACAGGCCTCCTAGGGAGAGAATGCTATGCCCCACAGCAGGCCTATAGAGGAAGCCATTTGGATGGAGAGAATCGATGGATATGGAAAACCATGTACAGTTGAAGTCGAAAGTTTACATACACTTAGGTTGAAGTCATTAACACTTGTTTTTCAACCACTCCACACATTTCTTGTTAACAACTATAGTTTTGGCAAATCAGTTAGGATATCTACTTTGTGCATGACACAAGTCATTTTTCCAACAATTGTTTACAGACAGATTATTTCACTTAAAATTCACTGTATCACAATACCAGTGGGTCAGAAGTTGACTGTGCCTTTAAACAGCTTGGAAAAATCCAGAAAAGGATGTCATGGCTTTAGAAGCTTCTGATAGGCTAATTGACATCATTTGAGTCAATTGGAGGTGTAGCTGTAGATGTATTCAAGGCCTACCTTCAAACTCAGTGCCTCTTTGCTTGACATCATGGGAAAATCAAAAGAAATCAGCCAAATCAAATCATTTCCAAATGCCTGAAGGTACCACGTTCATCTGTACAAACAATAGTACGCAAGTATAAACACCATGGGACCATGCAGCCCTCATACTGCTCAAGAAGGAGACGCGTTCTGGCTCCTAGAGATTAATGTACTTTGGTGCGAAAAGTTCAAATCAATCCCAGAACAACAGCAAAGGACCTTGTGAAGATGCTGGAGGAAACAGGTACAAAAGTATCTATATCCACAGTAAAACGAGTCCTATATCGACATAACCTGAAAGGCCACTGAGCAAGGAAGAAGCCACTGCTCCAAAACTGCCATAAAAAAGCCAGACTACGGTTTGCAACTGCATATGGGGACAAATATCATACTTTTTGGAGAAATGTCCTCTGGTCTGATGAAACAAACATAGAACTGTTTGGCCATAATGACCATCGTTATGTTTGGAGGAAAAAGGGGGAGGCTTGCAAGCCGAAGAACACCATCCCAACCGCGAAGCACGGGGGTGGCAGCATCATGTTGTGGGGATGCTTTGCTGCAGGAGGGACTGGTGCACTTCACAAAATAGATAGCATTATGAGGCAGGAAAATTTGGTGGATATATTGAAGCAACAACTCAAGACATCAGTCAGGAAGTTAAAGCTTGGTTGCAATTGGGTCTTCCGAATGGACAATGACCCCAAGCATACTTCCAAAGTTGTGGCAAAATGGCTTAAGGACAACAAAGTCAAGGTATTGGAGTGGCCATCACAGAGCCCTGACCTCAATCCTATCGAAAATTTGTGGGCAGAACTGAAAAAGCGTGTGCGAGCAAGGAGGCCTACAAACCTGACTGTTACAACAGCTTTGTCAGGAGGAATGGGCCAAAATTCACCCAACTTATTTTAGGAAGCTTGTGGAAGGCTACCCGAAACGTTTGACCCAATTTAAACAATTTAAAGGCAATGCTACCAAATACTAATTGAGTGTATGTAAACTTCTGACCCACTGGGAATGTGATGAAAGAAATAAAAGCTGAAATAATTAATTCTCTCACCAATAAAGTGGTGATCCTAACTGATCTAAGACAGGGTATTGTTGCTCGGATTAAATGTCAGGAATTGTGAAAAACTAAGTTTAAATGTATTTGGCTAAGGTGTATGTAAACCTGTAAGAAATACTTGTAAGAAAATATAATATTGTGTGCAGTATTGCAGAGCCAAAAGTATTATTTCATCATCTAGATATCATTTCAAAAGGAAGGGATCACTGCCACTACCTCACTCTCCAAAAAATCTGAAAGCCAAAACGTGTTATCTTTTTTAGTTACTTCTATTGTCCTCCAAGAGTTGCTGAATTTCCCCTCTACATCATCCAGATATCAAGACAATCAAAGCTGGGCCCATAGAGGTGTATTCGTCAGGTGAATAGACTTTTGAGAGCAGCATACTGTGTGTGGAAGTTTTTCTGTTCATAATCCTTTCTTTCATCACCACACAGGCAGTGAGTAAATGGACAGAACAAGTTTCCACCAGATAGCTTTTTCTGCTACCACCTGCAGTTAAAATAATCTGTGCTTGTTAATTATTATAGGAGAAGTGAATACATTATTGAAGTGTATTTGGCCAGACCGAGGCATGGTGAGTCACTCTTTTAGCTTTCACCTCATCTTACAGAGTGGCTCTCTGCTTTATGTTTCTCTCTCTCGCTCTCTCCTCTCTCTCTCTCTCTGGTAAAACGACTGCATAGGGCAGGCAGTAGATTTGGGTAATACACTTCTTCAGATCAAAAGAGAGGCAAAACAACTTCTGAACAGCTTTTTTGGATGAGAGCGAGAGGGGTGGGGGGGGGGGTGAAATTGTCTACGTGAGAGAGAGTACATTTTTCTAATTAAACTTAGAGGTTGTGGTAGTAAACAGCCTTGTGGATCTATCAACATATATTCTGTCTATATATTCATATCAATAACATCCGCTGTCTCCCCCACTTTCACCTCCTCTTCTCCCCCTAGTCTCCACCTTTCCTCCAGCAAATGCAGATCCACATAAACAGCTTTGACTGTATCCAAGCCTGTTATACGATCCTCAATTTTCAGTTGATGTTACTCCATGCTTCCGACGCATTCAAGTGACTACAGAATTGCACCGTGAAGTGTAAAATTGCTTTGGGTACGAAGCAAAGACTGGAGAAAATAGGGCACAGTGTTTGCGTGTGGTCCAATATGTTTTATTCAACCATGTGGCTGTGTGCTTTTGAAATGTGACAGGTTGTGTTTACAAATCTTTGTCAATTTGTTAAGCTTGACGGCAGCATGTCAATATGTTTTTTGGCCTTACTGAATGCACTACTTTTATGGGCTGTGGTTTTGATAGGAATTTGAAGTGACTGATTCGCAAAAAAACTGCTCCTGACAGAATAAGATGCATATATCTTATGGATGAAGCTTTGGCATGATAAAGATATATATTTTTTCTGTTCGGTTTTTCATTCGTTCTCATTAGCTGTAGCATTAGTTTTCTTTTTCTGATGAGTCATGTTAGCACAACGAAAATCAACGATTTTAGGACACACTTAGAAACGATTGAAATGTTCATCAAATGTTCCCTAAAGGAGTAACAGTCATGCGCAATTGTATGGTTACGGAACCTGTTGATACATCGCTGTAATAGTAGCACACTGTCAGATTTTTTTTTTAAAGCCTAAATTCTACATTCTTACCACAAATATGAATAAATCAGCATGAGGTGGCAAAATGGATTGAGCTTAAAAACTAGTTATTTACTTATTCATGTAATTTAAAATGAGGCAGTAAAAATAGCAAAACAAATGATTAATCGTGCTAATACGATGGTTGGATCCTGTGGAGTAATCAATAGCACATACTGTATTTCTGTCAGGGAATAATACTGCAGGGCCAAAATAGCTCTCAAGATACCTCATTCCCTCGCTCTCTAGCCTAGGACCGCCATAAGAAAGAGGAAAAAGGGAGGAGAGAGGGCGGTATTCAGATTTTTGCTAATAAGTGGCTGGTTAAAATGAATTGGCTTCTCATACAGCCTCTTTGATGGTTGCAACCAGGCGTTGTTGAGGCGACATCCCGTTAGAATTATATATAGCCCAAGTGTGTGTAGGTGCGTGTAAGTGTGGGTGCGTGCGTGCCTAAGTGTGTGTGAGTGTGTGTCGTGTGGTTGAATGGAGACTGTTTATCAACATTCTCTGTTTTCATGGCACCCAGCAACTTCATGCTTGACGTGGTGTGAGCTATTGGACAAAATGTGCTTTTGATTTATTCTGGACATGATTGAATTACCGAGTGCATGAATATTCTGTTATGTGCGCCTTTTTGTGTCCCTTGGCTAAAATAAAATATACTCTGTATATTGAGATCCCTGAGAATGTACTGTAGCTACTGTTGGTGGAGAATCATGATAGAATGCCTCGTAGCAGAGAGAGGCTGATAAAGAGAGTGAGTAATACGGAGAGGATGTTGGAGAACAGAGATATGGAGTGCCTGGTGAGCTCGCTGCATTACTGTACTGCATTAGAATATTTGCACCTGTTTGGCTAATGAATTGGTACTCGGGGATCTGCTGGAACAAACTATTGCTTTAATACAAGTTCAAACTGTTATGCCCTACACTGTTTCATAATATGAAGGTGCCTCCTGTAGTTTCTTCAAATAATTACTGAAGGAATTCATTCAAATCAATCTAAATACTGCTGAGAAGTATGTGAAACCACAGTCTTAACCACTTTGAATTTCAGGCATTACTTAGGATTTTTAAGATCAAATACCAGTCCAACATCAACCCCTATCCTCACTGCTATCCCTATCCCTAGACCTTAGGTTGAAAAATAACAAAGGTGAAAACCCCATGTGGTTAGGTACAGCTGTTACTATATTGCCAATAGTTTACAATCTGCCTTATCATCTCAGCCCTACCAGAAGTGTGAAAAGATATGAGGTATGTGTTGATGAGTTGATTTCACACTTGGCAACATGGAGAACTGAATCAAGTGTGGCACAGTGGGTATCCATCCCTCCCTCCAGACTACAGGAATAAGATAGGACAGTGCCAAAGGATTACACTTATCCTTGTCTCTGTTTCTGGCAGACAGATATCTCATCCTCCCCTAAGCTAAGCATGCTACTGCTTTAAACCAGAATAGATAAGACAGTATACGTTTCCTCTGACAGCACCGTGAGAAGTCTTACAAAAGGGAGTCCCTTTCTATCTTTGTCCACTGCATGTTTAAATGATCAATTAAGTAGGTACAGTTGAAGTCGAAAGTTTACATACACTTAGGTTGGAGTCATTAAAACTCATTTTTCAACCACTCCACAAATTTCTTGTTAACAAACTATAGTTTTGGCAAGTCAGTTAGGACATCTACTTTGATCATGACACAATTTTTCCAACAATTGTTTACAGACAGATTATTTAACTTATAATTCACTGTATCACAATTCCAGTGGGTCAGCAGTTTACATACACTAAATTGTGTATGTAGATGTATTTCAAGGCCTACCTTCAAATTCAGTGCCTCTTTGCTTGAAATTATGGGAAAATCAAAAGAAATCAACCAAGTCCTCAGAAATACAATTGTAGACCTCCCGAAGTCTGGTTCATCCTTGGGAGCAATTTCCAAACGCCTGAAGGTATCACGTTCATCTGTACACACAATAGTACGCAAGTATAAACACCATGGGACCACGCAGCCGTCATATCACTCAGGAAGGAGATGCGTTCTGTCTCCTAGATATGAACGTACTTTGGTGAGAAAAGTGAGTGTATGTAATGTGAGTGTATGTATTGGAGTGGCCATCACAAAGCCCTGACCTCAACTCCTATAGAAAATATGTGGGCAGAACTGAAAAAGTGTGTGCGAGCAAGGAGGCCTACAAACCTGACTCAGTTACACCAGCTCTGTCAGGAGGAATGGGCCAAAATTCACCCAACTTATTGTTGTAAGCTTGTGGAAGGCTACCTGAAAGGTTTGACCCAAGTTAAACAATTTAAAGGCAATGCTACCAAATACTAATTGAGTGTATGTAAACTTCTGACCCACTGAGAATGTGATGAAAGAAATAAACGCTGAAATATTTTCTCTAGTATTATTCTGACATTTCACATTTTTAAAATAAAGTGGTGATCCTAACTGACCTAAGACAGGGAATTTTTACTAGGATTAAATGTCAGGAATTGTGAAAAACTGAGTTTATATGTATTTGGCTAGTGTATGTAAACTTCCGACTTCAACTGTAGGTCTACAGTGCTGCACTGCATGGGGTATTTTGAGAGTCAGAGTGCATTTAAAACAACTTTGTTTGAAAACTTAACAGGAGTCTAGTAACCTCTATTCAATAGAAATCTTGTCAACATTCAAAAGGGCTCTGTTCATGCATTCAGGCTTACTTCACCTTTTTTAACTGTACATTTACCCCAAACTCGCTAACAAGGCACTTGGTAGTTGTTTGTTGAAACACACCACACCCTTGTCGAACAGGAGTCTAATCAGTTCATCTCAACATTACCTGCCTGGTGTTCCATGTCAAGTTCTGTAAGGCAAATATCATCCTTCACCTTCAAAGCTCCCTCCATGTACTGTATACACACACACACACACACACAGTACATAACAGGCAAGCATTGAAAACACACCCGTTTGATTTGTCATCCCGTCTCAATGCGTATTGATCGGAGCTGGGTGGTTTTACACCACACAAATAGAAAGGCAGAGATTGATTTTGTGCCTTGGGCTTGACAGAGCTGCCTTACATTAGAGACAGCTGAGCCGAGTGGAGTGGAGAGAGGAGGCTGGGGCTGGTTGGACAGGAGGAAAAACGTAATAGAAAGAAGGAGATAACATCAGAAATATTCAATGTGATTAAAAGGGGATGCATTGTGTGTGAATCAGATAAAGGAAAATACCAGTGTAGAGTTTATACTTGGAGGTCCGCTCATTACAAAGTTTGGCCTCTTCCTGACTTCTTGTGCCAGATACACACTTATAACAAATGGTTCTATATAGTGCCAAATAAGGATTATTTTTCTTGTAACCATAGCGGAACCTTTTTGGTGCTATATGGAACCTTTTTTTGAAGGTTCTATAAAGAACCATGCTCATAAAGTTCTAAATGGAACCTGCATGGTGTACAAACCCCCCTATCCACATCAAAGGTACAGCAGTGGAGAAGATGGAAAGTTAAGTTCCTCGAAGTACACATCACAGACAAACTGAAATAGTCCACTCACACACAGTGTGGTGAAGAAGGTACAACAGCGTCTCTTCAACCTCAGGAGGCTGAAAATGTGGCTTGTCGCCCAAATCCCTGACAAACTTTTACAGATGCACAATCGAGAGCATCCTGTCGGGCTGTATCACAGCCTGGTACGGCAACTGCACCGCCCTCATCCGCAAGGCTCTCCAGAGTGTTGTGCGGTCTGCACAATGCATGCCTGGGGGCAAACTACCTGCCCTCCATGACACCTACAGCACTCGATGTCACAGGAAGGCCAAAAGGATATTCAAGGACATTAACCACCCGAGCCACTGCCTATTCACACTGCTATCATCCAGAAGGTGAGGTCAGTACAAGTGCATCAAAGCTGGGACCGAGAGATTGAAAAACAGCTTCTATCTCAAGGCCATCAGACTGCTAAACAGCAATCACCAACTCAGAGAGGCTGATTCCTACATTGAAACCCAATCACTGGCCACTTTAATAAAGGGATCACTAGTCACTTTATATAACCATCTACTGCATCTTGCCTATGCCGCTCGGCCATCCATATACTTACATGTACATATTCTCATTCACCCCTTTAGATTTCTGTGTATTAGGTAGTTGTTGGGAATTGTTAGATTACTTGTTAGATATTACCGCACTGTCAGAACTAGAAGCACAAGCATTTCACTACACTCACATTAACATCTGCTAACCATGTGTATGTGACAAATAAATGTGGACAATGCACAATGCAAATAGTCCGGGTAGCCATTTGATTACCTGTTCAGGAGACTTGGCAATCCGGTACCGCTTGCCATGCGGTAGTAGAGAGAACAGTCTTTGACTGGGGTGGCTGGGGTCTTTGACAATTTTTAGGGCCTTCTACACGGCTGCTACTCTCTGTTATCATCAATGCATAGTCACTTTAATAACTCTACCTACATGTACATATTACCTCAATTACCTTGACTAACCGGTGCTCTTGCACATTGACTCTGTAAAAACCATCAAGTGCTATAATGAAACTGGCTCTCATGAGGACCGCCACAGGAAAGGAAGACCCATAGATTGCAGCCCATTTAAATACTTCACAGAGTTCAAGTACCAGACACATCCCAACCTCAACTGTCTCATGGAGACTGCGTGAATCAGGCCTTCATGGTCAAATTGCTGCTGAAAAAAAACACTACTAAAGGACAGCAATAAGAAGAAGAGACTTGCTTGGGCCAAGAAACACGAGCAGTCGACATTAGACCGGTGGAAATCTGTCCCTTTGTCTGATGAGTCCAAAAAGATTTTTGGTTCTAACCGCCGTGTCTTTGTAAGACACAGAGTAGGTGAACGAATGATCTCTGCATGTGTGATTCCCACCGTGAAGCATGGAAGAGGTGTGATGGTGTGGGGGTGCTTTGCTGGTGACAATGTCACTGATTTATTTACAATTCAAGGCACACTTAATTAACCAGCATGGCTACCGCAGTATTCTGCAGCTATACGCCATCCCATCTGGTTTGCACTTAGTGTGACTATCATTGGATTTTCAACAGAACAATGACCCAAAATATACCTTCAGGCTGTGTAAGGGCTATTTGACCAAGAAGGAGAGTGATGGTGCTTTATCAGATGACCTGGCCTCCACAATCACCTGACCTGAACCCAATTGAGATGGTTTGGGATGAGTTGGACCGCAGAGTGAAGGAAAAGCAGCCAACAAGTGCTCAGCATATGTGGGACCTCCTTCAAGACTGTTGGAAAAGCATTCCCCATGAAGCTGGTTAAGAGAATGCCAAGAGTGTGCAAAGCTGTCATCAAGGCAAAGGGTGGCTACTTTGAAGAATCTACAATATATTTTGATTTGTTTAACACTTTTTTGGTTACACATGATTCCATGTGTGTTATTTCATATTGTTGATGCCTTTCATATTATTCTACAATGTAGAAAATAGTAATAATAAAGAAAAACCCTTGAATGAAAAAGTTTAAAAGTTTTGACTGGTTGTGTATAAAATATAATAGCATAACACAAGACATTAGATCAACTGGAATGACACTCTGACTCAAGGTTGAACAAAAAGAGCTGTGAGAAAACCACTCCCTAAAATATTCTATTGAGCTGCTGCTTCTACATTTTAATTATCACTAAAAGAGAACCATTATTCCCTTCCCACAGAACCCTTGGGGAACCCACATTTTTTTTGTGTAGATTCTATATCATCTCTCTACTATGTTTTATTGAAGATGCTCTGTTCTACCTAGTGTTCAAATCTCCAGTAGCAATCTGAGTGGTTTTCAGAATGCTTCTCAGATATGAGTGCAAATAATGTAAATTGGTTTTGGCTCAACTAATATGGCAGCATCTAAAACTACTTAATAATATTTAATATGGTGGGTGCTTACATTTGTTCTATTTCACACATGTACAAGTGTGTATTCTGTGTGAATTGAAAATGTGTTTTTTACATATCCCACTCCCGTTGAGAGAGTGAGGTCATGGCCAGGGATCAGCCATTATTGACAGTGACCCTTGCA
This sequence comes from Salmo salar, assembly GCF_965601325.2. Lineage (NCBI taxonomy): Eukaryota > Metazoa > Chordata > Actinopteri > Salmoniformes > Salmonidae > Salmo > Salmo salar. The sequence continues at coordinate 11,996,923 of NC_138318.1, read as the reverse complement.
TAATTACGGTTAAGTGCCCTGCTCAAGGGCACGTCAACAGATTTTTCACCAAGTCGGCTCTGGGATTCGAACCAGTAACCCAACACCCCAAAATGCTAGGCTACCAGCCAGCCCGTACAATGCCGAGTGAAAGTCTTCACATTAATTGCACAGTCATTATATCTAAAAAGAGATTCCATTAGACTTTTTCACCTACAGATCTACACAAGCTACTCCACATTTTCAGAGAGAAAGAATATTATAGAACATTTCCCCTTCAAATGTTTTTAATAAAAAACCTTTCCTGCAGTCAAATGACCAAATCACCCTCTAGTGGCCTCATGGGTAGAATGTTATTGCTAACATTATTTCATAATTAATAGGCATTCATTTTAAATTAACGATAAAAATCTGGTGTTCTATGTCAAACGGTTTAGTTATATTTCAGTCTTCTGTGATGTACACTTGAAGTCAGAAGTTTACATCTACTTAGGTTGGAGTCATTTTCAACCACTCCACAAATGTATTGTTAAAAAACTATAGTTTTGGCAAGTTGGTTAGGACATCTACTTTGTGCATGACATAAGTCATTTTTCCAACAATTGTTTACAGACAGATTATTTCACTTATAATTCACTGTATCACAATTCCAGTGGGTCAGAAGTTTACTGTGCATTTAAACAGCATGGAATATTCCCGAAAATTATGTCATGGCTTTAGAAGCTTCTGACATGCTATTGACATCATTTGAGTCAATTGGAGGTGTACCTGTGGATGTATTTCAAGGCTTACCTTCAAACTCGATGCCTCTTTGCTTGACATCATGGGAAAATCTAAAGAAATCAGCCAAAACCTCAGAAACTATTGTAGACCTCCACAAGTCTGGTCCATTCTTGGGAGCAATTTCCAAATGCCTGAAGGTACCACATTCATCTGTACAAACAATAGTACGCAAGTTTAAACACCCTGGGACCATGCAGCCATCATACCGCTCAGGAAGGAGACGCGTTCTGGCTCCTAGAGATTAACGTACTTTGGTGCGAAAAGTTCAAATCAATCCCAGAACAACAGCAAAGGACCTTGTGAAGATGCTGGAGGAAACAGGTACAAAAGTATCTATATCCACAGTAAAACGAGTCCTATATCGACATAACCTGAAAGGCCGCTGAGCAAGGAAGAAGCCACTGCTCCAAAACCGCCATAAAAAAGCCAGACTACGGTTTGCAACTGCACATGGGGACAAATATCATGCACTTTTTGGAGAAATGTCCTCTGGTCTGATGAAACAAACATAGAACTGTTTGGCCATAATGACCATCGTTATGTTTGGAGGAAAAAGGGGGAGGCTTGCAAGCCGAAGAACACCATCCCAACCGCGAAGCACGGGGGTGGCAGCATCATGTTGTGGGGGTGCTTTGCTGCAGGAGGGACTGGTGCACTTCACAAAATAGATAGCATCGTGAGGCAGGAAAAGTTTGGTGGATATATTGAAGCAACAACTCAAGACATCAGTCAGGAAGTTAAAGCTTGGTCGCAATTGGGTCTTCCGAATGGACAATGACCCCAAGCATACTTCCAAAGTTGTGGCAAAATGGCTTAAGGACAACAAAGTCAAGGTATTGGAGTGGCCATCACAGAGCCCTGACCTCAATCCTATCGAAAATTTGTGGGCAGAACTGAAAAAGCGTGTGCGAGCAAGGAGGCCTACAAACCTGACTGTTACAACAGCTTTGTCAGGAGGAATGGGCCAAAATTCACCCAACTTATTTTAGGAAGCTTGTGGAAGGCTACCCGAAACGTTTGACCCAATTTAAACAATTTAAAGGCAATGCTACCAAATACTAATTGAGTGTATGTAAACTTCTGACCCACTGGAATGGGACAAAATACACCCAAATTATTGTGGGAAGGTTGTGGAAGGCTATATGTTTTGACCATGACAGTTTACAATCCAGGGTTACTCCAAGCAGTTCAGTCATCTCAACTTGCTCAATTTCCAAATTATTTATTACAAGATTTCGTTGAGGTGTAGGTTTTAGTGAATGATTTGTCCCAAATACAATGATTTTAGTTTTTGAAATATTTAGGAGTAAGCTATTCCTTGCCACCCATTCTGAAACTAACTGCAGCTCTTTAAGTCATTTCAGTCGCTGTAGTATCTGACGTATAGTGTTGAGTCATCCGCATACATCGACACACCTGCATTACTCAAAGCCAGTGACCACAATCTTTTTATCATCAATTTCTCTCAGCCAATCAATCATTTGTGTATGTGCTGTGCTTGTTGAATGTCCTTCCCTATAAATGTGCTGGAAGTCTATTGTCAATTTGTTTACTGTAAAATAGCCTTGTATCTGGTCAAATACATTTTTTCCCAAAACTTGACTACGGATTGGTAACAGGCTGATTGGTCAGCTATTTGAGCCAGTAAAGGGGGCTTTACTATTCTTAGGTAGCAGAATGACTTTGATTCCCTCCAGGCCTGAGTGAAGACACTTTCTAGTACTATAGGCTTAAATTGAAGATATGGCAAATCGGAGTGGCAATATCGTCCGCTATTATCTTCAGTAATTTTCTATCCAACTTGTCAGACTCCGGTGGCTTGCCATTGTTGATAGACAACAATACTTTTTTCACCTCTTCCATGCTCACTTTACGGATTTCAAAATACTATTCTTGTCGTTCATAATTTGGTCATACATACTTGGATGTGTAGTCATGCCTACGTTTGCTAATCTTGCCCATGAAATAATCATTAAAATAGTTGGCAATGTCAGTGGGTTTCGTGATAAATGAGCCATCTGATTCAATGAATGATGGAAATGATTTTGCATTTTTACCAACATTTTATTGAAGTTACTCCAAAGCTTTTTACTATCCTCCTTTGTGTCATTTATATTTGTTTCATAGTGTAGTTTAGTCACATGATTTCTCAATTTGCAGTACGTTTGCCAATTGGTTGTGCAGCCAGACTTTTGCCTCCCTCAACCATAACATTTTTCAATTCCTCATCAATCCACAGGGATTTAACAGTTTTTACAGTAATTTTCTTAATGGGTGCATGCTTATTAGTACTTGGGATAAGCAATTTCATGTGTCAAGTGCAACGTCTGTTTGCTCCTCATTACACACCACGGAACGACAAATATTCTTTACATCAAAAACAGAAATCACTACAAAATGTATGGTATGACCTGTTATACACTATATTAGGCCCAGCCATTAAAACTTTGGTTTTCCTAGATATGGCTACTAAACTCATCACTAAAAGAAACGTCACTTTTTCAGGACCCTGTCTTTCAAAGAAAATTCGGAAAAATCCAAATATCTTCAATGTAAAGGGTTTAAACACTGTTTTCCATGCTTGTTCAATGAACCATGAACAATTAATGAACATGCACCTGTGGAACGGTTGTTAAGACACTAACAGCTTACAGAGAGTAGGCAATAAAAGTTCACAGTTATGAAAACTTAGGACGCTAAAGAGGCCTTTCTACTGACTCTGAAAACACCAAAAGAAAGATGCCCAGGGTCCCTGCTCATCTGTGTGAACGTGCCTTAGGCATGCTGCAAGGAGGCATGAGGACTGCAGATGTGGCCAGGGCAATAAATTGCAATGTCCGTACTATGAGACGCCTAAGACAGCGCTACAGGGAGACAGGATGGACAGCTGAACGTCCTCGCAGTGGCAGACCATGTGTAAAAACACCTGCACAGGATCGATACATCCGAACATCACACCTGCGGGACAGGTACAGGATGGCAACAACAACTGCCCAAGTTACACCAGGAACGCACAATCCCTCCATCAGTGATCAGACTGTCCACAATAGGCTGAGAGAGGCTGGACTGAGGGCTTATAGGCTTGTTGTAAGGCAGGTCCTCACCAGACATCACCGGCAACAACGTCGCCTATGGGCACAAACCCACCGTCGCTGGACCAGACAGGACTGGCAAAAAGTGCTCTTCACTGATGAGTCGCGGTTTTGTCTCACCAGGGGTGATGGTCGGATTCGAGTTTATCATCGAAGGAATGAGCATTACACCGAGGCCTGTACTCTGGAGCGGGATCGATTTGGAGGTGGAGGGTCCGTCATGGTCTGGGGCGGTGTGTCACAGCATCATCGGACTGAGCTTGTTGTCATTGCAGTCAATCTCAACACTTGTTTCATTGCTTTAGTGGGAAGCTTAGCAGAAGTAGATATTCATGTTATTTATGTTAGTGCAGGGTGAGCTGCACGCAGTGGACTTCCTACTAGGGCACACTGCCTCAGTGAATAGCACACGTGACAATGATTCATAGAGGGCACAGGGCCAGATATTATGTTTTATTTTTATTAATGTCTAGCAGAGAGTCAATTAGCTCTTTGAAATCCAGTATCAACTGTTCAGAGCTGTCGTTCATAATAAAACCCACATGGATTACGATAGGACATGGACATTGATTCTGGCATAGTACAGTCGGGGGCAGCTTAGTAATGTCATTTACTCAAGCTCTGGGATAAGACATTGTTTTTGCACAAGGAACATTCACATTTCTTACCATGGAGCTGCCCAAAATCACTGCTGGCGAGAAGGACAAGGAAATCCGCCCACTCCCATGCTTCACAGGATTCAGAGAACCTTTTAAGGACAGGAGAGAGGCAGGATAACTTTAGCCCGTAGCTCCCTGCACCTGGTGCAGGCCTCCAACAGATAGAGAAGCCCTGCTTGATTCAGAGCAGCAACCAAAGATTGCGACTACAAAATCATAGTGGAAGGAGTAGGAGATGGCACAGCGGCTTTAGACACAGGTACCCCCAGCGACGAAGGTGCAGGATGATCAGGCTCCAGGGTGGCGACACTATTCGTTGTTTGTATCCGCTCCGGGCTTCTCGTTGGGAGTATAGACTGCTTTGCGAGAAGCTGCTGTCTTTGGCTTCCACGGCTCGTGACATGCGACCATCGTTGAATGCTATGCTCCTCTTGCTGTGCTCCTTCAACTCCACTATCAGATGGGGGAGGAGAGGCAGGAGACAGCTCCCCTGGCGAACGAACTCCGGGCAACAACGGCCAGTTGGATAACAACAAACGACAAGGCTGAGATTTTACATTTTAGTCATTTAGCAGGCGCTCTTATCCAGAGCGACTTACAGTAGTGAATGCATACATTTCATACAATTTCATACATTTTTTTTTTTTTTTTTTTTTTTTTCTGTGCAAGACAACAAGCGCAAACGCCTTCCAGCCACCGTTGTAGAAAAGGTAAGCATTCCATCCCAGTTTCTTATGTAGGCTGGCGACCTGCATAATCAAGGAAGCCACCTCAAGCCTATAATCTTTGGCAAGCAAACAATTGCCGCATTGGAACTCTGAGTGATCCAGTTTGTCCAGAAACAAAGTGTAATACAGCTCCTACAGTGCTGGAACCGTTAATTTACTTCTCCAGACAAAGAGGGCTCCATTGGAAAACTCATCTAGGACTAACTTCGTTAGCTTGATGGCTAGTAGCTTAGCTAGGTTAGCGGCTCTTTCAAGCAGATTTTAACTTCTTATGGCTTGGAGGCAGTATTTTGACGTCTGGATGACAAGCGTGCCCAAAGTAAACTGCCTGTTACTCTGGCCCAGAAGCTAGGATATGCATATAATTGGTAGATTTGGATAGAAAACATGCTAACGTTTGCAAAACTGCTAAAATAATGTCTATGAGTATAACAGAACTGATATCCTGTTAGGGCTAGGGGGCAGTATTGACACGGCTGGATAAAAAACGTACCGATTTAATCTGGTTACTACTCCTGCCCAGTAACTAGAATATGCATATAATTATTGGCTTTGGATAGAAAACACCCTAAAGTTTCTAAAACTGTTTGAATGGTGTCTGTGAGTATAACAGAACTCAAATGGCAGGTCAAAACCTGAGAGATTCCTTTACAGGAAGTGGCCTGTCTGACCATTAATTGTCTTTCGTTGACATCTCATTCCATTACAAAGGATCTCTGCGGTAACGTGACACTTCCCACGGCTCCAATAGGCTCTCAGAGCCCGGGAAAAACCTGAATGTCATCATTCCAGCCCCAGGCTGAAACACATTATCGCCTTTCTCAAGTGGCCGATCAAGGGACTGTGGGCTTAGGCGCGTGCACTGGCCGCCCCCGTCTTTGTATTTTTTCCTCTGTTTACCGAAAAGGAGATTCGCGGTCGGAATATTATCGCTTTTTTACGAGATAAATTGCATAAAAATTGATTTTAAACAGCGGTTAACATGCTTCGAAGTACAGTAATGGAATATTTAGAATTTTTTGGTCACGAATTGCGCCATGCGCACGACCCTGATTTACCATTTCGGATAGTTTCTGGAACGCACGAACAAAACGCCGCTATTTGGATATAACGATGGATTATTTGGGACCAAACCAACATTTGTTATTGAAGTAGAAGTCCTGGGAGTGCGTTCTGACGAAGACAACAAAGGTAATAACATTTTTGTTATAGTAAATCTGATTTTGGTGAAGGCTAAACTTGCCGGGTGTCTAAATAGCTAGCCCGTGATGGCTGGGCTATGGACTTAGAATATTGCAAAATGTGCTTTCACCAAAAAGCTATTTTAAAATCGGACATATCGAGTGCATAGAGGAGTTCTGTATCTATAATTCTTAAAATAATTGTTATGCTTTTTGTGAACGTTTATCGTGAGTAATTTAGTAAATTGTTAGTAAATTCCCCGGAAGTTTGCTAGTTCTGAACGTCACATGCTAATGTAAAAAGCTGTTTTTTGATATAAATATGAACTTGATTGAACAAAACATGCATGTATTGTATAACATAATGTCCTAGGGTTGTCATCTGATGAAGATCATCAAAGGTTAGTGCTGCATTTAGCTGTCTTCTGGGTTTTTGTGACATTATATGCTAGCTTGAAAAATGGGTGTCTGATTATTTCTGGCTGGGTACTCTGCTGACATAATCTAATGTTTTGCTTTCGTTGTAAAGCCTTTTTGAAATCGGACAGTGTGGTTAGATTAACGAGAGTCTTGTCTTTAAAATGGTGTAAAATAGTCATATGTTTGAGAAATTGAAGTAATATGATTTTTAACCTCTCTAGGCTAGGCGGGACGAATTCGTCCCACCTACGTAACAGCCACTGCCAGCCTGTGGCGCGATTTTCAAAACCTTAAAAATCCTATTACTTCAATTTCTCAAACATATGACTATTTTACAGCCATTACCGTACGTCGAAGCATGTCAACCACTGTTTAAAATCAATTTTTACGTCATTTTTCTCGTAGAAAAGCGATAATATTCCGACAGGGAATCTCCTTTTCGGCAAACAGAGGAAAAAATCCCAAAGGCGGGGGCGGTCGGGGTCATGCGCATAAGCTAGTGTCTCTTGATGGGCCACTTGAGAAAGGCGATAATGTGTTTCAGCCTGGGGCTGGAATGACGACATTCTGTTTTTTCCCGGGCTCTGAGAGCCTATGGAAGACGTGGGAAGTGTCACGTTAGAGCAGAGATCCTTAGTAAATGATAGAGATGGAAAAGAAGTTCAACAAATGGTCAGACAGGCCACTTCCTGTAAAGGAATCTCTCAGGTTTTGACCTGCCATTTGAGTTCTGTTATACTCACAGACACCATTCAAACAGTTTTAGAAAATTTAGGGTGTTTTCTATCCATATGTAATAAGTATATGCATATTCTAGTTACTGAGTAGGAGTGGTAACCAGATTCAATCGGGTATGTTTTTTATCCAGCCGTGTCAATGCTGCCCCCTAGCCCTAACAGGTTAAGGTATTTGAAAATCGCGCCACTGGATTACACTGGCTGTTGCGTAGGTGGGACGAATTCATCCCGCCTAGCCCAGAGAGGATATGGCAGGTGAAAACCTAAGGAAAATCCATCGAGGAATTGGGATTTTTTTTATGTGGGTATTTTCAATTGAATGCCTATACAGTATCTAATGGGTTAGGATGCCGATTGCAGTTCCTATGGCTTCCACTAGATGTCAACAGTCTTTAGACATTGTTTCAGGCTTGTTTTCTGAAAAATTAAGAAGAATGAGACCTTTTTGTCAGTGGACTGGGGAAGAATGCAGAGATAGTTTGCGCGCATGACCGATTTCCTTTCTATTGAATACGCTATTGTCCGGTTTAAATATTACCAATTATTTAGACAATTGACAACCTGAGGATTAATTCTAAACATCGTTTGACATGTTTCGGTACTATTAGGATGTATTCGTCTACATGTTTTGACCGCCTTGGAGCCAGTGGATTACTGAACAAAACGCGCCAACAAAACTGAGTTTTTGGGATATAAAGAGGGACTTTATCGAACAAAACAAACATTTATTGTGTTGCTGGGACTCTTGTGACTGTAACCATATGAAGATCTTCAAAGGTAAGTGATTAATTTTATCGCTATTTCTGACTTTTGTAATTCCTTTACTTGGTTGTAAAATGTTTGTATGCTTTTGTAAGCAGGGTGCTGTCCTCAGATAATCGCATGGTATGCTTTCGCCATAAAGCCTTTTTTAAATCTGACAAGCGGCTGATTAACAAGAAGTTAATCTTTAAACCGATGTATAACACTTGCATTTTTAATGAATGTTTATTATGACTATTTCTGTATTTTGAATTTGGCGCTCTGCAATTTCACAGGATGTTGTCGAGGTGGGTCGCTTGCGAAACGCCTGCGCCAGAAAGGTTAACTTGTCAGTTAAGCGGGATTCGGGGACAAGAAATAGCTGTTAAAAGCCAACCGTGTCTGGAATCCATGCAAAAACAAGTTCTGTATTTATATTTAGCAAAGGCTGGTTATGTTTTAGTTAAAAATAACAAACTGAGTGTTTCCAGCATACAGTGTTCAGCTGCGCACTGATGATGGCTTGTGTGACTTGTACATTGTGTCTGCAGCTAAAGTGGGTTTTAGAAACTTGGTTTGAGCTTCTTCTAGTTGTCCATGAATTTTTACTCTGTTAGTTCAGAACCTAACACTACCAAGTAATAAAAGTCTGGGATGTGAAGTCATGCACAATCAATATATCTTCATTTAAAAAACAAATATTAATTTGGAAGAATTTCTATAATTTGTCTTTAACTTTCAAAATCGGTAGGGAAGAAAATCGAATGTAATCCCTTTTTATATAACATTTTAAACAGCTACATGTGAAGACTGTGCAAAGGGTGTGTAGACTTTGACTAGCGAATGTATAATTTATAATGGACCTATATATATTCAAATAACTTCCCTTTTTCTGTGCCACAAATTGATTTTGACAAAAACAAAATCTTTGCCGCCCTCCTTTGAATACCAAAATCACGATATGGCCTTCAAGCCGAAAAGTTTGCCCATCCCTGTTCTAGTCATTGAATCAGAGTTTTTGATAAGATAATCATTAGTTATTGCTGACTGATTTAACCCTCTTGGCACAACTGCCTTGTTCTTGTTCATGCTGAAGGCAGCTTTTAGTGAGTGTGAAAGGAGGTGATTGTATTCTTCATTGACTTAAAACCGTAAGTCTAAGATTGTGTCTGCTTATCGTTCAAATCAGTCTTAATTGTTTTGTGCTCCCTCATGTGTTAGCTACAGTGCAATCTATACTGTACGTCAATTTATATTATTTTGTCATTTTCTATCCCCATTCACTCCAGAATAAAATAGTTTGATCATTCCCTTGAATCCTTTCTGTATGTCTTTCCAGACGGTCTTACAAACCAAAGATATGGTCATGTCATTGAGAAGAGAGGACCATAATATTACATAATCATAACATTGCTTACATCCACATTTCTTATGATGAAATATTTATCTTCCTCACGCTCTCCCTGTCTCTTTCTCTCTAGTTGACTAGTCTTGATCAGTCAAACTACACATGGAGTTCTCTCTCATGGAGGGATACAAATATACATGTGCTTGACATTTTTTCAGCTATCGAATATGGAAGCTAAGAGCAGGCAGGATGGAGAGTGAGTCGTGGTGAGAGGTCTACAGTGGTGCTATGTAGAAGGGAAAGGTGAGAGCCTCTCAAGAGACAGGATATGACGTCAGAGTGCTTTTTCAGGAACAGGATACTATGCCAGGGTGCCACCAGAGTGTGGTGTTCCAACTAGAGTGTCAGAGATAGGGTGAAACAAAATGTAATGCAGCAACGGAGATGAAAGATATTGGCCCTTCTGTACATGCCTCAACCAGTATGCCTGATTCAATAAACGACCACGAGCACAATGCAAATGATCACTAACTCTAGAATACTTTATAGTAATCAGACTGTTTCGCTTCAGGGATGTAAAAATGTTTTTTGGAGACAATTGAAGCTGGGTTTGGGTTTGAAAAATGACTCCATTGTAGCAGTTCTGAACCCCTTTAAGCCAGATGCACCCTGACTTGCTCAGTTTTATCAGCGAGTGCAGTTGCCGGTTCTCCCCCATTTGTATCTGAGCTGCTATTTATTTATTTTTTATCTCGGCTACATTTGTAGGGACATCTTTTATCGGGGTGGTTACCAGACTAATTGAGTCTTGGAGCAACATGTTAGCAGTATTTACAGTCATTATCTGCTCTGCTTGACATCTGATACCAAGGCAGCCAAGCTAGTCTTAAACAGGCCTGTCTATTTTATTATACACCAGCAGCTGGGAGAACATAGAAAACACACATTATCCTCTTTGCCTTTTCTTTTCATATCTCTCCATCTTACCGACTCCAATATGGATATGTGTGGCAATTTCACTTAAGACGATGTAGGGTTTTGATATGGCTTAATTGAAGCCGGTGTATGGAATTTCATAATTACTAGGATGGCCAAGATGGTCATTCTGATCATTGATATTTAAAAATTGTGTAAATATTTAATAATAAATAACAAATTGCTAAATGAATGCATTTGTTAAAATAGGTCATAAGAAACCTCAGGACACCAAATTTAAATCAGTCAAAAAATGTATTAATTGATCCAGAAGCACATAGACAGTAAACACTAAAATAAGTATTTTCTGGCTGTAAGACAACAGTTTCCTGCCCAGCTACTGGCCCATCAAAACTACACTTAAACTACACTGCTCAAAAAAATAAAGGGAACACTAAAATAACACATCCTAGATCTGAGTGAATGAAATAATCTTATTAAATACTTTTTTCTTTACATAGTTCAATGTGCTGACAACAAAATCACCCAAAAATAATCAATGGAAATCCTATTTATCAACCCATGGAGGTCTGGATTTGGAGTCACACTCAAAATTAAAGTGGAAAACCACACTACAGGCTGATCCAACTTTGATGTAATGTCCTTAAAACGAGTCAAAATGAGGCTCAGTAGTGTGTGTGGCCTCCACGTGCCTGTGTGACCTCCCTACAAAGCCTGGGCATGCTCCTGATGAGGTGGCGGATGGTCTTCTGAGGGATCTCCTCCCAGACCTGGACTAAAGCATCCGCCAACTCCTGGACAGTCTGTGGTGCAACATGGCATTGGTGGATGGAGCGAGACATGATGTCCCAGATGTGCTCAATTGGATTCAGCTCTGGGGAACAGGCGGGCCAGCCCATAGCATCAATGCCTTCCTCTTGCAGGAACTGCTGACACACTCCAGCCACATGAGGTCTAGCATTGTCTTGCATTAGGAGGAACCCAGGGCCAACCGCACCAGCATATGGTCTCACAAGGGGTCTGAGGATCTCATCTCGGTACCTAATGGCAGTCAGGCTACCTCTGGCGAGCACATGGAGGGCTGTGCGGCCCCCCAAAGAAATGCCACACCATGACTGACCCACCGCCAAACCGGTCATGCTGGAGGATGTTGCAGGCAGCAGAACGTTCTCCACGGCATCTCCAGACTCTGTCACGTCTGTCACATGTGCTCAGAGTGAACCTGCTTTCATCTGTGAAGAGCACAGGGCGCCAGTGGTGAATTTGCCAATCTTGGTGTTCTCTGGCATATGCCAAACGTCCTGCACGGTGTTGGGCTGTAAGCACAACCCCCACCTGTGGACGCCGGGCCCTCATAAAACCCTCATGGAGTCTGTTTCTGACCGTTTGAGCAGACACATGCACATTTGTGGCCTGCTGGAGGTCATTTTGCAGGGCTCTGGCAGTGGTCCTCCTGCTCCTCCTTGCACAAAGGCGGAGGTAGCGGTCCTGCTGCTGGGTTGTTGCCCTCCTACTGCCTCCTCCACGTCTCCTGATGTACTGGCCTGTCTCCTGGTAGCGCATCCATGCTCTGGACACTACGCTGACAGACACAGCAAACCTTCTTGCCACAGCTCGCATTGATGTGCCATCCTGGATGAGCTGCACTACCTGAGCCACTTGTGTGGGTTGTAGACTCCGTCTCATGCTACCACTAGAGTGAAAGCACCGCCAGCATTCAAAAGTGACCAAAACATCAGCCAGGAAGCATAGGAACTGAGAAGTGGTCTGTGGTCACCACCTGCGGAACCACTCCTTTATTGGGGGTGTCTTGCTAATTGCCTATAATTTCCACCAGTTGTCTATTCCATTTGCACAACAGCATGTGAAACGTATTGTCAATCAGTGTTGCTTCCTAAGTGGACAGTTTGATTTCACAGAAGTGTGATTGACTTGGAGTTACATTGTGTTGTTTAAGTGTTCCCTTTATTTTTTTGAGCAGTGTATATTGAAACTAATTTCACACATAAGAGATGTGGCTAAACACAAGTTTATTGTTTAGGTGAGAGACAGAATAACAACAAAAAAATCCAGAAAAACGCATGTCAAAAATGTTATTAAATGATTAGCATTTTAATGAAGGAAATAAGTATTTGACCCTTCTGCAAAACATGACTTAGTACTTGGTGGCAAAACCCTTGTTGGCAATCACAGAGGTCAGATGTTTCTTGTAGTTGGCCACCAGGTTTGCACACATCTCAGGAGGGATTTTGTCCCACTCCTCTTTGCAGATCTTCTCCAAGTCATTAAGGTTTCGAGGCTGACGTTTGGCAATTCGAACCTTCAGCTCCTTCCACAGATTTTCTATGGGATTAAGGTCTGGAGACTGGCTAGGCCACTCCAGGACCTTAATGTGCTTCTTCTTGAGCCACTTCTTTTTTTGCCTTGGCCGTGTTTTTTGGGTCATTGTCATGCTGGAATACCCATCCACGACCCATTTTCAATGCCCTGGCTGAGGGACGGAGGTTCTCACCCAAGATTTGACGGTACATGGCCCCATCCATCGTCCCTTTGATGCGGTGAAGTTGTCCTGTCCCCTTAGCAGAAAAACACCCCCTTAGCATAATGTTTCCACCTCCATGTTTGACGGTGGAGATGGTGTTCTTTGGGTCATAGGCAGCATTCCTCCTCCTCCAAACACGGCGAGATGAGTTGATGTCAAAGAGCTCCATTTTGGTCTCATCTGACCACAACACTTTCACCAGTTGTCCTCTGAGTCATTCACATGTTCATTGGCAAACTTCAAACGGGCATGTATATGTATTCTGGAGCAGGGGGACCTTGCGGGCGCTGCAGGATTTCAGTCCTTCACGGCGTAGTGTGTTACCAATTGTTTTCTTGGTGACTATGGTCCCAGCTGCCTTGAGATCATTGACAAGATCCTCCCATGTAGTTCTGGGCTGATTCCTCACCGTTCTCATGATCATTGCAACTCCACGAGGTGAGATCTTGCATGGAGCCCCAGGCTGAGGGATATTGACAGTTCTTTTGTGTTTCTTCCATTTGCGAATAATCGCACCAAATGTTGTCACCTTCTCACCAAGCTGCTTGGCGATGGTCTTGTAGCCCATTCCAGCCTTGTGTAGATCTACAATCTTGTCCCTGACATCCTTGGAGAGCTCTTTGGTCTTGGCCATGGGGGAGAGTTTGGAATCTGATTGATTGATTGCTTCTGTGGACAGATGTATTTTATACAGGTAACAAGCTGCGGTTAGGAGCACTCCCTTTAAGAGTGTGCTCCTAATCTCAGCTCGTTACCTGTATAAAAGACACCTAGGAGCCAGAAATCTTTCTGATTGAGAGGGGGTCAAATACTTATTTCCCTCATTAAAATGCAAATCAATTTATAACATTTCTGACCTGCGTTTTTCTGGATATTTTTGTTGTTATTCTGTCTCTCACTGTTCAAATAAACCTACCATTAAAATTATAGACTGATCCTTTCTTCGTCAGTGGGCAAACGTACAAAATCAGCAGGGGATCAAATACTTTTTTCCCCCACTGTATATGAAAAAACAACAAGCCACTAAAAACACAGCATTTGAAGTGTAAAATAAATTGTATGCCTTTGTTACAAATTGCATTCCTTTGCTGCAGCTGGCTAAAAACAGAGCAGCATGACTTTCCCTTAATGCACATACAGAAATAACATCAACAACATGTATGCCAGTCTTTCCTGATTGAGGATTGACGAAAGATGAACTGCTTCTCTTGTTGTTTTACTGTAATGGAAATTCCAGATAATCAGCATAACCAAATAATATTAATCTCAGAAACACATATATACCCCACAAGACATGCCACCAGGGTTCTCTTCACAGTCCCCAAGTCCCCAAAAAATTCTATGCAACGCACGGTGTTATACAGGCTATGACCACATTGAACTCTCTTCCATCTCCAATTACTCAAGCAAACAGCAAAATTACCTTTAAAAAAATATTTCATGGAATGGTAGGGACTGTGAGAGGACACACGCACAAACAAATGCACACAGACACTAACACACACACACACACACACACCATTTTTTGTTTGTACTATTATTATATATTTTTTGTATTGTTTGTATATCATTATATGTTAAATTTGTGTGACTGTCCTTGTCTATCTGTATTTTGTTCATTGTCATGTGTTTTGTTAATCCCAGAAAGAATAGCTGCTGCTTTGGCAAAAATGAATGGGGATCCAAATAAACCAATAATATTCAAAAGAGAATTAAACTCCTCCATAATAACACAGAAATCATGGTAAATAGTTTTTTGTTGTTGTCAGTAACTAGTTGCTTGAGAAAGCCCTACAATTTCAGAAGTATCAACTAAAGGGTTTTTTCACGACTTCCGCCAAAGTCGGCTCCCCTCCTTGTTCGGGCGCGTTCGGCGGTCGACGTCACCGGCCTTCTAGTCATCGCCGCTCCATTTTTCATTGTTCCATTTGTTTTGTCTTGTTCCCCGCACACCTGGTTTACATTCCCTAATCACACTGCATATATATATTCCTCTGTTCCCCCCCATTGCTTTGTGTGGAATTGTTTTGTTTTGTGTTTGTTGTATTCCGCCAGTCTGGTTTTTCACCCTGGGGATTGCCTGTACCCTATTTGGGGAATTATTGGTGAACCTTATTGTTATATTGTTGACGGTATTTTGCGCTTGTCACTTTTGCCGGTTGGTTTGAGTTGTAGCTGTTTGCGCCCGTCTGTTTGTTGCTCTTGGCTAATAAAGTCGCCTGATCACCTATTCTCTGCTCTCCTGCACTTGACTCAAATGACCAGCAGTGAAAACCCTGACAGGTTTGACACCTGTGTTGGTGCTTTTAGGGTTAAAAACCCTTTGTTAGGAATAGAAAAAATAGGAATAGACCAAAATAAAGATGTTAAAAAAAACGTAAGTGTGTGTTTGGCTCTTTCTCCCCTCAAAGACATCACGTCCACCCTCCAACTCCTGTCAACCCACAGAGAAAGAGGCAACAGCAACAATGAGAGAGTAAAGGACTGTCTCCTATAATGTGTTAATATTGACACCCGTGCTCATTTATAATTAAAGCTAGCAACCTAATGACAATGACCCCAAGCATACTTCCAAAGCTGTGGAAAAATGGCTTAAGGACAACAAGTCAAGGTATTGGAGTGGCCATCACAAAGCCCTGACCTCAATCCTATAGAAAATTTGTGGGCACAGCTGAAAAAGTGTGTGCGAGCAAGGAGGCCTACAAACCTGAATGTTACACCAGCTCTGTCAGGAGGAATGGGACAAAAGTCACCCAACTTATTGTGGGAAGCTTGTGGAAGGCTATCAGAAATGTTTGACCCAAGGTAAACAATTTAAAGGCAATGCTACCAAATACTAATTGAGTGTATGTAAACTGCAGACCCACTGGGAATGTGATGAAAGAAATAAAAGCTGAACTAAATCACACTCTACTATTATTCTGACATTTCACATTCTTAAAATAAAGTGATGCAAATTGACCTAAGAAAGATATTTTTTACTAGGATTAAATGTCAGGAATTGTGAAAAACTGAGTTTAAATGTATTTGGCTAAGGTGTATGTAAACTTCCGACTTCAACTGTATTTATGATATGTTTACCTTTAAATCTCACTGATTATTGGTGGATTATAAGGGCACAAGGCGAGACCAAATGTAGACACAGGAGGCAGATGGTTGAGCGCCGATATGTATTATAACAAAAGGGTAGGCAAAAGGCAGGTCGGGGACAGGCGAGAGTTCATAAACCAGGTCTGAGTCCAAACAGTACCAGGCAATAGGCAGGCTCGAGGACAGGACAGTACAAGGGGAGAGGTAGGCGCGAGGTCAGAACAGGCAGCGTGCAGGCGGATTCAGCGTCAGGATAGGCTAGGGTCAAAACCAGGAGGAAAAGGGAAAAACAGAGACTGGGGGAAGAATTGGAGCTAGGAAAACCGCTGGTTGACTTGGTAAAACAAGACGAACTGGCACAGAGAGACATTAAACACAGGGATAAATACACTGGGGACTAATGGGGAAACAGGTGACACCTGGAGGTGGGTGGAGATGTAACAGTATAGCTTCCGTCACTCTTCTCGCCCCTACCTGGGCTCGAACCAGGGACCCTCTGCACACATCAACATCTGCCTCCCACGAAGCCTCGTTACCCATCGCTCCACAAAAGCCACGGCCTTGCAGAGCAAGGGGAACAACTACTTCAAGGTCTCAGAGCGAGTGACGTCACCGATTGAAACACTACTGACGCGCACCCCGCTAACTAGCTAGCCATTTCACATCAGTTACACTCACCCCCTTTTCTGCAGCAACCAGTGATCCGGGTCAACAGCATCAATGTAACAGTATAGCTTCCATCCCTCTCCTCGCCTCAAACCAGAGACCCTTTGCACACATCAACAACTGCCTCCCACGAAGCATTGTTACCCATCGCTCCACTAAAGCCGCGGCCCTTGCAGAGCAAGGGGAACAATTACTTCAAGGTCTCAGAGCGAGTGACGTCACCGATTGAAACGCTATTAGCACGCACCCCGCTAACTAGCTAGCCATTTAACACCGGTTACAGAGACAATCACAAAGACAGGTGAAACAGATAAGGGCGTGACATGGATAAAGTACAAAACATGATCCATGCATGGTCATTGATTTTTACTTGCTTGCAAAACTTGATTTAGTGAGCACGAGCATGCTGTAAGCAAGCATGGCTACTGCAAACAATGGATGCAAACACTAATGTGAGGTAAGACCACTTTTCCAAATCTCTTTATTTAGCTTTCTAGGCTAAGCTTGGTTTTGTATTGTATTACTTGTGTTTGTAGACATTTAGTTGATTTAAATAGCTATCTCTTATACTAAGTAGCCTATGACGTGCAATATCAGTTGTAAAATGTTATGGGGAAAAAGGTGAACTCCATTAATTCATCTTCATTAGTGATCAGATTGTAGATGGGTCTACCATTTAGAGGCTGGTTTCAGACCATAGGCCAAGTCAGGGAAATGGATGAGGGGAAGGACCTGTATTAGTAGATTATAGGAAACTCTGTTGCAGTGAGTTTATTTTAGCAAAAATAGTACCTATTCAATATCAACGTGTGTGTGTAAATGAATGGATTTCTTGCTGAATTACTACGTTAATGATAGGTTGTTTATCCTTTGTTTTTCTTGTCCCACACCAGGCTTTATGGTGTGAACCTCTGTCAAACATTTCCTCTCAGCAACAAAAGAAATGTGAGCTGAGCTATCAATAATCACATCAGGAGGAAAGACAACCAGATATTTTCCATTGCACTATTAATTATCTGATTATGTAATGTTTTTATTAGCATAATGTCTCAATTACAAGCAGTAGGTTGCCCTTCTTTTATAAAGCTCCATTCCTCTGGAATCCTACAATCACTGCAGCGAGTGCAACTTCAACCATGTAAACAACAAACAAACAAGGGGAACAATGCCACAGTCCAAATGACTTTCTCTCCCTGTGTCTTCTTAATCTGTATTAATGAAAAATATCTCCCCCTTCTGTTTGAATCTTTCCACCTCCTGTCTCCTGATTCTACCTCTCCCTTCTCCTCATCCTGTTACTGGTTCTATCCTCTTCCTCCAGACGAAATCCTGTGTCCAGTGAACTCCGGTTGTCCACTCGACCCCAACCCCTCCTCCTATGTCTAACCACTAGCTGCTTTCTAAAACAATTCAGCGAGCAGGCCTTTCTAATCGACCTGGCCCGGGTATCCTGGAACGATATTGATCTCATCCCGTTAGTAGAGGATGCCTGGTTATTCTTTAAAAGTGCTTTCCTCAATATTCTTAAACAAACATGCCTGATTCAAAAAAAATTAAACTAAGAACAGATATAACCATTGGTTCACTCCAGACTTGACTGCCCTTGACCAGCACAAAAACATCCTGTGGCGTACTGCATTAGCATCAAATAGCCATCTCGATATGCAACTTTTCAGGGAAGTTAGGAACCAATATACACCGTCAGTTAGGAAAGCAAAGAGTAGCTTTTTAAAACAGAAATTTGCATCCTGTAGCACAAATTCCCAAAAGTTTTGGGAAACTATAAAGTCCATGGAGAATAAGAGCACCTCCTCCCAGCTGCCCACTGCACTGAGGATAGGAAACACTGTCACCACCGATAAATCTATGATAATCAAAAATTTCAATAAGCATTTCTCTACGGCCGGCCATGGTTTCCACCTGGCTACCCAGGCCAACAGCTCTGCACCCTCCACAGAAACTTGCCCAAGCACCCCCCCCCTCTCCTTCACCCAAATCCAGATAGCTGATGTTCTGAAAGAGCTGCAAAATGTGGACCCCTACAAATCAGCTGGGCTAGACAATCTTGACCCTCTCTTTCTAAAATTATCAGCCGCAATTGTTGCAACCCCTATTACTAGCCTGTTCAACCTCTTTCGTATCATCTGAGATCCCTAAGGATTTGAAAGCTGCCGCGGTCATCCCCCTCTTCAAAGGGGGAGACACTCTAGACCCAAACTGTCATAGACCTATATCCATCCTGCCCTGCCTTTCTAAAGTCTTTGAAAGCCAAGTGAACAAACAGATCACCGACCATTTCGAATCCCACCGTACCTTCTCCTCTATGCAATTCGGTTTCCGAGCTGGTCATGGGTGCACCTCAGCCACGCTCATGGTCGTAAACGATATAATAACTGCCATCGATAAAAGACAGTACTGTGCAGCCGTCTTCATTGACCTGGACAAGGCTTTCGACTGTCAATCACAGCATTCTTATCGGCAGACTCAATAGCCTTGGTTTCTCAAATTACTGCCTCACCTGGTTCACCAACTACTTCTCAGACAGAGTTCAGTGTGTTAAATTAGAGGGCCTGTTGTCCGGACCTCTGGTAGTCTCTATGGGTGTGCCACAGGGTTCAATTCTCAGGCCGACTCTTTTCTCTGTTTATATCAATAATGTCGCTCTTGCTGCTGGTGATTCTCTGATCCACCTCTACGCAGACGACACCATTCTGTATACATCTGGGGCTTCTTTGGACACTGTGTTAACCTGATATGGATAGGGGGCAATATTTTCACGGCCGGATGAAAAAACGTACCCGAATTAAACTGGTTACTACTCTTGCCCAGAAATGAGAATATGCATATTATCAGTAGATTTGGATAGGAAACACTCTGAAGTTTCTAAAACTGTTTGAATGGTGTCTGTGAGTATAACAGAACTCATATGGCAGGCAAAAACCTGAGAAAATTCCAAGCAGGAAGTGGAAAGTCTGAGAATTGTATTTCTTCTTTTGATTCTCTATCGAAACTACAGTATCTGTGCTGTTATGTTGCACTTTCTAAGGCTTCCATTGGCTGTCTAAAGCCTTCAGACAGTGGATTGAGCCTGCTCCTATCTCTGGGCAGAGTATAGGAGCTCAGTTACTGAGTGGTCTGCCTGAGGACAAAGAGATTGGATATGCGCGTTCCTGCGAGCACGCTGTCTTTTCTTTTCCTCCTTGATTGAATACACTATTGTCCGGTTGGAATATTATCGCAATTTTACGTAAAAAATACCATAAAAATTGATTTTAAACAGCGTTTGACATGCTTCTAAGTACGGTAATGGAACATTTAGACTTTTTGTTTCTCGAATTGCGCTCGCGTGTTACCCTTTGGATAGTGACCTGAATGCACGAACAAAACGGAGGTATTTGTACATAACTATGGATTATTTTGAACAAAAACAACATTTCTTGTGGAAGTAGCAGTCCTGGGAGTGCATTCTGACGATGATCAGCAAAGGTAATGCAATATTTCTAATACTAATTCTGAGTTTAGGTTGCCCCGAACTTGGCGGGTGTCTGAATAGCTCGCCGTGATGGCGAGCTAAGTACTCAGAATATTGAAAAATGTGCTTTCGCCGAAAAGCTATTTTAAAATCTGACACAGCGATTGCATAAAGGAGTTCTGTATCTATAATTCTTAAAGTAATTGTTATGTATTTTGTCAACGTTTATGATGAGTATTTTTGTAAATTCAGTTTTTGGTGGGAATACATTTTCTGAACATCACGCGCCAATGTAAAAAGCTGTTTTTGGATATAAATATGAACTTGATTGAACAAAACATACATGTATTGTATAACATAATGTCCTAGGAGTGTCATCTAATGAAGATCATCAAAGGTTAGTGCTTCATTTAGCTGTGTTTTTGGTTTTATTGGCAAATATGCTTGCTTGGAAAATGGCTGTGTGGTTATTTTGGCCTATGTACTCTCCTAACATAATCTAATGTTTTGCTTTCGTTGAAAAGCCTTTTTGAAATCGGACAACTTGGTTGGATTCAGGAGAGGTTTATCTTTCAAATGGTGTAAAATAGTCGTATGTTTGAAAAATTGAAATTATTGGATTTTTGAGGTTTTTGTATTTCGAGCCATGCGATCCCATTGGCTGTTGGCTAGGGGTTCCGCTGGCGGAACGGGGATCCGCTAGCGGAACGCCTAGATGTAAGAGGTTTTAAGAAACCTCCAGACGAGCTTCAATGCCATACAACACTCCTTCCTTGGCCTCCAACTGCTCTTAAATACTATTAAAACTAAATGCATGCACTTCACCCGATTGCTGCCCGCACCCGCCCGCCCGACTAGCATCACTACTCTGGATGGTTCAGACCTAGAATATGGGGACAACTACAAATACCTAGGTGTCTGGTTAAACTCTCCTTCCAGACCCCCATTAAGCATCTCCAATCCAAAATTAAATCTAGAATCTGCTTCTTATTTCGCAACAAAGCCTCCTTCACTCATGCTGCTAAACATACCCTTGTAAAACTGACTATCCTACCGATCCTTGACTTCGGCGATGTCATTTACAAAATAGCCTCCAACACTCTACTCGGCAAATTAGATGTAGTCTGTTACAGTGCCATTCGTTTTGTCACCAAAGGCGTGACCTGTATGCTCTCTTTAGCTGGCCCTCGCTTCATATTCGTCGCCAAACCCACTGGCTCCAGGTCATCTATAAGTCTTTGCTAGGTAAAGCACCGCCTTATCTCAGCTCACTGGTCACCATAGCAACACCCACACATAGCACGCGCTCCAGCAGGTATATTTCATTGGTCATCCCCAAAGCCAACTCCTCGTTTGGCCGCCTTTCCTTCCAGTTCTCTGCTGCCAATGACTGGAACGAATTGCAAAAATCACTGAAGCTGGAGACTTATTCTCCCTCTCTAACTTTAAGCGTCAGCTGTCAGAGCAGCTTGCCGATCACTGCACCTGTACACAGCCTATCTGTAAATAGGCCACCCAACTACCTCATCCCCATATTGTTATTTATTTTTTTCTCTTTTGCACCCCAGCATCTCTACTTGCACATCACTCCAGTGTTAACTTCTTTTGCATACTGGTTATTGTTCGGAATTTCGGATGACTGACGTGCCCAAAGTAAACTGCCTGTTAACTCAGGCCCAGAAGCGCTCAGGGCCAATGCTTATTATTTCGCCACTATGGCCTGTTTATTGCCTTACCTCCCTAATCTTACTACATTTGCACACAAGGTACATATACTTTTTCGATTGTGTTTTTGACTCTGTTTGTTTTTCCCATGTGTAACTCTGTTTTTGTCGAACTGCTTTGCTTTATCTTGGCCAGGTCGCAGTTGTAAATGAGAACTTGTTCTCAACTGGCCTACCTGGTTAAATAAAGTTGAAATAAAAATAAAAAATGATCTCCAACATCCACTGCTAGTCCTGCCCCTTCTCAAAAAACTAACACTTCTCAGACAGGTATCCTTTATTTTATATCTAAAACTTAATATAAAAACTATCAGTTAGAACAACACTGAACAAATCAGATTCAGTTGTTAACTAAACATACAATCCATTGTGCTATATCTTGAATTTCTTTTGCTCAGCTTCTAGACTGAGATTTTGTATCTCGGTCTAGCAGTGTAACACTAACCAGCGGACCGGAAGTAGAATGGAGCGTGTGCTCGCAAACATTGACATCCATGTAAAGTTATGATTTGAAGGGGGGGGGGGGTGATATCTAACAATTGTATTTAATTATTTCCTGCCCACCGCTCAGTGATGCAAACAACGCATTTCTTTTCAGAACTGTCCGCTGATCACGATATACCCTCCGACATGGTAAAAGCGTAGCAAAACTGGCACAGATACAGGTCGGTATATAAGTCACACGGTGGGTTTGTACAAAAGATTGCCTCTCTCTCTCTCAAGCTTTTCTCACTCTAGGTGTGACGCTTCATTCCTTTAGTAAACACGTACACACAGTTTTGTTTGGTTATTACTGCAGTGGGTTTATAACGTGTGGCCTGTCTGTGGTATTCATTTATTAGTGGATGACAGTTTGCGGTAATACCAGTCATTTCGGTTAGAAGGGAGCTCTTAAACTGAAAACCATTTTGAGTCTTATAGCACCTTAGTGTGCCTTGTCAGTGTTTTTGGCCAGTTAAGAGTTAGTAATTATTAGTTGGTCAAGCCGAAGATGGCGCCGGAGCATGTTACTTTGGAAATTGTATTAGGGCCCACTCTTTCCGGGGTCCTTATAAGGAATTAGTCTTATTCCATCCATTCAGTCATTTTTAATGCCCTAGTCATTAATGTGTTACTACTGTCACCTAGTGGTGCTTTAGTTTAAGCCCTTTACATGTAGTAACATGGTTATAGTGATGCCTTTTATAGTTTATATCGTAAGTAGTGTCATATAATGTCATTGTATTTCTATGTATGTTATCCTGATATTAATGGAACATGGTATTCTGCTCTCTCCTAAAGAAACCATACATTCACTCTTCTACACCCATAGTTATGGATCAGTGGTACACGCGTTTGCCTTTCTAGTGATCAACCCATAGCCCTGTACATACTCTGCCTGTTATATACTGTTATTTCTCCAAGTAACCTACAAGTCACCCGTTCACTGTGCCTTTCCATCATTACGTTCTGACTGACGCCCTGGAGGCGAACATGCCCAAACCAGCAATATTGCAGTCTTTAGCCCTTACAGGTGATGAACCTCACATTTTTCTCCTCCAATACATTTAAAAAACCAAAAATGTTTACAACATATTTCATATATCAGTAAATTCTAAGTGTTTATTATGTAAATTGTACGTCCTTTTTTTTTCAGATGGACTAAAGGATGTTAGTTATTTTAGCCACATCTGCTTGCTTGGCAGAGTGTCACTCTTCCATATAATAGCTGTGCATTTATTGGCTGAAATGAATGCCAATTTAATGAATCTCGTTTTGCTACCAGTATTAGCAAGTAGAACAGAGTCATCCACAGTAAGGGAAGGATCTAGTGGTACAGTCATATTAGTGACCTGTAACATCTGAATAATATCTTCCCAATAATTACCTAAATCAGGGCAGAACAAAAACATATGCATAATTGTGTCCACACCCGTGTTACACCTTGGGCATAACGTTTAATATTTATAATTGATCTTATACAGTCTCTTTGGTGTAAAGTAGACCCTATGTAAAATATTGAATTGCATTAACTTGTGCCTTGTGTCAAATTAAATACGTCTAAAAAGAGCTTTCCCCATTTCTCATCCTCGGAAATGAGACCAAGGTCATCATGTCACTTCATGCAAGCCTTCAGAGCTTCATCATTCCCCAACTGAGCTTGAAGACTAGAGTACATGTAAGAAATGAAACATTTTACCCCTTTCCTCTCCAGCCACAGTTTATCCATTTATAGGTTTACTCATGGGCTGAATTCTACCTCCTTGCTGAGTGGCAATATAAAGCCTAACCTGTATGTACTTGAAGAAATGAGTTTGAGGTAACTGAAAATGTGATGCCAGTTGTTGAAAGGATAGTAGGTCACCTTCTCTATACAGATGATCAAATGTTTTAATTCCTTTGTTGAACCAAGAAAATGTAATAGCATCTCTCAGGAGATTGGGTAAGACGGGGTTATTATAGAAAGGTTTTTGTTCATATATAGATCTATGCCCTTCTGTTTATTTAGACTTCAATCAATATATGTAAAGTGTTTTTAATTAAAGGGTTGTTTATGAGACCTAGCACAGCTTTAGGTGGGCTAATATAAGGTATAGATGCCAATGAGACAGCGGAAAGACACTCTTCCTCTGTCTCCAAGAGGGTGAATGGTATTTTGCCATACCCACACAGCCTTTAAGGTCAACGGCATCATGAGCGTTACCCAATACAAGGACTTTTTTACCAAAAATCTGGTTGGCTCTGCCAGGAGGCTGAAAATTAGCTGCAAGTGGATCTTCCAGCAAAGCAATAACCCCAAGCACAGAATCCACAAATAAATTGTTAATTGGCCACAAAATAAAACAATTACTTGAAACAAATTGAAAACATGATATTTGAATTGAAGATGACAATCCATAACAAGGATCTGGAATGATTCTGTAAGAAATGGTCTAAGATCCTTCCCAATGTGTTCGCCAACGCATAATACATTTTAGAAAAAGGCCCCTACCTTTTCGAGAAGAAAATATTACTTGTTAAACAAAATCTCCTTCTCTGAGCAATTGTATTAGTATAAACTAATATATTAACATAAAATAGCATACAAGTATTCACACTTTTTCAACAATATGTTGTTACAAAGTGGGATTAAAATTGATTGAATTGTACTTTTTTGTCAATCTACACAAAATACTCTGTCAAAGTTGAAGGCAAATTATAATATTTGTAAAGAAAATTTTGAAAATTAAACACATATCTTGATTAGATAAGTATTCAACCCCCTGAGTCAATACATGTTAGAATCACCTTTGGAAGCGATTAGAGTGATTAGTGCTGTGAGTCTTTCTGGATAAGTCTCTAAGAGCTTTGCAAACCTGGATTGTACAATATTTCAAATATTTTTTGTCATTCTTCAAGCTCTGTCAAGTTGGTTGTTGATCATTGCTAGACAACCATTTTGAAGTCTTGCCATAGATTTTCAAGCCGATTTAAGTCAAAACTGTAACGATGCCACTCAGGAAACTGTAATGTTGTCTTGGTAAGCAACTCCAGTGTATATTTGGCCTTGTTTTTAGGTTATTGTCCTGCTGAAAGGTGAATTTGTCTCCAGTGTCTGTTGGTAAGCAGACTGAACGAAATTTTCCTGTAGGATTTTGCCTGTGATTATCTCTATTCCGTTTTTCTTTATATCATAAAAATGTCCCTAGTCCTTGTCGATGACAAGCATATGCATAACATGACACACACGACTCCATTCTTGAAAATATGAAGAGTGGTACTCAGGGATGTGTTGTGTTGGATTTTACCCCAAACATAACGCTTTGTTTTCAGGATATAAAGTTCATTTCTTTACCACATTTCTTGCAGTTTTACTTTACTGCCTTATTGCAAGCAGGATGCATCTTTTGGAATATTTTTATTCTGTGCAAGCCTCCTTCTTTTTACTCTGTCAATTAGGTTAGTTTAGAGCCCCACAGTGAAGGTGTCATGATACCCATAAAACCTAGCGGTCAAACAGGGAAATAGTTCCAATCATAAATCTCTCTAATACAAGGTGATTTTTATCAATATATTCATCTCTATTTACTCTCAGATTTGAAAATGCTAATTAGCATCAAAGTAGAAAACCCTGCAAGCTCCTGCACGTCATCTCTAGTTGACACCTATTGTGTCAATTTAAAACTTGAACTAGACACTTCACAGAATTGTCGATTTAAAGACATTTAGCCAATTTAGTCATTACTAAATGTAGCTAACATTAGATAGTTAATCGAGAGATTATTACCTTTGCCTTGATTTGGCAGTCTAATACAGATCGTTATTGCATTTGTAGTTGTTTATGATATCCACATTAGCCTCTAAATACCATTTCATTGGGGGGGGGTTTCTAGTGACATTTATTTGAATAGATCCATAACAATGAGCTAATGAGGCGCCTGCCATAGAAAATATGCTCACTTATCAGGACACTGTTGTTCATAGGAGCTAGCCGATAACACAATCACTTTAAACTGAAGCTGGAAAGACTGCAAACTAGTTGCACTTCGTTTCGTTTGACCTTTTTCAATGTACATTTCGTGGTATATATCCATAAAAAGGATGCCAGCTGATACATGATTTATAGGCATTTTAACGTCATAGATTTAGCCGGTGATAACTTGTGGAATAGACACTGTCTGGAATGTGGTTTTAACCAATCAGCGTTCAGGATTAGACCCACCCGTTGTATAATGTGGAGTAACTACAATGTTGTTGATCCATCCTCAGTTTTCTCCTATCACAGCCATTAAACTGTAACTGTTTTAAAGTCACCATTGGCCTCATTGTGAAATCACTGAGTGGTTTCCTTCCTCTCCGGTAGGAAGGATGCCTGTATATTTGTAGTGACTGGGTGTATTGATACACCATACAAAGTGTAATTAGGAACTTCACCATGCTCAAAGGGATAGTCAATGTCTGCTTTTGTAATTTGTTATTGGCATTTTATTAGGTTCCCCATTAGCTGATGCAAAAGCAGCAGCTACACTTCCTGGGGTCCACACAAAACATGAAACATAATACAGAATGACATAATACAGAACATCAATAAACAATAACAGCTCAAGGACAGAACTACATCATTTTATTTTAAAGGCACATATAGCCTACATGTCAGTGCATACACACAAACGATCTAGGTCAAATAGGGGAGAGGCGTTGTGCCACGAGGTGTTGCTTTATCTGTTTTTTGAAACCAGGTTTGCTGTTTATTTGAGCAATATGAGATGGAAGGAAGTTCCATGCAATAAGGGCTCTATATAATACTGTATGCGTTCTTGAATTTGTTCTGGATTTGGGGACTGTGAAAAGACCCCTGGTGGCATGTCTGGTGGGATAAGTGTGTGTGTCATAGCTGTGTGTAAATTGACTATACAAACTTTTTGGGATTTTCAACACATTGTTTTTTTATAAAAGGAAATGATGCAGTCAGTCACTCCTCAACTCTTAGCCATGAGAGACTGGCATTCATAGTATTTATTTCAGCCCTCTGGTTACAATTAAGAGCAAAACGTGCCGCTCTGTTCTGGGCCAGCTGCAGCTTAACTAGGTCTTTCCTTGCAGCACTGGACCACACGACCAGACAATAATCAAGATTAGACAAAACTTGAGCCTGCAGAACTGGCTTTTTGGAGTGTGGTGTCAAAAAAAAGAGCATCTCTTTATTACAGCTAGACCTCTCCCCATCTTTACAACCATTGCATCTATATGTTTTGACCATGACAGTTTACAATCTAAGGTAAAGCCAAGTAATTTAGTATCCTCAACTTGTTCAACAGCCACACCATTCATTACCAGATTCAGCTGAGGTCTAGCACTTAACCTGTTGGGTCTAGGGGGCAGCATTTGCACGTCTGGATAAAAAAAATGTACCCGATTTAATCTGGTTACTAATCCTACCCAGTAACTAGAATATGCATATACTTATTATATATGGATAGAAAACACTCTAAAGTTTCCAAAACTGTTTGAATGGTGTCTGTGAGTATAACAGAACTCATTTGGCAGGCAAAACCCTGAGACATTTTCTGACAGGAAGTGGATACCTGATGTGTTGTATTGACTTTAAACCTATCCCATTGAAAAACACAGGGGTTTAGGAATATTTTGGCACTTCCTATTGCTTCCACTAGATGTCACCAGCCTTTACAAAGTGTTTTGAGTCTTCTGGAGGGAGATCTGACCGAACAAGAGCCATGGAACGGTGATGTCCCATTAGACACCTGGCGCGCTAGTTCATGTTGGGTACCCTCGTTCCAATACGTTATAAAAGAGTATGCATTCGTCCACCTTGAATATTATTCATGTTCTGGTTAAAAAAGGCCCTAATGATTTATGCTATACAACGTTTGACATGTTTGAACGAACGGAAATATATTTTTTCCCCTCGTTCATGACGAGAAGTCCGGCTGGCTTACATCATGTGCTAACGAGACGGAGATTTTTGGACATAAATGATGAGCTTTTTTGAACAAAACTACATTCGTTATGGACCTGTGATACCTGGAAGTGACATCTGATGAAGAGAATCAAAGGTAATGGATTATTTACATAGTATTTTCGATTTTAGATCTCCCCAACATGACGTCTAGTCTGTATCGCAACGCGTATTTTTCTGGGCGCAGTGCTCAGATTATTGCAAAGTGTGATTTCCCAGTAAGGTTATTTTTAAATCTGGCAAGTTGATTGCGTTCAAGAGATGTAAATCTATAATTCTTTAAATGACAATATAATATTTTACCAATGTTTTCTAATTTTAATTATTTAATTTCTGACGCTGACTTGACTGCCGGTTATTGGAGGGAAACGATTTCCTCAACATCAATGCCATAGTAAAACGCTGTTTTTGGATATAAATATGAACTTGATAGAACTAAAAATGCATGCATTGTCTAACATAATGTCCTAGGAGTGTCATCTGATGGAGATTGTAAAAGGTTAGTGCATCATTTTAGCTGGTTTTATGGTTTTGGTGACCCTGTCTTTGACTTGACAAAACATTACACACAACTCTTGTAAATGTACTGTCCTAACATACTCTAAATTTATGCTTTCGCCGTAAAACCTTTTTGAAATCGTAAAACGTGGTTAGATTAAGGAGATGTTTATCTTTCAAATGGTGTAACATAGTTGTATTTTTGAAAAATTTGAATTTTGACATTTATTTGGATTCAAATTTGCCGCTCTTGAAATGCACCTGCTGTTGATGGAGTGCACCACGGGTGGCACGCTAGCGTCCCACATAGCCCCAAGAGGTTAAGGAATGATTTGTACCAAATGCAATGCTCTTAGTTTTAGAGATGTTCAGGACCAGTTTATTACTGGCCACCCATTCCGAAACAGACTGCAACTCTTTGTTAAGGGTTTCAGTTACTTCAGTGACAACCATTAGCTGTGGTTGCTGAAGCGTATGGTTGAATCATCAGCATACATGCACACTCTTGCTTTGTGTAATGCCAGCGGCAGGTCATTGGTAAAAATAGAAAAGAGTAGAGGGCCTAGAGAGCTACCCTGCGGTACACCACACTTTACATGTTTCACATTAAAGAATCTTCCATTAAAGAAAACCCTTTGAGTTATATTAGATAGATAACTCTGAATCTACATTATGACAGAGGTTGAACATGAAGCACATACTGTACATATTTTCAACAGCAGGTTTTGGTCAATAATATCAAAGGCTGCACTGAAATCTACAGCTCCCACAATCTAGGCTCAGATTTAAAATATGACAGATAGGAAAACCTCCCTGAACTTTGTGGTTAAATCTGTGTTTGAAATTCACTGCCTGACCGAGGGACCTTACAGATAATTCATTGTATGTGTGGGGTATATAGATGAGGTAGTCATTCAGAAATCATGTTAAACACTATTATTGCACACAGAGTGAGTCCATGAAACGTATTATGTGGCTTGTTTAGGCTTGCCATAACAAAGGGGTTAAATACTTATTGACCTAAGACATTTTAGCTTTTCATCTTTCATTCATTTGTAAACATTTCAAAAAACATAATTCCACTTTGACATTATAGGGTATTGTGTGTAGGCCAGTCACACAACATCTCAATTGAATCAATTTTAAATTAAAGCTGTAACACAACAAAATGTGGAAAAAGTCAAGAGGTTTGAATACTTTCTGAAGGCAATGTAGCTCAGAATTTGAGCTATTTATGTCACGCCTGCTCCCGCTCTCCCTCCCTGGCACTCGAGGGCACCAGGCTGCCCAGCATTACGCACTCCTGCCACCATCATTATGCACACCTGCTTCCCTCTGCACGCGCATCAGCAATTAATTGGACTCAATCACCTGTGTTGTTACCTCCCCTATATCTGCCTGTTCCCCAGCTCTGTTCCCCGCTTCTGCATTAAATGTCGTATGCCGTTGTGTTACCCGGTTCTGACGGTGTTCCTGTCCTGTTCTACGTCTGTGTAATATTAAATGTTCACTCTCCGCACATGCTTCTCTACTCCAGCGTCAGTTCTTACAATTTATTTTATACAGTAATTTTTGCTCATCTTTATTAAGGGTGTCAATATTTTCAGACCCCACAATACATGATGTACAGGCCCAGTGCAGTGACACATCATTATCTGAAGTTGGCCAATGTTGGCAATTTATTCCTTAATTAATGAGTGTGAAGTTTTGAATCCTATTAGCTAGCCAATGTGATTCCACTGCACTGTAGGTACCCCAAAACAAACCTACTTGAGCACGTATGGCTTGACAACAAGAAACTTATAACTTGGTTCAATGCCACATACTATGTGGAAAAAGTTAGTGCTAATAAGTGCTGCTCTA
Source organism: Salmo salar (assembly GCF_965601325.2). Taxonomy (NCBI): domain Eukaryota; kingdom Metazoa; phylum Chordata; class Actinopteri; order Salmoniformes; family Salmonidae; genus Salmo; species Salmo salar. The sequence continues at coordinate 11,966,028 of NC_138318.1, read as the reverse complement.
TTCAAGACATAGGTTTTGTGTGTCTCAAATTAATTAACCCTGTCTGTGTGTACGTACACATAATCCCTGAAAGCATCTGAGATTTTGTCCCACGGGACCAGAGTCAATAAGGAACTCTGCTCTTCAGGACCGTCTGTTTGATAACTCATGAACTGCAACCTCCCACACTGTGAGCAAAATTACTTGAATTTATCTCTCAGATAGATAACTGAGGAAATACTGGTATCATTTCAACTGGAATTCTCATCTGTCTATCCTTTTGTGACTTGGGTCTGGAAAGGAGGAAGAAGCTTTTTATCAGCACAAATGTTATTTCTCTTTTTTCTTCCTTCTTCTTCCTACTATTGCCGTTGTTAGTTCATACAACTATAAGATATGGACCACTGGCTGTGCTGGATGTGATATTTGAGAAAATGCTCCTCTCTGACAACATAATGATTGATCGCAGTTAGCGGACTGTAAGATGCAAAGGTAATTACAGAGTCAAACAATTCAATTTGAAAAGAAAATGTCAACCTGATAACTGCCATGCTGTGTGGATGTGCTGACCAAGCAATGCGCTGGCTTAGAGTATGAAGACAATCAAAGTGGTTTCAAATTTTGAAATAGAATTTCCTCAATGTATTTTAAACGTAACTGTTAAAAGGCTGCACAGGGAACTATGAATGCAGCAAACCTGTATCAAGGGAACGGAGAAATAAAAGCTTCATTTCACATTAGTTTCACTTCTGATTTAATAAGGGATACAGGGTAACTTTTGCACTATTGGTGGTCTCAATTATTACTGGTAAATTAATTTGAATGCAATCAATCACATTTTCTTAATTTCGTTAAGAACAAATTTGTGCTTTTGTTCATAGCATCTCATGTCAGATCTATTGCTGTAACTAATGAAGAAGTCTAAATGAATTTGGTCGTTAATGGGTGTTAACAGACTTGCATAGGCTACACAAGGCAGGCCTGTAAATGGGTGTTACCTTGAGCGTTTTGAGTTCTGTATGGTTCAGAAAGCGAGTTGTGCAATAAGAGAATGCAGAGGGCTCAGACTTTGCTCGGGGATCTGCTCGACAAATATCACACCTCAGTGTCGTGTTTGCTCTGAGATTTGCCTCTGATTAAACTCCATAAACCCCACTGCCTGTCTGGGCTCTCTTTAATATGAAAGACGATGCATTCAATAATGTCTGAGCTGTCGTCAAAGAAAAGCACCGGCACATTCAGTACTGTACCGAGCAAACAGATAAAAGGACCGTGGAAGACATATCCATAGTTCTGTAAAAGCCTAGCTACCACTTTTAAATCTATTCTGACAAGTGTTGTATGGTCCTGTTTGACAGATAAAAGTATAATGTATGCATAAGACAAGCAATTTAACGTGCCGAGCCTGATATCTCGAGGAGATCAGTGTTGATTTACAGCAGTATTACTGCGGTGGGAGTGAGAGGAATCCTGAAGATACTGTCAGATGTTTTAGAGAAGAGAAAACAGTGGTGTATGAGAGAGAGAACACGACTCGTAAAACTTCTATAGAGTAAGCTTAGAGAAGAGCCAGGTAATAGATTTGCTTGTGTCATCTGGTGTCACACAAGCAGCTACAGTTGAAGACGGAAGTTTACAAACACTTAGGTTGGAGTCATTAAAACTCCTTTTTCAACCACTCCACAAATTTCTTGTTCACAAACTATAGTTTTGGCAGGTCAGTTAGGACATCTACATTCTACATCTGCATGACATAAGTAATTTTTCCAACAATTGTTTACAGACAGATTATTTCACTTATAATTCACTGTATCACAATTCCAGTGGGTCTGAAGTTTACAGATACTAAGTTGACTGTGCCTGTAAACAGCTTGGAAAATTCCAGAAAATGATAAACGACATAATTTTTGTCAATTGGAGGTGTACCTGTGGATGTATTTCAAGGCCTACCTTCAAACTCAGTGCTTCTTTGCTTGACATCATGGGAAAATCAAAAGAAATCAGCCAAGATCTCAGAAAACAAATTGTCGACCTCCACAAATCTGGTTCATCCTTGGGAGCAATTTCCAAATGCCTGAAGGTACCACATTCATCTGTACAAACAATAATACACAAGTTTAAACACCATGGGACCATGCAGCGTTCATACCGCTCAGGAAGGAGACACATTCTGTCTCTTAGAGGTGAACGTACTTTGGTTCGAAAAGTGCAAATCAATCCCTGAACAACAGCAAAGGACCTTGTGAAGATGCTGGAGGAAACAGGTACAAAAGTATCTATATCCACAGTAAAACGAGTCCTATATCGACATAACCTGAATGAAGAAGCCACTGCTCCAAAACCGCCATAAATAAGCCAGACTACGGTTTGCAAATGCACATGAGGACAAAGATGGTACTTTTTGGAGAAATGTCCTCTGGTCTGATGAACAAAAAATAGAACTGTTTGGCCATAATGACCATCGTTATGTTTGGAGGAAAAATGGGGAGGCTTGCAAGCCGAAGAACAACATCCCAACCGTGAAGCATGGGGGTGGCAGCATCATGTTGTGGGGGTGCTTTGCTGCAGGAAGGACTGGTGCACATCACAAAATAGATGGATTCATAAGGAAGGAATAGTATGTGGATATAGTGAAGCAACATCTCAAGACATCAGTCAGGAAGTTAAAGCTTGGTCGCAAATGGGTTTTCCAAATGAACAATGACCCCAAGCATACTTTCAAAGTTGTGGCAAAATGTCTTAAGGACAACAAAGTCAAGGTATTGGAGTGGCCATCACAAAGCCCTGACCTCAATCCCATAGAAAATGTGTGGGCAGAACTGAATAAGTGTGTGCGAGCAAGGAGGCCTACGAACCTGACTCAGTTACACCAGCTCTGTCAGGAGGAATGGGCCAAATTCACCCAACTTATTGTGGGAAGCTTGTGGAAGCCTACCCGAAACATTTGACCCAAGTTAAACAATTTAAAGGCAATGCTACCAAACAGTAATTGAGTGTATGTAAATGTCAAACCCACTAGGAATGTGATGAAAGAAATAAAATCTGAAATAAATCATTCTCTCTACTATTATTCTGACATTTCACATTCATAAAATAAAGTGGTGAACCTACTGACCTAAGACAGGGCGGCAGGTAGCCTAGTGATTAGAGTTTTGGACTAGTAACCGAAAGGTTGCAAGATCGAATCCCTCAGCTGACAAGGTAAAAATCTGTTGTTCTGCCCCCGAACAAGGCAGGTAAATCACTGTTCCTAGGCCGTCATAGAAAATAAGAATTTATTCTTAACTGACTTGCCTAGTTAAATAAAGGTAAAAAAAGACAGGGAGTTTTTACTAGGATTAAATGTCAGGAATTGTGAAAAACTGAGTTTAAATGTATTTGGCTAAGGTGTATGTAAACTTCCGACTTCAACTGTATATAGTTCATTCTGTGGTCTTGGGTGATTTTGGGAAGCTCTGTAATATTTCGAAACACGTTGATTTATTTTATGTTTTTTTTTAGATCTGATTACGTGTACTAGCTTTCACAGCACTACTCCATGGGTTCTTCTGCTGCGCGGCATGAACAAACACAGGCGGCATGTCATTGGATGATACATCTCTGTGTCCCAAACATTTACGATCTACCTAGAAAATGAAGGATGTATTTGAACTTCTGTACTTTCCCTTGTAGTGTTGGCAAGGCATGCCTTGGATTGAACTTGAATATTCAATAAGTGCCACGTCTAATGCAATCTTTAAAAACTGTGAACATCCATATACAGTGGCAAGAAAAAGTTTGTGAACCCTTTTGGAATTACCTGGATTTCTGCATAAATTGTTCATCAAATTTGATCTGATCTTCATCTAAGTCACAACAATAGGCAAACATAGTGTGCTTAAACTAATAACACACAAATTATTGTATTTTTCTTGTCTATATTGAATACATCATTTAAACATTCACAGTGTAGGTTGTTGGAAAAAGTATGTGAACCCCTAGTCTAATGACTTCTCCAAAAGCTAATCGGAGTCAGGAGTCAGCTAACCTGGAGTCCAATCAATGAAACAAGATTGGAGATGTTGGTTAGAGCTGCCTTTCCTATAAAAACACGCCGAAAATTTGAATTTTCTACTCACAAGAAGCATTGCCTGATGTGAACCATGCCTCGAACAAAAGAGATCTCAGAAGACCTAAGATTAAGAATTGTTGACTTGCATATAGCTGGAAAGGTTTACAAAAGTATCTCTAAAAGCCAATGTCCATCAGGCCACGGTAAGACAAATTGTCTGTAAAACGAGAAATTTCAGCACTTTTGCTACTCTCCCTATGAGTGCCTGTCCTGCAAAGTTGACTGCAAGAGCACAGCGCAGAATGCTCAATGAGGTTAAGAAGAATCCTAGAGTGTCAGCTAAAGACTAACAGAGATCTCTGGAACATGCTAACATCTCTGTTGACAAGTCTACAATGCGTAAAACACTAAACAAGAATGGTGTTCATGGGAAAGCACGACGGAAGAATCCACTGCTGTCCAAAACAAACATTGCTGCACGTCTTAAGTTTGCAAAATGAACTTGGATGTTCCACAGCGCTACTGACAAAATATTATGTGGACAGATGAAACTACAGTTGAGTTGTTTTGGAAGGAACACACAACACTGTGTGTGGAGGAAAAAAAGGCACAGCACACCAACATCAAAACCTCATCCCAACTGTAAAGTATTGTGGAGGGAGCATCATGGTTTGGAGCTGCTTTGCTGCCTCAGGGCCTGGACTGCTTGCTATCATTGACGTAAAAATGAATTCCCAAGTTTATCAAGACATTTTGCAGGAGAATGTCAAGCTATTGTCTGCCAATTGAAGCTCAACAGAAGTTGGGTGATGCAATAGGACAACGACCCAAAATACAGAAGTAAATTAACAACAGAATGGCTTCAACAGAAGAAAATACGCCTTCTGAAGTGGCCCAGTCAGAGTTCTAATCTCATCCCGATTGAAATGCTGTGGCATGACCTCGAGAGCAGTTCACACAAGACATCCCAAGAATATTGCTGAACTGAAACAGTTTTGTAAAAAGGAATGGTCCAAAATTCCTCCTGATTTTTGTGCAGGTCTGATCCGCAACTACAAAAAATGTTTGGTTGAGGTTATTGCTGCCAAAGAAGGGTCAACCAGTTATTAAATCCAAGGGTTCACATACTTTTTCCATCCTGCACTGTGAATGTTTACACAGTGTGTTCAGTAAAGACATGAAAACGTATAATTGTTTGTGTGTTATTAGTTTAAGCAGACTGTGTTTGTCAAATTTTATAACCAATTTATGCAGAAATACAGAAATGACATTGTATTAATATAGACCAGGTAGGTGTAATCCACTTCACAGTGAGTATATACAACTCCAAGGTCTAACCCTATTCTCCACTGTCCCTGAGACTATACCGAGAGTGGGTGGTTGTCATAATGCCATAATGCGTCTGTCTGCTGAATAACAGCCAACCTTGAGAGGGTGAGGTCATTGGAGCTCACCTCCCCCTTTACCTCCTGTTGATGCTGGACCAGTAAGCGAGGTCAGAGGTCAGACACCAGCGGAGTTGCTACCTGTGTGCACACGGGACCAGGGTTACCATGTAAACAGCTTACCATGTAAGAAGCAGGAATACCTATTATATTTATGCTATTGATGAGACTGAGGAGCAAGAGAGGCCATGGTGTTGTTATTGAATGTGAGCAGTTATTGAAAAACCAATGGATATGAGTCATTGAGCAATTTTAAAGGGAGTGAGAGAGCTTGTAAGAGTAAGACAGACACATGTTGTTCCGGTACAAAAGGTGATGTGTCAGGGATCAAATATATAGTCTGTGAGTGAGTTTCAGCAATGAGTATGCTACCTGGTATTTTGACAGTTTAAAATGTCGGTCTATTATTTGTTCATTTCACATATTTTCTACATTTCAAGATACAGTAAAAACATGATATTAGTACAGGAAACTATCTTTAACCATAAGGGGCAAAATTATTGTCATTTAACAACTTGTGGAGCAGGGTAAACTTTCGTCCATGTTGCTTTATCTGCAGTATGCAACCTAAACCGTGAAGGGAGATGGAGATCTCTTCATCACTGCAGAATGGATGGCTTCATAATTCTATAGGCAGTTGATGGAGGGATGGAGGGACGAAAGGAGCAAGGAAAGAAGGAAGGGAGGAGGGAGGGTGACATCTACAGCACTCGGTGTCACAGGAAGGCCAAGAAGATCATCAAGGGTCATCAAGGACCTCAGCCACCCGAGTCACGGCCTGTTCACCCCGCTACCATCTAGAAGGAGATGGTACAGGTGCATCAAAGCTGGGCACCAAGAGACATAATCTGTTTATCAATCTCCAGGCCATCAAACTGTTAAACATATTACCTCAATTACCTCAACTAAACTGTACCCCGCACATTGACTCGGTACCGGTACCCCCTGTATATAGCCTTGTAATTGTTATTTTATTGAATTGTTATTCCTAAATGTTTTACTTTAGTTTATTTAGTAAATCTTTTTCTTAACTCTTATTTTTCTTAGAACTGCATTGTTGGTTAAGGGATTGTAAGTAAGCCTTTCACAGTAAGGTTGTATTCGGCTCATGGGACAAATAGAATTTAAAAAAATTTGGACCACAAGCCGGCCTCCGCCCTGTACCCTGCCCTGAACCTTATTTTAGTTTATTTATTATTAACCTGTTTGGGATAGGGGGCAGTATTTTCACGGTCGGATGAAAAAACGTACCCGATTTAAACTGGTTACTACTCTTGCCCAGAAATGAGAATATGCATATTATTAGTAGATTTGGATAGAAAACACTCCAAAGTTTCTAAAACTGTTTGAATGGTGTCTGTGAGTATAACAGAACTCATATGGCAGGCAAAAACCTGAGAAGATTCCAAGCAGGAAGTGGCCTGTCTGCGAATTTGTAGTCCTTCTTTTGCTTCTCTATCGAAACTACAGTATCTGAGCTGTCACGTGGCACTTTCTAAGGCTTCCATTGGCTCTCTAAAGCGTTCAGAAAGTGGATTGAGGCGTCTTCTGTCTCTGGGCAGAGTATGGTAGCTCAGTTTGTCAGTGGACTGCCTGGTGACTAAGAGATTGTAGATGCGCGTCCACGAGACCATGCTGTTTTTTCTTTTCGTCTTTCAATGAATACACTGTTGTCCAGTTGGAATATTATCGCTATTTTATGAGAAAAATACCATAAAAAATTATTTTAAACAGCGTTTGACATGCTTCTAAGTACGGTAAAGGAACATTTTGAATTTTTTTGTCTCGATATGCGCTCGCGCATTACCCTTTGGATAGTGACCTGAACGCATGAACAAAACGGAGGTATTTGGACATAACTATGGATTATTTGGAACAAAAACAACATTTCTTGTGGGAGTAGCACTCCTGGGAGTGCATTCTGACGAAGATCATACCATTTTTCTAATAGTAATTCTGAGTTTAGTGAGCCCCGAAGTTGGCGGGTGTCTGAATAGCTAGCCGTGATGGCTAAGCTATGTACTCAGAATATTGCAAAATGTGCTTTCGCCGAAAAGCTATTTTAAAATCTGACATAGCGATTGCATAAAGGAGTTCTGTATCTATAATTCTTAAAATAATTATGTATTTTGTCAGCGTTTATGATGAGTAATTTAGTAAATTCACCGGAAGTATGCTAGTTCTGAACATCACATGCCAATGTAAAAAGCTGTTTTTGGATATAAATATGAACTTGATTGAACAAAACATGCATGTATTGTATAACATAATGTCCTAGGAGAGTCATCTGATGAAGATCATCAAAGGTTAGTGCTTCATTTAGCTGTGTTTGGGGTTTTTGTGACATATATGCTTGCTTGGAAAATGGCTGTGTGATTATTTTTGTCTATGTACTCTCCTAACATAATCTAATGTTTTGCTTTCGCTGTAAAGCCTTTTTGAAATCGGAATGTGGTTACATCAAGGAGAAGTGTATCTTTAAAATGGTGTAAAATAGTCTGTTTGAGAAAGTTGAATTATGACATTTTGTTGTCTTTGAATTTGCCGCCCTGATATTTCACTGGCTGTGTCCCGCAGGTGCTAGCGTCCCACGTAGCCCATAGAGGTTAAAGCACTTCATGATGACAGAAGTGAGTGCTACGGGGCGATAATCATTTAGTTCAGTTACCTTTGCTTTCTTGGGTACAGGAACAATGGTGGACATCTTGAAGCAAGTGGGGACAGCAGACTGGGATAGGGAGAGATTGAATATGTCCGTAAACACTTCAGTAAGGTTTGGTCTGCACATGATCTTAGCCTGTTGGGTCTAGGGGGCAGCATTTGCACGTCTGGATAAAGTAAATGTACCCGATTTAATCTGGTTACTAATCCTACCCAGTAACTAGAATATGCATATACTTATTATATATGGATAGAAAACACTCTAAAGTTTCTAAAACTGTTTGAATGGTGTCTGTGAGTATAACAGAACTCATTTGGCAGGCAAAACCCTGAGACATTTTCTGACAGGAAGTGGATACCTGATGTGTTGTATTGACTTTAAACCTATCCCATTGAAAAACACAGGGGCTTAGGAATATTTTGGCACTTCCTATTGCTTCCACTAGATGTCACCAGCCTTTACAAAGTGTTTTGAGTCTTCTGGAGGGAGATCTGACCGAACAAGAGCCATGGAACGATGATGTCCCATTAGACACCTGGCGCGCGAGTTCATGTTGGGTACCCTCGTTCCAATACGTTATAAAAGAGTATGCATTCGTCCACCTTGAATATTATTCATGTTCTGGTTAAAAAAGGCCCTAATGATTTATGCTATACAACGTTTGACATGTTTGAACGAACGGAAATATATTTTTTCCCCTCGTTCATGACGAGAAGTCCGGCTGGCTTACATCATGTGCTAACGAGACGGAGATTTTTGGACATAAATGATGAGCTTTTTTGAACAAAACTACATTCGTTATGGACCTGTGATACCTGGAAGTGACATCTGATGAAGAGAATCAAAGGTAATGGATTATTTACATAGTATTTTCGATTTTAGATCTCCCCAACATGACGTCTAGTCTGTATCGCAACGCGTATTTTTCTGGGCGCAGTGCTCAGATTATTGCAAAGTGTGATTTCCCAGTAAGGTTATTTTTAAATCTGGCAAGTTGATTGAGTTCAAGAGATGTAAATCTATAATTCTTTAAATGACAATATAATATTTCACCAATGTTTTCTAATTTTAATTATTTAATTTGTGACGCTGACTTGACTGCCGGTTATTGGAGGGAAACGATTTCCTCAACATCAATGCCATAGTAAAACGCTGTTTTTGGATATAAATATGAACTTGATAGAACTAAAAATGCATGCATTGTCTAACATAATGTCCTAGGAGTGTCATCTGATGGAGATTGTAAAAGGTTAGTGCATCATTTTAGCTGGTTTTATGGTTTTGGTGACCCTGTCTTTGACTTGACAAAACATTACACACAACTCTTGTAAATGTACTGTCCTAACATACTCTAAATTTATGCTTTCGCCGTAAAACCTTTTTGAAATCGTAAAACGTGGTTAGATTAAGGAGATGTTTATCTTTCAAATGGTGTAAAATAGTTGTATTTTTGAAAAATTTGAATTTTGACATTTATTTGGATTCAAATTTGCCGCTCTTGAAATGCACCTGCTGTTGATGGAGTGCACCACGGGTGGCACGCTAGCGTCCCACCTAGCCCCAAGAGGTTAGGAGGCGGATAGGGATGCCATTTGGGCCGGCAGCCTTGCGAGGGTTAACACGCTTAAATGTCTTACTGGCATTGGCCACGGAGAACGAGAGACCACTGTCCTTGGGAGCGGCCTGCGTTATCCTCCAAGCGGCTGGTTTCCCCTTTGTAATCCGTGATTGTCTGTAGACCCTGCCACATATATCTTGTGTCTGAGACAGAGAATTGCGACTCCACTTTGTCTCTGTACTGATGTTTTGCCTGTTTGAATGCTTTATGCAGGGAAAAACTACACTGCTTGTATTTTGCCATATTCACAGTCCCCTTGCCATGGTTATATGCAGTAGTTCGCACTTTCAGATTTGTGAGAATGCTGCCATCTATCCACGGTTTCTGGTTTGGGTAGGTTTCAATAATCACCATGGGAACAATGTCCCTTATCCACTTCCTGATGAACCCAGTCACCGTGTCCGTGTAAACGTCAGTGTTATTCTGAGGCTACACAAAACATATCTCTGTCCGCATAATCAAAACATCTTGAAGCATGGATTCCGATTGGTCAGACCAGCGTTGAATAGACCTTAGCATGGTTAATTCCTGTTTGAGTTTCTGCCTATAGGAAGGGAGGAGCAAAATTTAGTTTTGATCTGATTTCCAGAAGGGAGGGCGGGGGAGGGCCTTGTAGGCATTTCGATAAGGCAAGTTGCAGTGGTCTAGTGTTTTTCCTAAGTGAGTACTACAGTCAATGTGTTGATAAATCTTTGGTAGCGTTTTCCTCAAAAATACTTTGCTAAAATCCCCAGTTACAATAAATGCAGACTTGAGGTTCTGTATGTTATCACAATCACATCATGAGTAGGTAATCATGAAACATACACCATCGTCTTTCTTCTTCCCAGAGCGTTCTTTATTCCTGTCTGCACTATGAACTGAGAACCCAGCTGGCTGTATGGACCGGGACAGTATATCCCGAGAGAGCCATGATTCTGTAAAACAGAGTATGTTACAGTCTCTGATGTCTCTCTGGAAGGAGATCCTCGCCCTGAGCTCATCTACTTTATTGTCCAGAGACTGAACATTAACAAGTAATATACTCGGAAGCGGTGGATGGTGTGCCAGCCTCCCGAGTCGGATAAGAACACTCCGAATACCTTGTATTCCTGGTCATAATGCTCGTGAGTTACCGCCGCTCTGAATTCCAAAAGTTATTTCCGGCTGTATGTAATAACACAAAAAATGTTCTGGGATAGTAATGTAAGACATAACACACACAAAAGAAAATACTGCAAAGTTGCTTAGGAGCTAGAAGCAGAGCTGCCATGTCTGTCGGAGTCATCTTGCCATCTAGTATTGCTAGGTGTCACGACTGTCGTAGGAATGAGCGGACCAAAGTGCAGAGTGTGTGTCGTTCCACATTTTATTTATACTGTGAAACTATGCAATACATAAATAAACTGAATGACAAAAAACAACAAACCGTGATGCAGAGGTGAAACATACACTTCTCAAAATTAATCTCCCACAAACCCAGGTGGGACAAACACCAACTTAAATATGACCTCCAATTAGAGACAATGATGACCAGCTGCCTCTAATTGGAGATCATCTCAAACAAAGCCCAACATAGAAATACAAAAACTAGAACAACCCAACATAGAAATACAAAACTAGAACATAACAACATAGAAAAACTAACCTAGAAAACCCCCTTGTCACGCCCTGACCTATTCTACCATAGAAATAACAACTTACTATGGTCAGGACGTGACAGACCCCCCCCCCCCCCCCAAAGGTGCAGACTCCGAATGCAACTAAACAACAAAAGAAAACAAATAAAAGGGAGGGTAGGGAGGGTGACAAGTGTCTATGGTGGCTCTGGTGCAGTACACAGAACCTTATTATCCTACGGATCCTCCAGCAGAGGAGGCGCCTCCGGTTCAGGGTGTAACCCCCGCTATGCCCGCTGATCCCTCTGCTTCTGTATCACCGGACCGTGGATCGTCGTCGGAGGAACCGGACTGTAGATCATCGCCGGAGGTTCTGTACTGCGGACCGCCGCCGGAGGTTCAGGGCTGCGGGCCGCCGCCGGAGGTTCCGGGCTGCGGGCCGTCTCAGGAGGTTCCGGGCTGCGGGCCGTCTCAGGAGGGTCCGGACTGCAGGCCGTCTCAGGAGGTTCCGGACTGGGAACTGTCGCTGGAAGCTTTGGACTGGGAACTGACGCCGGAAGCTCTGGACTGGGAATGCTCACTGGAGGCCTGATGCTTGGGGCTGGCACAGGTGGCGCCAGACTAGTAACACGCAACTCAGGGCGAGTGCGGGGAGCAGGAACAGGACACCCCGGACTGGGCAGGAGCACTGGAGTCCTGATGCATGGGGCTGGCACAGGTGGCGCCAGACTGGTAACACGCACCTCAGGGCAAGTGCGAGGAGCAGGCACAGGGCGTACCAGGCTTGATAGACTCACTGGAGGCCGGGTACGTGGGGCAGGCACAGGATATACTGGGCCGTGGAGGCGCATTGGAGGTCTCGAGCGTATAGCTGGCACAACCCGTCCTGGCTGGATGCTTACTTTCGCCCGGCAAACGCGGGGAGCTGGCACAGGATGAACTGGGCTGTGAATACGCACTGGCGACACAGTGCGCAGCGCCGGTGCAGGATATCCTGGACCGAGAAGGCGAACTGGAGACCAGGAGCGCTGAGCTGGCACCACCCTTCCTGGCTGAATGCTCAACCTAGCTTGGCAAATGTGGGGCGCGGGCACAGATAGCACCGGACTGTGTATGCGCACTGGTGACACAGTGCACATCACCGCATAACACGGTGCTTGCTTCTTCACTCGCTCCCCACGGTAAGCACGGGGAGTTGGCTCAGGTCTCCAACCTGACTCTGCCCATCTCCCCGTGGGCCCAATTTTTGGGGAGGGCTGCCTCTCGCACTTGCCTCGTGGTTGGTATAGTGCCTCGTAGTATCGCCGCTCCGCTCTTGCTGACTCGATTTCCTCTTTAGGACAGCGATACTCCCCAGCCTGCCTCCAGGGTCCTTTCCCGTCCAATATCTCCTCCCGAGTCCATTTGTCCTGCTGATCACACTGCTTGGTCCTTTGGTGGTGGGAGATTCTGTCACGACTGTCGTAGGAATGAGCGGACCAAAGTGCAGCGCGTGTGTCATTCCACATTTTATTTATACTGTGAAACTATGCAATACATAAATAAACTGAATGACAAAAAACAACAAACCGTGATGCAGAGGTGAAACATACACTTCTCAAAATTAATCTCCCACAAACCCAGGTGGGACAAACACCAACTTAAATATGACCTCCAATTAGAGACAATGATGACCTGCTGCCTCTAATTGGAGATCATCTCAAACAAAGCCAAACATAGAAATACAAAAACTAGAACAACCCAACATAGAAATACAAAACTAGAACATAACAACATAGAAAAACTAACCTAGAAAACCCCCCTGTCACGCCCTGACCTATTCTAACATAGAAAATAACAACTTACTATGGTCAGGACGTGACACTAGGTATTATTACTGCACTTTTGGAGCTAGAAACACAAACATTTCATTGCACCTGCTATAACATCTCAAGTCTGTGTACTGGACAAATTGAAGAGGGAGAGGGAAGACGTAGTGATTGAAACAGGAGGTCTCTCCAGGGAGTAACACTCACTGCAACAGTGTGAAAAGCTCATAGACACACATGAATAATTTGAAGCAGATCTTTTAAAAACAGAAGTGAAAACCAATTTCCCTTTTTGTCCATATGGAACAGAGGGGAGGGGATAAGGGAAAGTCTCTGTGTCCGTTGTTATTAAAAGTGGATCTGCCCTCATTCAGACTAGGGCTGAACCGTAGGACGGGAGGGAGATGGACTATTATCGGTTGTTGTCATTCACCACGGCTCTGTGTATCACTGGGGGGAAATTGAGGTTGAGGAGGCCTATGCTACACTGTCATAACAACATCCATGTAAACGCTGATAGGGGAGTTGTTGATGTCGATGTGACATTTCTGCATAGATTTTGCATTTCACTAGGATTACACCAATGGCTACTCCTATTGATAACTATTTTGTTTGTTTTGATACAGTGATTATACATAGTCAGAAAAAAAACATAAAAAAGGTGTGCATTAGGCTGAAAATAACGCACCTTGTATACAGTTGCTACTGATTGTCAATGATAATTCAAAGTATACAGGTGTAGGATCTTAATTTGATCACACTTTTGTGGCTGATTTACATAAATTCACTGAATACTCACACTAACACATGGTTATATTAACAGTATTGCACTTTTCATGTAGCCTACTTTTGTCCAGCTAATAGCTTAAGCACTAATCAAACACCATTATGAAATAATCCAGGGATGGGCAACTCCAGTCCTCGGGAGCCAGAGTGGTGTCCCACTTCCACCCCCCCCCCCCCCCCCCCCCCCGTTCCTAGCTAGCACACCTGATTAAAGTGATTGCATTCTAAATTGCATTCTAAACTGAATGAAAACGTGATTATAAGAGTCAGGTGTGTTGGCTGGGGCTGGGGCAAAACTGTGACAGCAATTAACATCCTTTATCTGTAGCTAGTTGTTGGCACAGAAAAAACAAACATATCCCTTGGCTCTTTGGCTCATAAATAGCTTCTTTGATGAGAGGTTCCTGCCAGCGTTTGTTGCTACACCCCGGCAAACTCACTGACCGATGCCAAACCAAAACGCACAACTTTGAGGCAAGGTCATTGATCCTTGCCCATTGAAATATTGAATAAACATTATGGGGAAAGAACTGCAGTGCCGTCGGTTGCCATAGTAACAGGCTAAATGTGCTTTGACTGAGTTATTTTCAGTATGAACTCTTCTGTATCACAAGCAAGTCACAGTAATGTACTATATGGTAAACCCTGTAATTGTTGAACCTATGTCATGGTTCATGTTTGATTAATTCATCAATGTGTCAGTCAGTCACGTATTGGAGCACACATTCAATAGCTTGGTTTATTTATGGTGAATAAATGAAAAAACATTGGATTGCAAGACCGAGAATCAAGTACAAGTAATACATCAATCCAGATGATGCATGTTTAACTTCATTATACAACTCTTAGATGCAGAGAACATTCTACACAACTGGTAACTAACTACCTTGTACCAAATGTCAGTGTAGTGCTATGCACTGTCAGACCAGTCAGTCAGTGTTCAAAGGGAATGGATGATCCCCCCAGCATGCCTGGATATGTTATGGCTGCTGCTTCACACTCACAGGATAAACAGGTCAAGGTATAGCAGCCCAGAAATCGACACAGGGAAACGACTAAATCATCGACTGGCACTCAGCTAAAGGGGAAACTCTATTGATTTGTATCTTGTTTTTTCTCAAGATGATGGACGTCTCGAGGACATGCGATGAGCAGTCGGTTCCTTTCCTTTCCCCACGTTTTGATTTACAGAACACTGACGTCGATGGTGGTGTGTGTGTGTGTGTGTGTGTGTGTGTGTGTGTGTGTGTGTGTGTGTGTGTGTGTGTGTGTGTGTGTGTGTGTGTGTGTGTGTGTGTGTACGTGGTTGGTGGGGGTTGTGGGGGGTGAGAGATTGAGTTACTGGTGGTTTCTCTTCTTTCCAAGTGAAGCGAGTGAATAAATTATTCTGTTCATTGTGCTACTGATTCATAGAATTCTTGTTCAACACAATATACTTCCCACCTCCGTTGACGCGCTTCCCAACCAATGCACAGCTCTGCGTCATACTGTACACACCAACCTGCAAGAAAGGGAAGCCTACTATCAAAACTTCTGAATAATATCTTATAGATATAGAATGCAGCTTTAATAAAGGTGTGATGCAGAAGCCTATGCCATAAAAGCGTCAATATACGTAGGCTCGGCTTGCTCCTAGCAGAACTCGGCTAGGTGAAGTGAACATCTGTTCTGGCATATTCTCTTCAGGAACGAACCCTTTTTTTCAATTTTTGCCTAAAATGACATACCCAAATCTAACTGCCTGTAACTCAGGCCCTGAAGGAAGGATATGCATATTCTTGGTACCATTTGAAAGGAAACACGTTGAACTTTGTGGAAATATGAAAGGAATGTAGGAGAATATAACACAATAGACCTGGTAAAAGATAATACAAAAAAAAAAACAATCGTTCTTATGTATTTTTTTCTACCATCATCTTTGAAACGCAAAAGAAAGGCCATCATGTATCATTCCAGCCCAGCTGCAATTTAGATTTTGACCACTAGATGGCAGCAGTGTATGTACATCGTTTTAGACCGATCCAATGAACCATTGCATTTCTGTTCAAAAAGTTGTATCAAGACTGCCTAAATGTGCCTAATTGGTGTAACGGCTGTCTTCTGTAGAAATGGACCAAGGCGCAGCAGGTATGTGAATACTCATCTTTAATAAAATAAAGGAGTAGAACATCCACTTAACAATTCAAACAATATATAAGACAGGAACAGTTTTGCAGGCACACAACACGCAGTGCAAAAACAACTACCCACAAAACCAAGTGACAAACATACTCCTACATATATGACTCCCAATCAGGAACAACGATCCCCAGCTGTTCCTGATCAGGAGTCACAAGACCAACACAGAACAATCACACACACAAGACTGCCACGTCCTGACCCCAAAACTACAACAACAGCTCCATCTGCTGGTCAGGACGTGACAATTGGTTTATTAAAAGCTTTTCATGTTCAAAATGGTGCACTCTCCTCAAACAATAGCATGGTATACTTTCACTGTAATAGCTACTGTAAATTGGACAGTGCAGTTAGATTAACAAGAATTTAAGCTTTCTGCCAATATCAGATATGTCTATGTCCTGGGAAATGTTCTTGTTACATGCTAATCGCATTAGCCTACGTTAGTTCAACATCCCGCAGGGGACCCACCGATCCGGAAGAAGTAAATAAGAGACAAAATGACTGTTTATTCCTTTTGAGACACCATAGCAACAGGTACACTTCCTCAAAATAGTCTAAATTAATCTAAGATACTGTAACTCAAGAAATCTGTAAAAAAAGAAATACGCTTTTGCAGAGAAAGTCTTAGTTGTGCAATTTTACATCTATCTAAGATGTGTGGTGTAGTATTTCTCAAGATTAAAAAGGTGCATGAAAACTAGTCGTTTGTGTTGAATGTCAACAAACACTTAATTGAATAATCCTTAATCTTGACCAATCACCGGCGAAGGGGCGTAGACTTCGGCACCAGAACTTCGACAAGCCTCAAGCAAAAAATTGTGTGCTCTAACAGACATAAAATAAACTGCCGAATGCTGCCAAACCCCAAAATTAACAAAATCGTCACAAAATGTTGTCATATTACATGCACAAACTGTACAGTAAGCTTAAGCAGGGCTCTGAGAAAAACTTTTGCAAGATTTTATGACTACATGACAGCCTATAGCCCAGCAGAAAAGTCACTCTATCCTTGATTCCCATTAACTTGTCAGAATGACAAGCGAATGCCTAGTTGATGTGTAGTTGCCATACCTTTGTGAGATCTCTTCAACATTGATGATGCAGCTCCACTTCATATGTCGGAGGTGTCCAACCTGTTGTCATAGTCTGCTATTACTTGGGACAGGTATGTTGTTCTTTGTGGCAGCCTCACTCTCTTGTCAATAACCATTAACTGTTGGACATGTATGAGATGATGTAGGAAGTGTGAGATTGACAGGTATCTCTAAAGGAGAGCCGGTCAATATTCATTTGATATAGGCCCACTTCTCCATCTTTCTCACTCTCTATCGCTCTCCCTATCTCTACCATACCCTCAGTCCTGCTTTCGCTTCATGCACTCACTTGCTACCTCCCTCCCTTCATCCCTTCCTCCTCTCCTCTCCCCTTGTACTTGTTTCTCATCTGTCTGTCTTCAACAGCTTAAATCTAAGACTGCAGTATGCCACAATTGGGAGATCATTATGCAAAACAGTCTCCCTCAGCTGATGATCTGGCAGTGGGATGTGATTTGATACTCATGTATAAATGCGGGCATACCCTTACATTTATAGGTTACTCTTCTGCAATCTCTTGTCCAATATATTTTCATCTGCCTTAAAAAATAATGATATAGTTTAACTTTGATTCTTGGTTGAGATGAAGACGTGAATCCAACATATCAATTATACATTTGTATTCAAATTGGAATTAAATCCAGACTAAGTCAGTGGCACAAAATATATATCAAATGTTGATATTTGGTTGCATTGTCAATTAACCTGTTAGGGCTAGGGGGCAGTATTGACACGGCTGGATAAAAAACATACCCGATTTAATCTGGTTACCACTCCTACCCAGTAACTAGAATATGCATATACTTATTACATATGGCTAGAAAACACCCTAAAGTTTCTAAAACTGTTTGAATGGTGTCTGTGAGTATAACAGAACTCAAATGGCAGGTCAAAACCTGAGAGATTCCTTTACAGGAAGTGGCCTGTCTGACCATTTCTTGAACTTCTTTTCCATCTCCATCTTTTACTAAGGATCTCTGCTCTAACGTGACACTTCCTACGTCGTCCATAGGCGCTCAGAGCCCGGGAAAAACCTGAATGTCGTCATCCCAGCCCCAGGCTGAAACACATTATCGCCTTTCTCAAGTGGCC
Source organism: Salmo salar (assembly GCF_965601325.2). Lineage (NCBI taxonomy): Eukaryota > Metazoa > Chordata > Actinopteri > Salmoniformes > Salmonidae > Salmo > Salmo salar. The sequence continues at coordinate 11,947,714 of NC_138318.1, read as the reverse complement.
GATCAAGGGACTCTGGGGTTAGGCGCGTGACCTGACCGCCCCCGTCTTTGTGATTTTTTTCCTCTGTTTGCCGAAAAGGAGATTCCCGGTCGGAATATTATCGCTTTTCTACGAGAAAAATGTCATAAAAATTGATTTTAAACAGCGGTTGACATGCTTCGAAGTACGGTAATGGAATATTTAGAATTTTTTTGTCACGAATTGCGCCATGCGCGCGACCCTTCTTTACCATTTCGGATAGTGTCTGGAACGCACTAACAAAACGCCGCTATTCGGATATAACGATGGATTATTTTGGACCAAACCAACATTTGTTATTGAAGTAGCAGTCCTGGGAGTGCATTCTGACGAAGACAACAAAAGGTAATCAAACTTTTATAATAGTAAATATGATTATGGTGAGTGCTAAACTTGCCGGGTGTCTAAATAGCTAGCCCGTGATGCCTGGGCTATGTACTTAGAATATTGCAAAATGTGCTTTCACCAAAAAGCTATTTTAAAATCGGACATATCGAGTGCATAGAGGAGGTCTGTATCTATAAGTCTTAAAATAATTGTTATGCTTTTTGTGAACATTTATCGTGAGTAATTTAGTAAAATGTTAGCAAATTCCCCGGAAGTTTGCGGGGGGTATGCTAGTTCTGAACGTCACATGCTAATGTAAAAAGCTGGTTTTTGATATAAATATGAACTTGATTGAACAAAACATGCATGTATTGTATAACATAATGTCCTAGGGTTGTCATCTGATGAAGATGATCAAAGGTTAGTGCTGCATTTAGCTGTCTTCTGGGTTTTTGTGACATTATATGCTAGCTTGAAAAATGGGTGTCTGATTATTTCTGGCTTGGTACTCTGCTGACATAATCTAATGTTTTGCTTTCGTTGTAAAGCCTTTTTGAAATCGGACAGTGTGGTTAGATTAACGAGAGTCTTGTCTTTAAATAGCTGTAAAATAGTCATATGTTTGAGAAATTGAAGTAATAGGATTTTTAAGGTTTTGAAAATCGCGCCACAGGCTTCAAGTGGCTGTTACGTAGGTGGGACGAATTCGTCCCGCCTAGCCCAGAGAGGTTAAACACTATTCAATAATACTTCTGTAATACAGTAATGGGGAATGGAATGGCGCCATAGGGGATGGCTGCCGTAACCAACCGTCCTATTTTGTTTCTTTTTTCGCATTGTTTGTAACTTATTTTGTACATAATGTTGCTGCTACCGTCTCTTATGACCGAAAAGAGCTTCTGGACATCAGAACAGCGATTACTCACCTTGAACTGGATGAATCATTTTTCTTTAATAAGTCAGATGAGAGGAATTTACTCCAGACACCCTACAAGGCCCTCATCCCCATCAATCGCAGGAGAAAAAAAAACTGAGATATTGCGGAAGGAGATCCGGCGACGAGTGGCTAATCTGCCTTTGCAATCGGTGCTATTGGCCAACGTACAATCGCTGGATAATAAAGTGGGCAAACTACAAGCACGTATATCCTACTGACGGGACATAAACAACTGTAATATCTTATGTTTCACCGAGTCGTGGCTGAACAACATGAATAACATACAGCTGGCGGGTTATACACTGTATCGGCAGGATAGAACAGCAGCCTCTGGTAAGACAAGGGGTGGCGGTCTATGTATATTTATAAACAACAGCTGGTGCACGATACCTAAAGAAGTCTTGAGGTTTTGATCGCCTGAGGTAGAGTATCTCATGATAAGCTGTAAACTGATCACCAACAACGATGAGACAGCCTACAGGGACGAGGTCAGAGACCTGGCCGTGTGGTGCCAGGATTAACAACCTCTCCCTCAACGTGATCAAGACAAAGGAGATGATTGTGGACTACAGGAAAAGGAGGACCAAGCATGCCCCCATTCTCATCGACGGGACTGTAGTGGAGCAGGTTGAGAGTTTCAAGTTCCTTGGTGTCCACATCACCAACATAGTCCAAGCACATCAAGACAGTCGTGAAGAGGGAATGACAAAAACCTATTCCCCTCAGGAGACTGAAAAGATTTGGCATGGGTTCTCAATTCCTCAAAATGTTCTACAGCTGCACCATTGAGAGCATCCTGACTGGTTGCATCACTGCCTGGTGTCATGACGTTGCCCTCTTTGGACACTGCGAGCACCATCCCCCGACCTCTATACTTCTGACACCAGGCTCTGTAAGGCTCTCATAAATTCCTACGAGGAGACACGCTCCTCATGGCCCCAGTATAGAGAGAACAAAGGAGTTCTTCCACCTCACAGAACTGGAGAACCGAATGATATTCAGGTTCTGGAGAAGGTATAAAAGATTGGTGAAGAATCCATCTACGAATTGGTCCGTTTGGTACAATTTTGTGAAACTCATGAGAGACAATACTGCCACATTACCATAATCATGTTTATACAATAGCCTCAGCTATGAGACTTACATCGAAATGGTTGTATAAAATGAATGAATAAGGATGGAACTGTTTGTGAAATTGTGTAATGTGATTTTGAACTGTTTAATGAAGGAAACTCCAATTCCCTTTGGAGTCTTAACTAAGTCCTTGGGACACAGACAGGACCTGGCGTCATGAGACAGACTTTTTCTGCTCTTCCGAATAAAACCCCCACCTTGGTTTTCTATCATGAGACCGAGCTTACCTCAATTACGGGATGGCTAAAGGTTGGACACCAGCTTACCTTGATAACGAGAGGGCCAAGGTTTGACCATGCATTCCTCTTTCTGAACTTTAACCTGTTAGGGCTAGGGGGCAGTATTGACACGGCCGGATAAAAAACGTACCCGATTTCATCTGGTTACTACTCCTGCCCAGTAACTAGAATATGCATATAATTATTGGCTTTGGATAGAAAACACCCTAAAGTTTCTAAAACTGTTTGAATGGTGTCTGTGAGTATAACAGAACTCATATGGCAGGCAAAAACCTGAGAGGATTCTATATGGGAAGTGGCCTGTCTGACAAGCTGTTGTTCATCTGGGCTCTTTTTATTGAAGACTGAGGATCTTTGCTCTAACGTGACACTTCCTACGGCTCCCATAGGCTCTCAGAGCCCGGGAAAAAGCTGAACGATATCGAGGCAGCCTCTGGCTGAAGCACATTATTGCTTCTGGCAAGTGGCCGATCAGAGTACTATGGGCTTAGGCGCGTGCCCGAGTCGACCGAATGCTTTATTTTCTTTCGTCTGTTTTCCGGGTCGGAAAATTATCGCTTTTTTATGAGAAAAATGGCATAAAAATGGATTTAAACAGCGGTTGACATGCTTCGAAGTACGGTAATGGACGATTTAGCAATTATTTGTCACGAAATGCGCCATGCTCGTAACCCTTATTTACCCTTTCGGATAGTGTCTTGAACACACGAACAAAACGCCGCTATTTGGATATAACGATGGATTATTTTGAACCAAACCAACATTTGTTATTGAAGTAGAAGTCCTGGGAGTGCATTCTGACGAAGAACACCAAAGGTAATAACATTTTTCTTATAGTAAATCTGACTTTGGTGAGTGCTAAATTTGCTGGGTGTCTAAATAGCTAGCCCTGTGATGCCGGGCTATCTACTGAGAATATTGCAAAATGTGCTTTCCCCGAAAAGCTATTTTAAAATCGGACATATCGAGTGCATAGAGGAGTTCTGTATCTATAATTCTTAAAATAATTGTTATTCTTTTTGTGAACGTTTATCGTGAGTAATTTAGTAAATTCACCGGAGGTATGCTAGTTCTGAACGTCACATGCTAATGTAAAAAGCTGGTTTTTGATATAAATATGAACTTGATTGAACAAAACATGCATGTATTGTATAACATAATGTCCTAGGTGTGTCATCTGATGAAGATCATCAAAGGTTAGTGCTGCATTTAGCTGTCTTCTGGGTTTTTGTGACATTATATGCTAGCTTGAAAAATGGGTGTCTGATTATTTCTGGCTTGGTACTCTGCTGACATAATCTAATGTTTTGCTTTCGCTGTAAAGCCTTTTTGAAATTTTTGAGGAATTTGTAATTCGCGCCACGCCTATCATTGGATATTGGAGCAGGTGTTTCGCTATTATATCTAACATTTATAGATGAATATCTCTTGAGAACACCTGTCATACCAGATTTAAAAAAATAACTTTACTGGGTAATCACACTTTGCGATAAAAGGAGATGCGATACTCAGAAAATGAGCCTGGAAAACTAGCGCCGCGCCATCTTGGCACAATCGCAAGTCACATCTGATCTTGTATAATATTGTCAATAATCGCCTACCTTTAGTTGTCTTCATCAGAAAGCACTTCCAGGAATCCCAGGTCTACAACAGATGTATTTTCGGTCGAAAAATTCCATCCTTCATGTTCCATTAGCCTGCTGTTGGTAGCGTGTCTCCAAATGCTCCGACGTGCGCGGGACAGTAGTTTCGGAAAATGTACTTTTTTCCTCCACTAGGTTCGTTCAAACATGTCAAACGTTGTAAAACATTAATCTTCAGGGCCTGTAACACCAAGAGAGCCAATAAGATTCGACGGGGACGGTTGCAGAGTGTTTTAAAACTTTTCCAAAGGTGGGGGTAGACTGGGCCGCCGACGTCATAATGGTGATGGCCCATCCCCTGTGACCAATTACCAATGCGTCTCATTCACTGAGTTTCGACTGTATAAGGCTCAAACCACTGTGAAAAGTCTGGGGACATCTAGTGGAAGCAATAGGAAGTGCTCAGTGAACCATTGCTCACGGTGTGATTAATAGGCAAAGTGATGAAGTCGAGTCCACAATTCAGAATTCCACTTCCTGTTTCAATCGGTCTCGGGGTTTTGACTGCCATATGAGTTCTGTTATACTCACAGACACCATTCAAACAGTTTTAGAAACTTTAGGGTGTTTTCTATCCATATATAATAAGTATATGCATGTCCTAGCTTCTGAGTTATATTAGTAACCAGATTAAATCGGGTACGTTTTTTATCCAGCCGTGAAAATACTGCCCCCTAGCCATAAGAGGTTAAGCTATTACTTCAATTTTTTTAAAATATGACTATTTTAGGCCATTTTAAAGATAAGACTCTCGTTAATCTAACCACACTGTCCGATTTCAAAAAGGCTTTACAACGAAAGCAAAACATTAGATTATGTCAGCAGACTACCCAGCCAGAAATAATCAGACACACATTTTTCAAGCTAGCATATAATGTCACATAAACCCAAACCACAGCTAAATGTAGCACTAACCTTTGATGATCTTCATCAGATGACAACCCTAGGACATTATGTTATACAATACATGCATGTTTTGTTCAATCAAGTTCATATTTATATCAAAAACCAGCTTTTTACATTAGCATGTGACTAGCATGTGACTAGCATTCCCACCGAACACTGCCGGTGAATTTACTAAATTACTCACAAAAAAACGTTCACAAAAAGCATAACAATTATTTTAAGAATTATAGATACAGAACTCCTCTATGCACTCGATATGTCCGATTTTAAAATAGCTTTTCGGTGAAAGCACATTTTACAATATTCTCAGTAGATAGCCCGGCATCACAGGGCTAGCTATTTAGACACCCAGCAGGTTTAGCACTCATCAAAGTCAGATTTACTATAAGAAAAATGTTATTACCTTTGTTGTCTTCGTCAGAATGCACTCCCAGGACTTCTACTTCAATAACAAATGTTGGTTTGGTCCAAAATAATCCATCGTTATATCCTAACAGCGGCGTTTTGTTCGTGCGTTCTAGACACTATCCTAAAGGCTAAATAAGGGTGACTAGCATGGCGCAATTCGTGACAAAAGAATTCTAAATATTCCATTACCGTACTTCGAAGCATGTCAACCGCTGTTCAAAATCAATTTTTATGCAATTTTTCTCATAAAAAAGCGATAATATTCCGACCGGGAATCTGCGTTTAGATAAACAGACAAAGGAAAAGAAACCATTCGGTCGAAGCGGGCACGCGCCTAAGCCCATAGTACTCTGAGTGGCCACTTGCCAAAAGCGATAAAGTGTTTCAGCCAGAGCCTGCCTCGATATCGTTCAATGTTTTCCCGGGCTCTGAGACCCTATGGAAGACGTAGGAAGTGTCACGTTATTGCACAGATCCTGAGTCTTCAATAAAAAGAGCCAAGATGAAACACTACTTCTCAGACAGGCCACTTCCTGCTTGAAATCTTCTCAGGATTTGGCCTGCCATAGGAGTTCTGTTATACTCACAGACACCATTCAAACAGTTTTAGAAACTTTAGGGTGTTTTCTATCCAAAGCCAATAATTATATGCATATTCTAGTTACTGGGCAGGTGTAGTAACCAGATTAAATCGGGTACGTTTTTTATCCAGCCGTGCAAATACTGCCCCCTATCCCCAACAGGTTAAGATGGTGAGGAAATTACTTTTAAAGAACGACCAGGCATCCTCGACTGACGGGATGAGGTCAATATCCATCCAGGATGCCTGGGCCAGGTCGCTTAGAAGGGCCTGCTCGCAGAAGTGTTTTAGGGAGCATTTGACAGTGATGAGGGGTGGTCGTTTGACCGTGGACCCATAGTGGATGCAGGCAATGCGACAGTGATCACTGAGATCCTGATTGAAAACAGCAGAGGTGTATTTGGAGGGCAAATTGGTCAGGATAATATCTATGAGGGTGCCCATGTTTATGAAGTTAAAACATTATTGAAAGCAAGCTGGCTACATCAAATGATTAGCTAGCTAGCAAGCTAGTATCCAAGTGCATACCCTGTACTGATCCTAAATGCCGAAGGGCTAAGGTAGCTAACTTCCTCTGACATGCTACATCTACCCGTCAGCTTGTATTTAGCTTGCTACAGTATCATTCCCCTTTCATCTGTGGTATCATAGCTTGCATGGCTTGTTAGCTTTATCAAATAAAGTTGTATAACCAAAAGTTGCTACTAGCTAGCTAGTACCAGATATCTACTTATCTAATGTACTCACCAGAGGTGGAACCAAGTCATTGTTTTACAAGTCACAAGTAAGTCTCAAGTCAAGACCGTCAAGTATCAAGTCAAGTCTCAAGTCCTAAACCTTGAGTTTCAAGTCCTAAACAAGTCATAATGTGCTCTTCACCAAATGTATTACCATTTCATATTTTTAACAAGAGTAATAGTTTGTATATTACATTTACGCAAATCATGAATGCTTTTAAAAATATCTATTAATTTATTACTTTCCAAATAAACGTTATATTTCCATGGAAATAAATGGGTAGCCATGAGAAAGACCCCCCTCCCAATAGTGATCGACTATCGAGGATCGCTATGGGGCGCAATCGGGTGATGTAGGCTTGTACACAATCGCCCAATCTTAACACACACACACACACACACACACACACACACACACACACACACACACACACACACACACACACACACACACACACACACACACACACACACACACACACACACACACACACACACACACTCTCTCTCTCTCTCTCTCTCTCTCTCTCTGTGTGGTTACAGTAAGCTAACGTATATCAATGGTTTTAGGAACAGCAGTAACATCAGGCAGGATTTAGGCTACCAACTGCCTAGCCCGTTGTAGCTCAATCTTGGGTGCAATGATCACATTCCCCCACTGACTGACTGTGTGGAGGCTCATTGATTTAAGGTTATGTTAGCCTACGTGATACACAATTAAAGTAATAAAATATATAGCTGTCGGCTATATTAGCCACGACTTACCGTTCTTTGTGCAGCTTCAAACGTCGAACAAAGTTGGAAATTGTTGCGTCTCCGTCTGTAATTTTCTTCCCGCATGTTTTGCAAGTTGCAATCTGTTTTTTGTTGATACAGTGTCGTCTTTATATCCGAAAAGAATAATTTTAGGTATCATCTTTCCAAGGGCTCCATCTGAATTCACCCGCCGACGTTCCTCTGCACTGCCAAGCAAAACTTTTTCTCAGTGGGCACAATTTGATTGGCTGCTGTCCGATTCAAACTGTAATCCGTTAAATGAAGAATTAATGTGCTGCACACTTTTTTTAATAGCATCATTTTTAATATTTGGGCTTGGAGAGGGTATCAAGTCAGGTCGAGTCATAAGGCTCAAGTCCAAGTCAAGTCACGAGTCATTGGTGTTAAAGTCAAAGTTGAGTTGCAAGTCATAATATTTGTGACTCGAGTCTGACACAAGTCCAAGTCGTGTGAGTCGAGTCCACACCTCTGGTACTCACCAACACCAGTGGTTTGACGGTTGACAGGTAGCAGAAGTGACCATGTCGGATCTAATCCATTCCTGGCCATCTGGCAATATTCTTGAAATGAATTGAAAGTTTACACCAACTTTATGGAAGCCAACAAATGTTGGCTTGGACTTGACAACACATGTCCACATGGCAGCTGGGGGGGGGGGGGGGGGACCACAACGTGTTGTCTCTGGGCAATTGAGCATCATTGGAAAAAGTAGGCATGTAAGTAATCCATACCTAACCCTTCAAGAAGTCATGACGAACACACTTACCTAACTTTGAATTGGACGAGACTGACCTAATGACCACAACTATCCTATTTACACTCAGCATTACATTTTGACACTAGAATAAATGTTTCTGACTCATATCTATGCCACATAGGCTGTTTTCAAAAGGAGAAGTGGGTTTTCAAGGGCAGTTGACCTTTAAAATGAGTAACACATCCATGACCGCATTTTGAGGTTAGCCTACTATAAATGACTGCTTATGTAATCATAAAAAGCGTGCATTTTTCAAGATAACCTGTCGTAGGTCTTTGGAGATCCTCACAGAATCTTGAACCGCATTGATTACTTGCACAATGTACTTTTAATATAATCTCAACCGCAATCCAGGTCATTTGGTTGTGCTATTAGTTGAAGCACAATGCACAATGCTTCAACTAATAGTTGTTGTATAAATACAACATGTCTGACATTGTATTCCCATTTGAACTTTGTTGTGCTTTTACATGGTTGAAAGTGCAGTGATAACACATTTAGACGACAACCGAAAATCTGACATATTTTTTTCATTGGAATTTGGTTGTTTTTAGATGGTTGAAAGCATACAGTAGTGTTAACACGTTGGAAATTCTTCAAACTTATGGCTGTCTTTTTGAGCGGGGGATGAATGCGGTTCAAATCTCATTGATCAACATCTCAACCAAATATTACCCACATTTCCACGTTGAAATGACGTGGTGTGCCCAGTGGGATATTGGTCTTCAGGAGACCATACTGAGTCAGTGGTTCGAGATCCTCAGGTAGGAAAGCCTTACTTTGGCGTGTTGCCTGTCATTGCGTCACTGTTTCTTCTTTGTGCTCAGGCTCATCACACTTTAATCCATAGATCAATGGGATCTTATGGTCTCGTTTATAAGCTCGGTCAGATATTAGCACCAGAGGAAGCTATAGGCGAGATCACGCAGTGGGAATATACAGAGTATGTATGTCGAAGTGAATATCTGGAGCGTTAAACAGTCTTTGTTGATGTGGTGATGCACCTGTCTGGGACCTTAATGCACAGGGTGTAGTGCGCTTGCCCCATAACCATGGGATTTTTGGTTCAAGGCCCTGATATCACATACCCCTTTTCTGACTCCTCCAAGTAAGTATCCCAAGTACTTGCATCTGCTGCAGCCCATCCATAACTGTCCAACAAGGACAAATAAAGTTGTATTTTATTCAAAGCATGCCTCTCAATGAGAGACTGTATTCCACTCATAGCCTGAATGAGGTGTGTGCTGCGTAGCGTGCAGTGCCCCCGAGTAGCCGTACTTTATTGATAAGATTTCTCATCATTTTTGTACGGGATGGGATGTTTTTGAAATTTAAGCGGTGATCCTGGTGTTGAGCAGTGGTGACGATACAGTAAATCATAAACTTGAAAATCCTTAATCCTACCTGCCAGCCAACCTGGAGGTTCTTCTCATTATAAAGATAACCAGATTAGAGAAACCAGCAGCACATAGGCCTATAGCTCTGACAGATCAGGACATTTTCCATTTTCTCTGCATAACACCCAGTGATCCTCTTATGTATTTTTGCTCAATGTTCTTATTAGGCTTGTCTGCCTTTGTCTATTTCTGTATGCCTCGGTCTCCCTGTCTCTCCCTGTCTACTGACATAATTTTACATCAGAGGAGACTAGTACTTGTACTGACGTTAGTCCGTGTCTTTAAACATTGAAAAGCTAAGTAATAATGAAGTTATACAGGGACACAGAATAGTTTAAGCATATTCATGAAAGCTTCTCAGTTTAGATAATAGATTCCAGATAATAAGGGCTGTCTGGACTGGGGAGCTTCAGAAAGACAACATAACTGTTTTGATTTCTCTGTGTTCAACTGCTTTGGTCTCATTGTTCATTCACATCAGCCATCCTGTCTGAATCACAACACAGCTCATCCATTCACATGACAGGGAAACACTTAGTGGCATCTCCATTATGGACTGGGGAATGGAGGATGAATCGTTTGAGTGTGTGTGTGTCTAAAGTGTGTATGCGTGTGCGTGCATGCTGGAGACTGCATCTGCTTTCTGCTATTTACAGGGCTGTGAAAAAGTATTTGCACCCTGTCAGATTTTCTCTATTTTGGCATATTTTTGGATACTGAACGTTATCAGATCTTCAACAAAAACCAAATATTAGATCAAGGGAACATGAGTTTACAAAAAATAAAAGATACTTATTTTATTTATTTACTTAACAAAGTTACGCAACACCCAATTCCACTGTGTGAAAAAGCAATTGCCTCCTTACACTCAATAACTGGTCATGTAGGCTTGATTGTGTGTGCTGGATCATTGTCTTGCTTCATGACCCAGTCAAAGTCCAGACCTAATCCCAATTCAGATGTTGTGGCAGGGCTTGAAACGAGCAGTTCATGCTTGAAAATCCTGTTCTGAATGGGAGAGTGGGGCAAAAATCCTCCACAGCGACATGAGAGACTGATCAACAAATACAGGAAGTGTTATTGAGTGTAAGGGGGCAATTACTTTTTCACACAGGGGCATTGCGTATTGTATAACTTTGTTTATTAAATAAGTATGTAAATGTTGTGTTATTTAGTCCCTCAGGTTCCCTTTATCTAATAATCGGTTTTGGTTGAAAATCTGAAATATTCAGTATAAAAAATATGCAAAGGTGGAGAAAATTTGACAGGTGGCAAATACTTTTTCACGGCACTGTAAGCCTCTGGATCTTTAGCTTCAAAAGGAGGAGAGGAGAAAAAACCCTGAAAGATATCAACACACACCCACACCCTCCACGAAGAACACTAATCCTTCATTATAGAATCAGAAACAAAGCTGTCATCCAGACTGGGTCTAATCGGGCCAAGGGGCCAACAAGGAGCCCACAGCAATGGTGGAATGCCTCGTCACCGTGGAAACCAACGCCAGGAGAGTTGCAAGGAGGGGAGCCATTGAACTGAAAGTCTTTGATGATCTCTCCCCTCTTCATGTCTAGCAGTCAGGAGGCCATCCTCGTCCTGATTGGATTGCCGGTGTTCTGCTAAGTACTGACCTCTCCAATCACAGCCGGATAGAGAGTCTATAATCAGATCTTGTCGCTTGTTATAGTACTTCAGTCAAGGGCTCTCCAGGAGCAGTCATTAGGTAGGTTTCCATTGACCTAGGTTTATTCAACAAAAGCAATGTCACAAACAATTTACATTGTGACATGTGTAAAGGAAACGACCGCTACAGGAGAAATCCTCTATCTGTTCGACAGGAGTGGATTTTTCTTTTGTCAAATGTTTTTAATTGTGACAAATGATGATGGAAACGTGTTTTTTTTTGTAAATGATGATTACCAAATGATTTTGAAGGTCATCAGGTAAATGTAAAGCTCATCTGCACATTTTATTCTGTAAGCTTTCTGCTTGCTAAATCATTTTATTTTTTACTATAAATAATTATGTTTCGTTGCAGGACAAGGATTGTCTTGACTTTCAAGAATGCATGAATTGCTTTGCCTTCCTTTCCTGGTCAGCTGGATGCAAGTTCCACCATCCAATCATTCCACCATCCAATCATTCCAGTATTCATTCCCCTTGGATTTCTTCACAATTGTTTTGTGTTACAAAGTGGGATTCAAATGTATTTAAGTGTCATTTCTTGTCAACAATCTACTCAAAATACTGTAATGTCAAAGTGGATGATTTACATTTTTTTTTAAGATTAATACAAATTTCATAACTTAAACATAGTCATTGCGTAAGTATTCTGCCCCTTTGTTTTTAAGCATGGTAAAGTTAATAATTATGCTGTGGATTATGTATAAAACACAAAATATACAGTTGTCCTTCTGAACTGAGCTGCAAGACAGGAAAGAAACTGTTACCATGAGGCCATTGGTTGAGTTTAAAACAGTTACACAGTTCAATGGGTGTGATGGGAGATAACTGATAATGGTTCAACAACATTCTAGTGACACAATAATGTCAGGATAGAACCCTTTTTTTCAATTTCTGCCTAGAATACAGACCCCACGGGGGACCAGTACGGGGAAAGTAAATGTATGAAATGTATGCATTCACTACTGTAAGTCGCTCTGGATAAGAGCGTCTGCTAAATGACTAAAATGTAAAATGTAAAATGGAACCCCATGCTTCCTGAAGCACCTCCCACATGTTGGATTGGCTTGATGGGCACTTCCTACATACCATACGGCCATGCTGCTCCCATAACAACTCAATAGGGTTGAGATCCGGTGACTGTACTGGCCACTCCATTTTAGACAGAATACCAGAATACTGCTTCTTCCCTAAATAGTTATTGCATAGTTTGGAGCTGTGCTTTGGGTCATTGTCCTGTTGTAGGAGGAAATTGGCTCCAATTAAGCGCCGTCCACAGGGTATGGCATGGCGTTGCAAAATGGAGTGATAGCCTTCCTTCTTCAAGATCCCATTTACACTGTACAAGTCTCCCACTTTACCACCACTAAAGCACCCTCAGACCATCACATTGCCTCCACCATGCTTGACAGATGGTGTCAAGCACTCCTCCAGCATCTTTTCATGTTTTCTGCATCTCACGAATGTTCTTCTTTGTTATCCGAACTCCTAAAACTTTGTCTGTCCATAACACTTTTTGTGTGTTCTTTTGCCCGTCTTAATCTTTTATTTCTTTTGGCCAGTCTGAGAAATGGCTTCTTTTTTTTAAAGTAAAAAAACCCAGACATTTTTATGCATTTTGTATTGTATATTGCATTTTATTATGTATTGTATTATTACAGTATGTGATATGTGGTTGGAATACGACTGTGATATGTGTTTGTCTTGCCTGGGTATCTTAAGATGAATGCACTAGCTGTGGGTTGCTCTGGATGGGAGCGTCTGCTGAATGACTAAATTGTAATGTAAATGTAGTGCTTTGTATATTTATGTAATTTATTTGTTGTGTTATTTCCTGTTTGGACCCCAGGAAGAGTAGCTGCTACCTCGGTAGCTGATAAATGGGGATCCTAATAAAATACAAAAAATACTATTACAGAATATTTTGTCAAAATTGAAGACAAAAATGTACAATTAAATTAATTTTAATCCCACTTTGCAACACAATAAAATGTGAAGAAATTCAAGGGTTATGACTACTTTTGCAAGGCACTATGTAAATAGGTCAGAATTCTCATTCTGGTCATCCTCACTACTTTCATCTACAATTGTTGTCACTGCTAATGGCTTTTTGACGAGTTTCCATAGCAATGGCCCTGATTGCATATTTCTTGATTAGCTTACCCTGTCGCTCTATCCACTCCAACTAATTCAGGGTGAAAATGAAAGGAAAGCATGATGTGTCATTGAGACAAAACAACCCTGTGACCTTCTGACAAAGTGATTCTGACTGGTCTCAGTCATACATCATATGAATAGAAGTCGATGGTATAATGCTGCTATTACTACAGTGCTGCCATCTGTGTGAGGTTTCCTACTTTCTCAACAAACAAAAAAGTTGACTTACTCACAGGTAAACTGAAATTGCATTGATTATTGTCACATGATATAACAGTAAGCTGAATGGTTAAGATCAGAGTGGTCAGAAATTGACACATTCCTTCCTATGAATGAAGTAGTTACCATTTTACTTGTTGACAGTTGAATCTACAGTTTACAGCATTAACAGGAAATACAGGAAATAATAAACACCTGAATACCCAGAACATCAACAAGGTATATGTTCTGCCAAGAAATAACTAGATGTTCGCACAACACTTGAAGATTTACAGTCAACAAGTGAAGTTGGATGCCAACTGTCTGTTCCAAGTTTTGTGTTTACTCTCTGAATGGCCTAGTTGGCAAGACTTCTCTGACAGAAACGGGGTATTGGGAATTGATCTGGTCCGCCTTCTTTCTCCAATTTTCCATTCAGAGAACTGTCTGGGATTTATTTTTCACACTTGTATCCTTGCAAATGTCTGTTCATTTGCTGTCCTTCCCCTGGTGAGTTACAAACTGATAACAGAAATGAAGCCACACAGTACCTGTACAGTGTCTGTCACTATTTTTCATGTCCTAGCTTTTGACGTCGTTCCAGGACAGGAGACCCACTTTTATGAGTTTTCTAGTGTCCTACAGTACCTTTTCTTTTTCATTTCAGTTCAGGAGTTCAAGTTCATGTCCTGAAAACTTTTGGTACCATTGTCATCATCTTTAGATGGAAGAGACTAGAAAAATCCTGCAAAAGGCAATTTTTATTAATCATACCAGTGACTTCAAATGTAGTGATTCAATTCAGCAGATTCTTTAACTCTGCCTTTGAGTTTTTTCCCTATTGTTCCTCATCTGTCCTGACATGGCGACTGACATTTTCTCTCCTTTTTATGAAATATTTCTATCTGCTGCACACCACACAAAAAAACTAGTAATAGTTCAATCTAGTACAGGCTTAACTGAATGGACAACAGAGACGAAATGCAATAGGACATTTGAACTAATAGTTAAGGGAATTTCTTAGTCTCCGAGGGAAGATCCTCAGAGCCAGATGATGAGATGGTATGTAGCCTATGGGAGAAAGGAGTTCCAATGACTGGCCTTGTAAGGTTATTATAGCTGGTGGTGGGGAGGTGGAGGGTTTTCGATAAGTAAGAGAACATGGGTAAGTTTGACATGAATACATCCCAAGATTTACACGCATTGGTTGAGAGAGAGAAAGCTGAAAATTGCTAGAGTGAGCCCATAGGTTAAACATTAAGTGTGTGGAATGTGCATTAGTGTGCCATGCTCATAGGTTATAAGATAAATAGGTGAATTACATTCCCCACGTGGCTAATAGAAAAGAGGAAGAGAGATATTGTCACGGCTGTCTGAAGAATGGGACCAAGGCGCAGCGTGTGTATCGTTCCACATTTTATTTAAACTGTGAAACTATGCAAGACATACAAATAAACTTAATAAACAAAACAACAAACCATGACGAAGCAGTGCAACATACACTTACTCAAAATAATCTCCCATAAACCCAGGTGGGAAAAACAACCACTTAAATATGATCCCCAATTAGAGACAATGATGACCAGCTGCCTCTAATTGGAGATCGTCCCCCCAAAAAACATAGAAATACAACAACTAGAACCCCACATAGAAATACATAAACTAGACAACAACAAAAAAACATAGAAAAAAAGAAACTAGAACCAACATAGACATAAATACACTAGACAAAACCCTCTGTCACGCCCTGACCTACTCTACCATAGAAAAATAAAAGCTTTCTATGGTCAGGATGTGACAGATATGCCACTATGCTGCTGATGATGATGATAACTTTTATAACCTCTAATGTGATAGAATTAAAAGTGCCTTAATAATAACAAAATAATAATACAGAATCATAATGTGTACCGCTAAGTAATACGCTATTAATTTATCTGAATGTTGATAATACGATCTGTGTGCTCTATTGATGTCTGATCTGAGTTTGATTGGTTATACCTAGGAATTCCTATAGGGGCATACGGAGCATTCCAGCTCACTCCTTACAAGTGACTTGAAGCTGAAGCTACGTCTCCGTGTGATTTATTTATATTTATTAACTGGGTGGTTCAAGCCCTGAATGCTGATTGGCTGAAAGCTGTTGTATATCAGACCGTATTTATTTTTACTGTTCTAATCACGTTGGTAATCAGTTTATAATAGCAATAAGGCACCTCAGGGAGTTGTGGTATAGGCCAATATACCATGGCTAAGGGCTGTATCCAGGCACTCCGCGTTGCATTGTGCGTGGGAACAGCCCTTAGCTGTGGTATATTGGCCATATACCACACCCCCTTGTGCCTTATTTCTTAAATTTCCCCCTTTTGGGAAATGTGAATGTTGTTGTAGCCTAAAGCGCTAAATACAAATTAATACAAGGTTAAACATGTTTTGTTTGTTATTTGGATGATTTTGCATATTGACACGAATTCATACATATGTAATAAACATAAACATTTTGCAGAATGATAATTCATGGTGATAATAGATAGTGGGATACATGATGCGTTTAAAAAGGATAAATGGTTTGTTATTGCATTTAATAGTGTCAATTTAAAAAGAGGAGTAATCCAAAATTATTAATTGACCCATTGAAGTAAATGTGACAATACCGGTTTATTGAACAATTGTGACAGATCTGTAATTTGAGAGAATATATTTTGTACATTAGTGAAACTAATGTATTTTGTACCTATATAAATGGTTGATGATTTTATATGAAAAACACTCATTACAAGTAACTTGAAGCCGAAGCTACATCTCTGTGTGATTTATTTATATATATTTCCCTTTAAGGGATATAACGGTTTGGAGGCTCCGCTGAGATGAATGCACTGAAGAGAGAAAGACCTTCAATCGACATTCATCTTCAAATCCAACTCAGGTAGATGACAGAGTGTGACAAACGGCTACAGTGCAGGTTCGACAGACAATGGAAAAGGAGTGCGTGCAAACTGAGGTCAGAGGGAAAATCAGGGAGCAGCGAGGTCCATTCAGTAAAAGAGAACCTCCATTAAAAGTGTTGTTAACTTTTTGCTATTAAAATGGAAGCACCATTAGAGGATATCCAAAAAGATGAAAAGGGGTGAAAGGAGCATTGTATGAACTGAACAAACACAATCTCATTGAAATAAGTTACTTTTTGAAAATATCAGGACCAAACCAAGAGAATCTAACTGGTAAAACACGCATGAACCTTATTTCATATATTGAACAGGAAGAAGTAAAAGACCTAGAGGATGATGGTACAGTATGTCTGAACTGTTGAACCTTAAAGACATGATAAACGATGTGCAGGAGGCTAGTGACGTTATCTCAAAGGACAAAGTGGGGAAAAAAATGAAGAACAAGAAAAACTACAAAAAAAGCTACAGAAATGAATGCTGTGCAAATGCAGGGACACGCCACAGTATGGCACAAATAGTTCAAGATATCCGGTCAAATAGGTGAACCAGGCCAAAAAGAGAGACTCACTCACGTTCTCCAGTCTAGCTCACCAAATCAAAAACAGACTGAATAACCGAATAAAAGGTATCCAGAGATAGAAATGCCGAGCTATCTAGAAGGGAAGTCAGAGTTCACTCGGTCTCATTACTAAGAGAAGAGTGAAACAGAACTGTATCGCCAACTCACATCAGAAATACAGAGCAACAAAGAGACCACACAAAACTTCCTAATCTGTTCCTTAGACCTGAGACAGAAAATCCTGTTTACCTCACAGGAAGCAGTGTCTGGCCTTAAGTATGACCCAGGAGTGGTCCAGAGCATGTTCATGCATACTGTCCTGACTGGTCTACAAAATGACAACATAAGAACTTACATGCAGCCGTATCTCCTAGACACAGAAACTACAGATTAGCTGCTTCAAGAGAAAATGAACACTGCATGTGCTAATGAGACAGAGAAACAGAACAAAAGGAAAATTACTTTTCCACAGCGGCCCGACAGTCTCCAATCAGCTCAGACTGATGAGGTCCCTGTTGAAAAGAAGTGCCTGCCCCAAAAGAACACACCAAAACTTCCCCCTGTCCTGGTATCAGAGCTAAAAGTACTGAGATCTGATATGATGGTGTTAAAGAACTTGAGAGCTGAAGTCCTCATTCACCAAATGTTGAGAAAGGAATGAAGCTCATTTTTCCAATCAGACAGTGACATTGGCTGCTTTGAGAATCTGCATCTGAGCATTTCATTGAAAGACAGTGATCCTGTTGCACGAACCAACCTGTCTGTGGCGAAGCCATTATACAAAGAGATGAAAGACTACTTGCATGACCTGATAGCTCAGGGCTGGTTGGAGAAGTCTAACTCCCCTTACTCCTCCCCAGTCGAATGTGTAAGGGAAAAGGATGGCAGCTTACGACTGTGCATAGACTACAGGGAGCTGAACAGGAAGACTCACCCTGACCGCCAGATAATACCCAGAGTACAGGATATCAAGGACAGCTTTGAAGGACATTCCTGGTTTTCACTCTTGGATCAGGGAAAAGCATATCACCAGGGGTTCATGGCAAAGGAAAGCAAGCCCATGACAGCCTTTATGACCCCCAGAGGAATCATGGGGTTGCTTAGCTACTATAGGCAATGCATCAAAGACTTCTCACTCATTGCTAGCCCACTCTACGACCTGCTTACAGGGTCTCCTGGAGAAGACAACAAAGCAAAGAACACAACAAAGCAAAGAATGGCAGACAAAGGGGAAAACAAGAGGAGCCCCCTCTCACAAATCAATCACTTGGACTGATAAGCATCAACAGATAATGGAGCGGTTGATAGACTGTTTCGTGCAGCTTCCTGTACTCGGTTTCCCAGACTTCTCAGAGCCGCTTATCTTTCACACAGATGCGTCAAACAAAGGTTTAGGAGCTGTGTTGTATCAGAAATTATATGTAAAACTCAATGTGATAGCCTATGCGTCTCAGACCTTGACTGTACCTGAGAAAAACTACCATCTCCACTCAGGAAAAGTAGAGTTTCTAGCCCTGTACTGCTCCATCAAGGTAAAGTTCTGCGACTGCTTATACTATGCACCGACCTTCACAGTGTACATTGACAACAATCCTCTTACTTACGTCTTGTTGACTGCCAAGCTGAATGCAACAGGGTGCAGATGGGATAGAGATATCAGATATCATCCAAGCAAAGAGAACATTGATGCTGGCAGGTTGTCCATTATGCCGATAGACATGGAAACACTGATGAGAGAATGTTAAGAGGAGTTGACATTGGACTCATTTGGATCAACTGCACTGGCCGACGATGGACAACAAGACTCAAACATATCCTGGTCAATGGCAGTCTCCACCATGTACAGTATGCAGCAACAACAGAAAACAGATCCATCATGCCTTTCTCAAAAACAGAGATACAACAGCCACAGAGAGAAGATGAGAGCATCAGACAAGTGATGGTTCAAAACCAACAGGGTGATAAATGAAAACATTCAACATGAAAAGCAGATGTCCTCTTCGAGTGTGGGACAAGCTCAACTTGGATGAGAAGTACAAGTATACAGTCTTGAAGGAGTTACATGTCGAAATGGGCCATCAAGGTGTAGATCGCTCAAAATCTCTGATACGAGACAGGTTCTTCTGGCTGTAGAAGCAAAGAGATAGAGAAGCTACACTTGCCTGAATCAGAAAAAAACAATGAAGTGAAGCAAGAGCACCGCTGACCAACGTAGTGACAACTCAGCCACTTGAACTTGTATCCAAAGACTTCCTACACTTCGATAAATGCAAGGGCAGTTATGAATACAGTTGAAGTCGGTAGTTTACATACACTTAGGTTGGAGATATTAAAACTTGTTTTTCAACCACTCCAAAAATGTATTGTAAACAAACTATAGTTTTTGCAAGTCGGTTAGGACATGTACTTTGTGCATGACACAAGTAATATTTCCAAGAATTGTTGGATTATTTCACCTATAATTCACTGTATCACAATTCCAGTGGGTCAGAAGTTTACATACACTGAGATGACTGTGCCTTTAAACAGCTTGGAAAATTCCAGAAAATGATGTCATGGCTTTAGAAGCTTCCGGTAGGCTAATTGACATCATTTGAGTCAATTGGAGGCCTACCTCAAGGCCTACACTCAGTGCCTCTTTGCTTGACATCATGGGAAAATCAAAAGAAATCAGCCAAGTCTGGTTCATCCTTGGGAGCAATTTTGAAATGCCTGAAGGTACCACGTTTATCTGTACAAACAATAGTACGCAAGTATAAACACCATGGGACCATGCAGCCGTCATACCGCTCAGGAAGGAGACGCGTTCTGTCTCATAGGGATGAACGTACTTTGGTGCGAGAAGTGCAAATCAATCCCTGAACAACAGCAAAGGACCTTGTAAAGATGCTGGAGGAAACAGGTACAAAAGTATCTATTTCCACAGTAAAAGAAGTCCTAAGTTGACATAACCTGAAAGGCCACTCAGCAAGGAAGAAGCCACTGCTCCAAAACCGCCATAAAAAAGCCAGACTACGGTTTGCAACTGCACATGGGGACAAAGATGGTACTTTTTGGAGAAATGTCCTCTGGTCTGATGAAACACAAATAGAACTGTTTGGCCATAATGACCATTGTTACGTTTGAAGGAAAAAGGGGGAGGCTTGTAAGCCAAAGAACACCATCCCAACCGTGAAGGACAGGGGTGGCAACATCATGTTGTGGAGGTGATTTGCTGCAGGAGGGACTGGTGCACTTCACAAAATAGATGGCATGATGAGGTAGGAAAATTATGTGGATATTTTGAAGCAACATCTCAAGACATCAGTCAGAAAGTTAAAGCTTGGTCACAAATGGGTCTTTCAAATGGACAATGACCCCAAGCATACTTACAAAGTTGTTGCAAAATGGCTTAAGGACAACAAAGTCAAGGTATTGGAGTGGCCATCACAAAGCCCTGACCTCAATCCTATAGAAAATGTGTGGGCAGAACTGAAAAAGCGTGCGAGCAAGGAGGCCTAGAAACCTGACTCAGTTACACCAGCTCTGTCAGGAGGAATGGGCCAAAATTCACCCAACTTATTGTTGGAAGCTTGTGGAAGACTACCTGAAACGTTGACCCACAGTGAATGTGATGAAATAAGTAAAAGCTGAAATAAATCATTCCCTCTACTATTATTCTGACATTTCACATTCTTAACATAAAGTGGTGATTGTAACTGACCTAAGACAGGGTATTTTTACTTGGATTAAATGTCAGGAATTGTGAAAAACTGAGTTTAAATGTATTTGGATAAGGTGTATGTAGAATTCCGACTTCAAATGTACTAGTGGTAGTCGACCCTTTCACGTGCTTTGCCCAGGCATACTCTACAACCTCAAAATCAGGCAAAACAGTGGCGGACCAGATCTTCAATGACTATGCTCTGAAGTTCGGATTTCCTAAAAAAATATGTCATGGTCCAGGAGAATTTGAAAACCAGCTTTTCAAGGACTTGCAGAAGTACTGTGGCATCGCAGGGTCAAGGACAACTCCCTACCATCCGCAGGGGAATGTACAGTTTGAATGCTTTTTACAGATGCTCAAGACTCTCACAAACAGACAGAAAGCACACTGGAAGGAGTACCTGAACAATCTGCTGTGTGCATATAACTGTATTCGCTGTGAAGTGACAGGATTCTCTCCATTTTACCTTCTGTATGGATGACCACCGAGACATCTCATTGACACGCTCTTCAACTCCTCGGGGTCAGGAAACAGCAATCATTAATAATACTCTTAGAAATGGAAACAAGGAATGCAAGAAGCATACGGATTTGCAAGGGATAACATAAAAATGTCAGCAGACGTGGACAAAAAATCTAAGACAGCAAAGTCAGAACCTCAGTGTTGCAACCAGGCGATCGTGTCCTCATCAGGAGCATGACTCCATGTGGAGGTACAGGCAACTTTCGGAATCATTGGAAATACAACATTCACACAGTTGGGAGGAGACATTCCAAACTACGAACTGAAACTTGAATAAGGAAAAGGACGGTCCAGACAAGTCTTGCATCATAACCTACTCTTACCATGTGACCACCTGCCCCTGGAAGTTCAAACACAGCAAAACTCCAAGCCAAAGAAAAGAGGAACAAACCAAAGTAACGGATAAATGGAAGAACTTGAACAGGAAAACATCGATGACAATTATGAGTACTACAGATATTAAATACCGTCTTGGGCATACCCAGAAAGAAGTGAAAGTCCTGCTGTAGAACCTGCAGAAAACGCAGTTTACCCCGAACAGGACACACCGGTTGACAACCCAAAGTCTCAGTCAGAATAGACTCAGAACGATGTGGAACAGACAATGGACTTACCTCTGGACTTACCCATGGACAAAGAAGTTTCAGTTCCTCCGTCACCAGCTCAAAGAAACAAGGCACTTTCTTCTGAAACTCATCAGTCCATGAGAGAAATGGCCAAGAAACTGAAGATCTTGTACAACGCTGTGTACTACTCCCTTCACAGAACATCACAAACTGGCTCTAACCAGATTAGAAAGAGGAGTTGGAGGCTCCGGTGCACAACTGAACAAGAGCAAAAGTACATTAAAGTGTCTAGTTTGAGAAACAGAAGCCACACAAGTCCTCAACTGGCAGCTTCATTAAATGGTACCCGCAAAACACCAGTCTCAATGTCAACAGTGAAAAGGCTCTGGGATGCTGGCCAAAAGAACACAGACGCTGGACAGAGGAACTCTTCTTAGAAAGCCAGCATCTCGGAGTCGTACCTTCGCTGTTGACGTGGTTGACACGACAAAACTAACATTGCGGCTCAAACTACCCGTTGTCGGATTAATTAAGATTTTTAGAAAGTGTTATTACTCAATTATTTTGATCAATGGTGAGCTAACCCGTGAAGTGATGAATTGTAAATAGTAATTGCTATTAGCTAATTCCTATTATGGTTTCTGTCTGCCAAGAGTGAGCTAAATATGACCACTTGTGTTACATAAATCTTTCCTCAGTCAGCGCTAGGACTAATGTAGCTTACATTTTCCAGTTTGGATGATTGTGTTATGCTGTCGATACTTCTGTGAATGTCTGAACATTGCATCCAAAAATAAACTGGTCACATTCAGGACATAACATTGTAAGGACTGTGGTTGTTTAAAATGTTTCTGTGAAAAAACAGTGTGGCCAACTATTACGTCAATCATAACTGGATGCTCTAAATAAAGGTTCTATTCACATCGGTTTGAGCATACGGCGCAGGGACCACTGTAAAATGATAACACCTATGTGCTGGTACCTGTCAAAGGGTTAAGTTAAAGTGAACATTCAGACCAGTCTTACTGATTGAATTTTAGTAAGTGACATAACAAAACTAGAAAAATCTATTGAAAATGTACAGATCCTCCTCATGTTGTTGATGTCACTTCCGAGGGCATGGAGTGAACAAGCTTAGCTAGAATCACGGAATTCTCTCAAATTAAGACTAATTTGAGACAGATCTATCTTTATTTTTCAATATTAAGAAATGCAAAGCTATTGACTTCACTTTTGGCAGTGGTGTAAAGTACTTAAGTAAAAATACTTGAAAGTAATACTTAAGTAGTTTTTTGGGGTATCTGTACTTTACTGTATTATTTATATTTTTGACAACTTTTACTTCACTACATTCCTAAAGAAAATAATGTACTTTCTACTCCATACATTTTCCCTTACACCCAAAAAGTACTCGTTATATTTTGAATGCTTAGCAGGACAGGAAAATTGTCTAATTCATGCACTTAAAGAGAATATCTCTGGTCAACCCTACTGCATCTGATCTGGTGGACTCACGAAACACAAATGCTTTGTTTGTAAATTATGTCTGAGTGTTGGAGTGTTAGCCTCTTAGGGCTAGGGGGCAGTATTTACACGGCCGGATAAAAAACGTACCCGATTTAATCTGGTTACTACTCCTACCCAGTAACTAGAATATGCATATACTTATTAGATATGGATAGAAAACACCCTAAAGTTTCTAAAACTGTTTGAATGGTGTCTGTGAGTATAACAGAACTCATATGGCGGGCAAAAACCTGAGAGATTCCTTTACAGGAAGTGGCCTGTCTGACCATTTATTGGCTTTCTTTGACATCTCTTTCCAAAACAAAGGATCTCTGCGGTAACGTGACACTTCCCACGGCTCCCATAGGCTCTCAGAGCCCGGGAAAAAGCTGAATGTCGTCATTCCAGCCCCAGGCTGAAACACATTATTGCCTTTGTCAAGTGGCCGATCAGGGGACAGTGGGCTTAGGCGCGTGCACTGGTCTCCCCCGTCTTTCTTTTTTTTCCTCTATTTACCGAAACGCAGATTCCCGGTCGGAATATTATCGCTTTTTTACGAGATAAATTGCATAAAAAATTGATTTTAAACAGCGGTTGACATGCTTCGAAGTACGGTAATGGAATATTTAGACATTTTTTGTCACGAAATGCGCCATGCTCGTAACCCTGATTTACCATTTCGGATAGTTTCTTGAACGCACGAACAAAACGCCGCTGTTTGCATATAACGATGGATTATTTGGGACCAAACCAACATTTGTTATTGAAGTAGAAGTCCTGGGAGTGCATTCTGACGAAGAACATCAAAGGTAATCAAACTTTTGTAATAGTGAATCTGATTTTGGTGAAGGCTAAACTTGCTGGGTGTCTAAATAGCTAGCCCGGGATGGCTGGGCTATCTACTTAGAATATTGCAAAATGTGCTTTCACCAAAAAGCTATTTTAAAATCGGACATATCGAGTGCATAGAGGAGTTCTGTATCTATAATTCTTAAAATAATTGTTATGCTTTTTGTGAACGTTTATCGTGAGTAATTTAGTAAATTGTTAGTAAATTCCCCGGAAGTTTGCGGGGGGTATGCTAGTTCTGAACGTCACATGCTAATGTAAAAAGCTGTTTTTTGATATAAATATGAACTTGATTGAACAAAACATGCATGTATTGTATAACATAATGTCCTAGGGTTGTCATCTGATGAAGATCATCAAAGGTTAGTGCTACATTTAGCTGTGGTTTGGGTTTATGTGACATTATATGCTAGCTTGAAAAATGGGTGTCTGATTATTTCTGGCTGGTTACTCTGCTGACATAATCTAATGTTTTGCTTTCGTTGTAAAGCCTTTTTGAAAGCGGACAGTGTGGTTAGATAAAGGAGAGTCTTGTCTTTAAAATGGTGTAAAATAGTCATATGTTTGAGAAATTGAAGTAATAGCATTTCTAAGGTATTTGAATATCGCGCCACGGGATTTGACTGGCTGTTGCGTAGGTGGGACGTACCCTAGAGAGGTTAAAAAACAAGAAAATCGTGCCGTCAGGTTTGCTTGATATAAAGAATTTGAAATTATTTATACTTTTACTTTTTATACCTAAGTATATTTTAGCAATTACACTTACTTTGATACTTAAGTATATTTAAAACCAAATACTTTTTTACTTTTACTCAAGTAGAATTTTACTGGGTGACTTACTTTTACTTGAGTCATTTTCTATTAAGTTTTCTTTACTTCTAATCAATCATGAAAATGGGATACTTTTTCCACCACTGCTTTTCGGGAAGAAAACATTTCTGTTTGGTGCAAACCTCAAACAACTACAACACGTGCAGTACTCCAATGGATCCCGATGCTCTTGTAAGGAAATATCCTATGCTCTCGGCACCAGGCTGAGCCCGATCCATGACACACTCAAGAAACTTCAAACCACAGTCACCAACTGTTACTCAAAAGTAAAATATCTTGAAGTGTCAGCTACCACCCTACACTCTCAGCTGGAAACGGTGGAGAAGAACCAAGATGATTTGCTAGCTGCAAATCTGCTTGAGAAAAATACACATATGTTGAAATACCACGGCATGGAATTTAATTTGAGAATAATCGGATTGGATCATGGAATCGAATCTGGTAAACCGACCACCTACACTACCAGTCAAAAGTTTGCACAAACCTACTCATTCAAGGGTTTTTCTTTATTTTACTATTTTCTACATTGTAGAATAATAGTGAAGACATCAAAGCAATGAAATAACACATATGGAATCATGTAGTAACCAAAGAAAGTGTTAAACATTTTATATTTTAGATTCTTCAAAGTAGCCACCCTTTTCCTTGATGACAGCCACTCTAAAATGTGCCGTTTTGTCACACAACACAGTGCCACAGATGTCTCAAGTTTTGAAGAAGTGTGCGATTGGCATGGTGACTGCAGGAATGTCCACCAGAGCTGTTGCCAGAGAATTGAATGTTCATTTCTCAACCATAAGCCACCTCCAATGTTGTTTTAGAGAATTTGGCAGTAGGTCCAACCGGCCTCACAACTGCAGATCATGTGTGACCACGCCAGCCCAAGAACTCCACATCCGGCTTCTTCACTTGTGACCCTGACAGCTGATGAAACTGTGGGTTTGCACAACCAAAGAATTTCTACACAAACTGTCAGAAACCGTCTCAGGGAAGCTCATCTGCGTGGTTGTCGTCCTCATAGGGTCTTCTCCTGAAGGCAGTTAGGTATCGTAACCGACTTCAGTAGGCAAATGCTCACCTTCGATGGCCACTGGCATGTTGGAAAAATGTGCTCTTCACAGATGAATCCCGGTTTCACCTGTATCAGGCAGATGGCAGACAGTGTGTATGGTGTCGTGTGGGCGAGTGGTTTGCTGATGTCAACGTTGAGAACATTGTGGCGGTGGGGTTATGGTATGGGCAGGCATAAGCTACCGACACTGAACACAATTGCATTTTATCGATGGCAATTTGAATGCATAGAGATACCCTGACGAGATCCTGAGGCCCGTTGCCGTGCCATTCATCCACCGCCATCATCTCATATTTCAGCATGGCCCCATGTCACAAGGATCTGTACACAATTCCTGGGAGCTGAAAATGTCCAGGTTCTTCCATGGCCTGCATAATCACATTGAGTAAGTTTGGGATGCTCTGGATCGACGTGTATGACAGCTTGTTCCAGTTCCTGCCAATATCCAGTAAATTCGCAAAGCTATAGAAGAGGAGTGGGACAACATTCCACAGGCCACAATCAACAGCCTGATCAACTCTATGCGAAGGAGGCGTCGCACTGGGTAAGGCAAATGGGTGTAACGGCTGAGACTGGTTTTCTGATCCACGACTCTACTTTTGTCACGGCTGTCGAAATGAGCAGACCAAAGTGCAGCGTGGTTGTAGTTCCACATTTTATTTAATCCGTGAAACTTTGCAACACATAAATAACTGAATTGACAAAACAACAAACCGTGACGCAGAGAGAAACAAATACTACTCAAAATATAATAACCCAAAAAAACCCAGGAAGAAAAACCCCTACTTAAATATGATCTCCAATTAGAGACAATGAGGACCAGCTGCCTCCAATTGGAGATCAACCCCCAAAAAAACAAAACATAGAAAAACACAAACCACCCCCTGTCACGCCCTGACCTACTCTATCACATCTTACTATGGTCAGGACGTGACAGTACCCCCCCCCCCCCCCCAAAGGTGCACACTTCAAATGCCACTAAAACAAAAACACAAACAAAAGGGAGGGTAGGGTGGGCAACTCCTGTTTATGGCGGCTCAAATGCAGTCCACATAACCTTAACCTCCAGCAGAAGAGGCGGCGCCGGTTCGGGGCGTAACCCCCGCTCCATCCGCTGATCCTTCTTCTTTAGTACTACTGGACCGTGGATCATCGTCAAAAGAACCGGACTGTAGATCATTGCTGGAGGCTCTCGGCTGCAGGCCACTGCTGGAGGCTCTGGGCTGCAGGCCGCCGCTGGAGGCTCTGGGCTGCAGGCCGCCGCTGAAGACTCTGGGCTGCAGGCCGTCTCAGGAGGTTCCGTACTAGGGAGCGGCGCAGGATGCTCCGGACTGGGGAGCGTCGCTGGAGGCTCCGGACTGGGGAGCATCGCTGGAGGCTCCGGACTGGGGAGCGTCGCTGGAGGCTCCGGACTGGGGAGCGTCGCTTTAGGCTCCGGACTGGGGAGCGTTGCTGTAGGTTCCGGACTGGGGACTGTCACTGCAGGCTCCGTGCCATGGATCATCACTACAGGTTCCGCGCCATGTATCATCACTGGAGGCTTTGTGCCATGGATCATCACTTGAAGCTCCGGCCATGGATTATCACTGGAGGCTTCGTGCCATGGATCATCTCTACAGGCTCCGGGCCATGGATCATCCCTACAGGCTTCTTGCCATTAATTATCCCTACAGGCTCCAGGCCATGGATTATCTCTGGAGCCTTCGTGCCATGGATCATCCCTACAGGCTCCAGGCCATGGATCATCACTGGAGGCTTCGTGCCATGGATCATCTCTACAGGCTTTGGACCATAGATCATCACTGGAGGCTTCTTTCGTGGAGCTGGAATAGGTCTCACCGGACTAGGGAACGTCGCTGGGAGTTCTGGACTAGGGAACATCGCTGGAGGCCGGGTGCACAGAGCAGGCACAGGTTATACTGGGTCGTGGAGGCGCACTGGAGGTCTGGAGCTTATGGCTGGCACAACCCGTCCTGGCTGGATAACCACTGTAGCGCAACAAGTGTGAGGCGTTGTCACAGGTCGCACAGGTTTGTGCTGGCGAACTGGGTGTACCGTGCGTAGAGCTAGCGCAGGATAACCTGGGCCGAGAAGACGCACCGGAGACCAGGAACGCTGAGCAGGCATACTCCTTCCTGGTTGAAAGCCAACTCTAGCACTGCACCTGTGAGGAGCTTGCACCGAGCGCACCGGGCTGTAGCTTCGCACTGGCGACACAGTGCATATCTCAGCATTACATGGTGCTTGCTCGATCACTCGCCCCCCACAGTAAGCACGGGGAGTTGGCTCAGGTCTCCAACTTGACTCCAACTTGACTCTGCCAATCTCCCGTGTGACGCAGAGAGAAACAAACACTACTCAAAATATAATAACCCAAAAAACCCAGGAAGAAATACCCCTACTTAAATATGATCTCCAATTAGAGACAACGATGACCAGCTGCCTCCAATTGGAGATCAACCCACAAAACCCCAAATTAGAAATAGAAACCTAGAACTTAAACATAGAAATACAAAACATAGAAAAACACAACCATCCCCTGTCACGCCCTCTGGTCAGGATGTGACACATTTTTTTTCAAGGTATCTATGACCAACAGATGCATATCCCAGTCATGTGAAATCCATAGAGTAGGGCTTAATTACTTTTTTCAATTGATTGATTTCTTTATATGAACTGTAACTCAGTAACATCTTTGAAACTATTGCATGTTGCGTTTATATTTTTGTTCAGTGTAGTATCCAACCGCTCTCTGTCTGTGGGCAGGTGTTCCACTCACTTCATTTTTTGTTCTCCTTATTTTCTTTTGACCCGCCTTGAAGGAATCCGGAATAGAATGTACCCGAGGGAACTGAACTTTAGTGAGCAAATTATGATCTGTTGAATGGCTTATACTACATTACGTCCCTATCAAACAAAACAAAATAGAATTGTATTTGTCACATGCTTCGTACCAGTGAATTGCTTAGTTACGGGTTCTTTTCAAACAATGCAGGGTTAAATATTCATTTACAAATAAAATATAAAAAACAGTGACTGGACAAACATGATTAAGTTTCACGTGTATTTATTTTTTACTTCACCATTAATGGTTTTGTTTTGTTTTATTATCCTCATTTTCTAGTGGAGTAGTTTGATTTGATATTTAGATTATGGGACAATAATAGAGGGCGCCCTGTGGATGGGATATTTGTTCTTGTCATGCCACAGCTCTGCAACTGGATGCAGAGCTGTTGGAGACTACGAGAAAAGCATGTTGTATATATTACGAGTATAATACAACTGTAATATAATCATACATTTTCCTTTTTTGTTCGGAGGGGAGAGGAGGGAAAGGGGGAGGTTTATATGGGTTGAGACCTGGGGAGGGCTCTTGGGAAATGTGTTTATTTTTATTTTTAAATATTCTATGCTGATTATTGACTAATCAGCTATTTACTTTAAAATATTCATGTACTCACTATTACATTTGCACCAAAGTCTTTTCCCAATCTAAAGGTTATATGTGCTTTCTTGGAATTTACAGGGCATAAATGGGAGAAAAAAAGTACTAGTTGTTTTGATATTACGAATAAGAAAGTAGACATTGTCATGCACCAGGAAGTCATATAATGAAGGATGATGTAAGCAAAATAGAAAACAAAAGGTATTCTTGTTCGTCATAATCTTAGGTTCCATATATTAGACCAAGGTGATGCTCAAGAATGAAGGATTGTCTATGTGAAAGGTATATTTTCTGGCAAAAACAAAAGTTTATATTTCTGCATATGCCCCCGACAATGGTGATCATTTTATTTTTGTTTCTTTATCCCAAATACTTGCTGAAATGTCTGATTTACATGCAGTCTTGGGTGTCGTTCCTAAGTTAATTAAGCAATTAACATCCCATCATGCTTAGGGTCATGTATAAAAATGCTGGGCAGTCCATTATTTTGGCTACCATGGCTATGCCCACATAGGATGACAATGAACCCATCTACATGGCACGAGTTGTCACTGAATGTTTTTATGAGTATTAAAACAATGTAAACCGTATACCATGGCCATCTCAGTCACCAGATCTCATCCTAATACCACTTATGGGAGATTCTGGAGCGGGGCCTGAGACAGCGTTTTCCACCACCATCAACAAAACACCAAATTATGGAATTTCTCATGGAAGAATGGTTTCGCATCCTTCCAATAAATATCCAGATACTTGTAGAATCGATGCCAAGGTGCATATCTATTTATTATGGTCATTGAAATGGTAGCTATTAAAATTAGATCCAACAAGACCATCAAGGGGTTAGAAATCATCTGACTCCGGGGAAGTAGTGTAATCGGTCTGGGTGTAGCTGGTGCAGAGGAGTCAGGCGCAGGACAGCAGAGATGAGTAATACACGTAATTTTACTCAAGAATTTACAAAATACAAGACGATAAACCTAGCCCACAATACGGACCATAAATACAACAAACAATCACTCACAAACAAACATGGGGGAACAGAGGGTTAAATAATGAACAAGTAATTGGGGGAGTGAAACCAGGTGTGTAAGACAAGGACAAAACAAATGGAAAATGGAAAGTGGATCGGCGATGACTAGAATGCCGGTGACGTCGACCACCGAACGCCGCCCGAACAAGGAGAGGGACCGACTTCGGCGGAAGTCTTGACAAGTAGATAAAGGGCGTAATTGCCAAAATCCCAAAATATCCGTTTAAGTCTGGGAGGTGCTAGTGTTTATGTTAAAAACAAAAGTGTCAATGTATGCCGATGACAAGTTTTTTTTTAAGTCCGCAATCTGGATCCCTGCACAATCTCATTGAAGATCTTGGTCACTTTTCTAGCCTCTGGACTAAAATGTAATTATGACAAGTGTACCATATTGCGTATTGGATCGTTAAAGAACACAGTGTTTACACAATCTTGCAGTTTAACAATAAAATGGGCGGATGGTGAAGTAGACGTACTTGGTTTTCACATCTCAAAAAATATAGATGAACTTAGCAAAAATAGACAAGAGTCTGCAACCATGGAGAGGTAAATACTTGTCTATTTATGGAAAAATCACATTGATTAACTCTTTAGTCCTATCACAGTTTACTTACTAATGGCACTGCCTACTTCAGACGACTCGTTTTTTAAATCAAATGAGCAAAAAATATTTCATTTTATTTGGAAAGCAAAACCAGACAAAATGAAACGTGCCTATTTAAGAGCAGAATTTGTAATTCACAGAGTCAGACAAACTGATTACCTGAATGGTAATAAACCTAGCTTCCTGTTAGCTAGCAAATTATGAAATAATGATTGTATTGCTGACATTTTTTCCATTCAGTCCACATTGGTGTTCACTTGCATGACCCGCCGTCAATCAATTTGCAATTGAAATATTTCTATAAAACAATTATACAGTTCTGAAGTACAACATACCTCAGACAACATGAGCTCCTTTTTCTAGCGCCCAAAATAAATAAGAATGCTATTCTTATTTACAATAGAATTGACACTCGAAATTACACAACACATTATTTACCATTAATTTCTATTGGGCACTAAATAATCTGAAACACAACCAAAACAAACAGCCAATGCATCCAACAAGTTGGTCCCCTAAATTGGCTGGGCGTTGTACAAAAGTGCTATTTCTAAACGGTTCACCCAATATGGATGAAAATTCCCTCAAATTAAAGCTGACAGTCTGCACTTTAACCTGAGTCATTCTATTATTTCAAAGTATAGAGTACAGACCCCAAAAAAGAACGTGTCACTGTCCCAATATTTTCAGAGCTCACTGTATAATACACATTACACCTGATATACAATCTCCCTGTGCAATCCACACTATTGATGTGGAGAAGGCATTTGACCATCTCAAATGGTTCTCTGGTAAATTACGTAACATATGGCATTTGGCTAAATGTTTATGACTATATTAAAATGGGATTTAGCTAAATGTTTATGACTATGTTAATTAAAAAGACTATTGTAAGCCCTCTGCCATGGTCTTGCGGGTAACCAGTGCTCCTCACAGTTCACCCTCAGATGAGGAAGTCGTCAAAGCTGTCCAGCGTCCAGTCTCTTAGTTTCTCTATCACTGGAGCCTTTAGCCAAAAAAATATGTCTGTCCCAAGATATAGGGAAAATATCAGTGAAAGACACGGTCTACTAAATCTCATTATATGCAGATGACATACTATTGTATCGTGACAATGTACCACAATCCCTCCCTAATGTACTAAGTATATTCAGACAATTCAACAGTATATCAAGTTATAAGATCTACCTCATCTCTTCTCCCACTTAACAAAGCAATGTCCAATCTATGACTATATTAAGTCACTGTCTTGGTCCAAACACACCAAGACTGTTGTGAAGAGGGCACGACAAAACCTATTCTCCCTCGGGAGACTGAAAAGATTTAGCATGGGTCCTCAGATCCTAAAAAGGTTCTACAGCTGCACCATCGAGAGCATCCTCACGAGTTGCATCACTGCCTGGTATGGCAACTGCTCAGCCTCCGACCGCAAGGCACTACAGAGGGTAGTGCGTACGGCCCAGTACATCACTGGGGCAAAGCTTCCTGACATCCAGGACCTCTATACCAGGCGGTGTCAGAGGAAGGCCCTAAAAATTGTCAAAGACTCCTGTCACCCTAGTCATAGACTGTTTTCTCTGCTACCGCACGACAAGCAGTACCGGAGCACCAAGTCTAGGTCCAAGAGGCTTCTAAACAGCTTCTACCCCAAAGCCATAAGACTCCTGAACATCTAATCAAATGGCTACCCAGAATATTTGCAATGCCCCCCCACCCTCTACACCCCTGCTACTCTTTGTTGGTATCATCTATGCATAGTTACTTTAATAACTCTACCTACATGTACATATTACCTCAATTACCTCGACTAACCGGTGCCCACGCACATTGACTCTGTACCGGTACCCCACTGTGTATATAGTCTCGCTATTTTTATTTTACTGCTGCTCTTTAATTACTTGTTACTTTTATTTCTTATTCTTATTTGTACTGCATTGTTGGTTAGGGGCTCGTAAGTAAGCATTTCACTGTAATGCCTACACCTGTTGTATTCGGCGCATGTGACTAATACAATTTGATTTGATTTCAATATATTGACGATACCAATTGTTTCCATTTTAAATACCTGGGACATTTTTCCCTCTCTATTATAACATTGTTTAGAGGAACAACAATCAAGTCACTGCTGCAATTCTAGAAGATCTTGACAGATGGTATAATCTACCACTAACTTTATCAGGTCTAATTTTGATAGACAAAATTAATGCCTTGTCTAGATTTCTATGTTAGAGTTCCTCCTTTACCCACACCATCAGGGTACTGGGAAAACATTCAAAGTTCAGTCTCTTTATATGGAGAGGGATACGTCCCACAACTGAAGTGACTACACTCCAGCAACCCAAAGGTCTTGGGGGTTTAAGTTTACCTAACTTATGCTTTGTCTCTAGTGCTCCACCCACTTACAAAATAGTTTGGTCAAGATAAATGTCCGCCATGGTTGGAAATAGAGGAAAATATAGTGTCACCATTTACTTTGAAAGATGTACTATTCTCTGCCTTATCTCCTAAATTTTGCCTCACTCAGTTTGAACCAATAATCGCCCACTCAGTACAGACTTGGCAAAAAATGTATAACTGGGAAGTGTAATGACATACCCAAACACCAATTTTTAGAAACAACTCCTTACCTTTGGGAGCAAAACCTATTCTTTTTCAACATTGGTCTGAGCAAAGAATCCATAAACTCTCTGACATAAAGAACGGTGAAGGTTTACTAACCTTTCAAGACCTAAAAAATATGTATATAATTTAACTGGTTAGTCATTTAAAAAAAATTGCAGTATTTAAGAACTGCTATGCTCACTTATGGAGTCCCGTAGAGTCAACTACTCCACGCACTTACCGAGTTGGTTGGTAGCCAGAAAAATGCATTGAGATGGGACAGACAGGACAATTATTGACTTACATTTACATTACATTTTAGTCATTTAGCAGACGCTCTTATCCAGAGCGACTTACAAATTGGTGCATTCACCTATAATATCCAGTGGAACAACCACTTTACAATAGTGCATCTAAATCTTTTAAGGGGGGGGGGTTAGAAGGATTACCTTATCCTATCCCAGGTATTCCATGAAGAGGTGGGGTTTCAGGTGTCTCCGGAAGGTGGTGATTGACTTCTTATTTCACTGACTTATTTATTGTTTGTTATTTTGTCTTATATCCATATCTACTGTTTCTCGATTCTTTATCTATGTACTTGGAATAGTACTACCTGTCTGTGATCTGTACCCCTCAGGGAAAAAATTATCAAATAATAAAAAGTTGGTCACAAAAGAAAATGTTGGCTGAAGAGAGCAAGGGCCTTCAAAGTCAGCTAACTGACAAACAGATTTAACCCATACAGAGTTTTTCTTATTTTATTACAAGCTAAAAGTTAACTGAAAGACATTTTGAAGGCATACCAAGAGATTTGTGCTTTTGAAGTATTTGATCTTTTAACGTAATATAGAATCCTCAAACACACCCAGCATTCAAATGGGAGCAAATGCTATCTTTTATATTTATATAAGCATAATAAAAGGTATGCATTTACAATATTCATTCCATCTTTGAAGTTCTGATGAGATGAATATCTCACAGTGGTATTACAAATTGCCTCAGAGACACAGTGTGGCACTTAAATAATCATGTGTAATCATAATTCTTACTTATGATTACACATGTTATAGCTGGGACCCTTTAGATGACAAATCAGAGGAAGATTAAATGTTAATTTGACTAGTCACAGTACAGCTGTTCATTGGTTTAAGTAAGTCTCACATTCTCATCTTATCTGCTGGCTACCTCACCTGAGCCATTGTATATCCTCAGACAGAATGAAGTTGCAGGCTTTGATGGTTATTTGGCACTATCAAACATCTCTCTCCCTCTTTCTCTCTCTCCCTCCCTTCCTCCAGCAGTACGTCTGGGGAAATGTGAATTTCATTCATCTGAGAAATTGCTTTGCCGTTGCCATGTAAATGAAGACATTCTTAAGTCTCAGAGCGGCGGGGGTCTTGTCGTGCAGGCGCCAGGACAAGTCTTGCCGCTGTGGAGTTATCCCCCGCTGTCGCATTCTGAGACGGATGACTCATGGATGGCTCCTTTTCAATATTTATCATCCAGGAAGAGGAAAACACTGCAGATGCATTTAATGAATTGTGAGGTGACTGTGGACTGGTGAGTGATAGAAAGAGAGCAGGGGTGAAGAGCATAAATGACTGTGACACCAACTTGCTATTGGTTGTGGTTTTATCAGAATGGGATGTGAAGAGGTCTGATGAGTAGGCTGGATGAGGTGCAGGCAGAGTAGTCTCTCACAGTGCATTGAAATGTTTGTGTCACTTGCCTACACACAATACCACATGTCAATGTGGAATTATGTTTTCCCCTTTTTTACAAATTAATTCAAAATGAATAGCTGAAATGTCTTGAGTCAATAAGTATTTAACCAATTTCTTATGGCAAGTTCAGGAGTAAAAATGTGTTTTTTATGACTTTTTCATCTCTGTACATCACACATACTGCACAATTATCTGTAAGTGTCATGTCCTGGCCATAGAGTGGTCTTATTTTCTATGGTAGAGATGGTCAGGACGTGACTGGGGGTTTATCTAGTTTATTTTTCTATGTTGGGGTTTTGGTATGATTCCCAATTAGAGGCAGCTGGTCATCGTTATCTCTAATTGGGGATCATATTTAAGTAGTTGTTTTTCCCACCTTTATTTTGTGGGAGAATATTTTGAGTTAGTGTATGTTGCACCTCTTCGTCACGGTTTGTTGTTTTTGTTTATTGTATGTCTTGCATAGTTTCACAGTTAAATAAATATGTGGAACTATACACACGCTGCGCTTTGGTTTCATTCATACAATGACCGTGACAGTAAGGTCCCTCAGTCGAGCAGTGGATTTCAAACACAGATTCAACCACAAAGACCAGGGAAATGTTGCCTTGCAAAGAAGGGCACCTATTGGTAAAACGAAAGGCTAAGATTGAATATCCCTTTGAGTATGGTGAAGTTACTAATTACACTTTGGATGGTGTATCAATATCCCCAGTCAATACAAAGATACAGACTTCCTACCTAACTCAGTTGCCGGAGAGGAAGGAAACTGCTCTGGGATTTCACCATGAAGCCAATGGTGATTTTAAATCAGTTACAGAGTTTAATGGCTGTGATCGGAGAAAATTGAGGATGGATCAACAACATTGTAGTTACTCCACAATACTAAGCTAATTGACTGGGTGAAAAGAAAGAAGCCTGTACAAAATACAAATATATGCATACTTTTTGCAACAAGGCATTAAAGCAATACTGCAAAAATTTGGCAAAGCAATTAACTTTTTGTCCTGAACACAAAGTGTTATATTTGGGGCAAATCCAATAAACACATTACTGAGTACCACTCTCCATATTTTCAAGCATAGTGGTGGCTGCATCATGTTATAGGTATGCTTGTAATCATTAAGGACTAAGGAGTTTTTCAAGATAAAAAAAGAAACAGGGCTAAGCACAAGCAAAATCCTAGAGGAAAACCTGGTTCAGTCTGCTTTCCACCACACACTGGGAGATGAATTCACCTTTCAGCAGGACAATAACATAAAACACAAGTCCAAATCTACACTGGAGTTACTTACCAAGAAGACAGAGTATATTCCTGAGTGGCTGAGTAGTGAATGTTCTTGAGTGGCCGAGTTAAAGTTTTGACTTAAATCTAATTGAAAGTCTATGGCAAGCCCTGAAATTGTTTGTCTACCAATGATCAACAGTGAATTTGACAGTGCTTGAAGAATTTTGAAAAGAATAATGGGCACATGTTGCACAATCCAAGTGTGGAAAGCTCTTAGAGACTTACCTAGAAAGACACAGCTGTAATCGCTGCCAAAGGTGCCTTTACAAAGTATTGACTCAGGGGTGTGAATACTTATGTAAATGTTATATTTCTGTAATTCATTGTCATTAAATTTGCAGAAATGTCTACAAACATGATTTCACTTTGCCATTATCGGGTATTGTGTGTAGATGGTTAATAAAACAATTATATTTAATCTATTTTCAATTCAAGCTGTTACACAACAAAATGTGGAATAAGTCAAGGGATATGAATACTTTCTGAAGGCAATGTAGGTAGGAGTGGACTTTGAGTAACCTTCCTCCTTGCTTAAAAACAGCACTAGATGACAGTCTTCATAACAACACATAGGGCTAATATTCTTGACCACTGCTACTCTAACTTCCGCGATGCATACAAAGCCCTCCACTGCCCTCCCTTTGGCAAATCCAACCACGACGCCATCTTGCTCGTCCCGTCTTATAGGCAGAAACTCAAACAGGATGTACCAGAACCATTCAACGCTGGTCTGACCAATCGGAAGCCACACTCCAAGATTGTTTTGATCACGCGGACTGGAACATGTTCCGATCAGCCTCAGAGGACAACATTGACCTATACGCTGACTCAGTGAGTGTGTTTATAAATAAGTGCATTGGAGACATTGTACACACTGTGACCATTCAAACTTACCCTAACCAGAAACCGTGGATGGATGGCAGCATTCGCGTAAAACTGAAAGCGCAATCCACCGCATTTAACCATGGAAAGAGGTCTGGAGATATATCTGAATATAAACAGTGTTGTTATTCCCTCCGCAAGGCAATCAAACAAGCGAAATGCCGGTACAGGGACAAGGTGTAGTCGCAATTCAACGGCTCAGACACGAGACGTATGTGGCAGGGTTTACAGGAAATCATGGACTACAAATACAAAAACAGCTACGTCACAGATACCGCTGTCACGCTTCCAGACAAACTAAACACCTTCTTTGCCCGCTTTGAGGATAATACAGTGCCACCGTCTTGGCTCGCTAACAAAGTCTGCACCCCCCCTCCTTCTCAGTGGCTGACGTGAGTAAAACATTTAAACATGTTAACCCTCGCAAGGCTGCTGGCCCAGACAGCATCCCTAGCCGTGTCCGGCGCAGACCAGCTGGCTGGTGTGTTTACAGACATATTTAATCACTCCCTATCCCAGTCTGTTGTCCCTACATGCTTCAAGATGGCAACCATTGTTCCTGCACCCAAGAAGGCAAAGATAACTGAACTGAATGACTACCGCCCCGTAGCACTCACTTCTGTCATCATGAAGTGCTTTGAGAGGCTAGTCAAGGATCATATCACCGCCACCTTACTGCCCACCCTAGACCCACTTCAGTTTGCATACCACTCCAACAGGTCCACAGATGATGCAATCCCAATGCACACTGGCCTATCCCATCTGGAAAGCCCAACGTAGAACGAACATGGAACGAGACAGGAACAGCGTCAGCAAACGAGAAACAAAGACAAAAAACAATCAATGCATCAGCAGGGAACAGAGCAGGGAACTGACAAATATAGGAGAGGAAATAAACAGATGAATGAGTGAGTCCAGGTGAGTCCAATATTGCTGATGCGCGTGACGAGGGAAGGCAGGTGTGCGTAAATGATGACAGGAGTGCGTGATGCAGGGCAGCCTGGCGCCCTCAAGCGCCAGGGGAAGGAAGAGCTGGAGCAGACGTGACACAGACAGTGTAGTGAAGAAGGCGCAACAGTGCCTCTTCAACCTCAGGAGGCTGAAGAAATTTGGCCTGTCACCCAAAACCCTGACTAACTTTAACCAATGTACAATCGAGAGCATCCTGTCGGTCTGTATCACAGCCTGGTACGGCAACTGCACCGCCCTCAACCACAAGGCTCTCCAGAGGGTGGTGCGGTCTGCACAACGCATCACCGGGGGCAAACTACCTGCCTTCCATGACACCTACAACACTCGTTGTTACAGGAAGGCCAAAAAGATCATCAAGGACAACAACCAGCCGAGCCACTGCCTGTTCACACCACTATCATCCAGAAGGTGAGGTCAGTACAGGTGCATCAAAGCTGGGACTAAGATATTGAAAAACAGCGTCTATCTCAAGGCCATCAGACTGTTAAATAACTACTCTGAGACCCAATCACTGGACACTTCAATTAATGGATCACTAGTCACTTTAAACAGTGCTACTTTAATAATGTTTACATATCTTACTTTACTCATATCACATGTATATACTGTATTTTATATAATCTATTGCACCTTGCCTATGCCGCCCGGCCATCACTCATCCATATATTTATATATACATATTTTCATTCACCCTTTTAGATTTGTGTGTATTAGGTAGTTGGTGGGGAATTGTTAGATTACTTGTTAGATTTCTGTGTAGTAGGTAGTTGTTGGTAATTTTTTGATATTACTTGTTAGATATTACTGCACTGTTGGAACTAGAAGCACAAGCATTTCGCTACACTTGCATTAACATCTCCTAACCATGTGTATGTGACTAATAAAATGTGATTTTGATTTGATTTTGAGAAAGTTAACTTTCTGAGTGGCAGCGGTGGTGACTGAGCCTTTACACTACGTTAAGAAGTCAGAGTTAATGCCTAAACTTAACATTGGAACGATACAGAGAATTAAACAAACACTTTGAAATTTGACGTTTGAGAAATATGGATGAACGTCTAATTCTGACATGAGACTGTGAGAGCTTGTTGGTGCTGTGGTGGCCATGTACACCAGGTGAGTAATTTACTTCCAGGTGTGATGAATCACCCTGCCCCCTGCCTCCTGACACTGCCACTCTGACGAGCCAATTAACTCACTAAACCAATTAGCCCAGGCTCTCTCTCTCTCTCACACACACTTTCTTTTTCCATCTCTCTTCCTCTGTTTCCCCAACAACTGACAGAATCGCTTCATCACAGGGCTACAGGACTATTCCTCAACACCTAACACTGGTTCAACGCCAAGTGTCTTTTGCATGTGAAACAACCATAATTTCTTCAGAGGTCATACTGTTCATGCACAGTTTAGTTTGTTCAA
This sequence comes from Salmo salar, assembly GCF_965601325.2. Classification (NCBI taxonomy): domain Eukaryota; kingdom Metazoa; phylum Chordata; class Actinopteri; order Salmoniformes; family Salmonidae; genus Salmo; species Salmo salar. The sequence goes on along the minus strand of NC_138318.1, from coordinate 11,907,289 downwards.
AGTGCTGCGTTGTAGTGACTGACAGAAAGATTAATTGGCCGGGGGAATAAAGGTCATGAATTTTAGACAGTTGGTTAAGTGGTCCATGGAAAGAGGGAAGTTGTCACATACACACACACACACACACACACACACACACACACACACACACACACACACACACACACACACACACACACACACACACACACACACACACACACACACACAAACAGTGACATTGATCTTGAAGAAAAGCCTCGAAACGGACGGAGATAGAGGTGAGGAGCGCGGGGAGGATTCATTAGGAAATCAGGCCTTTTGAAGATGAGTGGTGAAGATCTGAGACAGCCTCTGTTAAGATAGACATGGACAGGTCCAGACATGGGCATTGGAACCGTAAGTACTGAACTCTACTGCGTAAATTAGTTTAGGTTTTGATAGAAGAATGATACAAATGTAAATTGAGGGTGCAGATTAAGTTAGTTACTGAAGTATGATTTGCTGGGCAGGACCTTAAGAATAAATGAAGGATGAAGGATATTCTACTCCGCTCTCTCTCACTCTCTCTCTCTCTCTGTCCCTCTCTGTCCCTGTCTCTCTCTCCTCTCTCTCTCGTATACACGCACACACAGACTCATAACATATCACCCGTACATCTGATAGAGTAATCAACCACGTTATAAATGGTCATAACAGTTTTAGTCAAACACTCTGTGTTGATACAGACTAATGATGATTGATGGTGCTAGACCATTAAAGTATATGAAGTGATACATCACAGCCTTAAAGCTTCAACACTCACTAACTGAACCATTATTAGATTAATATTTCATAGCTGTAATTAGGGCACCACTAGGAGCAGAGCTGGGAATAAAGCCTCCTAGTGGAGCAGGGGGAAACGTTCTGTTTTCTGAAGAGTGACTTTTTCTGAGAACCTTTGTCAAAATCTTAAAGGGATAGTTCATCCAAACTACAACCTAACTCTTATGGGTGTGTTGAAAGTAGCATGGGGATGAGGAGAGTTGGCTGCATCTATACAGTGATGCTTTAGCATGGTTGAGTGCAGAAGAGTGAATGGGAGTGGTAAGAGCCATAGGGCCTTTGCTAGCATGTTATAAACAGGACGCATTTCAGCATTTGATAGTAAGAATGTAAATCATCTGACTGTTTGACAAATCTTTTGAAGGCAACTCTTGATGATACATATTGGTGTCAAAGTAATTGTGCATGTTTATACTTTTCTTTCTTCTTCCTTTTTCCGTTTATTTTCCCATGCAATTAACCTCCATAGTCAGGTTTATGAGGTGTAAAAAAAGACATGATGAGGTTGTTGTCTTTTATTCCTCCAGTCTCTTCCTTTTATGACCTCATTACGAGTGTCCCGGGGGAGGACTCTCTATGGTGGCACATCAGGGAGAGAGGGGGGAGATGAGAGAGCTAGAGGAAAGGAAAAAAGACAAGCGAAGGGGGTAGAGGGAAGAGAGAGAGAGCGGGAGAGTGCCTGAGCTGATGTTCTCTTGATTAAAGCATTTCCTCTGAGCACATGAAAGGAGGACCTTGGGGACAGGAATATTAAAATTTACCCAGGCTGCCTGAGAAGAAGCTTTCCCCCAATCAAATGGTGCCTCCCTGGAGGGGCTGGGGTAAAGGGGGTTTGGGGTCTATATAGGTGAAGGTGGTGGTGGTGTTGGTGACGAAGGATGGAGGGGCATGGACTGAGGGTACCTTGTTTCCTTTTCATCCTGTGTCTCATAATAGGTACGGAAGAGTGATGTTTTTTTGTTGAACCATACTGACCCAAAGCACCCTTTAAGCCCTTCAATGGTTCTTTGCAGTTAAACAAGGGTTATTTCCTCTTTTAGTGGTAATTCAAATATAGGGGCGGTGGCTAATTAGAATATTTTGGGGAGTAGTTTGTTGACAGCTATTTGTGTGCAACCGTGAGTAGGAGTGTCCTACCAGTTTAACTAATATGTTATGTTATGTCATTTCACTTAAAGTGTAACTATGGCTAGTGATGTGACTTGTGAAAGAGTCATATATGGTCTTGTGCCATTTGAGAATGGTTGACTAAGTCAGTAGTTCTCTATTGTCTTCTCAAGTACCCCCAGCTGATCCAGAGCTAGCACACCTGCTCTGACAATAATAAAAGCTGTGGAATCTTTACAATATCATATAGCTATTAAACCAGAATAAAAAACTCTGTATGGATCTTTATATAACCATTCTCCATAAAGGGTTGATAATGAACCAAATAAAAGTGTTACATAGTATATACCCTCAAAAAGGGTTGTAACCATAGCAGAACCCTTTTTGGGTGCTATACCAAATAAAATAAAAATGTATTTGTCATATGCGCCGAATACAACCTTACAGTGAAATGCTTACTTACAAGCTGTCACAACATCCACAGAAGGTGGCGCCTCTCCTCGGTCGAGCGGCGCTCGGCGGTCGTCGTCACCGGCCTACTAGCTGCTACCGATCTGTGTTTCAGTGTCTATTAGTTATGTCTGTTTTTTGATTGCACCTGTTTTGTGTTTGTCATTAGTGGGGGGGTATTTAGTCTGTCTGTGTTTAGCTAGGATTTGTGCGGGATTGTTCGTTGTTACGTGTGGTGTTACTTCTATTATATAGGCATTAGGGTTGCCGGGCTGCGCCCCGTCTGCCTTTTGAGCGGAGCTTCTTTTAGTCATTTTTTCTCACTGTTATGCTCCCAGCTGTATATGAATCTTGCCCGTGGATTTATTAAATTAAGTTTGTTCCAACGGACCTCAGTCTCCTGCGCTTGACTCACTCCTTAAACTGTTCATTCCGCTTGTGACACAAGCCCTTAACCAACAATTCAGATTTAAGAAAATACCTAAAAAAAAGTAAGAGATAAGAATAACAAATGATTAAAGAGCAGCAGGAAATAACAAAAGCGGGGCTATATACAGGGGGTACCGGTACAGAGTCAATGTGCGGTGGCACCAGTGTCGAGGTAAATGAGGCAATATGTACATGTACAGTTGAAGTCGGAAGTTTACATACACCTTAGCCAAACACATTTTAACTCAGTTTTTCACAATTCCTGACATTTAATCCTAGTAAAGATTCCCTGTCATAGGTCAGTTAGGATCACCACTTTATTTTAAGAATGTGAAATGTCAGAATAATAGTTGAGAGAATGATTTATTTCAGCTTTTATTTCTTTCATCACATTCCCAGTGGGTCAGAAGTTTACATACACTCAATTAGTAGTTGGTAGCATTGCCTTTAAATGGTTTAACCTGGGTCAAATGTTCTGGGTAGCCTTCCACCAGCTTCCCACAATAAGTTGGGTGAATTTTGGCCCATTCTTCCTGACAGAGCTTGTACAACTGAGTCAGGTTTGTAGGCCTCCTTGCTTGCACACACTTTTTCAGTTCTGCCCAAAAATGTTCAATAGGATTGAGGTCAGTACTTTGTGATGGCCACTCCAATACCTTGACTTTGTTGTCCTTAAGCCATTTTACCACAACTTTGCTTGGGGTCATTGTCCATTTTGAAGACCCATTTGCTACCAAGCTTTAACTTCCTGACTGATGTCTTGAGATGTTGCTTCAATATATCCACATAATTTCCCCTCCTCATGATGCCATCTATTTCGTGAAGTGCTTCAAGGTTGGGATGGTGTTCTTCGGCTTGCAAGCCTCTCCCCTTTTCCTCCAAACATAAAGATGGTCATTACGGCCAAACAGTTCTAGTTATCCTTCATCAGACCAGAGGACATTTCTGTAAAAAGTGCAATTTGTGTTCCCATGTGCAGTTGCAAATCGAAGTCTGTCTTTTTTATGGCGGTTTTGGAGCAGTGGCTTCTTCCTTGCTGAGCTGCCTTTCAGGTTAGGTCGATATAGGACTTGTTTTACTGTGGATATAGATACTTTTGTACCTTTTTCCTCCAGCATCTTCACAAGGCCCTTTGCTGTTGTTCTGGGATTGATTTACACTTTTCGCACCAAAGTACTTTCGTCTCTAGGAGACAAAACGCGTCTCTTTCCTGAGCAGTATGACGGCTGCGTGGTCCCATGGTGTTTATACTTGGGTACTATTGTTTGTACAGATGAACATGGTACCTTCAGGCATTTGGAAATTGCTCCCAATGATGAACCAAAATTGTGGAGGTCTACATTTTATTTTCTGAGGTCTTGGCTGATTTCTTTTGATTTTCCCATGATGACAAGTGAAGAGGCACTGCTTTTGAAGGTAGGCCTTGAAATACATCCACAGGTACACCTCCAATTGACTCAAATGATGTCAATCAGAAGCTTCTAAAGCTTCAAAAGTTAAATTGTGATACAGTGAATTATAAGTGAAATAATCTGTCTGTAAACAATTGTTGGAAAATTGCTTGTGTCACGCACAAGATGTCCTAACCGACTTGCCAAAACTATTGTTTGTTAATAAGAAATTTGTGGAGTGGTTGAAAAATTAGTTTTAATGACTCCAACCTAAGTGTATGCAAACTTCCGACTTCAACTGTAGGTAGAGTTATTAAAGTGACAATAACAGAGAGTGGAAGCAGCGTTCCAGAAGGGGGGCAATGCAAATAGTCTGGGTAGCCATTTGATTAGCTGTTCAGGAGTCTTATGGCTTGGGGGTAGAAGCTGTTTAGAAGCCTCTTGGACCTAGACTTGGCGCTCTGGTACTGCTTGCCGTGTGGTAGCATTTAGAACAGTCTATGACTAGGGTGGCTGGAGTCTTTGACAATTTTTAGGGTCTTCCTCTGACACCGCCTGGTATAGAGGTCCTGGATGGCAGGAATCTTGGCCCCAGTGATGTACTGGGCCGTACTCACTACAATCTGTACTGCCTTGCGGTCGGAGGCCGAGCAGTTGCCATACCAGGCAGTGATGCAACCTGTCTGGATGCTCTCGATGGTGCAGTTGTAAAACCTTTTTTGGATCTGAGGACCCATGCCAAATCTTTTCAGTCTCCTGAGGGGGATAGGTTTTGTCATGCCCTCTTCACGACTGTCTTGGTGTGCGTGGACCATTCCAGTTTGTTGGTGATCTGGATGCCAAGGAACTTCAAGCTCTCAACCTGCTCCACTTCAGCCCCGTTGATGAAAATAGGGGCATGCTCGGTCCTCCTTTTCCTTTTGTCCACAATTATCTCCTTTGTCTTGATCACGTTGAGAGAGAGGTGGTTATCCTTGCACCACACGGTCAGGTCTCTGACCTCCTCCCTATAGGCTGTCTCATCGTTGTCGGTAATCAGGCCTACCACTGTTGTGTCCTCAGCAAACTTAATGATGGTGTTGGAATCGTGCCTGGCCATGCAGTCATGAGTGAACAGGGAGTACAGGAGGGGAAAGGTTTTTTTATAGCACTGTACAGGTTCCATTTAGAACCTGTGAGCATGGTTCTTTACTGAACCTTCAAAAAAAGGTACTGCTATGGTTACAAGCCAAATAACCCTTATTTGGCACTATATATAATCATTTGTTTATCGTGTGTAGAGAGGGTGGTGGTGGAGGGGGTTGTTTTAAAATGGATGGTGTTAGGATGAACTATAGCAGAGAGAGAGAGAGCGAGAGATGTGGAGAAGAGCTGTGTGCACACTGACGATACATTGCCTCATACTGTGTCTCGTAAGGACTTTAGTTAGAGGGTGAAGAGGGATTGTTTTAAAAGGGACATGAGGAATGTGAAGAAGAGCCTAGTGTGGACCAAGGATACCTCACCTCATGCTGTGCTTCAAAATGAGTAAGGGGCTCATTATGAAATGTATGGTGTTGAGCTGGGAGGAGAGAGAATGACAGAGAAATGGAGGGGTGTGGACTGAGAACACCTCACTTCCTCTTTCCTCATCAAATGTCTCAAAGGTGTTATATAAGGAATGGAGAGTAGAGGGAGTGGAGGTGGGGGTTGTTATAAAAGGGCTGGTGTTGAGGTGTTGTGATGTCAAAGGAGAGATAGGGAGAGAGAGAGGCAGAGATGAAAAGAGAGGGGGGGGTGGAGAGAGAGCGACAGAGGGATGTGGAATAATTGTCCCTCAGCTGGACTGTGGGGTTTTGAGTCTCATCCTTGTCTCACAAGGCCTTCCAGAAGAGGGTGGTAGGGTTATAGGGAGTGGGGCTTTTGTAAAATATCGGTGCTGATGCTTGAGCTGAGCACGTATCCTTACTGGTTGCTTGGGCACGTAGCTTGGAGAGGAAAGGAAAGGGAAAGACAGGGAAGGAGAGAGAAGGATAGAGAATACAGTGCATGCTGCTCCTCCAGGCTCATGTCTTGGGAAAGCCAGGGGAGGGATTTGTGATCATGACAGCAGATTTCTCTTCTCTCTCGTTCTCATGTTGTTTCACTGATACATAGGAAGACATTAGTTTACAACTAGAACTTGAAAGGACAAAATAATTTCCAACTTCAAGCCTTTCTTTGACTTTGAAGAATTCATTGTCCTCCCTCCCCGAATATGACCCCTTAGTGTATGTGGTCTCCCTATTTATACCTCCAAACTTCTAACCAGCGAACTGGGAGATCTATTCAATAGCTACTATGGCGAGTTACAAAGGCCATGGTCATTCATTTGTCTTAATGTGTCTGCATTTATCTAGCAAGTTGAGGACAAAGGGTTTATTTATGCTGAGTGTGTGTGTGTGAGAGACAGGGGAGACTAGCAGTAGTAATACATGGCAGTGCTGTGAACAGATAGGATTGTAAGACAAATAGGGTTGTGAGAGTCTTATGGTAAATTATTCCAGACAGAGGAAGGTCAGCTGTCCCGGGGAAATGGAATGTGTGTGTGTGTGTTTCTGTGTGTCTGTGTGTGTGTGTATGTGCATGTGAGAGAGTGAGAGGCATGTCAGCAGTCATTGGAACAGACAACCGCATTTCCCCACTGTTCCACACACACGCACACACACACGCACGCACGCACGCACGCACGCACGCACACACACACACACACACACACACACACACACACACACACACACACACACACACACACACACACACACACACACACACAGGCCTCTGACAATCTATCTTAGGTTAGGATGTAATCTACCATGTGCGGGGTAATTCCACAGTTGGAGTGTTAACAAAATAATAATACGGCATTGTAGAACGGGTTCTTAGTAATTTTCTGCCGTCTGTATCTTTTGCCTAGGGGTGAGAGATAAAGGACTAGACCCCTATATTGAGTCAAACCAATTATTACTGTGTAATTGTGTATGGAATGCACAGCTGGCGGTCAGGATGAGGTAACCGCGATTTCCTGAGAAGTATTGGTTAATGTAACCCATGTAACCCTACTGTAGCATGACTTTATCAAACTGATAGACAGGTGTGATTAAAATGTCAGCAAATTCATTAGATTACATCTAATGATTAACACAGTAGAGGGCAAGTGCCTTTGTAAGATGATAATGATCATAATGTGTCTATTAAAATGTAATAAAACAGTTATTACATACATTCTGTAGCTAATGGTAATGGTGTGCTAATGATGGGTGTGGGCGGTAGATCCTTTTCTCAGCGGTGGCGTAATATTAGATTAGGTTAGTGTGATGAGGTCCAGATAGTGCTCTAGGATAAGAGTAGAGAAGCATTCTCTATTTGGTGTGACTGATTTAGAATGCAAGGTGAAATTGTACTTTGTTCAACACAAATTCCAAACAAGACTGTGAATAATGATAATTTTCGGTGTGGATTTTAGTACAAACCAAGATATGACAAATATATCATTAAACTGAGACTGCTCTTCTCTGTGTCACGGAGGCTCTGCGCACTGCTAAAGCTAACTCTCTCTCCTCTGCTCTCATCCTTCTAGACCTATCTGCTGCCTTTGATACTGTGAACCATCAGATCCTCCTCTCCACCCTCTCCGAGTTGGGTATCTCCGGCGCGGCTCACTCTTGGATTGCGTCCTACCTGACAGGTCGCTCCTACCAGGTGGCATGGCAAGAATCCATCTCCGCACCACGTGCTCTCACCACTGGTGTCCCCCAGGGCTCAGTTCTAGGCCCTCTCCTATTCTCGCTATACACCAAGTCACTTGGCTCTGTCATATCCTCACATGGTCTCTCGTATCATTGCTACGCAGACGACACACAATTAATCTTCTCCTTTCCCCCTTCTGATAACCAGGTGGTGAATCGCATCTCTGCATGTCTGGCAGACATATCAGTGTGGATGACGGATCACCACCTCAAGCTGAACCTCGGCAAGATGGAGCTGCTCTTCCTCCCGGGGAAGGACTGCCCGTTCCATGATCTCGCCATCACCGTTGACAACTCCATTGTGTCCTCCTCCCAGAGTGCTAAGAGCCTTACCGTGACCCTGGGCAACACCATGTCGTTCTCCGCTAACATCTAGGCGGTGACCCGATCCTGTAGGTTCATGCTCTACAACATTCGCAGAGTACGACCCTGCCTCACACAGGAAGCGGCGCAGGTCCTAATCCAGGCACTTGTCATCTCCCGTCTGGATTACTGCAACTCGCTGTTGGCGGGGCTCCCTGCCTGTGCCATCAAACCCCTACAACTCATCCAGAACTCCGCAGCCCGTCTGGTGTTCAACCTTCCCAAGTTCTCTCACGTCACCACGCTCCTCTGCACACTCCACTGGCTTCCAGTTGAAGTTCGCATCTGCTACAAGACCATGGTGCTTGCCTACGGAGCTGTGAGGGGAACGGCACCTCCGTACCTTCAGGCTCTGATCAGTGCCTACACCCAAAGAAGGGCACTGCGTTCATCCACCTCTGGCCTGCTCGCCTCCCTACCTCTGCGGAAGCACAGTTCCGGCTCAGCCCAGTCAAAACTGTTTGCTGCTCTGGCACCCCAATGGTGGAACAAGCTCCCTCACAACGCTAGGACAGCGGAGTCAATCACCACCTTCCGGAGACACCTGAAACCCCACCTCTTTAAGGAATACCTGGGATAGGATTAAGTAATCCTTCTAACCCCCCCCCCCCCCTACCCTCCCCCCCAAAAAGATATAGATGTACTATTGTAAAGTGGTTGTTCCACTGGATATCATAAGGTGAATACACCAATTTGTAAGTCGCTCTGGATAAGAGCGTCTGCTAAATGACGTAAATGTAAATGTAATTATCTATGACTTGGCTTTTGTCTGTTAATTGCAGTTTTCCTCAGTAAACAAATGTATTATCTCCTGTTCAGAGTCAAGGCACTTTATTTGACAACTGAATGTCAATGCTTGTCAGCAATAATATCTTTAAAACTGTACTTGAAAATGTAAAGAGGTTTTCTCTGATTGAATGCAGACACACTTTCTGGCATCATGTGTTTATCTTGGCAACTTAATCAGTGAAGGGGATGACAGTTGCATATTTGTTTTCTTTGTATTTCTATTAGGTATCCAAGGATGTAGCTACTGGCTATGCTACTGACTGTGCAGGAACACTTCTAGAACTTCTAAAGTATGTTCTCTTAAGTCCATCCGAAGAGCAAGTTCACAAGGTAGGTTCCAAGGTAAGTTCAGCCATATACTAACAAGTTGCCATGTTGATGCCACAGACCCCAAACTCATTTAGGATTCTAGGGGCTGCTCCTGATTTCTCTCTCTCTCTCTCTCTCTCTCTCTCTCCTCTCTCTCTCTCTCTCTCTCTCTCTCATGGGGCTGGTAAATCATTAATTGCCTTTCATTCAGACATTCCCCCCATGGCAGCCATCATGTCAACCTGAAGTAGAGTCCTGTCTCTCTGTCATATTGGGTTACTGTAATCTTAGTAGGGCACTCTCTCTGCTCTCTCCTGGGTCTGGGGAGAACCGCTTACAAGTTTATTGTGTGTGCGTGCGTGCGTGTATCTGTAAATAGGCACAGCACACAAATAATAGTAATACAGCCTTGCAGGCAGGATTGGATCAATGCAGCCCATTATACCATGGGAAAACATTGATTTCCCAACATGTCAAACTCTATGGATGATGGATTTAATTCTACAATTAGAACAAGGCGATTATGGTTGGTTGGAGAGGCCATGTAGGGGTCAGGGTGATTTCCCCAGTAACAATACAGACATCACTGTTTCTTACTCACTTTGGTAGGAAAACATTTGCCAGAGACCGTGCTTCGAATGAAAACCCAAAGTCACTGCATGTAAGGCAGTACATGTACACTCCCCTATATATGCCTGTCGCAGCCCCGCGGGGAGCTGGGATAGGACAGCGAGATCCTCCAAAGGCTCTGTGGCTCATTGGCGCGGAGCGGCTGGGTCTCCAGAGTCCAAACGTAGCCGCTGGAGTTCTCTGGGAAACCACTGCTATGAGAGTTAATCAATTCCACTGCCCTGGTCCCGTTCTTAAAGACATTTAATTCGAAAAATTATTAAAATAGTACATTTTTTTATTCCATTCGTCAAGCTGAGGTGAACTCCATTACGACACAGATTATGATTTGCGAGCCCCCCAGAGGAGGCTTGTCATATGTCTTTCCTCCACCAGCGCTAAAGATGACATGGGGGGGAGGAGAAAGAAAGAAGAGAGGAATAAAGAGAAAGAACCATCAGTGATGATGAATATTGATAGCAGCTTTTATGATGGAAAAGAATATCCTCTCCTCTGGCCCGAGGGGATTTAACTGTTACAGTCCAGGGATTGGGAACATGATGAATGAAGAGCGTTACAGAATAGAAAAAGGAATTCCGCCCCATCAAAGTCACTCGCTCTGTCAAGTGTCCATTTAGTGTGAATAGAGTAAAATCATAAAAGGAAGTAGGCCAACCAATCACTATTTTATCATTAATTATGCACTTAACCTCAGACCAGATGCCGGTCATGTCATTTATTTTCATGACAGAGATACTGTATGTTACATTTAAGGATTGCCTTAACACGTCAAAGTATGGAATAACATAGACATTAGTTTAATATTATTCTACCTTTACTACAGTGTTATCAAAGTATAAGTATCATATACATATGTAGTAAACAATATAGTACATGTATAATAATCCATAAATAGTTTCACACATCTTCACAGATCTTAAGGTAATATTATTACTAATTGCTTTTTGCTCAATACAGAAATACTTTGACATACATGTATGTCATGGAATACTCTACCTATCACATCGACTGTTTGTTGGTTGTTCAAGTACTAAATTGTACACTATTGGGGACCCTAAGCGAGATTTGGTTGGGGTGCCCCCCCCCCACCCCTCACCTCGCAGGCAGAACATTTTAGTGGCCCCCCCTCTTGAAGGCGAAGAGAAAAATGTAAATTTTAAAGTTAATTTACTGAAATTCTAAACATTTAGTCATGGGGCAGAGATAATTTATTTTGCAGTTTTATAGCAAATTTCCTACCATTCTACCCATTTGGCCATTGGTTAGACATAAATGTTTGCAGTTTTAAAGATCATTTCCTGCAATTCTATGCATTTTGCCAGACATATGCCATGTTAAAGATATCTCAGTGAGAGTGACTAACAAAATCAATGGGGGCCTGGAGGTCAGGGTCCCTGGGCACATGCTATGTGTGCCCGGTCGGTATTCGGCCATGATTACTACAAGTTTAGATAGCTGGCTAGACTATCTTACCAACAAGAGAGAAATTGCTGATGCACAACAACATTTCGAAACTGCACCATGACTATTCTACAATTCTAACTCTCAACAGTAAGTTGAGACCCTGACTGAAATCCTAAAAAGTTCTGGTGGCCCTGAGTGACCACTAATGTTGTTTATGCCTGGAGCCGGCCCTGACGATTCTCCATATGTTGTGAAACTTTATATCAGTCAGTGAGTTTGTTGATTTTGTATTCATTTGCACCAGCAATTATACAGTGTAGCGCTCTACACACCACTCAGGTGTGACATACAGTAATAATAACTCACATCATCTGCTAAACAGAGACGTCTCAACATATCAGGGGATGAATTATCACATAATGTGTAATAGTTTGTTGATTGGTGCAAATGATAAATACAGCAATTACACATGAAGTGCAATACATTCCAGTACATTACACAATTATACTAAATATAATGTACAGTTACTGACACAGTTACTCACACTTTCCTCCACATGTGAGTGCTTGCATGCATGCATATATGTGTGCTTGTGCATGTTCACGTGTGTGTGTGTGTCTCCCTAACCTGTTGTCATAGAGTGTAAAGAGGTCCTTAAGATAATGGATGGAGCTCCTGCGGTGTGGGTTTCTTTTTAATTACTTTGCCTCAATAAGCAATTTGCATTTGGTAAGGTGGCTTACAAAGCTTCGCCAGTTAATTCACAGAAATCCTTTTTAATTAATGCAAGGCGGAATTTAGGGCACTTGGTGGAAATTGATTAATAGACGTAAAAACACAGCAAGTGTTTAACCCCAAATGCCTTAAGGTTACTGACCTTAGAATGTTTTGTATTCCATGTCTGTACAGTATCTATTGCAACTTGATCTATCAGCTAATGGCCATTCAATTGATTCATAGTGATGTTGTAATGGCAGAATTGTCTCTCACTGTCCTGCTAATGTACATGCAATAGATAATGTATATACTATATAATTAAGTGATAATGCCTGAGAAGCTGGTATTTGGAGGATATATTGGTACGAGTGTTGTTAGGCCCTAGACAAAGTCAAAGCCAGCAAATCGTGTCAAGATATCCTCCAAACACTGGCTTCAAGGGCATTATCACTTTATACAACGGGTTACCAACATGTTGTCACGGGCGTCATAAGGAGTGGACCAAAATGCAGCGAGTATATTGATCATCTTCTTTACTTTATTGAAGAGAAGACACTTAACCTGTTAGGGCTAGGGGGCAGTATTGACACGGCCGGATAAAAAACGTACCCGATTTAATCTGGTTACTACTCCTGCACAGTAACTAGAATATGCACATAATTATTGGCTTTGGATAGAAAACACCCTAAAGTTTCTAAAACTGTTTGAATGGTGTCTGTGAGTATAACAGAACTCAAATGGCAGGCCAAAACCTGAGAAGATTCCATGCAGGAAGTGGCCTGTCTGACAAGTGGTGTTTCATCTTGGCTCTTTTTATTGAAGACTGAGGATCTTTGCTCTAACGTGACACTTCCTACGGCTCCCATAGGCTCTCAGAGCCCGGGAAAAAGCTGAACGATATCAAGGCAGGCTCTGGCTGAAACACATTATCGCTTTTGGCAAGTGGCCGATAATAGTACTATGGGCTTAGGCGCGTGCCCGAGTCGACCGAATGCTTTATTTTCTTTTGTCTGTTTACCTAAACGCAGATTCCCGGTCGGAATATTATCACTTTTTTATGAGAAAAATGGCATAAAAATTGATTTTAAACAGCGGTTGACATGCTTCGAAGTACGATAATGGAATATTTAGAATTTTTTTGTCACGAATTGCGTCATGCAATAGTGTCTTGAACGCACGAACAAACGCCGCTGTTTGGATATAACTATGGATTATTTTGAACCAAACCAACATTTGCTATTGAAGTAGAAGTTCTGGGAGTGCATTCTGACGAAGACAGCAAAGGTAATAACATTTTTCTTATAGTAAATGTGACTTTGCTGAGTGCTAAACTTGCTGGGTGTCTAAATAGCTAGCCCTGTGATGCCGGGCTATCTACTGAGAATATTGCAAAATGTGCTTTCACCAAAAAGCTATTTTAAAATCGGACATATCGAGTGCATAGAGGAGTTCTGTATCTATAATTCTTAAAATAATTGTTATGCTTTTTGTGAACGTTTATCGTGAGTAATTTAGTAAATTCACCGGCAGTGTTCGGTGGGAATGCTAGTCACATGCTAGTCACATGCTAATGTAAAAAGCTGGTTTTTGATATAAATATGAACTTGATTGAACAAAACATGCATGTATTGTATAACATAATGTCCTAGGGTTGTCATCTGATGAAGATCATCAAAGGTTAGTGCTGCATTTAGCTGTGGTTTGGGTTTATGTGACATTATATGCTAGCTTGAAAAATGGGTGTCTGATTATTTCTGGCTGGGTACTCTGCTGACATAATCTAATGTTTTGCTTTCGTTGTAAAGCCTTTTTGAAATCGGACAGTGTGGTTAGATTAACGAGAGTCTTGTCTTTAAAATGGTGTAAAATAGTCATATGTTTGAAAAATTGAAGTTTTTGCATTTTTGAGGTTTTTGAATAACGCACCACGGGATTACACTGGCTGTTACGTAGGTGGGACGATTTGGTGCCACCTATCCTAGAGAGGTTAAACAAAACAAATGACGAAAACAGTCCAGTAAGGTGCACACACTATACTAGGAACAACCACCCACAAACACAAGTGAAAAACGAACACACTTAAATATGGCCTCCAATTAGAGATAACGACAACCAGCTGTCTCTAATTGGAGGTCATTGAAAAACACAACATAGAAATACAAAATATAGAACATAAATCAAAAACCCCCGAAACACACAAAACAAACACCCTCTGCCACGCCCTGACCAAACTACAATAACAAATAACCCCTTTTACTGGTCAGGACGTGACACAGGTTCAATTAATGATTTACATATTTTCATAAAAAACTTTATTTTGATTAATTTATTCATACCATTTCATCCTATTTATACAATTTCATCCTTCCACAAGATAGTCACAAATCTAGGGTTGCTACCCAAGCCTGCTTGTCGTTCATTCTATCGGTTCGGTTGCCAGAGACGCGACCCAGTTGTTAAGTCTTTTTTATTTGTTTCTATGGACACGATCCAGTCATTCGTTCTAAATGTTCCATTGCCATATTTGCTGGCAACGTTCTTCTCCCTTGCTTGCTAGGATTAGCTGCATTTGCGTTTGTATAAGCTGTTTTCTAGTAATATTTATTTGGATACATCAATAACAATGAGCTAATGATGCACAATTTCACCTGTCATAGAAAATGTGCACTCTTGGCAGGACACTGTTGTTCAGAGGAGCTAGCCAACAACACAACTAACACAATAACTTCAAACTGAAGCTGAAAAGACAGCAAACTAGCTACACTTCGTTTAGTTTTACCTTTTTTCTATTGATAGTTCTTTGTAAATATCCATACAAATTATGCTGGCTCATGATTTTGACTAGCTGCCTGCCTGCCTGTCTGTCTCAACCCGACATGTTCATTACTATTAGACAGCTGAAGATTGAATTTGAATATTGAAACTATGTTGCAAATGTCAGAGAGACAGACAGCAAAGTTTGTACGTCTCCACTGTTGAAAACTAAATGTTAGTCTAAAAGAAATGTGAGATAATGTTTGGATGCTTTTGATTGTGGAGATCAAGTTCATAAATTGCCTGGCTGGGCTGAGGAGACAGTGGATTGCGCAGTCAGATGGAACAGAGTGAATAGGCATTTTAAAGTCATGTATTTAGCTGGTGGTAACTTGTGGAATAGACACAGGCTGGAATGCAGTTTTTAACCAATCAGCATTCAGGATTAGACCCACCGGTTGTATAATAATGTAATATCAACTATGTAAAAGTTTTAATCGTGCAATGACTCTTGAGGAGTTGTAGCATTAAAGTCAAACCAGCATAAAACTTAAAAAATCTAAGAATGGAAACACTGTGACAAAAAGAAATCATTCAGACTTTTCAAGTCAAGACACTTTCCTATTGGTTGTCCTTCACGGGGGTGAAAACATATGTAAATAAAACGTTATACCTCTTTTCAGAATTTATCTCTTGTTGAGCGGATTGATGAGTTTCCTTCAGCGTGCCTGGCGAACTGTGTTATCCTGTGTCATACAGCCTCAATTAATTTGTGTGGGCAGCGAGCAGAGAATGCAAATTAAGCCTTAGTTTTGCATGCCCTCTTACTAGGAGGAGACTTCTCTTCTGTCATGTTATACCAATCCCCTAAAGTCAGTGTAAGGCAGTGCTCAGTATAAAGCTGCTCAATGTACATATCTGTGTGTATTTGTGTGTGTGTGTGGGTGGGAGGGGGTGGGGGTGGGGGGGTTCTTGTGTGTTTGTGTGTATGTGGATGTGGATACTTTAGTTTGTTTACATGCACTTGCTTGCGTGTGTGTGCATGCACCCATGCTGTGTATCCACCTCCGTCACGCAACATTCCCTGCTGTTTCACCCACATTCAGGAATTAGTTTACCGTAACACCATAGCATGTTAACTCACTAGCACAACAACATCATCATCACATGTCTACTATAATTGCTTCTGTCATTACGTGGGTCTCAGTTAAAACAGGGAAACCATGTGTATCGAGCTTTGATATGTGTGTGTGTGTGTATGTACCAGTGGAACGAGCTCTGATAAAGTCTTCAGCATTTTCCAGGTCATTTAACTTCTCCTCACCCCTCCAAATTAACGAGACAGGAGGGTTAGGTTCCAGAACATTAAACAGGCTTCCATGCTGACAGATCCACTTATTTATTCATATTTATATCTCGTGTTTATTTCCCCTTCCGAAATGTACAAGTATAATTATAGGTAGGTAATTGCCCACACTTGCTTGGTTTGAACTTGGTTATTCCCAACTGACAGCGCAGCCACTGTGGACAGTCTTCAGGGAATTATGCCTAGACATTTCACCTGAAACAAGGTCATTTGCTGCCTATAGTGTTCAACAATTCTTAACCGGAAAGGCACTCTATGGAGAATCACTAATTTCACGGGTTTGTATTACGGGTTTTCGCTTAGGAATGCCAAATTTGAAAGTGATTAGTGAAAAATAGTTGTTAGTTAAATAAAGTTGTAACATACCTGTAGTTGGGGAAGGAAGATAGACTATGATAGTTTTAATCAAGTGTGTCACACATTCTGTTTGTAAAAGGCTTTAGGAAGTTCGACTGGACATTTTTAAGTATTATTTCATTGCTTATTGCACGCTTGTTCAAAGCACTTTAGATTTAGTGTCACGCCCTGACCTGAGAGAGAGGGTTTGTTTCTCTATGTGGTTAGGTCAGGGTGGGCAGTCTATGATGTCTATTTCTTTGTTTTGAGCCGAGTATGGTTCCTAAACAGAGGCAGCTGTCTATCGTTGTCTCTGATTAGGAATCATACTTAGGCAGCCTTTCCCCACCTGTAGTTGTGGGATCTTATTTTTGCAATGCTTGTTAAGCCTGCAAGACGTTACGGTCGTTGTCATTGTTTATTCTTTTGTTTGTAGTGTTGTGATTTATAATTAAATACAAAGATGAACACTCACCACGCTGCACCTTGGTCTACTCCTCTTTACGATCGTGACATTTAGGGTACTTTGACAATGGAATTTGTGTCAGATGCTCCCGTATCTGCAAAAACGTTAAAATCTGCCAATATTCTTATTCTTTACACTACTAGATAAAACGATTTGTTGATTCATTGATTCGTCCATTAATTCATTCATTTGTATGACTTGTAAAATATTGTACATACAGTGCATTCAGAAAGTATTCAGACCCTTTGACTTTTTCCACATTTTGTTATGTAACAGGGAAGTGAGCTCCAGAGTTCCTCTGTGGAGATGGGAGAACCTTCCAGAAGGATAGCTATCTCTGCGGCACTCCAACAATCATGGCCTTTTATGGTAGAGTGGCCAGACGGAAGCCACTCCTCAGTAAAAGGCAAATGACAGCCTGCTTGGAGTTTCCCAAAAGGCAACTAAAGGACTCTCAGACCATGAGAAACAAGATTCTATGGTCTGATTGTCATGTCCTGATCTGTTTCACCAGTCCTTGTGATTGTCTCCACCCCCTCCAGGTGTCGCTTATTTTCCCTGGTGTATTTATCCCTGTGTTTCCTGTCTCTCTGAGCCAATTCGTCTTGTATGTTCAAGTCAACCAGTGTGGTTTTTCCCGTCCTCCTGCTTTTCTATTCTCTTTTACTGTTCCTCCCGGGTTTTGACCTTTGCCTGTTTTCTGGACTCCATTCCCGCCTGCCTGACCATTCTGCCTGCCCTGACCTCGAGCATGCCTGCCATTCTGTACCTCTGGAACTCTGAACTGGTTTTGACCTTTTGCCTGTCTACGACCATTCTCTTGCCTACCCCTTTTGGATTATTAATAAACATCTTGGACTCTAACCATATGCCTCCTGTGTCTGCATCTGGGTCTCGCCTTGTGCCCTTGTACCGATGAAACCAAGTTTCAACTCTTTGGCCTAAATGCCAAGTGCCACGTCTGGAGGAAACCTGACACCATACCTGTGGTCGAAGCATCATGCTGTGGGGATATTTTTCAGCGGCAGGGACTGGGAGACTAGTCAGGATTGAGGGAAACATGAACGAAGCCAAGTACAGAGCTATCTTTGATGAAAACCTGCTCCAGAGCGCTCAGACTGGGGAGAAAGATTCACCTTCCAACAGGACAACGACCCTAAGCACACAGCCAAGACAAGGCAGGAGTGGCTTCGGGACAAGTCTCTGAATGTCCTTGAATGGCCCAGCCAGATCCCGGACTTGAACCTGATTGTACATGGAGAGACCTGAAAATAGCTGTGCAGCGATGCTCCCCATCCAACCTGACAGAGCTTGAGAGGATCTGTAGAGAAGAATGGGAGAAACTCCCCAAATACAGGTGTGCCAAGCTTGTAGCATCATACCCAAGAACACTCGAGGCTGTAATGCTTCAGGTGCTTCAAAAAAGTACTGACTAAAGTGTCTGAATACTTATGTAAATTCTCACGCCCTGATCTGTTTCACCTGTCCTTGTGCTTGTCTCCACCCCCCTCCAGGTGTCGTACATCTTCCCCGTTATCCCCTGTGTACTTATCCCTGTGTTCTCTGTTTGTCTGGTACCAGTTTGTCTTTTTTGTTTAAGTCAACCAGCTACTGCTTTTCCCCAGTCTCTCTTTTTCTCACCCTCCTGGTTTTGACCCTTGTCTTTCCTGACTCGGAGCCCGCCTACCTGACCACTCTGCCTGCCCCTGAGCCTGCCTGCCGTCCTGTACCTTTGCCCCTACTCTGGATTACCGACCTCTGCCTGACCTGACCTTGGGCCTGCCTGCCGTCCTGTACCTTTGCCCCACTACTCTGGATTATCGACCCCTGCCTGCCTTGACCTGTCATTTGCCTGCCCCTGTTGTAGTAAACATTGTTACTTAAGCACAGTCTGCACTTGGGACTTAACCGAAACGTGATATAAATATGATACGTTTTTTATGTTAAATACATTTTCAAAAATTTCTAAAAACCTGTTTTTGCTTTGTAATTATGGGGTATTGTTGATGAGATTGATGAGATATTTTCTTTTTTATGCATTTTGGAATAAGTCTGTGGAAAAAGTGAAGGGGTCTGAATACTTTCCGAATATACTCTATATAGCCAAGCTATCACTGTGTATTTATTCCTTATGTTACAATTTTTTTCTGCTATTATTTTTTTATTTTATTGTATTCTGCATTGTTGGGAAGGGCCCATAAGTAAGCAATTCACTGTTAGTCTACACCTGTTGTTTACGAAGCATATGACAATATACATTTTATTTAATTTGATTAATGTGATTTTCTCTCATATATATATATATATATAAAATCACATGAATCAAATTAAATAAAATGTGAGAAATAGGATGCCATTTGAAGTGTTCTTCTACTCAAGGTTGATGCTGATTCTGATCCACGTGGCTCTGATCAACAGGGGTGCACTATATGGAATAGGCACACCCCCCCCCCCAAAAAAAAATAATACTAATATATATAAAAAAAATTGGGGGGGGGGGATGTGCCTATTCCCTATAGTGCACCCCTGTTGATCAGAGCCACGTGGATCAGAATCAGCATCAACCTTGAGTAGAAGAACACTTCAAATGGCATCCTATTTCTCACAGTGCACATGAAAAAGAGCGTTGTCTACTGTTCATGTGATGATGCTGATACAGTGATACTCATCGTAGAGGACCAAATGAAGGGCCTGCATAGACTAGCATCCCCTTGCCCTAATTTATCTTCATTTTGGAGCCCAGGAGAGGAAGGAGGGAGGATGGAGTAGAAAAACATAAGAGAAGAGTAACATTTGCAGGGTTTATGGGATGTGTAAAAGGCCAGTGCATGTAACGTGATGGATTGTGGTCCCTCGTCCCCGGCCACGCGAAGCGAGAGGCCCCCTGAGACCACACATTCATAGTCTCACTCTTAAAAACTCTCTGCCCCCCCCCCCCCCATCTCTCTCTCACACACACACACACACACTCACACCAGACCTTTATGAAGGTTCTGGGGGGAAATCAAGTATGTGTGTGTGCGGAGCGGAGCGGAGAGTGGAGCAAGGATGTTGCTGAGTATGCTGTTTTCCCGGTGCCGCCCGCTCAGCCTGCTGGCTGCTGCTGCCTGGCGGAGGCCACTGATGCCTGAATAATCTGTCTTCATTCCCTCCCAAGGCCCCGAGCTGCATCGACATGCATAAAACACATGATACTGGGCTGGAACTGGAACGGTCTGTCCGCCTGGCAGCTGGAACCGCCTGGGTTTCATTGGGCCCTCAGAGGATAAATCACAGCTTTGAAGAACGAACGGGTCGTGGTTAGTGATCAAGTATGTGTGTGTGTGTGTGTGTGTGTGTGTGTGTGTGTGTGTGTGTGTGTGTGTGTGTGTGTGTGTGTGTAGCAGCTACAGTACTTACTATAGAATTATGTTGAATATTATACTACATGCTGTAGTATCCCTCAATCATGTCTAGTACTTAGTATAGAATTTTGTATTATAATGTAGAACACTATAGAAAATACTACAGTATTATCAAAAAGAAAACTCTGTAGTAAATACTACAGAAATGTCAGCAAAAACACTACAGTCTGAAAAAACATAAAACAAATCTATAGTAAATACGGTCAAATTGAATTTTCATATACCCTGCCCATTCCCCTACCCCATATCCCAATTTGTGCCACCCGTAAGTGAGAAACCTACATGCCAAGTATAGATCATATATTGTGTTCCCTATAGTTATGGAAAAGAGTGGAAGAACTGAACGCTCTGATCCAGTCCTACGGTATCTACCTATAGGTTATGGAACATTTGCTGTTTTACTATTTTTCCATTAGGTTTCCTCAATAAAAAAAGCCCCCCACTTCTATGCCAAAGATAATAAAACAAAATTGCTACAGTAAATACTACAGTATACTACAGTCCGCAAAACACTGCAGTAAATACTAGTGATGGGAAACCAAGGCTTTCTGAAGGATTCGGCACTTTCACTAAATCGGAACTTCATTAACTGTTCATAACGCGATTATCAGATGTTTTTGTTCACTGGTTTCATCAAAACTCTGTGGTGCTGTGGTAAGTTGTTGGCTTTAGTAGCCTGTAATCAGTTAAAATACCAGGTTTACATCATGCTTCCCTTTTTTGGGAAGCATGATGTAAACATGCTTACTATTT
Organism: Salmo salar; assembly: GCF_965601325.2. NCBI lineage: Eukaryota > Metazoa > Chordata > Actinopteri > Salmoniformes > Salmonidae > Salmo > Salmo salar. The sequence continues at coordinate 11,886,050 of NC_138318.1, read as the reverse complement.
TTTTTTTACTGAATCTATGGCATTATTTAGGATGCTTAAGACAGAAGCTTATACTATACTTAAGCTAAAACAAATTATTTCAACAGTGCAGAAAGTATGGTTTCACATAATATAGTTTTTAATAGTGTACCTTCAACAGGATTTGACCTCATACCCTCACATCCCTGAACATTCCGTGGTTCTCTACTTTACCTGTTAAGCTTCTGGTCAGGTGATACTTCTTGTACAAAATCCTAACCATATTTGTAAGTATGGTGTCCAGTAGAGGTCAGTGTTCGAAAGCAGCTTGGACTCGAAGAAAGCACCGGAACCACGGCAAAATCAGTGGGATCTTGCATTTTGCAACACACGCTTTAAAAAACATTTGATCAAACTAAGCTTCGGACATAATTGATGACATACTTCTGATAAAGTGATACGCATCGGCATACTGCTTCGAAGTTAGCTGTTTAGCGCGGAGCTCGGGTACCAAACATAACATCACTAGTAAATAATACATTACACTACAGTCTGCAAAAACACTACAGTAATTAATATAGTATATATTATTCTTTTTTTTTTTTTACTACAGTATTTATACTATAGTAAACTGCAAAAACACAATAGTGAATACTGTAGTATTTGAGTTTATTGAGTTTATTTTATTTTTACAGGGACTGTGCACATTAATCAACGTTTCAGTAAAAGTGCCATTTTTAGCCAGCCGGCTAATTTTCAACCGCAGTCCCTGGTAAGTTGGCAAGGTAAGTTGACCTGCATTGACCTGAAATAGTTATAGGGATGAATGAGCTAATTGGAAGCTGTGGATAATTAGGTGGACATGATGGTCAGAGTGGGAATTTAGCCAGGACACCTACTCTTATGTTAAGTGCCATGGGACATTTAGTGACCACAGAGAGTCAGGATGCCTGTTTAACATCCCATCTGAAAGACAGCACCCTACAGAGGGCAAAGTCCACAACCCCTGGAGAATTGTTTTAGACCAGAGGAAAGAGTGCCTTCTACTGGCCCTCCAACACCACTTCTAGCAGCATCTGGTCTCCCATCCAAGGACTAATCCGGCTTAGCTTCAGAGGCAAGCCAGCAGTGGGATGCAGGGTGGTATGCTGCTGGGGAGCCATGCACTGGTGTCGGATTGCTGTATGATTAAAATTGTGTTTTGGTGTTCCAATTTATTCAAATTCAATACCCTCCCAGCAAAGCACCAGAGGACTTGAATACAAATGTAATTGGTTTTACTTTGAGCATATGCTCATAGAAACAGCCAGGCAGTGTGGAAACACCAAAACAGCATTTAATCAAACGGTTGATTGATACTACTGCAGAACTCGTTGAGGGTCATTGTTTCAGCCATAGCCTTTTCTACTAACAGGGTGTTAGTCGGCCCATAAGGCTCTGCTTCTTTGTCTTTATGTCTTAAGGCAATGCAGCCTGTTCTTACAGTGCAGTTGGCTATATCTCTTCCACTCGGATTTAAAGCAGCATGTAGAAACTATTAATTCAGAGAAGCGTAGTATGAATATGTTTCTGCTATCACCAGAGGGTCGAGTCCCCTGCCCTTTCCCACCACTGCTTCTAAATCACAGAATGAACATTATATTACCAATGACTTAATGGCCTCTACGCTGAAAGAAGAGTTTCTGTTATCAGGGTGAAACAGACAGCCTCTGTTGAACCATGGTGGATATGTGCTTAGAGGGGTTATGGAGAATGCTGGGGTGGATATATGCTTAAAGCAGGGGTTAGAAAGGGTATTTTCATACTATTAAAGTATGACTTCAAACTTTTTGAATGGAACCAGATAGTCAGAGTTGCTCTGTTTCACAGGGATATCAAGATAGAGGTAGAGCTGATTATGTTTTGGCGGGGAGGGCTTGGCATGTAATGGAAACATAAGCTGTGCTTTCCTTTGCTCTTTCATCTTCAACAGGTTTACCAAGACATGCAAATTCAATCATTCATCATCCATAACATTTTATAGTCAATCAATCATCCAATCAACATTTTTTACAATAAACCCTGGAGCATTGTCACATATCATTCCCTTTATAGTTTTCTCCGTAGGGTGACAGGGGCCCAGGGGGCCATTCTAAATTCATCAATCAATAAATATCTCCAATCTATCGCCCCAGCATTACAGCCTATAGGGGTTTATGGATTTAGGCACTTCATCATAAAACACATAATCCATCCACATGTGTACATACACACACACAGGCACTCACTCATGTACAGTAAGCACACGCACACGGCGCACACACACACATGCGTCATTAAGGCAGGTCAGGTCAGGTCAGGAGAGGGATTTGAGCAGTAATCTACAACATGTTCATATTACAACAGAGATATTACGTTTATTTGTGAAATATTAATCCTATTGATACCAGAATTTATGTTTCAGCGTTTTATTATTCCATCTATCTGTATTCTACTGGAAATAGAAAAGCCATTTAATGCATAAGAACAGAACAAGCCTAATTATGGTTGGCTATCACGCACAAAAAAATGAGTGTTCCTCAAGGGTTCTTTGGGAAGGGTGGAATCAAAACTCAGGATAAGACCCAGATGCAGACAGCTAGAGTCACAGATGTTTATTGACCCAAACAGGGGGCAGGCAAATACAGGTCATAGGCAGGCAGAGGTCCGTAATCCAGGGCAGAGTCAATAAGGTACAGAACAGCAGGCAGGCTCGGGGTTAAGACAGGCAGAGGTTCGTAAATGGGTCAGAGTCAGGGAGGCACAGAACTGCAGGCAGGCTCGGGGTCAGGGCAGGCAGAATGGTCAGAACCGGGGGAAACTAGGAAACAGAACTTGAGAAAGCAGGGAGACGGGAAAACACACTGGTAAGACCTGACAAGACAAGTGTAATGGAAATTATATGATTAAAGGTTTGACTAAATGATTTCACTCAGAAACCTTATAACCTGTTGAAATGTATTCGAAATAAGGCTATAATAATGGGTTAAAAACTATATTCCAATACTGTCTGTGAGTAAGACACTGTAACCACTTAAAAAAATGAGCAGGGCAGAGTTGATAAGATGACCTTGGGAAAGGAACAGGAGAAGAGGCTTCCTTAAGTTAGGGAGAGAAACAACGGCCTGGGAACAGTTAGGCTGGCAAAAGATAAGGAGACAGGTGGTCTGGGTACTGTGGAAAAATACAGCCGCCTAAAGCTGGGTGGAGTTCTCTACTGGTGTGTGTGTGTGTGTGTGTGTTAATATAAAAGGCTTTGTACATTGTAAGGATTTCAGAGCTCTCATAAATAACGTTTTGACCCTTTTAGGCTGGCTATCCGTCTGCTTCATTCAACCAGAATCTTACACACTCTGGGGGGGCAGACTGAGTAGTTTAATTGGTGTTCGGTTTAAGAACATTGATAACTTAATTAACGTAACAACAAGACAAACTGGCAACAGACAAACAGAGAACACAGGTATAAATACACTGGGGATAATGAGGAAGATGGGCAACACCTGCAGGGGGGTGGAGACAAGCACAGAGACAGGTTAAACAGATCAGGGTGTGACAGTACCTCCCCCCCTTAGGGGTGCCACCTGGCGTCCTATGCACACATGAAAATAGATACTGAGCATCCAAAATACTCAATACTGCCTCCGGTCCCAGAAAGGTTAAAGAATATGCATTTGTTAATTGCTAGGCATATAGATTATCTGTTGATCAATTTGAAAATAATTTTAGTTGTGTCCTCAACCGGACTTCTCTATGCTCAGTATTTATTTTCATGAGCGCATATGGCAGACAGTTGGTGGTCGGAGCACGTTGCTGGTAGAAATGAGGTAAAACAGATTTCCGTTTTCCTGCATTAAAATCACCTGCCCCTACCAGCACCGCCTCTGGATGAGCTTTTCCTTGTTTGCTTATAAGTAGTTAATAGTATGGTCTAGAGTTTATTATGAGGTATTTTAACCTCTCTGGGCCAGTGGGACGCTTGCGTCCCACCCTAATCAACAGCCAGTGGAATCGCGTCGCGCTAAATGCAAAACCTCATAAATGCCATAACTTCAATTTCTCAAACATATGACTATTTTACACCGTTTTATAGATACACCTCTCCTGAATCGAACCACGTTGTCCGATTTCAAAAAGGCTTTACAGCAAAAGCAAAACATTAGATTATGTTAGGAGAGAACCCAGCCAGAAATAATCACACAGCCATTTTCAAAGCAACTAGATGCATCACAAATACCCAAAACACAGCTAAATGCAGCACTAACCTTTGACAATCTTCATCAGATGACACTCCTAGGACATCATGTTACACAATACATGCATTTTTTGTTCGATAAAGTTCATATTTATATATAAAAACAACATTTTACATCGGCGCGTGACGTTCAGAAAATCTTTTCCCTCAAATGCTTCCGGTGAAACAGCGCTACAATTTACAACATTACTATTCGAAAACATTGTTAAAATGTAATATTGTCATTCAAAGAATTATAGATTAACATCTCGTGAATGCCACCGCTTTGCCAGATTTAAAAATAACTTTACTGGGAAATCACACTTTGCAATAAACGATGTGGTCTGCCCAGAAAAATAGGCTAGGCTATACATGTTAGAGCCATCTTGGAACCATCAACCATCAAAAATACTATTGTAAATATTCCCTTACCTTTGATTATCTTCATCAGAAGGCACTTCCAGGAATCCCAGGTCCATAACAAATGTAGTTTTGTTCAAAAAAGTTAATAATTTATGTCCCAATAGTTCCTTCTTGTTAGCGTGTTCCGAAAGCTACTCAAAATGTACCATGGTGCGTGGAACATGTCGTCACGAATGTGCAAAAAATATATATTTAAGTTCGTTCAAACATGTCAAACGTTGTATAACATAAATCTTTAGGGCCTTTTTCAACCAGAGCTTCAATAATATTCAAGGCGGACGAATGCATTGTCTTACTAAATGTTTCGAAAGGGGAGGGTAGCCATGGGCGGCCGCTTCATTGTAGTAATGGCCCTCCACCTGTGACCAAGCTCCACAGCCTCTCTTTGGGTTAGTTTTCACCGGAGAAGACTCAAACCACTTTGTAAAGACTGGGGACATCTAGTGGAAGCCATGGGAAGTGCTAAATGATTAATAAGCCCCTGTGTGTTTCAATGGCAAATGTCTGAAGTGATATCCACACATCCGATTTCAGTTTCCTGTCAGGATTTGTCTCAGGGTTTTGACTGCCATATGAGTTCTGTTATACTCAGACACCATTCAAACAGTTTAGAAACTTTAGGGTGTTTTCTATCCAAATCAAACAATTACATGCATATTCTAGTTACTGGGCAGGAGTAGTAACCAGATTAAATTGGGTACGTTTTTTTATCCGGCCGTGCAAATACTGCCCCCTAGCCCCAACAGGTTTTAACTCAGGAGAGCAGAACGTCAAGACTTCCTTAATATTAGAGATTTTGCACCAGCTGTTGTTAACAAAGCGACACACTACCATCCTTGAGCATACCTGATGCTGCCATTCTGTCTTGTCGATGTATAGAAAAACTAGCAAGAATATTATCCAGGTCCTTGTTCAGCCAAGTTTCTGAGAAACATAACAAATTACAGTTCTTCAGGTCCCATTGATTGGATAGTCTTGAACGGAGCGCGTCCAATTTTTTCTCCAGTGATTGTACATTTGGCAATAGAATAGAGGGTAGAGGCAGATTATTTACTCTCCGCCGTAGCTTCATCAGGCTACCCGCAAGTCGGCCTCTGTATTGCCGTCTCTTTCTCTTTCATGTTTCAGGGATTAAGGCCTGGTCCAGGGTGAGCAGTATGTCCTGTACCACTGACTCCCTGATGTCCAGAATTGGTCAGGAGCCCGTAAAATGTCCGCTATACTTTCCATTGCCATTCCAGTCAAAAGACAGTGTTATTTAATGTTATATACACTACAGTTGAGGAACAATGGGAAAGTAATTCTGTTTTTAAAGTTGATAAACTTGTAACCTGACTTTTGAGAAAATGGCCTTAGAATATTTTTGGTACACCTACTGGAGAGCTATTCTTTGTCTACACCCATTCAGAATTGCTCACACCCTTATAAGCTTTAGCCCACCCATCTCTTTAACCTCTATGGGCTAGGTGGGACGCTAGCGTGCCACCCGTGGTGCACTCCATCAACAGCAGGTGCATTTCAAGAGCGGCAAATTTGAATCCAAATAAATGTCAAAATTCACATTTTTCAAACATACAACTATTTTACACCCTTTGAAAGATAAACATCTCCTTAATCTAACCACGTTTTACGATTTCAAAAAGGTTTTACGGCGAAAGCATAAATTTAGAGTATGTTAGGACAGTACATTTACAAGAGTTGTGTGTAATGTTTTGTCAATTCAAAGACAGGGTAACCAAAACCATAAAACCAGCTAAAATGATGCACTAACCTTTTACAATCTCCATCAGATGACACTCCTAGGACATTATGTTAGACAATGCATGCATTTTTAGTTCTATCAAGTTCATATTTATATCCAAAAACAGCGTTTTACTATGGCATTGATGTTGAGGAAATCGTTTCCCTCCAATAACCGGCAGTCAAGTCAGCGTCACAAATTAAATAATTAAAATTAGAAAACATTGGTAAAATATTATATTGTCATTTAAAGAATTATAGATTTACATCTCTTGAACGCAATCAACTTGCCAGATTTAAAAATAACCTTACTGGGAAATCACACTTTGCAATAATCTGAGCACTGCGCCCAGAAAAATACGCGTTGCGATACAGACTAGACGTCATGTTGGGGAGATCTAAAATCGAAAATACTATGTAAATAATCCATTACCTTTGATTCTCTTCATCAGATGTCACTTCCAGGTATCACAGGTCCATAACGAATGTAGTTTTGTTCAAAAAAGCTCATCATTTATGTCCAAAAATCTCCGTCTTGTTAGCACATGATCTAAGCCAGCCGGACTTCTCGTCATGAACGAGGGGAAAAAATATATTTACGTTCGTTCAAACATGTCAAACGTTGTATAGCATAAATCATTAGGGCCTTTTTTAACCAGAACATGAATAATATTCAAGGTGGACGAATGCATACTCTTTTATAACGTATTGGAACGAGGGTACCCAAAATGAACTCGCGCGCCAGGTGTCTAATGGGACATCATCGTTCCATGGCTCTTGTTCGGTCAGATCTCCCTCCAGAAGACTCAAAACACTTTGTAAAGGCTGGTGACATCTAGTGGAAGCAATAGGAAGTGCCAAAATATTCCTCAGCCCCTGTGTTTTTCAATGGGATAGGTTTAAAGGTAATACAACACATCAGGTATCCACTTCCTGTCAGAAAATGTCTCAGGGTTTTGCCTGCCAAATGAGTTCTGTTATACTCACAGACACCATTCAAACAGTTTTAGAAACTTTAGAGTGTTTTCTATCCATATATAATAAGTATATGCATATTCTAGTTACTGGGTAGGATTAGTAACCAGATTAAATCGGGTACATTTTTTTTATCCAGACGTGCAAATGCTGCCCCCTAGCCCTAACAGGTTAAAGGGTTATCTGAGAGTTATTTCCTAACAACAGCAGTCAAGCACCCAAGCTAAGTAGCTTGCTAGCTACTTCCAGACACAAATGAGAGAACAGCTCACTCTGACCGTTTTACTCACCCTAGCAGAGCGGGTTAGTCTGTTTTTATGTTATCCAGAGCATTGGTGACTGCAACTGTGCTGCTGGCAACAATTTATGCTTTTTTGCCAACGTTTACTGACATCGGCCATATTCAACGGATGTTGAGTGTAAATTCTGAGCGAACTTACCAACTACGTCTATCAACAGTTGTTGCAGTGACGTAATGAAAATTCTGTTGAAATGGTTACTTGAATAGTGGAGTCTTTTGTTAAGACATGTAGCTAGCTAGCTAGCTAAACAATAAACCGTAATCTCATGTTACTACCCTGCATAAATCTGCAGGTAGCTAACCAACCAGGTTCAATGTTAGCTAGCTAACCTAGCCACCTCTCAGAGCCTGGTTCCTCTCTAGGTTTCTTCATAAGTTCATGCCTTTCTAGGGAGTTTTTCCTAGCCACCGTACTTCTACATCTGCTTCGCTAAGCGGTTTGGGGTTTTTATTCTGGGTTTCTGTATAGCACTTTTTGACATCTGCTGATCTCACTCCTCCAGCAAGTGGAGAGCAACACTTATGCAGTTCTACCACGTGATATTTTTCAGCTCAAATAGATAGAAGCATGCAACCTGGCAGACCAATCCGAACTCATCTCTCAGCATGTCTAGCCCAATCATTATCTCAGCCAATCATGGCTAGAGGGAAGGGTGCTGACTTTTTCTGTGGCTAAACCAACTAGGCTCGTAATTTAACAATTGTATTCATATTTACAGATGACATACACATTTGTTATTAATGCACATGAAAGTTCACATGTTCCAGAAGGCATTTCTGCCAAAAAATGTCTTTCAAATGGCTCTCCTGTTAAGTTGTGACACGTGACATACGCCTAGTTTCCTGAAACAAGTCACATTTGGCCTTGTGTCAATTGAGAACAGTTGACTAAGTCAGTAGTTCTCAAGTCTCTCCTCAGGGGACCCCCAGATATTCCAGAGCTAGCACAGCTGATTCAACTTGTTAATAAACACAATAATCAAACCTATAGAGTTTTAACAATATAATATAGCTATTAAACCAGAATAGAAAACCCGGTATGGTTCGCCAAAGAACCTTTGAGATTGAGAAAGGTTATTTAAAGAACCATTCTCCGTAAACGTTCTATAAAGGACCAATCAAAAAGGGTTCTATATAGTCCCATAAACGGTTGTAACCATATGGAACCTTGTTTTTATTGGTTTTTTTTATAGAACCTTAGGAAAGGGTTCTTTATAGCCCCATACAGGTTCCATTTAGAACTTTATGAGCATGGTTCTTCATAGAAACTTTTAAAAAAAGTTATATATAGCACCAAAAAGGGTTCCTCTGGTTACAAGCCAAATAACCCTTATTTAGCACTATAGAAAACCGTTTGGTTTTTGTGTGCAGGTTGTAATGTTTTCTGTCATATTTTCAGCGTCCATGAGCTGACTTTTGTATTGGCATCCATTCTCAATAGATCACAGCAGAACAACAGTGTCATAGTCATGAAAGTTGTAGCTAGTCTCTAACGCATTGTGAAAACAGAGCCATGGTGTAACGGTCGTCGTATATAGTGGACCAAGGCGCAGCGGGCTGAGGGCTCATTTGAACTTTTATTTGAACACTTAAACAAAACAAGAAAACGAACAAACGCACAGTAATGCAGGCTAAACACAGCAGTGCAAAAACTACTTCCCACCAGGAACAGGTGAAAACAGGGCTACCTAAGTATGACTCTCAATCAGCAACAACGATGTACAGCTGTTCCTGATTGAGAGCCATACCAGGCCAACACAAAGAAATACACAACATAGATATAGCATAGAAATACACAACATAGAACATAACCAAAACCCTGGAATACTCTAAACAAACACCCCTCTACATAAACATATATATCAACAAACCCCGAACCACAAAACAAACACCCCCCTGCCACGTCCTGACCAAACTACAACAACAAATAACCCCTTTACTGGTCAGGACGTGACAGTAACCCCCCCCCCCCCCCCCCCAAAGGTGCAGACCCCGGATGCAGCTCACACAAAAATACACAAAATAAACCCCCCCAAACTAAAGGGAGGGAAGGGAGGGTGGCTACCGTCACCAACGGTTCCCGTGCTACACCCCCCCTCCCCAAACCTCCTACTGTGGCGGTGGCTCAGGCTCTGGCCTTAGTCCCCCACCTAACCTGTCCACCCCCGCTGAATACCTCGGGCTGAAGCTCGCCACTGTAGACCTCGGGCTGAAGCGCTTCGCTGTATACCTCAGGCAGAAGAGCGACTCTGGCTGCGACGGTTCCGGACTGTAGGGCGACTCTGGCTGCGACGGTTCCGGACTGTAGGGCGACTCTGGCTGCGACGGTTCCGGACTGTAGGGCGACTGGCTGCGACGGTTCCGGACTGTAGGGCGACTCTGGCTGCGACGGTTCCGGACTGTAGGGCGACTCTGGCTGCGACGTTTCCGGACTGTAGGGCGACTCTGGCTGCGACGGTTCCGGACTGTAGGGCGACTCTGGCTGCGACGGTTCCGGACTGTGGGCCGTCTCTCTCGGTTCCGGACTGTGGGCCATCTCTAGACGGGCACTGTCGCCGGACACTCTGGACGGGGCACTGTCGCCGGACACTCTGGACGGGGCACTGTTGCCGGAAGCTCTGGACAGGGACTGCGCACTGAAAGCCTGATGGGTGGGGCTGGTACTGGAGATGCCAGACTGGATAGACGCACGTCAGGGCTAGTGCGAGGAGCAGGAGTAGGACGAGCTGACGCACTGGAGGCCTGGTGCGTGGGGCTGGTAGTGGAGTTACCAGACTGGATACACGTACCCCAAGGCTAGTGCGAGGAGCAGGAACAGGACGAGTTGGACTGGGCTGACGCACAGGATGCCTGGTGCGTGGGGCTGGTACTGGAGGTATCAGACTGGAGACACGCACCCCAAGGCTAATGCGAGGAGCAGGAACAGGGCGTACTGGACTGGGCTGACGCACTGGAAGCCTAGTGCGTGGTGCTGGCTTGGGAGGTGCCAGACTTGGGACACGCACCATAAGGCTAGTGCGAGGAGGAGAAACAGAGCGTACTGGACTCTGAATTAGTACTGGAGATCTGGAGCACACAACCCCTACTGGCTGAGTGCTCACTCGAGCACGGCACTTGCGAGGGGCTGGAATCACTCTCACCGGACTGTGCGTGCGCATGGGCGACATCGTGCGCACTTCCGCATAGCACGGTGCTCTTCTGATCCGCTGCTCCCCATAATAAGCACAGGGATTTGGCTCAGGTCTACTGCCTGCCCTAGCCAAACTACCCGTGTGCCCCCTCAACATTTTTTATTGGGGCTGCCTCTCCAGCTTCCTTGCCAGCCGTGTTCCCCTGTAGCGTTTCCGGTCTTCTTTAGCCTCTCTTATCTCCGCTCTCCTGGCTGCCTCCACCTGTTCCCATGGGAGGCAATCCCTTCCGTCCAGGATCTCCTCCCAACTGTAGGCTCCCTTGCCGTCCAGGATGTCCTCCCATGTCCATTCCTCTTGCTGCTCCTTCCTCCGCTGCCTGGTCCGTTTGTGGTGGGAAGTTCTGTAACGGTCGTCGTATATAGTGGACCAAGGCACAGCGGGTTGAGTGCTCATTTTAACTTTTATTTGAACACTTAAACAACAAAACGAACGAACGCACAGTAATGCAGGCTAAACACAGCAGTGCAAAAACTACTTCCCACCAGGGACAGGTGAAAACAGGGCTACCTAAGTATGACTCTCAATCAGCAACAACGATGTACAGCTGTTCCTGATTGAGAGTCATACCAGGCCAACACAAAGAAATACACAACATAGATATAGCATAGAAATACACAACATAGAACATAACCAAAACCCCGGAATACTCTAAACAAACACCCCTCTACATAAACACATATATCAACAAACCCCGAACCACATAAAACAAACACCCCCCTGCCAAGTCCTGACCAAACTACAATAACAAATAACCCCTTTACTGGTCAGGACGTGACACATGGAGTGTTTCCATGGAATAAACACTTTCTGTGTGAGTCTCTATGTGTTTTTTGTGGGGGTTTTCAGACGTTTGTGTGTGCGTGCACCCTTTCATACGTGTTTGTGTCTCTGTAGTGTGCCCTCATAATGAAGACAACAGCTCATGTCAAAGCGTGGTGGGTCCCCAGTGCTATTACTCCAACAAAGGATTGTAGAGAGTGTAAAAGCTGACTGGCACCAACTGATTGCCTGCTATCAAGAGGACTATACGTTCTGGTTGTGTCCCATAGTTTTTTGTTTTTTTAATCTTTATTTTGACAGGGAGTCATGCTGAGACCAAAGTCTCTTTCACAGATAGGCCCTGCATACACATCAACATCCATCAAAAAACATATCAATATTCAATGAATTTATTTATTTTTTAACCTCTACTTTATTTATTTTATTTAACTAGGCAAGTCAGTTAAGAACAAATTGTTATTTACAATGACAGCCTAGGAACAGTGGGTTGATTGCCTTGTTCAGGGGCAGAACAATAGATTTCTCCCTTGTCAGCTTGGGGATTTGATCTAACAACCTTCTGGTTACTAGTCCAATGCTCTAACCACTAGGCTACGTGCCGCCTGAACGGCAGTTGTTCTCAAACTTTTCATAGTCCCGTACCCCTTCAAACATTCAACCTCCAGCTGCGTACCCCCTCTAGCACCATGGTCAGCGCACTATCAATTTTTTTTTTTGTTATCATTGTAAGCCTGCCACATACACACTATACGATACATTTATTAAACATAAGAATGAGTGTGAGTTTTTGTCACAACCCAGCTCGTGGGAAGTGACAAAGTGCTCTTATAGGACCAGGGCACAAATAATAATATAATAACAATCAATCATTTTGCTCTTTATTTTGCCATCTTACATATACATCTTTATTTGTTCATCAAAAAATTGTGAATAACTCACCACAGGTGAGAAGGTGAAAAGGGTGTGCTGTAAATGATGCACATAACTCTGCAATGTCGGGTTGTAATGGAGAGAGTCTCAGTCTTAAATCCTTTTCCACACGCAGTCTGTGCCTGTATTTAGTTGCTATTCTAGTCAGGCTTGTATGCAAAGCAGTAACTGTTTCAAAACATCTCCTGCCATGTCACTGATGCGTCATGAAAGTGTTTGATGAAGGCATTGCCTGTTTAGTTTTTTTGGCCTCTTCCCCCAGCATTGTCCCAGCCATATCCGCAGTAGCAGGAAGAATTAAGTCCTCCACAATAGCATGGGGCTTGCCTGTCCTAGCCACTCGGTAGCTCACCATATAAGATGCTTCTAGCCCCTTCTTATTAATGGTATCTGCTGCTTTTATACATGTCTTACTACTCGAAGTCGTCTTAATTCATGCTCAAAAAACTCCTGTGGCTTATATTTCAAATTGTTATGTTTCATTTCTAAATGTCTACGCACGAGTGAAGGTTTCCCGTGAGAGAGTAACGGATGTGATATGATGTTAATTATTTGACTAGGATACCTATATTTGACATTGTGTTGTTATTTCGCTGAACATTAGATGGTTTAATTGCATTTTTGGCAGTGAAACGAGGCTACTCAGGCAAGAAAAAAACCTCACCCAAATGTATAGCCCCATTGGAAAAAATATATATACCAGAAAAGAAAGAGGAGTGGAGGCTCCGGTGCACAACTGAGCAAGAGGACAAGTACAGTACATTAGAGTGTCTCGTTTGAGAAACAGACACCTCACACGTCCTCAACTGGCAGCTTCATTAAATTGTACCCGTAAAACACCAGTCTCAACGTCAACAGTGAAGAGGCGACTCCGGGATGCTGGCCTTCTAGGCATAGTTCTTCTGTCCAGTGCCCGTGTTCTTTTGCCCATCTTAATCTTTTTTATTTATTGGCCAGTCTTAGATATTGCTTTTTCTTTGCAACTCTGCCTAGAAGGCCAGCATCCCAGAGTCGCCTCTTCACTGTTGACGTTGAGAATGGTGTTTTGCGTGTACTATTTAATGAAGCTGTCAGTTGAGGACTTCTGAGCTGTCTGTTTCTCAAACTAGACACTCTAATGTACTTGTCCTCTTGCTCAGTTGTGCACCGGGGCTTCCCACTACTCTTTCTATTCTGGTTAGAGCCAGTTTGCGCTGTTCTGTGAAGGGAGTAGTATTTATTATGGATCCCCATTAGCTGCTGCCCATTAGCTGCTATTATCCTCAGTAATTTTCCATCTAGATTGTCAGACCCCGGTGGCTTGTCATTGTTGATAGACAACAATCATTTTTTCACCTCTTCCACACTGACTTTCACCTGTTGGGGCTACAGGTTAGCAACGAACCCCGAGCCGGGATTGCTAACAAGGCTGGAAATTCAAAACATCAAAAATCTAATAATTTCAATTTCTCAAACAATCAACTATTTTACACAATTTAAATGATAAACATCTCCTTAATCTAACCACATTGTTCGATTTTCAAAGAGGCTTTACGGCAAAAGCATAAAGTTAGATTATGTTAGGACAGTACATAGCCACAAAAGTACAAACATCCATTTTCAATTCAAGGTCAGGCGTCACCAAAAGCAGAAACCAGCTAGAATTATGCACTAACTTTTGTCAATCTCCATCAGATGACACTCCTAGGACATTATGTTATACAATACATGCATTTTTTGTTCCATCAAGTTCATATTTATATCCAAAAACAGCATTTTACAGTAGCGTGAAATTCAGATTTTTTTCTTCTCTGAAATGCTTCCGGTGAACATAACAAAATTACTATTCGAAAACATTGGTAAATTATAATATTGTCATTCAAACAATAATATATTATCATCTCGTAATTGCTACCGAATGGCCAGATCTCAAAATAACTTTACTGGGAAATCACATTTTGCAATAAATGGGGTGCTATGCTAAGAACAACAGGCTATGCTATACAGTTAGCATCATCTAAAATCGATAATAACATTGTAAATATCCCCTTACCTTTGATTATCTCCATCAGAAGGCAGGCATCCCAGGTCCGGAAGGCATCCCAGGTCCGGAACAAATGTGGTTTCTTTTGACAAAGTTCATAATTTATGTCCAAATAACACCAAGTACTTAGCGTTCATTATGCTCCCACAAAACGTGGTGGGGGGAGTGTAATTCACGCCGAAAAGCTAAAAAAAAACTAGTAAATAATCTATTTATGTTCGTTCAAACATGTCAAATGTTGTTTAGCATTAATCTTTTGGTCCATTTTTAACGTTAAACATCAGTAATATTTTCACACAACCTATCCTATGTCTAGATAAACAATGAAGACAAAACTCACGTTTCTCAGATTTATGCGCAGGCGCAAAAAAATGAAGTGATGACATGTCAACTTCCTTGGATTCTAATTTGCTCTCTGTTTATCATAGACGCTTCAAACAACTTTATAAAGATCGTTGACATCTAGTGGAAGCCGTAGGTGTTGCGAAATGAATCCTTTCTCACTATGGTATCTATAAAACAATGACACTAAATAGTACAGTCACAAAATTCACATTTTTTTTTTATCTATTTTTCACAGGTTTTTGCCTGCAATATGAGTTTTGTTATACTTACAGACACCATTCAAACTGTTTTAGAAAATTCAGAGTGTTTTCTATCCGAATGTGTTAATAATATGCATATCCTAGCTTCTGAGTTGGTGTAGGAGGCAGTTAAAAATGGGCACACATTTTTTTCAAAATGTCTCAATACTGCCCCCGAGCCCCAACAGGTTAACCTGTTGGGTCTAGGGGGCAGCATTTGCACGTCTGGATAAAAAAAATGTACCCGATTTAATCTGGTTACTAATCCTACCCAGTAACTAGAATATGCATATACTTATTATATATGGATAGAAAACACTCTAAAGTTTCCAAAACTGTTTGAATGGTGTCTGTGAGTATAACAGAACTCATTTGGCAGGCAAAACCCTGAGACATTTTCTGACAGGAAGTGGATACCTGATGTGTTGTATTGAGTTTAAACCTATCCCATTGAAAAACACAGGGGTTTAGGAATATTTTGGCACTTCCTATTGCTTCCACTAGATGTCACCAGCCTTTACAAAGTGTTTTGAGTCTTCTGGAGGGAGATCTGACCGAACAAGAGCCATGGAACGGTGATGTCCCATTAGACACCTGGCGCGCTACTTCATGTTGGGTACCCTCGTTCCAATACGTTATAAAAGGCTATGCATTCGTCCACCTTGAATATTATTCATGTTCTGGTTAAAAAAGGCCCTAATGATTTATGCTATACAACGTTTGACATGTTTGAACGAACGGAAATATATTTTTTCCCCTCGTTCATGACGAGAAGTCCGGCTGGCTTACATCATGTGCTAACGAGACGGAGATTTTTGGACATAAATGATGAGCTTTTTTGAACAAAACTACATTCGTTATGGACCTGTGATACCTGGAAGTGACATCTGATGAAGAGAATCAAAGGTAATGGATTATTTACATAGTATTTTCGATTTTAGATCTCCCCAACATGACGTCTAGTCTGTATCGCAACGCGTATTTTTCTGGGCACAGTGCTCAGATTATTGCAAAGTGTGATTTCCCAGTAAGGTTATTTTTAAATCTGGCAAGTTGATTGCGTTCAAAAGATGTAAATCTATAATTCTTTAAATGACAATATAATATTTTACCAATGTTTTCTAATTTTAATTATTTAATTTGTGACGCTGACTTGACTGCCGGTTATTGGAGGGAAACGATTTCCTCAACATCAATGCCATAGTAAAACGCTGTTTTTGTATATAAATATGAACTTGATAGAACTAAAAATGCATGCATTGTCTAACATAATGTCCTAGGAGTGTCATCTGATGGAGATTGTAAAAGGTTAGTGTATCATTTTAGCTGGTTTTATGGTTTTGGTGACCCTGTCTTTGACTTGACAAAACATTACACACAACTCTTGTAAATGTACTGTCCTAACATACTCTAAATTTATGCTTTCGCCGTAAAACCTTTTTGAAATCGTAAAACGTGGTTAGATTAAGGAGATGTTTATCTTTCAAATGGTGTAACATAGTTGTATTTTTGAAAAATTTGAATTTTGACATTTATTTGGATTCAAATTTGCCGCTCTTGAAATGCACCTGCTGTTGATGGAGTGCACCACGGGTGGCACGCTAGCGTCCCACCTAGCCCCAAGAGGTTTTAAGGAATTCAGAAGTAACATTTTTGTCTTTCATAATTTGGTCCGATATACTTGGATGTGTAGTGTCAGCGTTTGTTGCTGGAATGTCATCCCTAAGTTTGCTTATCTTGCCAATGAAAAAGTCATTAAAGTAGTTTTCAGTATCAGTGGGCTTTGTGATTTATGGAATCTGATTCAACGAATGAAGGAGACGAGTTGGCTTTTTTTCCCAAAATGTTATTTAAGGTGCCCCAAAGCGTTTTACTATCATTCTTTATATAATTTCTTTGTTTCATAGTGTAGTTTATTTTTATTTAGTTTAGTCACATGATTTCTTAATATGCAGTATGTTTGCCAATCAGTTGGCTGCCAGACTTAATTGCCATACCTTTTGCCTCATCCCTCTCAACCATACCATTTTTCAATTCCTCATCAATCCAAGGGGATTTAACAGTTTTTACAGTCATTTTCTTAATGTGTGTGTGCTTATTAGTAACTGGAATAAGTCGTTTCATAAATGTGTCAAGTGCAGCATCTGGTTGCTCCTCATTACACACCGCAGACCAGCAAATACTCTTTACATCATCAACATATGAATCACTACAAAACTTATTGTATGACCTCTTATACACTTATATTAGGCCCAGCCTTTGGAACTTTGGTTTTCCTAGATATGGTTATTATATTGTGATAACTACATCATATGGATTTGTACTGCTATAAAGCAAATATCTGCAGCGTTAGTAAAAATGTGATCAATACATGCTGAAGATTTCATTCTTGTGCTGTTTGTAATTACCCTGGTGGTTTGAATGACAACCTGATCCAGGTTGCAGGCACTGGTTACAGTTAGATTTTTTTCCTGAGTGGGCAGCTTGATGATAGTCAGTCAGTATTTAAAATCACCTGGAAAATATACTTCTCTGTTGATATCACATACATCAAGCATTTCAAAATATTATCCAGAATGTAAAAAAAGGGTCCGATCCTTAAGAGGTTTTGAATACTGCACTACTTTCAGGGCACTGTATAGGGAACAGGGTGCCACTTGTGATGCATGCTATTATGTGTTCCCCTTTGTTGCTATTTCACAACAAACCTCTAAAGATCTGGCATAATCAAAAACCCATCTACAGATGAGGAGCTCTTGGCTTTGCTATGTGGTGATTTGATATGTCTGGCCTCCTCACCTGTTCTCTCTCTCTCTCCTCCCATAGAACAGAGAGAACTAATAATTGAAAGTACAAGAGCAGAGAGCAGGGAGTTGGGCGCCATGGTAGAGAATACACCATTGGAAATAAGGCACACGAAAAAGGAATCAAGAGAGGCTGTTGTTCTGTTGTATTCTGCTTCTCTCCTCCTCTCCTCTCACTCTGTATGCCAAGTCATAAGGCCGAGACAAGACCCAGCACTGTTTTTTATATTGAGTGTCTGTCTGGATGATACATTCTGTCCCAACATGAAGTGACCCTCAATTTGTCACTCTGTCCCTGACTGGAAAGCCATCCCAACAAAGGACATTTTTCAGGGCTCTGGTGTCTTGCAGGATTGTCAAGATGGATGAAAACACACACCTGAGTTATTGTCAGGAAGCTGGCAGGACTTAGTAGACCTGAGTAGATTTGATTTGTGTTTGTAATAGATCAGTATTTCCAAACCCTTACCTAGGGGACAACCAGACAGTCCACCTTTTTTCCACCCCTGCAAGGACACTCCTGATTCAACTCATCATCAAGCTCTTGATTAGTTAAACCAGGGGTGTTTCTCAATATGCATACTACTGTGCTCCGAGAACGGGTCGAAGCATGAGTCCAAATCAAAGTATGCGAAATGGAGCACGGAGGGACCTTCTCGATGCGTCCTCCGTTTGTGCATAGAGTTGCGGCCAAATAAATTGTCACCCTTGCACTTTCTTAAATATTGTATTTGCCTCCCAGGCTGTTAAGGATAAATAGGTGCCTTGCAGGCTGTCATATAATAAAAAGTTCCTCCCAGGCTAGTGTAAAAAAGGCTTTTTTAAAACATTTTTTGTTGACACTTACTCTCTTCTGAAAACTGTATAGAGGCACAGGAAGACTTTTCAGAAGATCAAAGTAACATGTTTATTAATATGGCAGCAATAAAATAATAAAAATATCACTTATTAAATAAAGAAATAGTGTCTTTGAATACCATTTCTAAAACTATCAAATGGTCTTGATAGTGGTTAAAACATACTGTGCACTTACATTTGACAGTTTTCACTTTATTACAGAACATCAGGTAGCCTACTATTAGAGGTCAGTCTGGAATTGGTTCTTAACTTTACTTTATTGATATATAGCCATTGATTCTTCAACAGTGTAAATGATAAATGCCTCATGAGCTTAGTTCAACTGCCTTACCCCACCAGAACCCAATATAAGTGTTATTTACTCCATTGTTTGAAAACAATGTAATTTTAAACAAACACTGTATAGCTTCAAAACATGGTTAAAACTATAATTTTATCTCATGGATGGTGAGTCCTTGCATCCATAGTCCCATCTATGTACACTGAACAAAAATACAAATACAAGATTTAAAGTGTTGGTCTATAAGGGCTGTCGTGAGAGAGAGACCAAGGTGCAGCGGAGTTAGTGTTCATCATTGAATATTTAATAAAGAAAGAACACTATACAAACAAAACAAGAAAACCGACAGCCAAACAGTCCTGTCAGGTGCAAAACACTAACAGAAACAATTACCCACAAAACCCAAAGGAAAAACATGCTCCTTATGTGTGACTCCCAGTCTGCAACAACGCTCTACTGCTGTGTCTGATTGGAAGCCAAAATCAATGAAACAAACCAACATAGAAAAATGCACATAGAACGCCCACCCAATGTAACACTCTGGCCTAACCAAAATAAAGAACAAAAACCCCTCTATGGCCAGGGCGTTACAGAACCCCCCCACCCCCCCCCCCCCCAAGGTGCGGACTCCGACCGCAAAACCTGACCCTGAAGGGTAGGGTCCGGGTGGGCCTTCTTACGGCGGCGGCTCAGGTGCGGGACGTGGCCTCTGCTCCACCCTCGGCGCCGCCTTCTTAGGTGGCGCACCTGGCTGCGCCGAAGGTCTGGTGGGCGACCCTGACTGCGCCTGGCTGGCGGGCGACCCTGACTGCGCCCGGCTGGTGGGCGGTGATAGCTGCGCCCGACTCCGGCGGCACTGACCCAGGATTCACCAGGCTGAGGAGACATGTAAGAGACATGGCCCTAGGCGCAGGCACAGGACTCACCGGGCTGGCGGGCGGCTTTGACTGCTCTGGATAGGCGGGCGGCTCTGGCGGCTCCGGACAGGCGGGCGGCTCTGGCGGCTCCTGACTGGCGGGCGGCTCTGGCGGCTCTTGACCGGCGGGCGGCTCTGGTGGCTCTTGACTGGCGGGCGGCTCTGGCGGCTCCTGACTGGCAGGCGGCTCTGGCGGCTCCGGACTGGCGGGCAGCTCTGGCGGCTCTGGACTGGCGGGCTGGTCTGGCGGCTCCGGACTGGCGGGCAGCTCTGGCGGCTATGAACTGGCAGGCAGCTCTGGCGGCTCTGGACTGGCGAGACCCACTGGAGGCCTAGTCCTAGGAGGCGGCACAGGAGAGACCAGGATGGGGAGACCCACTGGAGGCCTGGTCCGTGGAGACGACACAGGAGAGACCAGGATGGGGAGACCCACTGGAGGCCTGGTCCGTGGAGCAGGCACAGGACTGACCAGGATGGGGAGACCCACTGGAGGCCTGGTCCTGGGAGGAGGCACAGGATAGACCAGGCTGGAGAGACCCACTGGAGGCCTGGTCCGAGGAGGAGGCACAGGACTCACCAGGCTGGGGAGACAAGCAGGAGGCCTGGTTCTGGGCGCAGGCACAGGATTCACCAGGCTGGGGAGACATGCAGGAGGCCTGGCTCTGGGCACAGGCACAGGACTCACCAGGCTGGGAAGACATGCAGGAGGTCTGGTTCTGGGCGCAGGCACAGGATTCACCAGGCTGGGGAGACATGCAGGAGGCTTGGTTCTGGGCGCAGGCACAGGATGTGCAGGGCTGGAGAGGTGCACAGGAGGCCTGGTGCGTTGGGCTGGCACAGTCTTCACCAGACGGCTAGCACGCACCTCAGGACGAGTATGGAGAGCTGACTCAGGTGACATCAACTCGAGGACACGCTCCGTAGGGCGAATGTTGTGCCTCATGCACCAACACAGCAGCTCTCTCATATCTCTCTCCTCCAATCTCCCCATCAACTCCTTCACTGTCTCTGCTTCGCTCCCTTCGCTCACCTCCAACTTCACCCCGATTGGCTCTGGTTCCATCCTCGCATGGCACTTGCGGGGGGCTGGGATGTAGCGCACCGGGCTATGAGCGTGCACTAGAGACACCATGCGCTACACCGCATAACACGGAGCCTGACCAGTACCACGCCGCTTCCGGTAAGCACGGGGAGTTGGCTCAGGTCTAACGCCTGACTCCGCCAATCTCCCGTGTGCCCCCCCCCAAAGAATTTTTGGGGCTGCCTCTTCACCTCCACCTGCTACCCCGGCAGGTTGCTGCAATGGTCAAATAGCTGTTCATAAGTCCAGTCTATTCCTGCCTCCAATACCTCCAGTGACTTTCTCAAACATATGACTATTTTACACCGTTTTATAGATACACCTCTCCTGAATCAAACCACGTTGTCCGATTTCAAAAAGGCTTTACAGCAAAAGCAAAACATTAGATTATGTCAGCAGAGTACCCAGCCATAAATAATTACACAGCCATTTTCAAAGCAACTAGCATGCATCACAAATACCCAAAACACAGCTAAATGCAGCACTAACCTTTGACAACCTTCATCAGTTGACACTCCTAGGACATCATGTTACACAACACATGCATTTTTTGTTTGATAAAGTTCATATTTATATACTGCTCAAAAAAATAAAGGGAACACTTAAACAACACATCCTAGATCTGAATGAAAGAAATAATCTTATTAAATACGTTTTTCTTTACATAGTTGAATGTGCTGACAACAAAATCACACAAAAAAAATCTATGGAAATCCAATTTATCAACCCATGGAGGTCTGGATTTGGAGTCACACTCAAAATTAAAGTGAAAAACCACACTACAGGCTGATCCAACTTTGATATAATGTCCTTAAAACAAGCCAAAATGAGGCTCAGTAGTGTGTGTGGCCTCCACGTGCCTGTATGACCTCCCTACAATGCCTGGGCATGCTCCTGATGAGGTGGCGGATGGTCTCCTGAGGGATCTCCTCCCAGACCTGGACTAAAGCATCCGCCAACTCCTGGACAGTCTGGGGTGCAACGTGGCGTTGGCGGATGGAGCGAGACATGATGTCCCAGATGTGCTCAATTGGATTCAGGTCTGGGGAACGGGCGGGCCAGTCCATAGCATCAATGCCTTCCTCTTGCAGGAACTGCTGACACACTCCAGCCACATGAGGTCTAGCATTGTCTTGCATTAGGAGGAACCCAGAGCCAACCGCACCAGCATATGGTCTCACAAGGGGTCTGAGGATCTCATCTCGGTACCTAATGGCAGTCAGGCTACCTCTGGCGAGCACATGGAGGGCTGTGCGGCCCCCCTAAGAAATGCCACCCCACACCATGACTGACCCACCGCCAAACCGGTCATGCTGGAGGATGTTGCAGGCAGCAGAACGTTCTCCACGGCGTCTCCAGACTCTGTCACGTCTGTCACATGTGCTCAGTGTGAACCTGCTTTCATCTGTGAAGAGCACAGGGCGCCAGTGGTGAATTTGCCTATCTTGATGTTCTCTGGTAAATGCCAAACGTCCTGCACGGTGTTGGGCTGTAAGCACAACCCCCACCTGTGGACGTCGGGCCCTCATACCACCCTCATGGAGTCTGTTTCTGACCGTTTGAGCAGACACATGCACATTTGTGGCCTGCTGGAGGTCATTTTGCAGGGCTCTGGCAGTGCTCCTCCTGCTCCTCCTTTCACAAAGGCGGAGGTAGCGGTCCTGCTGCTGGGTTGTTGCCCTCCTACGGCCTCCTCCACGTCTCCTGATGTACTGGCCTGTCTCCTGGTAGCGCCTCCATGCTCTGGACACTACGCTGACAGACACAGCAAACCTTCTTGCCACAGCTCACATTGATGTGCCATCCTGGATGAGCTGCACTACCTGAGCCACTTGTGTGGGTTGTAGACTCCGTCTCATGCTACCACTAGAGTGAAAGCACCGCCAGCATTCAAAAGTGACCAAAACATCAGCCAGGAAGCATAGGAACTGAGAAGTGGTCTGTGGTTACCACCTGCAGAACCACTCCTTTAATGGGGGTGTCTTGCTAATTGCCTATAATTTCCACCAGTTGTCAATTCCATTTGCACAACAGCATGTGAAATTTATTGTCAATCAGTTTTGCTTCCCAAGTGGACAGTTTGATTTCACAGAAGTGTGATTGACTTGGAGTTACATTGTGTTGTTTAAGTGTTCCCTTTATTGTTTTGAGCAGTGTATATAAAAACAGCATTTTACATCGGCGCATGACGTTCAGAAAATCTTTTCCCTCAAATGCTTCCGATGAATCAGCGCTACAATTTACAAAATTACTATTCGAAAACATTGTTAAAATGTAATATTGTCATTCAAAGACTTATAGATTAACATGTCTTGAATGCCATCTCTTTGCCAGATTTAAAAATAACTTTACTGGGAAATCACACTTTGCAATAAACGACATGGTATGCCCAGAAAAAAAGTCTAGGCTATAAATGTTGGAGCCATCTTGGAACGATCAACCATCAAAAATACTATTGTAAATAATCCCTTACCTTTGATTATCTTTATCAGAAGGCACTTCTAGGCATCCCAGGTCCATAACAAATGTAGTTTTGTTCAAAAAAGTTAATAATTTATGTCCCAATAGTGTTAGCGCGCTCCGAAGGCTAGTGAAAATGTACCGTGTGCGTCTGACTTGTCGTCAGAATGAGCAAAAACAAAATATTTAAGTTCGTTCAAACATGCGAAAACATGCGAAACATGCGAAAACTTAGGACACTAAAGAGGCCTTTCTACTGACTCTAAAAAACAGCAAAAGAAAGATGCCCAGGGTCCCTGCTCATCTGCATGAACGTGCCTTAGGCATGCTGCAAGGAGGCATGAGGAATGCAAATGTGGCCAGGGCAGTAAATTGCACTGTCCGTACTGTGAGACACCTAAGTGGGCGCTACAGGGAGACAGGACGGACAGCTGATCGTTCTCGCAGTGGCAGACCACTTGTAACAACACCTGCACAGGATCGGTACATCCGAACATTACACCTGCGGGACAGGTACAGGATGGCAACAACAACTGCCCGAGTTACACCAGGAACGCAATCCCTCCATCAGTGCTCAGACTGTCCGCAATAGGCTGAGAGAGGCTGGACTGAGGGCTTGTAGGCTTGTTGTAAGGCAGGTCCTCACCAGACATCACTGGCAACAACGTCGCCTATGGGCACAAACCCACCGTTGCTGGACCAGACAGGCCTGGCAAAAAGTTCTCTTCACTGACGAGTCGCGGTTTTGTTTCACCAGGGGTAATGGTCGGATTTGCGTTTATCGTCGAAGGAATGAGCGTTACACAGAGGCCTGTACTCTGGAGCAGGATCGATTTGGAGGTAGAGGGTCCGTCATGGTCTGGAGCGGTGTGTCACAGCATCATCGGACTGAGCTTGTTGTCATTGCAGGGAATCTCAATGCTGTGCGCTACAGGGAAGACATCCTCCTCCCTCATGTGGTATATGGTGGAAAAATTGCAAGATTATGTTATAATACTTTTATTATTTATTTTATTTTAATACTTTTACTTTTGTTATTATCAAATGGTTGTGTTATGAAACAGAATATATTATTCTGTTAACTAATGTGTGTGTGTTCTACTGATGTCACGTCCTGACCATAGTAAGATATTATTTTCTATGGTAGAGTAGGTCAGGGCGTGACAGGGGGTGTTTTGTGTTTTTCTATGTTTTCTATTTCTATGTTTAAGTTCTAGGTTTCTATTTCTATTTTTTGGGGGGGGGGATAATCTCCAATTAGAGGCAGCTGGTCCTCGTTGTCTCTAATTGGAGATCATATTTAAGTAGGGTTTTTTTTCCCACCTGTGTTTTTTTGGTCAGTTGTTTTCTGTTTAGTCTCTGTACCTGACAGAACTGTGCGCTGTTGTGTTATCTCTTTGTTAGTTTGATTCAGTATTTTGAGTTATAATAAATTATCATCATGAGCACTCAACACGCTGCGCTTTGGTCCCCTCTCTACGACAGCCGTTACAACTGAGGATAGGCCTCTGGAAGATAACACTGACAGAGGAGATTTATGTTGTCTTTTGGGTGATAAAAGCTAAAGAGCATTCCAGAGCATGAGTTAATGTTTCTGTTCTATACCGTACCAAGGAGAAATGGTTCCAGTTTGGAGTCGGAGGGCCAGACACTGGTCTCTAAACAATGAAAACTGTTGACACAGCAGATACTGTCTGCTATGTATTATAGGTATCTTTCATCCAGATCTTAACCTTCTGACCGATTCTATATATCTGTTGTTCGTCATGTAGGTTGAAAGGGGGGTATCTTGGCTATAAAAGACCTTTGTACTTTTGTCTCGGGGCTCTTAACGAATCATCTGAACGTTAATCGTCGACCAGCCATCATTATCATAGAGCATTCAATCGATTAACTTTGTATGTGTGCGTTGTATTTACCTGCTCCCTTATTAATATGTGATTCAAGATTTAGATTAAGTATAGCTCTGACTTGTGTGATAAGTTTGTCTCTCCTTTGATAGTAAAGAAATTAGCCACCACAGGTACCCTTTCTGCAGGCTCATCCTGACATGACCCTCCAGCATGACAATGCCACCAGCCGTACTGCTCGTTCTGTGCGTGATTTCCTGCAAGACAGGAATGTCAGTGTTCTGCCATGACCAGCGAGGAGCCCAATGGGATCTCAATCCCATTGAGCACAGCTGGGTCCTGTTTGATCAGAGGGTGAGGGCTAGGGCCATTCCCCACAGAAATGTCCAGGAACTTGCAGGTGCCTTGGTGGAAGAGTGGGGTAACATCTCACAGCAATAACTGGCAAATCTGGTGCAGTCCATGAGGAGGAGATGCACTGCAGTAATTAATGCAGCTGGTGGCCACACCAGATATTGACTGTTACTTTTGATTTTGACCCCCCCCCCTTTGTTCAGGGACACATTATTCAATTTCTGTTAGTCACATGTCTGTGGAAGTTATTCAGTTTATGTCTCAGTTGTTGAATCTTGTTATGTTCATACAAATATTTACACATGTTAAGTTTGCTGAAAATAAATGCAGTTGACAGTGAGAGGACATTTCTTTTTTTGCTGAGTTTACATATATGTGACTTGTTTCAGGAAACTAGGCATAAGGAGAGTCTTTTGAATGTAATCCTAGTTGGTTTAGCCACAGAAAAGGACAGCAACCTTCCTGCTAGCCATGATTGGCTGAGATGAGTGAGCTGGACATGCCAAGAGATGAGTTCGGATTGGTCTGCCATGTAGCACTTTTCTGTCTATTTGAGCTGGTCAGTATGTGTAAAAGGTCAATCTTTCTAATGCTGCTTTTTTTTCAAAGATATCACTTAGTAGATCTGCATAAGTGTTACTCTCCACTTTCTGGGGAACCGAGTTTTGAAATCAGTGGAATTAGAGTGTGATAGCTAAGGAGATGGAGAAAAGACCTGTCTCCGGATTACATTTTCAAACTAAAGGCAACCATGGCATCTGTGACAGAGAGGGAGACGTATTCATCCATGTATATGGGTAAGATAGTCTAGCTAGCTACATTTTCAGATATTATACGTTTCTAATTTTGTCAGAAATTCATTTTCATTTCAAGTTAAAGTGTACTGTTATCTAGCTAGCTAACGTTAGCTGGCTGGCTCTCTAGCTAACATTGCGTGTATGATCTGTGTAGTAATATTATTTCTATCTCAGAGACATTTGCTTTGCTAGTTATAGCCTAATTTTAGCTAGCTAACATTGAACCTGGTTGGTTAGACACCTGCAGATTCATGCAGGGTAGTAACATCATGAGTTGGGATTATGGTTCATTGTTTAGCTAGCTACATGTCTTAACAAAAGAGTCCGCTATGCAAGTAACCATTTCAATTGAATATTCATGATGTCACTGCGACAACAGTTGATATAAGTAGCTGGTAAATTCGCTCTGGTTATCTACTCCGATTTCAGAGGACTTTCGTCTGAGTATGCCAGAGTTCGGATTAACTGATGAATTTACGAATGCTCAACACCTGTTGAATATGGGCAATGTCAGTAAACGTTTGCAAAAAAATGTAATTAAATTGTTGCCAGCAGCACAGTTGCCGTCACCAACGAACTGGCTAACTTAAAAACAGCCTAACCAGCTCTGCTAGGGTGAGTAAAATGGTCAGTGTGAGCTGTTCTCTCATTTGAGTCTGGAAGTAGCTCGAAAGCTAGCCACAGTTAGCGAGATAGCTTGGGTGCTGTTGTTAGGTCAGCTAGCTAACGTTACGTGGATGATCTGTGTAGTAATGTTTATTTGGATTTCAGAGCCATTTCCTTTGCTAATTATAGCCTGAACCTGGTTGATTAGCTACCTGCAGATTCATGCATGGTAGTAACATGATGAGTTGGGACTTTGGTTCATTGTTTAGCTAGCTAGCTAACTAGCTACATGTCTTAACAAAAAAAAACTTCCGACCTCAACTGTACATATCTCCCTCAATTACCTCGTACCTCTGCATTTCGACTCGGTACTAGTACCCCATGTACAGTTGAAGTCAGAAGTTTACATACACTTTAGCCAAACAGATTTAATCTCAGTTTTTCACAATTCCTGACATTAAATCATAGTAAAAAAATACCTGTCTTAGGTCAGTTATGATCACCACTTTATTTTAAGAATGTGAAATGTCAGAATAATAATAGAGATAATGATTTATTTCAGCTTTTATTTCTTTAATCACATTCCAAGTGGGTCAGAAGTTTACATACACTCAATTAGTATTTGGTAGCATTGCCTTTAACCTCTTGGCGTTCCCCTAGGATAGGGGGCGCTAAAGCGATTTTTGAAAAAAAATCGTGCCCATTTTAAACGGCCTCCTACTCAAACTCAGAAGCTAGGATATGCATATAATTAATACTTGTGGATAGAAAACACCCTAAAGTTTCTAAAACTGTTTGAATGGTGTCTGTGAGTATAACAGAACTCATATGGCAGTCAAAACCCCGAGACAGATGGAAACAGGAAGTGGAATTCTGAATTGCGAACTCAACTTCATCACGTTGCCTATTAATCACACCGTGAGCTATGGTTCATTGAGCACTTCCTATTGCTTCCACTAGATGTCCCCAGTCTTCACAAATTGGTTTGAGCCTTCTACTGTTAAAATTGAATGAATGAGACGCTGTGGAACGTGGTCACACGGAGAAGGCCATCACCATTATGACGCCGGCGCCCCTGGTTACCCTCCCCTTTCGAAACGTTTTGAAACACAATGCAATCGTCCCCCTCAAATCTTATTGGCTCTCTTGTTGAAACAGGCCCTGAAGATTTATGTTATACAACGTTTGACATGTTTGAACGAACCTAAATGGGAAAAAAATGCATTTTCTCGAAATGGCTGTCCCGTGGCCGACAGAGCATTTGGATCAGCTTTCAGACGCGCTAACAAGAACAAGCTCTTGGAACATAAAGGAGTAATTTTTTTGAACGAAAATACATTTGTTGTGGACCTGGGATTACTGGAAGTGCTTTCTGATGAAGACAACCAAAGGTAAGGGATTATTGACAATAGTATACAAGACTAGATGTGATATGCGATTGTTCCAAGATGGCGCTGACCTGTAACGTTAGCCTATTTTTCAGAGTATCGCATCCCCTTTCATCGCAAAGTATGATTACCCAGTAAAGTTAATTTTAAATCTGGCATTACAAGTGCTTTCAAGAGATATTCATCTATAAATCTTAGAATGACAATATTACATTTAAAAAATGTTTTCGAATAGTAATTTAGTAAATTGTAGCTCTGTTTCATCGGATGCATTTGAGGGAAAATAGTTAGTCAACGTTACGCACCGATGTAAAATGCTGTTTTTATATATAAATATGAACTTTATCAAACAAAAGAATGCATGTATTGTTTAACATGATGTCCTAGGTGTGTCATCTGATGAAGATTGTCAAAGGTTAGTGCTGCATTTAGCTGTTTTTTGGTTATTTGTGATGCATGTGGTTGGTCGGAAAATGGCTATGTGGCTACTTTTACGATATACTCCTCTAACATAATCTAATGTTTTGCTTTTGCTGTAAAGCCTTTTTGAAATCTGACAACGTGGTTCGATTCAGGAGAGGTGTATCTATAAAACGATATAATTTGAAAAAAAAATTGAAAAAAAAAAAAGTATTACATTTTGTTATGCTAATGGCGATATGATTTTTCGCTGGATGTCCGTCCCGTATCGCACAGGGGTTAACCATCTTACCTCAGTGTGGTATGGCAGGCCATAGATGTGGTCTTTCTCTCTGAGAAGGCTGTCAAACTGATGGTGATTCAGGCTTCTGGATCGGATTAAATTAACAGTTTGGATGACCACCTTCATGACGTTATCCATCTTTAATGACTTGCAACATAAAGCCTCCTGGTGCAAAATACAGTGAAAAGTCCAAAAATCACGTCCTCCATTTGCAGATTGCACTTTCTCTCTGAACTTTGTCACAACGCCTGCTTTTTTCCCGATCATTGAGGGCGCACTATCTGTAGCCAGGCTGACAGCGCGGGACCAGTCCACTCCGACCCTGTCCAGCGCGCCGACGAGTGCGGTGAAAATATCAGCTGCTGTCGTTGTATCTGTCATCGGGACCAACTCCACGAACTCCTCGGTGACGGTCAATGTGTCATCAACTCCACGGATGAAAATGGCCAGTTGTGCAACATCTGTAATGCCCGTGCTTTCATCAATTGCAACTGAAAACCCAATAAATGACTTTACTTTTTGCTTCAACTGGCTGTCCAAATCCACTGAAAGATCGTAAATCCTGTCTGCAACTGTGTTTCTTGTCAGGCTGATATTCGCAAAAGCCTGGCGCTTTTCAGGGCACACAATCTCCGCTGCCTTCATCATGCATGTTTTTACAAATTCACCCTCACTAAATGGTTTTGAAGCCACTGCGATTTCATTAGCAATGAGGTAGCTAGCTTTCACTGCAGCGTCACTGATGTCTCGGCTGTGAGTAAACACAGACTGCTGTTTCTTCAGACCCGCCAACAGTTCATTCACCTTCTCTCTTCTCCGCTGTCCTTGAAAGTTGTCATATTTGTCGGCATGAAGACTCACATAGTGGCAACGAAGGTTATACTCTTTCAGCACTGCAACATGCTGTGAACACACCAAACATACAGCTTTCCCATTCAATTCCGTGAATAAATAGGAGGATGACCATTTTCTTGGAACACTCTGCACTCTGCGTCCACTTTTCTCTTTTTTGACAGAGACATATTGGGGCAATGAGGGTGACAAAGCACATAATGTTAAAAGTAGAAGCCGTAATAAATATCGCGGGCAAAACAAAGTAGCTCATCCGGACTGGCTGCACTTGCTTGACCTACTTGCTCTGCTCCAGTATAAACAGTTTGCTTGCTTAACACAATTGCTATTGCGCCATCCAGTGGACGCAATTGGAACAGCAGTTTCTTTTATTGAAAAATTGCAGCTCATTTTTATACTTTACAAAATCATCTCGCGGGCCGGATTAAGTTTTTAAACCCCTTTGCGGGCCTGATCCGGTTTGACACCCCTGGGTTAGAGTGTTGGGCCAGAAACCGAAAGGTTGCTATATTGAATTCCGAGCCGACAAGATAAATATCTGTCGTTCTGCCCCTGAACAAGGCAGTTAACCCACTGTTCCTAGGCCGTCGTAAATAAGAATGTGTTCTTAACTGACTTGCCTAGTTAAATAAAGGTAAAAACTAACAAAAGGGTTGAATACTTATTGACTCAAGACATTTCAGTTAAAAAAATGTTTTTTATACATTTCTAAAATGTTCTACAAACAAAATTCCACTTTGACATTATGGAACATTGTGTGTAGATCAGTGACACAAAATCTAAATTTGATCAATTTTAAGTTCAGGCTGTAACACAAGAAAATTTGGAAATAGTCAAGGGGTGTGAGTACTGTATCTTTATACTCCCCTCTGACTCAGCTTGTAACTCCCCCCACCCAACATCCCAAACACCACAAGTGTGCAGTGTACACACACACACACAATCCCAAACATGACACACATACACAAATAGGATTTACGATAACCTTGGAGTCTGTGCCACCCTGAGGAGATTACATTGAGTGGATGGATAGACAAAATGTAATTGAGTTTAGTTTTAGAGGTGAATAATTGGCACGTGCAAAATAATCACTTTAGACCTTGAGTGGATAATAAGGGGTAAAACTCTGTTAGGCCTACCTCACAATAGATACTAACCCTAAGTAAGTGTAGAATCCTGCAATACACATTTTATTGAATGAAAGTAGCAGTACTCTTTTGCTTCTATGCACAATATATTTGTACTCCCCCTGCACTGAAATCAGCAGATTATCAAGGTTGATGGTTGTTGGTCTTCCAGCAGGCCAACAACCCGAAACACACATCAAAAGCACCATGAAATGGTTTAAGAAGAAACACTGGACTATTCTGGAGTGTCCAGCAAAGAGTCCAGATCTGAATTACATCCAAAACCTATGGTGAGATCTGAAAACAGACGTTGGTGAAGGGCTTCTCTCAAAAATTTAAGAATTAGAGAAGTTTGCTACTGAAGAGTGGGCCAAATTGCCAGTAGAAAGTGGCTACAAGAAGTGTTTGCCTGCAGTTATCTTTGCCAAAGTCGGTACAACCAAGTACTAGCTACGGGGTGCCAATAATTTTGTCCATGCCATTTGTCTTTAATAGCCTGCAGAACTGTTGCTGTTGTCACCTTTATTGTTTTGTCAAGTGGATGCTTTACTCCTTTTTTTCAATTAAATATGAGTATTCACATACCTGCTGCGTCTTGGTCTTCTCTCCATGACAACTGTTGTTACAAGAGGTTAACAAAGAGACACAGCCCTTCCTCTGAGCTTCCCCGACCCAGCCGTTCTGTCCTGTCGCTGTATAAAACCAGGTAGATTTATATTTACCATATACTTGTTCAGCCATGACTCTGAGAAACATAGAATATTACAGTTCTTCAGATCACATTGATAGAATAGTGTCATGACTGTCCTGATCAGGTCAGGTTACAGGAGACCACAAACCTACAGTTTATCTCTCAAACCCCAACAGAGGAGGAGAGATCTAGGGGTATGAGGATGTGGGGGTTTTATGACCCCTCACGCCCAGGATAAATCTTAGGACCCGCCCGCCCGACTAGCATCACCATTCTGGACGGTTCTCACATAGAATATGTGGACAACTACAAATACCTAGGTGTCTGGCTAGACTGTAAACTCTCCTTCCAGACTCATATTAAACATCTCCAATCCAAAATTAAATCTAGATTCGGCTTCCTATTTCGCAACAAAGCCTCCTTCACTCACGCCGCCAAACATACCCTCGTAAAACTGACTATTCTACCTATCCTCGACTTCGACGTTTCATTTACAAAATAGCTTCCAATACTCGACTCAGCAAACTGGATGCAGTCTATCACAGTGCAATCCTAGGTATTTGTAGTTGTCCACATATTCTATGTGAGAACCGTCCAGAATGGTGATGCTAGTCGGGCGGGCGGGTGCAGGCAGCGATCGGTTGAAAAGCATGCATTTGGTTTTACTAGCGTTTAAGAGCAGATGGAGGCCACGGAAGGAGTGCTGTATGGCATTGAAGCTCGTTTGTGTTCAAAGAAGGACCAAATGTATACAGAATGGTGTCATCTGCATTGAGGTGGATCAGGGAATCTCCTGCAGCAAGAGAGACATCATTGATATATACAGAGAAAAGAGTCGGCCCGAGAATTGAACCCTGTGGTACCCCCATAGAGACTGCCAGAGGTCCGGACAACATGCCCTCCGATTTGACACACTGAACTCTGTCTGCAAAGTAGTTGGTGTAGGAATGCTGAACCGGTGTCGCTCATTCAGCCGAGAGAAACTTTCAACCGGTTCTCCCCATTAAGCAGCGAGTCGGAGTCAGAGGCCGAGCCTACTCTGGTCTCTACTCCTCCTGTTACGGGGTCTGAGACACCGAAGCCTCCCACCATAGCTCTGACAAATTGAAAACCCTAGTCATTGGCGACTCCATTACCCGTAGTATTAGACTTAAAATGAATCATCCAGCGATCAGACACTGTTTACTAGGGGGCAGGGCTACTGACGTTGAGGCTAATCTGAAGATGGTGCTGGCTAAAGCTAAAACTGGCGAGTGTAGAAGGTATAGGGATATTGTTATCTACGTCGGCACCAATGATGTTAGGATGAAACAGTCAGAGGTCACCAAGCACAACATAGCTTCAGCTTGTAAATCAGCTAGAAAGATGTGTCGGCATCGAGTAATTGTCTCTGGCCCCCTCCCAGTTAGGGGGAGTGATGAGCTCTACAGCAGAGTCTCACAACTCAATCGCTGGTTGAAAGCTGTTTTCTGCCCCTCCCAAAAGATAGAATTTGTAGATAATTGGCCCTCTTTCTGGGACTCACCCACAAACAGGACCAAGCCTGGCCTGTTGAGGAGTGATGGACTCCATCCTAGCTGGAGGGGTGCTCTCATCTTGTCTATGAACATAGTCAGGGCTTTCACTCCCCTAGCTCCAGAATGAAATAGGGTGCAGGCCAGGCAGCAGGCTGTTAGCCAGCCTGCCAGCTTAGTGGAGTCTACCATTAGCACAGTCAGTGTAGTCAGCTCAGCCATCCCCATTGAGACCGTGTCTGTGCCTTGACTTAGGTTGGGCAAAACAAAACATGGCAGTGTTCGCCTTAGCAATCTCACTGGAATAAAGGCCTCCTCCATTCCTGCCATTATGGAAAGAGATTGTGATACCTCACATCTCAAAATAGGGCTACTTAATGTTAGATCCCTCACTTCCAAGGCAGTTATGGTCAATGAACTAATTCCTAATCATAATCTTGATGTGATTGGCCTGACTGAAACATGGATTAAGCCTGATGAATTTACTGTGTTAAATGAGGCCTCACCTCCTGGTTACACTAGTGACCATATCCCCCGCACATCCCGCAAAGGCGGAGGTGTTACTAACATTTATGTTAGCAAATTTCAATTTAGCTTCTAGTCATGAAATCTATGCAGCCAACTCAATCACTACTCAATCACTTTTATAGCTACTGTTTACAGGCCTCCTGGGCCATATACAGCGTTCCTCACTGAGTTCCCTGAATTCCTATCGGACCTTGTAGTCATGGCAGATTATATTCACATTTTTGGTTACTTTAATATTCACATGGAAATGCCCACATACCCACTCCAAAAGGCTTTCGGAGCCATCATTGACTCAGTGGGTTTTGTCCAACATGTCTCCGGACCTACTCACTGCCACAGTCATACTCTGGACCTAGTTTTGTACTGTTGAATAAATGTTGTGGATCTTAATGTTTTTCCTCATAATCCTGGACTATCGGACCACCATTATATTACATTTGCAATCGCAACAAATAATCTGCTCAGACCCAAACCAAGGACCATCAAAAGTCGTGCTATAAATTCTCGGACAACCTAAAGATTCCTAGATGCCCTTCCAGACTCCCTCCAAGGATGTCAAAGTACAAAAATCAGTTAACCACCTAACTGAGGAACTCAATTTAACCTTGCGCAATACCCTAGATGTAGTCGCACCCCTAAAAACAAAAAACATTTGTCATAAGAAACTAGCTCATCTGCATTACATTTTGGTGGACTATGGGCCATCAAGTAATAGCATGGTCACATTGGCATGACACATGTTACACTGGTTACAGCGCAACACCACATCCCATGTACGTATGTAAAGGAAACTGTTGTGACACCGACTTATTTGGTATTAATGTCTTTCCACCACCCATTTAGCTGTAGTCAACAGAACATTGATGGTGATTCACAACCCTGTAGAGCACTGAAGAAGAGGTGGTTGAATTCATAAATGGTGCGTACATTCTAACTATAATGTACTCTTATTCCATCAATATTATGTTATCAAAATCAACTTGTATTTGATATATGCACAGGATACAGTGGGGTGTATAAAGGATATGATATTGCATTCTACCGTGTACTATTGAAGTAGGGGAGAGGGGGATAATTATTCAGTCATTCTGGTGGTTAATTCACACTAGGTAAGAATCAAATCAAAGTTTATTCGTCACATGCGCCAAATACAGTGAAATCCTTACTTACAGGCCCTAACCAACAGCACAATTTTTAAGTAGAAAATAGTTATTAGGTGAACAATAGATAAGGAAATAAAAAACAACAGTAAAAAAACAGCGAATAATAACAGTAGCGAGGCTATATACAGTAGCGAGGCTATATACAGACACCGGTTAGTCAGGCTAATTGAGGTAGTATGTACATATAGGTATAGTTAAAGTGACTATGCATATATGATAAATAGAGAGTAGCAGTAGCGTAAAAGAGGGGTTGGCGGGTGGTGGGTGGCGCGACACAACGCAGATAGTCCGGGTCGCCAATGTGCGGGCGCACCGGTTAGTCGGGCTAATTGAGGTAGTATGTACATGAATGTATAGTTAAAATGACTATGCATATATGAATAACAGAGAGTAGCAGCAGCATAAAAGAGGGGTTGGGGGGAACACAATGCAAATAGTCCAGGTAGCCATTTGATTACCTGTTCATGTCCTAGACTTGGCGCTCCGGTACCGCTTGCCATGCGATAGTAGAGAGAACAGTCTATGACTGGGGTGGGTGTGGTCTTTGACAATTTTTAGGGCTTTCCTCTGACAGCGCCTGGTGTAGAGGTCCTGGATGGCATGCAGCTTAGCCCCAGTGATGTACTGGGCCGTACGCACTACCCTCTGTACTGCCTTGCGGTCAGAGGCCGAGCAGTTTCCGTACCAGGCAGTGATGCAACCAGTCAGGATGCTCTCAATGTTGCAGCTGTAGAACCTTTTGAGGATCTGAGGACCCTTGCCAAATCTTTTTAGTTTCCTGAAGGGGAATAGGCTTTGTTTTGCCCTCTTTACGACTGTCTTGGTGTGTTTGGACCATTCTGGTTTGTTGGTGATTTGGACACCAAGGAACTTGAAACTCTCAACCTGCTCCACTACAGCCCCGTTGATGAGAATGGGGGCGAATAAATTCTGTATATAGGCAGGAAATGTGCTTAACAGGCAAACATAGCTAACTATTTTGGTCAATTACCAACAAAATAATGATTGAATCACAAAGCATAAAAAAAATGCTTACAGCATTTCTTACCTCTCTTTCAGAGTTGGGTTTGCACAACCAGAACTTGTACAACCTCAGGTTCCTTCTTCACAAGTATCTCCCTGAGAAATACAAGTTTGTGTAATGTTACTGTACCGAATTCTATAGCTAGCATCATTAAGGCTGATTAACTTGTTATGGATAGGGGGCAGTATTTTCACGGCCGGATAAAAAACTTACCCGATTTAATCTGGTTATTACTCCTGCCCAGAAACTAGAATATGCATATAATTAGAAGCTTTGGATAGAAAACACTCCAAAAACGGTAAAACTGTTTGAATGGTGTCTGTGAGTATAACAGAACTCAAATGGCAGGCCAAAACCTGAGAAGATTCTGTACAGGAAGTACCCTGTCTGACCATTTCTTGGCCTTCTTTGTCATCTCTATCCAAAACAAAGGATCTCTGCTGTAACGTGACACTTTCTAAGGCTCCCATAGGCTCTCAGAAGGCGTCAGAACGTTGAATGATGACTCTGCTGTCCATGGCTGAAAAACAGTAGCGCATTTTGTAAGTGGTCGATCTGAGAACAATGAGACGGTATTTGGAAC
Source organism: Salmo salar (assembly GCF_965601325.2). Classification (NCBI taxonomy): domain Eukaryota; kingdom Metazoa; phylum Chordata; class Actinopteri; order Salmoniformes; family Salmonidae; genus Salmo; species Salmo salar. The sequence goes on along the minus strand of NC_138318.1, from coordinate 11,849,317 downwards.
TAAACCAACATTTGTTGTTGAAGTAGAAGTCCTGGGAGTGCATTCTGACAAAGAACAGCAAAGGTAATCAAATTTTTCTTATAGTAAATCTGAGTTTGGTGAGTACCAAACTTGGTGGGTGTCAAATTAGCTAGCCCGTGATGGCGAGCTATCTACTCAGAATATTGCGAAATGTGCTTTCACCGAAAAGCTATTTTAAAATCGGACACCGTGATTGTATAAAGGAGTTCTGTATCTATAATTCTTAAAATAATTGTTATGTTTTTTGTGAACGTTTATCGTCAGTAATTTAGTAAATTCACCGGAAGTGTTCGGTGGGAATGCTAGTTCTGAACGTCACATGCTAATGTAAAAAGCTGGTTTTTCATATAAATATGTACTTGATTGAACAAAACATGCATGTATTGTATAACATAATGTCCAAGGAGTGTCATCTGATGAAGATCATCAAAGGTTAGTGCTGCATTTAGCTGTGGTTTTGGTTTTTGTGACATTATATGCTAGCTTGAAAAATGGGTGTCTGATTATTTCTGGCTGGGTACTCTCCTGACATAATCTAATGTTTTGCTTTCGTTGTAAAGCCTTTTTGAAATCGGACAGTGTGGTTAGATAAAGGAGAGTCTTGTCTTTAAAATGGTGTAAAATAGTCATATGTTTGAAAAATGGAAGTTTTCGGATTTTCGAGGAGTTTGTATTTCGCGCCACGCCTTACCATTGGATATTGGAGTGGTGTTCCGCTAGCGGAACGTCTAGATGTAAGAGGTTTTAAGATGAATGTACCAATGTACCAATGGATGTGGAAATTGCCTTTAACATTGCTGAACCAATTGCCAATTGGGTAATTGTATGGTCCTGGGAGGGGCCAATTGCTTATATGTACCGGTTTGAGCTCCTGTTGGATAGATTTGATTTGTTTTCTCAAGGGGAGGCTGTGCAGTCTTGCCCTCTACCTGCGTCCATTCAGAGAGGACAGGTTAAGCCTGATACAGAAGCTATTTATTTTACCATGTATATTTGGTCAATCCACTTGTATATTTTGTATGATATGGCTCTTTCACCATTGGATCATCAAGACCTGTATATAAATCTAGACACTGCACGTCAACCTGCCTTGCCTTCTGGTGATTTCATGCCCTTATGACTGCTACAATGTCCCTATGTCACACCCTGACCTGTTTCACCTGTCTTTGTGATTGTGTCCAACCCCCTCCAGGTGTCACCCATCTTCCCCATTATTCCCAGTGCATGTAGTCCTGTGTTCTCTGTTTGTCTGTTGCCAGTTCGTCTTACCAGCGTTTTTTTCCGAGCTCCTGTGTTTTCCGTGTCTCTGTTTTTCTAGTCCTCCCGGTTCTGACCTCTTGCCTGTCCTGACACTAAGCCCGCCTGCCTGACCATTCAGCCTGCCCTGACCTCGAGCCTGCCTGCCACCCTTTATCGTTTGGAACTGGCCTGGTTTATGAACTTTTGCTTGTCCTTGACCTCTTGCCTGCCCCTTGTTGTTCAATAAATATCAAAGACTCAAACCATTTGCCTCCTGTGTCTGCATCTGGGTCTCACCCTGTGTCGTTATACATCTGGGTCTCGCCTTGTGTCTCGCCCTGTGTCGTTATACCCTTACAATTACATAATCAAAATGTGTTGTAGACAAAATAAGGAAAAGGGCTGTCTGGTTGCCTCAAAAAAATAGACAGATTTGCATGTATAGATAATTTTTTTACTTGAAAAAACTTGTGACTTAACTTGCTCTTAGAATGCATGGCTTGGACTTGACTCGAGACTCGACCCGTTCTACTTGGGACTCGACTGAAGACTCAAACCTTGTGACTTGAGACTTGCTTGTGACTCAAATAATAGTGATTTGGTCCCACATGCGGCATTAAGTGGCTAAAAGGGAAGTCAAGGATGCATTTTGGGGATTTGATAATGTGAGCAATGACGAACTAGCTACGGTCTTGGCGGATGATCTATTCTGAGTTTTGGGAAAGTACAACTGCGCCATCCTTGGCCCTCATGTCAATAGAAACTGAGAGACTTTTCAAACTCAAAAAGAATAAAGAAGGCTTCTACAACGTTGTCACAGAGAAATTCACCCTGAAGGACAGACGAATGTCTACAATTGTCTTGGGCCCCATGTGGCTCAGTTGGTAGAACATGGCACTTACAATGCCTGGGTTGTGGGTTTGATTCCCAAGGGGCAACAGTACAAAAAAAGTAGGTGTGCATTCACTATTGTAAGTCGCTCTGGATAAGAGCATCAGCTTAATGAATGAATAGACTTAATTTGCAAGTAAAGGTAGGCCTAAATTCATTTTTTTTATTTGCGGGTTAGGATACCGTTGAATGAACATGAGAATAGTGCTGCTGTCCATTCAGGACCACAGAGTTAACCTGTAGGCTATCTTATGAGCGGTCCCCTAGACGCTGTACATTCAGCAATGCTGAATCCTTGCCGCGGTCTCCGATTAACATTATAAAATATTTTCCTATGTAGCATTCTTCCTCATTTTCTTCATTCTTAATACTTAGATGGCTTTAATTTACATTTCATTTCCTAAAGTGGTCTGCACTCAATATTAGGAAGGTGTTCCTAATGTTGGTATACTCAGTGTATGTGTTTATCATCATATTTCACATAATAATATGATTGTGTGTGTGTGTGTGGATGTGTGTGTTTGCGAGCGGTGCATTGGAAGAATTGTAAATCGATTGTGAAAGGCTATGCAGTTTGCGCTTTAATGTGTCCATATATTGGTTTTTTAGTGCCACCTATTAGTTGTAACTGTGGATGCTACATCAGTGTATGGCTGAGCTAAGTTGAGCAGTGTGTCATTTTGTTGGATGATTTGAAATATGCTGCCATCGGAGGCTATCGCTTGTGTATCTGGGCTACATTGGTATTTATATTTGGAGAACATTTTAGTCAGTTTTGGTTACTAGCCTATATTAATCTGGATGTTGGAGCTATCTGTTGTATGTTGAACTTGGGCTTCATCAAGGCTTATTTGTGACTAAATCTGGCTTTGATAATAGCCAGTGCCTACCCAGCCACCAACCTCACCGCACGTCACTGCAGTGACTCATATGTGCCCTGGAACTATGATGTGGAGATTAGTTTTTTTCTCCTCCATCTCCCTGCTGATTAGAATGTGTGACACCACATGTTGAGGGCAGGTCCGATCTCCATTGTGTGTGTGTGTGTGTGTGTGTGGTGTGTGTGTCATGGAAAAGGAACTCATGTATTGACTATTCAGTATTCAGTCCAGATGTTAGTCAGTTATAAAGAACTGGGTCACCCACTTTCATTATTGAGAGTACAGAGTGAACATCACGTCCTTCTGCATAGTAATACATGTATAGTTACCTGGTCAGACGTGCTTCAATGTGACCACGAAAAGTTCCTTCCCTCCTTGGAGATGTAACTTCTGATCTCATGGATGCTATACATGGGGGTATACACTTACCTGCCAGTTTATTAGGTACACCCATCTAGTACTGGTTTGGATCTCCCTTTGCCTCCAGAAGAGCCTGAATTCTTAATGACTCCAACCTAAGTGTATGTAAACTTCCGACTTCAACTGTATACAGTATACACACCATATAGACACACACACACACACACACACACACACACACACACACACACACACACACACACACACACACACACACACACACACACACACACACACACACACACACACACACACACACACACACACAAACACTCACTTATACACACTACAGCTGCAACATTTGGTTGCATCACTGCCTGGTACGGCAATTGCTCGGCCTCTGACCTCAAGGAACTACAGAGGATAGTGCGTACGGCCCAGTACATCACTGGGGCTAAGCTGCCTGCCATCCAGGACATCTACACCATCCGGTGTCAGAGGAAGGCCCTAAAAATTGTCAAAGACCCCAGCTACCCCAGTCATAGACTGTTCTCTCTACTACCGCATGGAAAGCGGTACTGGAGTGCCAAGTCTAGGACAAAAAGGCTTCTCAACAGTTTTTACCACCAAGCCATAAGACTCCCGAACAGGTAATCAAATGGCTACCCGGACTATTTGCATTGTGTGCCCCCCCCCCCAACCCCTCTTTTTACTCTGCTGCTACTCTCTGTTTATCATATATGCATATCCCTTTAACTATACATTCATGTACATACTACCTCAATTGGGCCGACCAACCAGTGCTACTGCACATTGGCTAACCGGGCTATCTGCATTGTGTCCCACCCACGACCCGCCAACCCCTCTTTTACGCTACTGCTACTCTCTGTTCATCATATAGGCATAGTCACTTTAAACATATCTACATGTACATACTACCTCAATCAGCCTGACTAACCGGTGTCTGTATGTAGCCTCGCTACTTTTATAGCCTCGCTACTGTATATAGTCTGTCTTTTTACTGTTGTTTTATTTCTTTACCTACCTATTGTTCACCTAATACCTGTTTTGCACTATTGGTTAGAGCCTGTAAGTAAGCATTTCACTGTAAGGTCTACTACACCTGTTGTATTCGGCGCACGTGACAAATAAACTTTGATTTGATTTTATTTGACATACACACACACAGATACTGTACGTACACATACGCACACACACAAATACCAACACAACACAAACACATATATACACATTAGACACACACACACACACACACACACACACACACATACACACACACACACACACACACACACACACACACACTTTTACACTCATCATTTGCTGCTGCTACATTGTTTTTTTTCACTCTTATTATTATTCTATCCTGATTCCTTTCCCTTTACCCTGCCTTCATGTACATACTGTATCTACCTCAAATACCTCATACCTCTGCACATTGATCTGGTACTGGTACTCCCTATATGTAGCTCTATTCCTGCATTGTTGGGAAGGGCTCTTAAGCAATCATTTCATGCTCATGTGACAAATAAAATTGTATTTGTCATGGATGGGCTATTGCAGCAGACGATCTCACCGAGTTCCACTCATATCAGCTAAAAACAACAAGAAACAGCTCCAGTGAGCACGCGATCACAAACACTGGACAATTGAGTAGGGGAAAAACATTGCCTATTATGATGAATCCCAGTTCCTGTTGCGTCTTGCTGATGTTAGGGTCAGGATTTGGCATAAGCAGCATGAGTCCACGGATCCATCCTGCCTGGTGTCAACAGTAAAGGCTGGTGGCGGTGGTGTACTGGTGTGGGGAATGTTTTCCTGCCGCACGTAGGTCCCTTGATACCAATTGAGCCACGATTGAACGTCACAACGTATCTGTACATTGTTGCTGAACAAACCCAATAAAGCATCTTTGGGATGAGATGGAATGCTGCGAACGGCCGTTCCCAGCATGAATGTACTGCCGTCCAATCTGCAGCAAATGCGCGATGCCATTGCATCAGCATGGACCAAAATCCCTGTAGAATCCATGCCCCTTTAAACTACACTAAAACAACACTACGCTAATTTCTTGTTAACAAACTATAGTTTTGGCAAGTCGGTTAGGACATCTACTTTGTGCATGACAATACATTTTTTCAACAATTGTTTACAGACAGATTATTTCACTTATAACTCACTGCATCACAATTCCAGTGGGTCAGAAGTTTACATACACTAAGTTGACTGTGCCTTTAAACAGCTTGGAAATGTCCAGAAAATGATGTCACGGCTTTAGAAGCTTCTGATAGGCTAATTGACATCATTTGAGTCAATTTGAGGTGTACCTGTAGATGTATTTCAAGGCCTACCTTCAAACTCAGTGCCTATTTGCTTGACATTATGGGAAAATAGAAAGAAATCAGCCAAGACCTCAGAAAATAAATTGTAGACCTCCACAAGTTTTGTTCGTCCTTGGGAGCAATTTCCAAACTGGAGGTACTACGTTCATCTGTACAAACAATAGTACGCAAGTATAAACACCATGGGACCACGCAGACGTCATACCGCTCAGGAAGGAGACGCGTTCTGTCTCCTAGAGATGAACGTACTTTAGTGGGAAAAGTGCAAATCAATCCCAGAACAACAGCAAATGACCTTGTGAAGATGCTGGAGGAAACAGGTACACAAGTACCTATATCCACAGTAAAACGAGTCCTATATCGACCTAACCTGAAAGGCCACTCAGCAAGGAAGAAGCCACTGCTCCAAAACCGCCATAAAAAAGCCAGACTACGCTTTGCAACTGCACATGGGGACAAAGATCATACTTATTGGAGAAATGTCCTCTGGTGTGATGAAACAAAAATAGAACTGTTTGGCCATAATGAACCATCGTTATGTTGGACGAAAAAGGGGGAAACCCTAAGAACACCATCCCAACCGTGAAGCACAGAGGTGGCTGCATCATGTTGTGGGGGTGCTTTGCTGCAGGAGGGACTGGTGCTCTTCACAAAGTAGATGCTATCATTAGGAAGGAAAATGATGTAGATATATTGAAGCAACATCTCAAGACATCAGTCAGGAAGTTAAAGCTTGGGCGCAAATGGCTCTTCCAAATGATCAATGGCCCCAAGCATACTTCCAAAGTTGTGGAAAAATGGTTTAAGGACAACAAAGTCAATGTATTGGAGTGGCCATCACAAAGCCTTGACCTGAATCCTATAGAAAATGTGTGGGCAGAACTGGAAAAGTGTGTGCAAGCAAGGAGGCCTACAAACCTGACTCAGTTACACCAGCTCTGTCAGGATGAATGGGCCAAAATTCACCCAACTTATTGTGGGTAGCTTGGAAGGCTACCCGAAACGTTTGACGCAAGTTAAACAATTTAAAGGCAATGTTACCAAATACTAATTGCGTGTATGTAAACTTCTGACCCACTGGGAATGTGATGAAAGAAATAAAAACTGAAATAAATCATTCTCTCCACTATTATTCTAACATTTCACATTGTTAAAATAAAGTGGTGATCCTAACTGACCTAAGACAGGGCATTTTTACTAGGATTAAATGTCAGGAATTGTGAAAAACTGAGTATAAATCTATTTGGCTAAGGTGTATGTAAACTTCCGAATTCAACTGTATTGTCTAGTGAGTTTGCGAACAGTCAGTACAAGATATAGTCAGTGCAGATAGTGTGTGTACCATTTTTTGATTATTTAGCAGTCTGGCTATTTAGCAGTCTTATTGCTTGAGGGTAGAAGTTGTTTCGGAGCCTATTGGTCCGAGAGCAGATGCTCTTATACTGTTTGCCGGACGGTAGCAGAGTGAACAGTCAGTCTATGACTTGGGTGGCTGGGGTCTTTGGCAATTTGTCAGGCCTTCCTCTGATAACGCCTGATATAGAGGTCCTGGATGGCAGGGATCATGGCCCTAGTGATGTACTGGGCTGTCCGCACCACCCTCTGTAGCGCTTTGCAGTCAAGGGCGGTGCATTTGCCGTACAATAAAACAACACAACCTCACACTGTACCAGCACCCTATCCCCATCACAGTCCCTTTACCCAGGTAACAGAGTCACTGCTCTTTGATGCTGACGCTAGCTATTTATTCAACCAGGTATAGGCCTACACTGTGGCAGCAGTTTCTCTCCCCACTCATGTTCAGAGAACATTAAAGTACCCTTGAAAGTTACTCCATGTCATGTCGGCTCCCGCTCTTCCCCACTGGTGATCGAGGGCGCATGCATTACTCACTCCTACCACCATCATTTATGCACACCTGCCTTCCCTCGTCATGCGCTTCAGCGATATTGGACTCACCTGGACTCATTCAATCACCAGTTTATTACCTCCCCTATATTTGTCAGTTCTCCAACTCTGTTTCCCGCTGCTGCTTTGTTTGTCATATGTCCGTGCTACCCGTGTGCTGATGCTGTTCCTGTCTTGTTCTATGTCTGTTCCCGAATAAATGTCTGACTCCCCGTACCTGCTTCTGCTATCCGGCGTCGGTCCTTACAGAATGTTGCAGCCATCTCACAAAGCATTGGGGAGTACTGGCATTCCAGTTGGTGGTGAAGTCGGTCCTGGGTCGCCGCCAATGGAACCGGAGGTGCCTAGCCAGCTTGTCGGGCTTCCACTCCCTAGCTGGCTTGAGAGGTTTCCTTGCCCTGGTTGGCTCGGAAGGTGCCCATCCCACGTCGGGTCTCAGCTGGATCATCAGGTCTTGTTCGCCCAGCCAGGGCATTAGTTTTCTTGTTTTGTTGATGACGTCGGGCTTGGATTCCGCAGCCAATGGAACCGGAGGTGCCTAGCCAGCTTGTCGGGCTTCCACGTCCTAGCTTGCTTGAGAGGTTTCCTTGCCTCGGTTGGCTCGGCAGGTTCCCATCCCACGTCATGCTCCGCCGGATCATCGGGCTTCCATGCTGCAGTGGGATCGACAGGCGTTCATACCTAAGGCGGATCGTCAGGCTCCTATGCCTCAGCAGGCTCGCCAGGCTCCCACGCCCTTGCCGGTTCGTGGGGAGTTTACCCCCAGCCGGCTTGCCCAGGCCCCATGTCTCAGCCGGCTCGCCCAGGTGGGATTGCCGGGTGGTGCCCGTAGAGGGGGGGTACTGTCATGCCTGCTCCTGCTCTTCCTCCCTGGCGCTCGAGTGCACCAGGCTGCTCTGCATTATGCACTCCTGCCACCATCATTTATGCACACCTGCCTTCCCTCGTCACGCGCTTCAGCGATAATGGACTCACCTGGACTCACTCAATCACCTGTTTATTACCTCCCCTATATTTGTCAGTTCCCCAGCTCTGTTCCCCACTGCTGCATTGTTTGTCATATGTCCGAGTTACCCGTGTGCTGACGCTGTTCCTGTTTTGTTCTACATCTGTTCCCGAATAAATGTCTGACTCCCCGTACCTGCTTCTCCTGTCCAGCGTCGGTCCTTACGCTCCATGACATTAGTCGTATACACTATAGGCTTATATCTCATGTTGAAGCACAGCACAGAGGTACAGTGCTGAGAAACTAAAGGTTTCAACACCCCAGGGTGACATGACAAGGCAGTTATTTAACATATACAAATCCCAACTGGTCTTAATTAGAAATCAATGTGTGTCTTTAGAACCAAACCAGTTTAACTGCCTGTTAACCTCTATGGGCTAGTTGGGACGCTCTCGTTAATCTAACCACACTGTCCGATTTCAAAAAGGCTTTACAACGAAAGCAAAACATTAGATTATGTCAGCAGAGTACCGAGCCAGAAATAATCAGACACACATTTTTCAAGCTAGCATATAATGTCACATAAACCCAAACCACAGCTAAATGTAGCACTAACCTTTGATGATCTTCATCAGATGACAACCCTAGGACATTATGTTATACAATACATGCATATTTTGTTCAATCAAGTTCATATTTATATAAAAAACCAGCTTTTTACATTAGCATGTGACTAGCATGTGACTAGCATTCCCACCGAACACTGCCGGTGAATTTATTAAATTATTCACGATAAACGTTCACAAAAAGCATAACAATTATTTTAAGAATTATAGATACAGAACTCCTCTATGCACTCGATATGTCCGATTTTAAAATAGCTTTTCGGTGAAAGCACATTTTGCAATATTCTCAGTAGATAGCCCGGCATCACAGGGCTAGCTATTTAGACACCCAGCAGGTTTAGCATTCATCAAAGTCAGATTTACTATAAGAAAAATGTTATTACCTTTGTTGTCTTCGTCAGAATGCACTCCCAGGACTTCTACTTCAATAACAAATGTTGGTTTGGTCCAAAATAATCCATCGTTATATCCAAACAGCGGCGTTTTGTTCGTGCGTTCTAGACACTATCCTAAAGGCTAAATAAGGGTGACGAGCATGGCGCAATTCGTGACAAAAGAATTCTAAATATTCCATTACCGTACTTCGAAGCATGTCAACCACTGTTTAAAATCATTTTTTATGCCACTTTTCTCATAAAAAAGCGATAATATTCCGACCGGGAATCTGCGTTTAGATAAACAGACAAAGGAAAAGAAAGCATTCGGTCGAAGCGGGCACGCGCCTAAGCCCATAGTACTCTGAGTGGCCACTTGCCAAAAGCGATAAAGTGTTTCAGCCAGAGCCTGCCTCGATATCGTTCAAAGTTTTCCCAGGCTCTGAGACCCTATGGAAGACGTAGGAAGTGTCACGTTATTGCACAGATCCTGAGTCTTCAATAAAAAGAGCCAAGATGAAACACTACTTCTCAGACAGGCCACTTCCTGCTTGAAATCTTCTCAGGTTTTGGCCTGCCATAGGAGTTCTGTTATACTCACAGACACCATTCAAACAGTTTTAGAACCTTTAGGGTGTTTTCTATCCAAAGCCAATAATTATATGCATATTCTAGTTACTGGGCAGGAGTAGTAACCAGATTAAATCGGGTACGTTTTTTATCCAGCCGTGTCAATACTGCCCCCTAGCCCTAACCGGTTAAAGTAAAATATGGGCTGTAAACACTTTTGCATGGACACACGTATACTAAACATTAAGAGCACTGCGGAGTCGGCGTGCTGAGGAGCGAGTGAATGAACAAGCACTGGGTTATGGTGTGATGCGCACTATATTGCCCATACGCACTCACAGCCCGGTGCACTCGGTGCAAGCTCCTCACCGGTGTCGGGCTAAGATGGTCATTCAGCCAGGAAGGAGTAGGCCTGCTCAGCATTCCTGGTCTCCAGTTCGCCTCCATAGCCCAGTACGTCCTCTGCCTCCTTCCCGCACTTGCCCTGAGGTGCGTGTTACCAGTCTGGTGCCACCTAGGCCAGTGTGGTTAGATTAACGAGAGTCTAGTCTTTAAAATGCTGTAAAATAGTCATATGTTTGAAAAATGGAAGTTTTCGGATTTTAGAGGAATTTGTATGTAAGAGGTTAAGAACACCTGCTCTTGCCATGACATAGACTGACCAGGTGAACCCAGGTGAAAGCAATGATCCCTTATTGATGTCACTTGTTAAATCCTCTTCAATCAGTGTAGACGAAGAGGAGGAGACAGGTTAAAGAAGGATTTTTAAGCCTTGAGACAATTGAGACATGGGCTGCAGTCTAAACGCAAAGTTTAGCCCTCAGCCATAAACCCTCAGGCCTTGAATTACGTTTTACATCATCACAACCGAGTGTACCTTATAATGTCCCTTGCCAAGCGAGGGAGAGTGATGATCTGAGAGGCAATGTCCTTGGGGGGAATCTTGAACTTAAAAACAACCAACTTAAAACTATGAATGTACCTAGCAAGTGAACGTAGCTAGCTACAGTTGCCCATATCTGGTTAGCTAGTTTTATAGTTTGGTAATTTATTCCAATACATTTCAGAATTCCCCCAAAATATATTCATGAAAGTTAGCTAAGTTTTATAGGCTCCTCACTACGAGACTAAGCCAATTTTGAGTGTTATTCCCATTTGCCAACACTAAAATCAATGTAATCTACTGTATATATTTGTTTTGCAAGCTAGCGTCATTATTTTGTCTAACATGCCGAAAATGCAGCCGTGTTGGTTAAATTGTACACTTTGCGGCCACCGGAGTTTGACACGTGACTACAGTTTGCAGTGAATTGTGGGTCATATCATTGGACCCCCACTTAAGATGGCAATCAAACTGCATCCGGTTTCGATACGGATTCCCCCAAGGAAAAGTGGCTAGTGCAAGGGCTATTATGTATTTGTGACATTCAGAGGGTGAATGGGCAAGACAAAAGATTTAAGTGCCTTTGAACGGGTATGGTAGTAGGTGCCAGTTTGTGTCAAGAATAGCAACGCTCAACAGTGTGTATCAAGAATGGTCCACCACCCAAAGAACATCTAGCCAACTTGACACAACTGTGGGAAGTATTGGAGTCAACATGGGGCAGCATTCTTGTGGAATGCTTTCAACACCTTGTAGAGTCCATGCCTGACGAATTGAGGCTGTTTTGAGGGCAAAAGGGGGCAGGGGGGGTAGGATTACTCAGTGTACAGCAAAGAAAAAGTATTATAATTCCTTGGCATGCACACTGACTATAACACACATTTTAACATGTTTACTTTGCTGTGACACCTCCCTAAATGAAATGTGACAGGTTTCCACTGGATAAAGAATCACATTCATCACAACAACAAAACAAAAATCTTTTCGAGATTCTGGAATTTTCACCCAAATCACATCGCACTCCGCATTCCAAAACCTCCCTCCTCCTCACAATGTCAACAGGAATAAATCAATCGCATGTGAAACTACTCCTGACAGGTTTTTGGAAAATTCTCAACCCAGTCATCTTTTATCAGTGTATCAGTGTAGCTCTCTCAGTGGCAGACCCACAGTTGTATATGCTCTCCCAGCTTGCTTCAAAGCATGGGTCCAACGCCCCTGAAAGCATGCCTGGGGCTACATTGGCAGGAGAAAACACCACTCAGCGGTGAAATACAAACATAGCCGCAGGAGTGGGAGAGGTGGGGGCTCTAGAGGAGAGTACCTCAGCTCCTCTGGTAGTACGGATGCTGTAGTTGTGTAAAATGCATTCCTGGACAATGTCCCACAAAACCATCCCAATGAGCGGATTTGGGGTCCTTTTTATTTGGTCACCCTAGCGAGGGTATGTGTTTTTTGAAAGAAGAGTAGTGCTGAGGGTCGGCTTTATTCTCACATCTGGTTCATGAATGTGAAAGGTAAAAGGAAAGGGACATCAGGTGTACTGGACATCAGCTGAATACATTAGCTGTGCTTTCTCTCTTGTTCACTTGGAAAGAGCTCTATGAATAGAAACCCTATTCTGCGTAGGATATAATAAATAGCAATACAATAGGACATACAAATTACAAACAAAAATAGAATAGAACGGAAATTGTTATTAAAACCTCTTGGCGTTCCCCTAGGAACGCCATACTGCCCCCTGTTGGGGCTAGGGGGCAGTATTTTCACGGCTGGATAAAAAAACGTACCCGATTTAATCTGGTTACTAATCCTACCCAGTAACTAGAATATGCATATACTTATTATATATGGATAGAAAACACCCTAAAGTTTCTAAAACTGTTTGAATGGTGTCTGTGAGTATAACAGAACTCATATGGCAGTCAAAACCCCGAGACAGATCGAAACAGGAAGTGGAATTCTGAATTGCGAACTCAACTTCATCACGTTGCCTATTAACCTGTTAGGGCTAGGGGGCAGCATTGACACGGCTGGATAAAAAACATACCCGATTTAATCTGGTTACCACTCCTACCCAGTAACTAGAATATGCATATACTTATTACATATGGATAGAAAACACCCTAAATTTTCTAAAACTGTTTGAATGGTGTCTGTGAGTATAACAGAACTCAAATGGCAGGTCAAAACCTGAGAGATTCCTTTACAGGAAGTGGCCTGTCTGACCATTTCTTGAACTTCTTTTCCATCTCTATCATTTACTAAGGATCTCTGCTCTAACGTGACACTTCCCACGTTGTCCATAGGCGCTCAGAGCCCGGCAAAAAACAGAATGTCGTCATTCCAGCCCCAGGCTGAAACACATTATCGCCTTTCTCAAGTGGCCGATCAAGAGACACTAGCTTATGCGTGTGACCCCGACCGCCCCCGCCTTTGGGATTTTTTCCTCTGTTTGCCGAAAAGGAGATTCCCTGTCGGAATATTATCGCTTTTCTACGAGAAAAATGTCGTAAAAATTGATTTTAAACAGCGGTTGACATGCTTCGAAGTACGGTAATGGAATACTTAGAATTTTATTGTCACGAATTGCGTCATGCGCGTGACACTTCTTTACTATTTCGGATAGTGTCTGGAACGCACGAACAAAACGCCGCTATTCGGATATAACGATGGATTATTTTGGACCAAACCAACATTTGTTATTGAAGTAGCAGTCCTGGGTGTGTATTCTGACGAAGACAACAAAAGGTAATGAAACTTTTATAATAGTAAATATGATTATGGTGAGTGCTAAACTTGCCGGGTGTCTAAATAGCGAGCCCGTGATGCCTGGGCTATGTACTTAGAATATTGCAAAATGTGCTTTCACCAAAAAGCTATTTTAAAATCGGACATATCGAGTGCATAGAGGAGGTCTGTATCTATAATTCTTAAAATAATTGTTATGCTTTTTGTGAACGTTTATCGTGAGTAATTTAGTAAAATGTTAGCGAATTCCCCGGAAGTTTGCTAGTTCTGAACGTCACATGCTAATGTAAAAAGCTGGTTTTTGATATAAATATGAACTTGATTGAACAAAACATGCATGTATAACATAATGTCCTAGGGTTGTCATCTGATGAAGATCATCAAAGGTGAGTGCTGCATTTAGCTGTCTTCTGGGTTTTGGTGACATTATATGCTGGCTTGAAAAATGGGTGTCTGATTATTTCTGGCTTGGTACTCTGCTGACATAATCTAATGTTTTGCTTTCGTTGTAAAGCCTTTTTGAAATCGGACAGTATGGTTAGATTAACGAGAGTCTTGTCTTTAAATGGCTGTAAAATAGTCATATGTTTGAGAAATTGAAGTAATAGGATTTTTAAGGTTTTGAAAATCGCGCCACAGGATAGCATTGGCTGTTACGTAGGTGGGACGAATTCGTCCCGCCTAGCCTAGAGAGGTTAATCACACCGTGAGCTATGGTTCATTGAGCACTTCCTATTGCTTCCACTAGATGTCTCCAGTCTTTACAAAGTGATTTGAGACTCCTACTGTGAAAACTGAATGAATGAGACGCTGTGGAACGTGGTCACACGGAGAGGGCCATCACCATTATGACGCCGGCACCCATGGTTACCCTCCCCTTTCGAAACGTTTTGAAACACAATGCAATCGTCCCCCTCGAATCTTATTGGCTCTCTTGTTGAAAAACGCCCTGAAGATTTATGTTATACAACGTTTGACATGTTTGAACGAACCTAAATGGGAAAAAAATGCTTTTTGTCGAAATGGCTGTCCTGTGCCCGACGTAGGATTTGGATCAGCCTTCAGACGCGCTAACAAGAACAAGCTAATGGAACATAATGGATGAACTTTTTCGAACGAAAATACATTTGTTGTGGACCTGGGATTCATGGAAGTGCTTTCTGATGAAGACAACCAAAGGTAAGGGATTATTGACAATAGTATACAAGACTAGATGTGATATGCGATTGTTCCAAGATGGCGCTGACCTGTAACGTTAGCCTATTTTTCAGAGTATCGCATCCCCTTTCATCGCAAAGTATGATTACCCAGTAAAGTTAATTTTAAATCTGGCATTACAGGTGCTTTCAAGAGATATTCATCTATAAATCTTAGAATGACAATATTACATTTTAAAAATGTTTTCGAATAGTAATTTAGTAAATTGTAGCTCTGTTTCATCGGATGCATTTGAGGGAAAATAGTTAGTCAACGTTACGCACCGATGTAAAATGCTGTTTTTATATATAAATATGAACTTTATCGAACAAAAGAATGCATGTATTGTGTAACATGATGTCCTAGGTGTGTCATCTGATGAAGATTGTCAAAGGTTAGTGCTGCATTTAGCTGTTTTTTGGTTATTTGTGATGCATGTGGTTGGTCGGAAAATGGCTATGTGGCTACTTTTACGATATACTCCTCTAACATAATCTAATGTTTTGCTTTTGCTGTAAAGCCTTTTTGAAATCAGACAACGTGGTTCAATTCAGGAGAGGTGTATCTATAAAACGATATAATTTGAATTTTTTTTCTTTTTTTTCTAATTATAAAATTTTGTTATGCTAATGGCGATATGATTTTTCGCTGGAAGTCCGTCCCGCCGCACAGGGGTTAAAAAAGAGACAGTTGTTATTAAGTTTCATTGAAGAATCCTGTACGTTTTCTACTATGTCTATTGATGTGGTTCTAGAGAGCCTGTGGTTGGGTGTACACAGGGCTCTGTGATTGAGAGCAGCCAGATTAGATGTAATTGCAAAAATCGGATGGATTTACTGTATTTTACTGTCTGTTAAAAATGAATATGGCTAATTGGGTCATAACTCGAAGTAGTCAGTATTTGAAATTTTAGGAGAGGAAATGGCTAGTACAGCATGTGAAAGCAAACGTTATTATTATTATTAATATTATTACTACTATTCTACAATGCCCCTATGCATGTTTATATCAAAGTTATATTTGGCTTCTCACAACATTTTAGAAATGAATGTGCATCTGACAGTCTACTGTATGTACTGTATGTACAGTACCAGTCAAAAGTTTGGACATACCTACTCATTCAAGGGTTTTTCTTTATTTTCACAATTTTCTACATTGTAGAATAATAGTGAAGACATCCAAACTATGAAATAGCACATATGGAATCATGTAGTAACCAAAAAAGTGTTAAACAAATCGCACCATTCTTCAAAGTAGCAACCCTTTGCCTTGATGACAGCTTTGCACACTCTTGGCAATCTCTCAACCAGCTTCACCTGGAATGCTTTTCCAACAGTCTTGAAGGAGTTCCCACATATGCTGAGCACTTGTTCGCTGCTTTTCCTTCACTCTGCAGTCCAACTCATCCCAAACCATCTCAATTGGGTTGAGGTCGGGTGATTGTGGAGGCCAGGTCATCTGATGCAGCAGTCTATCACTCTCCTTCTTGGTCAAATAGCCCTTACACAGCCTGGAGGTGTGTTGGTTCATTGTCCTGTTGAAAAACAAATAATAGTCCCACTAAGCACAAACCAGATGGGACGAAGTATCGCTGCAGAATGCTGTGGTAGCCATGCTGGTTAAATGTGCATTGAATTCTAAATAAATCACAGACAGCGTCATCAGCAAAGCACCATCACACCTCCTCCTCCATGTTTCATTGTGTGAACCACACATGTGGAGATCATCTATTCACCTACTCTGCGTCTCACAAAGACACGGCAGTTGGACCCAAAAATCAAAAATTTGGACAGACCAAAGGACAGATTTCCACCGGTCTAATGTCCATTGCTCGTGTTTCCTGGCACAAGCAAGTCTATTCTTTTTGGTGTCCTTTAGTAGTGGTTTCTTTGCAGCAATTCGACCATGAAGGCCTGAGTCACGCAGTCTCCTCTGAACAGTTGATGTTGAGATGTGTCTATTACTTGAACTCTGTGAAGCATTTATTTGGTCTGAAATCTGAGGTAACTCTAATGAACTTATCCTTTGCAGCAGAGGTAACTCTGGGTCTTCCTTTCCAAAGGCGGTCCTCATGAGAGCCAGTTTCATCATAGAGCTTGATGGTTTTTGCGAATGCACTTGAAGACACTTTCAAAGTTCTTTAAATATTCCGGATTGTCTGACCTTCATGTCTTAACGTAATGATGGACTGTAATTTCTCTTTGCTTATTTGAGCTGTTCTTGCCATAATATGATCTTTTACCAAATAGGGCGATCTTCTGTATACCACCCATACCTTGTCACAACACAACTGATTGGCTCAAACGCATTAAGAAGGAAAGAAATTCCACAAGTTAACTTCAAACGCTTGTGTGGTTTTTGGGTCTGTGGGACCCATTTTCAATGTTTACAAACCAAAAAATTATGCAATGAATAATTGGCCTTGGCTCATTTTTTGATGAAGAACATGTAAAATAAGACATTTTCATTGAGTGCACACTGTGAAGCCCCCTACATATTTAAATTATATATGTGGTGTTCGGGTCCACTGGACCCGAGGGTAATAAAAGTGTGGAAAAGTGTGTGTAGGTGAAAACATGTAAAAATGAAACAAAAATGTTTGATGTGTGCCATCACTATCTTCCTCCTCCTTGGGCCTTCTGTTTAAACATAGCACCAAGAACCTATCTGTCTCCCTGCCTGTCTGCCTGTCTCCCGCTTTTCTCGCACTCTTTACCCTTTGTAGTATGTGAAACTACACAATGTCTTTCGGGAACCTTCACAATGTTATTGCAGTGAATTATTTCGATACATTTCTTTTTTAAATCTCTATTTTCCCACGCTCTACCACAGCCAGGTGCAAATTGGGGGAGGGACGCAACAAATAAATAACTTTGCATGTGTGGCTCCTTACCAAAATCAATCAGTTTGTCAAAAATCATCTCTGCTCAGAAGGCCTTAGAAATAATTTTTGCAAAGAGAAACGCTAGTGTGGAAGGAACATCTTCAACTCAGGAAAATGAAGAATTTTCCAAATATGAGGATCATATTTCTGTTAATTCGAGTCTGACAGTGAGTTGGAAGAAGAGGATGAGATTGACCCTCAGTCAGCCCCAGGACCAGCCCATCAACAGCCAGACCCAATACCAGCCCTTCAGCAATCAGCCGCCTGCAGGAGAAAAAATATGAATGTCAATTTTTTTTTTTTATTGATTGGTCTTCTTTCCCAAGGATTGAGCCACCGCACATGGCTGCCAATGTGATAAGGCAGATACTCTTGTGCAGGACATAAAGTCTTCTTTTGAACTGTTCATCCCAGACACCATCCAGAAAATCATTCTGCACTGCACTAATTTGGAGGGACAGCGTGTTTTTGGATAAAGATGGAAGGAGATGGACCAAAAAACATTTACATGCATACTTCAGGGTTCTTATCCTTCCTGGTGTTTTCAGATCCAATAGGGAATCCACAGAATCCCTGTGGTATAAAGAAAGTGGCAGAAAACGTTTCAGTGCGACAATGTCTCTGAAAAACTTCCACATTATTTCCAGGATTATCCTCTTCGATAACCGAGACACCAGACCAGCTTGGGGGCAGAGATACAAGTTAGCTGCAATCTGGTGAGTGTGGGACAAGTGGGTGGACCGCCTTCCCCTGTTTTACAACCCTGGGCCCAACATTACTGTTGATGATCAGCTTATGCCATTTGTATGCTCTAGTCGGCTGGCCCTTGCTACATATTCGTCTCCAGACCCACTGCCTCCAGGTCATCTATATGTCAACGCTAGGTAAAGCTCCGCCTTATCTCAGCTCACTGGTCACGTTAACAACACCCATCCGTAGCACGCGCTCCAGCAGGTATATCTCACTGGTCATCCCCAAAGCCAACACCTTCTTTGGCCGCCTTTCCTTCCAGTTCACTGCTGCCAATGACTGGAACGAATTGCAAAAAAAATCGCTGAAGCTGGAGACTTATATTTCCCTCACTAACTTTAAACATAAGATATCTGAGCAGCTAACCGATAGCTGCAGCTGTACATAGCCCATCTGTAAATAGCCCACCCAATCTACCTACCTCATTCCCATATTGTTTTTATTTACCTTTCTGCTCTTTTGCACACCAGTATTTCTGCTTGCTCATCATCATCTGTTCATCTATCACTCCAGTGTTAATTTGCTGAATTGTAATTACTTCGCTACTATGGCCTATTTATTGCCTTACCTCCTCATGCCATTTGCACACACTGTATATAGACGTAATTTTTTTATATTGTGTTATTGACTGTACGCTTGTTTATTCCATGTGTAACTCTGTGTTGTTGTTTGTGTCGCACTGCTTTGCTTTATCTTGGCCAGGTCGCAGTTGTAAATGAGGACTTGTTCTCAACTAGCTTACCTGGTTAAATAAAGGTGAAATAAAATAAAATAAATACACAATTTAGGGTCCACTGCCCTTTCAGGCAGTACATACTATCTAAACCTGCAAAATATGGAATCAAGATCTGGGCTGCCTGTGATGCTGCTTCATCATATGCGTGGAACTTGCAAGTGTATACGGGGAAGCCAAATGGAGGAGCACCAGCTTATGAAGCCATTGTAAGGAGGGTTCAGTAGGAGGATGCTGGTGCCCCATCCGCCCGACCCACAGAACCAACAACTCTAATACTGGAAGTGTGTGTGTGTGTGTGTGTGTGTGTGTGTGTGTGTGTGTGTGTGTGTGTGTGTGTGTGTGTGTGTGTGTGTGTGTGTGTGTGTGTGTGTGTGTGTGTGTGTGTGTGTGTGTGTGTGTGTGTGTGTGTGTGTGTGTGTGTGTGTGTGTGTGAGACTCTCCTACCTTGGCCTGCTGTAACTATATATGTGAGTGAGTGAGATGTTAGTAAAATTCCTGAGCTAACTGTTTTCATCATTCTAGATTGCAGCTGGTAGCAACAAGAATAAGCGCTGCAATGATTATGGACCCAAGAAATACAGGAAGACACAGTACACATGAATCAAGTGCAAGAAATACATGTGCAACACACGCACAGTAAAACTCTGTCCCTCATGTGGTGTGTAGACCGGTCTTAATTTGTATCCAATGGGGCTCATTTATCATTTCCATAAAATACTGTATGTAAAATGTTCCAATGTGTTCAGTTCAAAGCAATAAACATCAATAGTGATGAAAACCTTGTTTCATTTATATTTGTTCAAGATAAACATGATTTATTCCACCAACAGTTGAAGTCAGAAGTTTACATACACTTAGGTTGGAGTCATTAAAACTCATTTTTCAACCACTCCACAAATTTCTCGTTAACAAGATATAGTTTTGGCAAGTCCGTTAGGGCATCTACTTTGTGCATGACACAGGTAATTTTTCCAACAACTGTTTACAGACAGATTATTTCACTTACAATTCACTGTATCACAATTCCAGTGGGTCCGAAGTTAACATACACTAAGTTGACTGTGCTTTTAAACAGCTTGGAAAATTCCAGAAAATTATGTCATGGCTTTAGAAGCTTCAGATTGACTAATTGACATCATTTGAGTCAATTTGAGGTGTACCTGTGGATGTATTTCAAGGCCTACCTTCAAACTCAGTGCCTCTTTGCTTGACATCATGGGAAAATCAAAGGAAATCAGCCAAGATATCAGAAAATAAATTGTAGACCACTAGTTTGGTTCATCCTTGGGAGCAATTTCCAAGCGCCTGAAGGTACCACGTTCATCTGTACAAACAACAGTACGCAAGTATAAACACCATGGGACCACGCAGCTGTCATACCGCTCAGGAAGGAGACACGTTCTGTCTCCTAGAGATGAACATACTTTAGTGGGAAAAGTGCAAATCAATCCCAGAACAACAGCAAAGGCCATTGTGAAGATGCTGGAGGAAACAGGTACAAAAGTGTCTATATCCACAGCCAAACGAGTCCTATATTGACATAACCTGAAAGGCCGCTCATCAAGGAAGAAGCCACTGCTCCAAAATGGCCATAAAAAAGCCAGATTACAGTTTGCAACTGCACATGGGGACAAATATTGTACCTTTTGGAGAAATGTCCTCTGGTCTGATGAAACAAAAATAGAACTGTTTCGCCATAATGACCATAGTTATGAGGAAAAAAGGGGACGCTTGCAAGCCGAAGAACACCATCCCAACCGTGAATCACGGAGGTGGTAGCATCATGTTGTGGGGGTGCTTTGCTGCACGAGGGACTGGTGCACTTCACAAAATAGATGCTGTCATAAGGATGGAAAAGTATGTGGATTTATTGAAGCAATATCTCAAGACATCAGTCAGGAAGTTAAAGCTTGGTTGTAAATAGGTCTTCCAAATGGACAATGACCCCAAGCATACTTCCAAAGTTGCGGCAAAATGGTTTAAGGACAACAAAGTCAATGTATTGGAGTGGCCATCACAAAGCCCTGACCTTAGTCCTATAGAAAATTTGTGGGCAGAACTGAAAAAGCGTGTGCGACCAAGGAGGCCTTACCAACCTGACTCGGTTACACCAGCTCTGTCAGGAGGAACGGGCCAAAATTCACCCAACTTATTGTGGGAAGCTGGTGGAAGGCTACCCAAAACCTTTTACCCAAGTTAAACAATTTAAAGGCAACGCTACCAAATACTAATTGAGTGTATGTAAACTTCTGACCCGCTGGGAATGTGATGAAAGAAATAAAAGCTGAAATAAATCATTCTCTACTAATATTCTGACATTTCACATTGTTAAAATAAAGTGGTGATCCTAACTGACCTAAGACAGGGCATTTTTACTAGGATTAAATGTTAGGAATTGTGAAACACTGAGTTTAAATGTATTTGGCTAAGGTGTAGGTAAACTTCCGACTTCAACTGTATGTCTTGATTCTAATAGATTTTTGTTCGCAAAATCACATTTTATAAAAAAAAAATGAATAGTGCTTTTAATGATGTGATCTAGCAGATGTAAATGGCAAATATTAACCATGTATGCTGTCTATATTGCTTGTAATTGATATAAGTCAACATCTAAGTATTAAGAATTTTTTCGTAAATTGTTATGGCTGTATTGTTTTAATTAACCCAAAATGTTGTTGGTCCATCAGACCAACAGAACATTGGATGAATAACAAAAACATGAACACCACACAAGGGTTAACAAAGCACACCTGTTAATTGAAATGCATTCCAGGTGATTACCTCATTAAGCTGGTTGAGAGAATGCCAAGTGTTGAAATCTGTCAAAGGCAAAGGGTGGCTACTTTGAAGAATCTCAAATATAATATATTCATATAGTAACCAAAAAAGTGTTATTTTATATATATATATATATATATATATATATATATATATATATATATATATATATATATATATATAAAATAACACTTTTTTGGTTACTATATGAATCCATATGTGTTATTTCATAGTTGTGATGTCTTCACTATTATTCTACAATGTAGAAAATAGTAAAAAAATTATGAAAAACCCTTGAATGAGTAGGTGTGTCCAAACTTTTTTTTTATCGTATCTATTTGCTTTATGCATAGGTCTAGTACATGTAATTAGGTCTCAATAGGCCAGGGCCTGACATGTGTACCTGCCAAATTACATCCTTTGATCACATAGTTAACTATCATAACTTTGTTAGTTATTTGGAACAATACACCTACATTGCTGCTGAAGTTGTGTTCAGTTATATGAGTAGAGGTGAAGGGGAGGCCAAGTATGATTTTTAATTAGTCAGAGGAGAAATGGCTGCTGAGGTTTGCAGGGAAAAAAATCCTTGTTTTTTGATGCCCTCGGGAGGGCAGAGGGAATCGTACACACAAACACGAAAACAGAGGCTTTCTTTCTAAGACTTTGTAATTCAAGCGGGACTGTTGTGCGTGCCAAGCTGATACCAATGCATCAGTGAGTTAGATATAATGCTGTTGTTAGAAATAATACATTTATCGCCGCACCAGTGTTTTTCATCTCGATAGTACTTCGTCTCAGCTTATAAACCAAAGTAAGCACTTCACTAACCTATTTGGTACTGAAATACAGTATGGTTTTTAAATGTTTAGACATTGTCAAAGCCTTCAGTCTTTGGCTAGATACACTGACACTACAGCTCAAGCCATTGTAGGCCTTGCATATTTATCTACCAGGAAGTGAAAACAGCGATAGAAAGTGAAATATAGTCCTACAGGAAGTGGATAATAGTAATCAAATGTCAACTCATGCGGCATCTTCATCTTTCTCATAAAACTTGGGTGGAGTGAGGGGGAGAGATATGAATCACAAAATCTCAATTCAACCCTTGAATGCAATGCTGTGTTTTACTGTTCTTGTGATAATACCACCTGTGGCCACATGATATCAAGTTTCCTGCAGACTTTGTGTGAACCAGTGCACATAACAGTCATGAAATGCCACAGGTCATAGAGAATCTGTTGATCCTCTATTTCACAACAACTGAACCTCCCTCCTGGCTCTTCAAGGTCTTGGCTCCACCACCTAAACAGCTCAGGGAGAAACTGAAGCCACTTTATCACTGTCCAAGTGGAGCCAATGATCCCACACACAATACCCTGATCACCAGTCACCCGGTGGCCATTTTGGTTCAGAGGTGTCCCTCATTCTCAAAGTGTGATAGAAACAGGAGTAAGACTGAATATGCCTGCCACAGAGAAGTCAGGTGAAGGAATCAAGAACCCCATCCCCTTTTGTAGATAACTTGTAGAGCTGCCGAACTGGTTTATAGGAAGGACAAAAAACATTGAGACTTAGACCATTTAACTTCCATTGCTATGGCAATGCCTTACTAAGAAATAACGAGCATCCCATTCTAAATTGGTCACCAACTTAATTCCTCTCAAGGTCTTCTAGGCAACACGCGCCTGTAACTTTGTCCCTCCCTCCAATTATTTTGATTGAATCTCACCAAATAAACCAATTATATGGATGTGGTTTCAGTAGTTTGTATTTGTGCACTATCGTTTACTTCGATATCACACAGACTTAGTCAATAAAAAAAGTATTTCCCCTCATCAGTTCTCCAGGGTTCTTTTTATGACAGGATTAAATTGTCCAACTTACAATGAAGAATAAATAATTTCCCTGGTGTGTCTGTCTTCTCTTTTCACTTCTTTTTTTCCACTGAACACTCAGCAAATTCACTCGTGCTTACTTCCACAGACCCTTGGAGAGAGGGGGGGAGTAGAAAAACAACAACTGTCTTCTTCCATTCCAAACTGATAAATCTCATTTTGTAGTGCTGGCTGTTACATACCATCTACTCAAGACCAACAATGGGTAATAACCCTGCCGGAGAAGCAGGATGTATTTCCCTGTTCCTGTGCCAGCTCCACCACAGGCCAAGTGATACAAACATCTCCATTGCATGGTTGTAGATTTCAGTTACTGTTTACATTCATTCTGCGGGTTCAGGCTCAGGTTTGTGTGTCTCTATGCTGGTGTCTAGTTTGTTCATTGTTATTTTAGACACTGCATCTGTTCTTCCTTACCATTCAAAACACATTCCATTTTACATACCCCTACTACACTATATAAAAAATAAAAATACATTATTTTACTGGCCTCAAGCAGCAGTTGCAGTACCTGAGGTTGCTGAGAAGGTGACGTCACTCTGTCAGGAGCAACAACCTGTGAGCTATCTCTGATATACTATGTCATCTTCAGGCAGGCCTGTCTTTGGAAGTGTGAGGCTGGCCATTGCCAGGTGGCAGAGAGCCTCAGTGCCAGCCCAGTCAAATTTGCTCACAGGATGTGATGCCCAGCTAGCCAGTGAGTTCTATAGTAGCAATGGTCCAGCATCTATGAGTTCCAGAGCATTTGTCTAAAGGCATCCGCATGCATGGGTTCGGTTTGCTGCTAGCAGAACTCGGCTAGGCGAAACAAACACGTGCTCACATACTCCCTAAATACCTTACCTTGAAAAACCAGAAACATTTTTTTTCTTCAAAATATATGCACAAACTGTTTCAACTGGGAAGCATGTGACGGGCTTTACCGTGGGAACCACAACAGTAAATAACCGTAGTGCCAAAACTGCCCAGTGCCAAAAAGTCCAATAATATGCCACTGCCAGCAAGACCAACCAGCTCTCCCAAGACAAAAACACAGGAGAAGGATGAAAGCTTTCATACCCAATAACTGTGGAATAAAACAGGACAGTCACAAACATGAGAGACCAATTAGAGAAATGTCCAATTCAATCAGTCATACATGATTCATGGTGGATTATCACAGAGCATTTCTCACAGTGTGTTTACATTGACATGTAGGAGCTGTCTTGTTTTAGTGTTGTTGCTGTTCAGTTGTTGTCACTTGATTCAAGAGGAAAGGTAAGATAGTATAAGACAATTGCAGAAAAGGAGGCAGAGATGTGAATGTCAGCTTGGAAAACAAAAAACCAAGCAACTATCAGCATTTCCATTCCTCTAAATGCTTTAGAATCACAGATTGTGGAAGAGGAGGAGAGGAGGAGTGATGCACTTGCAGAGAGAAGACAGAAGCTCATTTTAGACTGTGGGATTATCTGGGCGCTGATTGGTCCCTCAGAGATTTCCCAGAGAGATAGAGAGCACAGAGAAACTTCTCCACTCTGCCCTGTAAACTCACTAGCTAATAATGTTAAGGGATAAGAGATAGCCTGAAGCAAGAGACTAGGGAGGGAGGGAGAAAGGGAGGGAGTTATAACTGAGCAGCTGATGTTTTTTAGTTAGCCTATTCTTTTTAGATATGTACTGACGTATATGTAACTGATAGACGCAAACACACAAACTACATGTTCATGTTTTTAAATGTATGTAAATTGTAAAGTCTTTGGTATGGATCTAGTGTTTTTTTCCGTCAGGTTGGACAGGTTTATTTGTCATTTCTGCTGTTTTGTTGGACTGCCCAAAATACAGCTTTTGACTGGTGCAGGCTTGGGATATGACAGCATAAAAGAGCTGACCCAAATACAACAGAGATGTAACACACTCAATGCATTATGTACACATACACACAAACGCATACAATGGCCAGCCAAAACTGACCAGGTGGCTAGCCAGCAGTGAGCCGAAATGCATAAAGTGTGAGTTGTGTCTGCAAGGCAATCATTATGCTAGCAATTAGTTATCTGCTGAGGGCTGTCAGACTGCTTGATTTATGTATTTTATTTGCATCTGAGTGATGAAGAAACAATCGAGACGGGTCTATTCCAGCGAAGTGATTGAATGTGCTGGCAACCATAACCTTGTCTCTCCCCTGCATGCTATGGATGTCTATATTCTCTCCACGTGATACATTTGCCACGGCCATGCAACTCGGAGGAGCGAGCTAAATCATTCATCTGCTCCCATGTAAAATAGCGGGGACCTGGGGCAATTCCTCAGCAAGAGCAGTGTTGGGGAACTTTAATCTAGTTTACTGTAAAGTGGGGGAGTCGAGTGTGGGAATTTACATATGGAACCAGACCTTGAAAGGAGGATAAAAAAAGAAGGTTTTATTAGCGTCCCCATTAGCCAACGCCAATGGCGACAACTAGTCTTACTCGGGAACTAAACTAACAAAAAGGACATTACAGACAAAAGACTACACAATTTACTTACATTTGAAAACATTAACATGTAGGGAAAGGGGATACCTAGTCAGTTGTACAACTGAATGCAGTCAACCGAAATGTGTCTTTCGCATTTAACTCAACACCTACGAATCACAGAGGTGCAGTGGCTGCCGTAATTCACATCATTAGCATCTGGTGAGCAGTTGTTGAGGGGCTTAACTACCTGGATCAAGGGCAGTACAGCCGATTTTTCCACCTTGCCAGCTCGGGATTCAAACAAGCAACGTTTCAATTACTGTCCCAACTCTCTAACCACATGGCTACCTACATATTGTGTGTGTGTGTGTGTGTGTGTGTGTGTGTGTGTGTGTGTGTGTGTGTGTGTGTGTGTGTGTGTGTGGTGTGTGTGTGTGTGTGTGTGTGTGTGTGTGTGTGTGTGTGTGTGTGTGTGTGTGTGTGTGTGTGTGTGTGTGTGTGTGTGTTTATTTGTTACACATACAGGACATGTTAGTACTGTACATACACATAAAAGTAGGTCACATGGGAGAGAGGCGTTGTGCCTTGAGGTGTTGCTTTATTCGTTTTTTTAAACCAGGTTTGCTGTTCATTTGCGCAATATGAGATGGGAGTTCCATGCAATCATGGCTCTCTACAATATTATACATTTCCTTGAAATTGTTCTGATCCTGGGGACTGAGAAAAGATGGCATGGTGGTGGCATGTCTGGTGGGGTAAGTGTGTATGTTAGTGCTGTGGTTAAGTTGACAATGCAATCTATTTGGGATTTCCAAAACAAAAACAAGAATCGATGAAGTCAGTATTTCCTCAACTCTTAGCTAAGAGAGACTGGCATAATATTAGCCTTCTGATTTACAATTAAGAAAAAAACGTGCCACTCTGTTCTGGGCCAGCTGCAGCTTAACTAGGTCCTTCTTTGCGTCATTTGACCATATGACTGGACAATAATAAAGACTGAACAATGTATCTCCTAAACATTTTAATCTACTGCGAGGCATGTGGTGTAGATGGCTGCTGTCATACACACAAGATACACCGTTGAGTCATAATGTGTCTACAAGTATGCCTATGTATCCAGGGGAATAATACTATGGTGAACATTGATGATAAAAAGCACTCAACAAATCTGTAACTGTGTATAGGCTGTATAAACATCTACTGTACATTGCAGAGGAGTTAGTTTTCTTTGGCCTTTGTCACTGTATAGA
This sequence comes from Salmo salar, assembly GCF_965601325.2. NCBI lineage: Eukaryota > Metazoa > Chordata > Actinopteri > Salmoniformes > Salmonidae > Salmo > Salmo salar. Next base: position 11,821,573 of record NC_138318.1, on the reverse strand, counting down.
TTAATTTAGACAGCAACTTCATGATCGAGCAATTCACCTCTCACTCAACGTCAATAAAACAAAGGAGATGATCGTGGACTTCAGGAAACAGCAGAGGAAACACTCCCCCATCCACTTCGAAGGGACAGTAGTGGAGAAGGTGGAAAGTTTTAAGTTCCTCGGCGTGGTGAAGAAGGCACAACAGCGCCTCTTCAACCTCAGGAGGCTGAAGAAATTTGGCTTGTCACCTAAAACACTCACAAACTTTTACAGATGCACAATCAAGAGCGTGCTGTCAGGCTGTATCACCGCCTGGTACGGCACTGCACCACCCTCAACCGCAAGGCTCTTCAGAGGGTAGTGCGGTCTGCACAACGCATCACATGGGCCAAACTACCTGCCCTCCAGGACACCTACAGCACCCGATGTCACAGGAGGGCCAAAAAGATAATCAAGGACAACAACCACCTGAGCCACTGCCTATTCACCCCGCTATTATTCAGAAGGCGAGGTCAGTACAGGTGCATCAAAGCTGGGAACAAGAGACTGAAAAACAGCTTCTATCTCAAAGCCATCAGACTGTTAAATAGCCAAACCCTAACATAAAGAGGATGCTACCAACATACAGACTCTCATCTCTTGCCACTTTAATAAATGGACTTAATAATAAAGGTATCACTAGTCACTTAAATAACGCCACTTTAATAATGTTTACATATCCTACATTTCTCATCTCAAATGTATATACTGTATTCTATACCATCTACTGCATCTTGCCTATGCCACATGGCCATCGCTCATCCATATATTTATATGTACATATTCTTATTCATCCCTTTACATTTGTGTGTATAAGGAAGTTGTTGTGAATTTGTTCGATTACTTGTTAGATATTACGGCATTGTCAGAACCAAAAGCACAAGAATTTCGCTACACTCAAATTAACATCTGCTAACCATGTGTATGTGACCAATAACATTTGATTTGATTTGATATTTCCCCTCCAAGACCAGAAGTGTCATTCTAAAGCATGTCGTTGGGTGGTCCTTTGCGTGGGGTGATGTAAGTTTCCTTCAACAATCATATTTGCATGATTTAGCATTATTTATTAATCATTACCTTTTTGTTTCATTCATGTGACCGACCAATACTGTTTCATAACATGTGACAGACCAACACCTCACGAGGCTTCTCCTCTCTAAGCTGAGACCTTTGTTTGTTCTCAAAACACGGTCGTTCGTTCGCAAAACATGGTCTGGGCGTACTGCCAAATTGCAGATACTGATATGATTTGTACAGTCAGCCACTTGCATGAACACATACATTGGTTTATAGAACAGCACATGAATAGAACACAGAAATTAGGTATAAACACAAACATAAAAATTCCCATTACAGTATTTTCGTGTTGAATGCCGTCGTTCGTCATCTATCTCTGTTGAAACCAAACATTCTTGAAAGGGGTTTTTGTTGGCCTTTTCCGCGGCCCTCTTGTACATGCTCTGATTGTCCACCAGAGGTCCCAATGTCCTTCTTCTTAGTTGTCCGGTCTCCAATGAGCTTTTTTCAGAACTTGTTCTTAGCTCGTGTGGATAGTCAAAGTTTGAACCCATTTTACACAGACAGCTGCAGCCTGATCATGTTCGAGTATAGTCTGGTGAGTTTCTTCTTGACCTTGTGTTGGTTCAACGTTTCAACCATTTTCCACATGTAGCTAACGCTCCATGCTTTTCTGATCTGGTAGGTGAGGTTATCTTCTAATTTAGTGTTGAGGTTGAAAGTTTCAACCATTTCAGCGTGTGGACCACTGTCTCACATCTTCTGGTATGATATGTTAATTCTTACCCATTACTTTTAAGCACTCTGGTCGAAAAGGGCGGTTCCAACATGCTGACAAGCTCTCTGACCTCATTCGGGGCGTGGCTAGTTACTGTGCAAAGTATAATCAAAACTATGACCTCTTTAGAAAACTCAAATCACATTCCTATGTTAACAAAAAGTGTTTCATTGTTTTTCATATTGTCTACACCACATATTGGATGGAAACTTGACATAAACAGTGTATACACTTTCCAAGTTACAGTATTTTTGTTAAACAATTTCTATACCATTTTTAATGACATCACAAAATAGACATTAATGTTCCATAGACAATCTCTGACCATTTCCCACATTCGGATGTTAGAAATATTTGTTCCAAGGTTCAATTTTTGGACGTTTGAGTTTTCGGCTGGCAAAAGTCTCTCTCCAAACAAAGACAATCCGATCCCAATACTAGAGAGCCAGAGATACTTCTCTCCTGCTTGATTTAAGACAGGGTGTGAAGGTGACCATCTAGCAGCTCCCCCTCTCGTATCTGTGGGAGAGAAAGGCCTGGTTACTGTCACCCCCATCATTCTGATCTGCCCATTCTGAACCTCAAAGGACAGTCATGACATTCATCATTGTAATGATATGCTTGAATAATATAGGACTAGAATAAGATGCAGACAGCTATCACTTCTCTTCACAAAAATGTAATGGTTATGGGTCTGAATAAATAATTGACTACCATTATCGCACTTTCACTCTTCTTTCAAACTCCTTGTGAGTGCTATTGGTTGCTGTATTTAACAACAAGCAAACAAGTTCCTGCATCCCTCTTTAAATAGTCTATTAGTATAAGAAATGCAAAAATATAAAATGATCCTGCAAGCTATTCTAGTCTAGCTTCTCCTGAGACTCCAAGTGCTAACGAGGGTGTTTTAAGAGGCCAGCAGAGTGCAGGTGAGTATTGCACAAGAGACAGAGAATATAAATTAGAAGCTGATGCATAACCCATCATTCCTTAGCTAAATATAGGGCTAATATTGCATTGAATATATTACCTGAGAGAGGTAGGCCAGGACATCTCTCTCTCTAAAAACGCCCTGACCATAGAGAGCCATTGTTTCTCTATGGTGAAGTAGGTCAGGGTGTGACTGGGGGGTATTCTAGTTTATTATTTCTATGTGGGGTTCTAGGCTATTATTTCTATGTTGGTGATTTGTATGATTCCCAATTAGAGGCAGTTGGTAATAGTTGTCTCTAATTGGGGATCATATTTAAGTTGTTATTTTTCCCCCCTGTGTTTGTGGGATCTTGTTTTTGTGTAGGTCCCTATTTGCATGTCACTGTCGTCACGTTTCATTTGTTCATTTATTGTTTTTGTATTTTGCTAAGTTTCACATCATAATAAAGATGTGGAACGCTACTCACGCTGTGCCTTGGTCCAATTATTACGACGATCGTGACAGAAGATCCCACCACAACAGGACCAAGCAGCGTGCCCAGGAGGAGATGGCCTCCTGGACTTACGAGGAGATCGAGGAGAGAATATCCTGGACTTGGGAGGAAATCTTGGCAAGATATGAAAGCCTGCCATTGAAGCAGATGCAAGGAGAGAAGGGAGGACAGCAACGACGCCGGGGTTCGCAGCCACAAAGACAGCCCGAATTATTATGGGGGGGGGAGGGGGAGGCACACGGGGTGGTTGATGGAGCCAGGGAGTGAGCCAGTGACAACCTGGGAGGAGATAGAGAGGTGTTCGGTCGACCCAAGGAGAGTACCAGAGCCCGTCTGGGAGTCAATGGAACAGTGCGAGGAGGGATACTGGAGAATGGAGTTGGCTAAGAGTATGTGGCAATGCAGGCGTTTGGAGGAGCGTGTCATCAGTCCGGTGCAACTTGTGCCGGTCCCACGCATCAGGCCTCCAGTGCGCCTCCCCAGTCCGGTACGTCCTGTGTTCCCTCCACGCACTCGCCCTGAAATGCGTGTCCCCAGTACAGTGCATCCTGTGCCAGCTCCCCGCACTTGCCGTGCGAGGTGTGTGATCGAACCGGTACCATTGATGCCGGTTCTACGCACCAGGTCTCCAGTGCACCTCCACAGCCCAGTGCGTCCTGTGCCAGCTCCATGCACCAGGCCTCCAGTGCGCCTTCACAGTCCAGAGCTTCCGGCGACGGTTCCCAGTCCAGAGCTTCCGGTGACGGTTCCCAGTCCAGAGCTTCCGGCGACAGTGTGTATACATATTATATATACATAATATATACAGTACCAGTCAAAAGGTTGGAAACACCGACCCAATCAAGGATTTTTACAATTTTCTATATTGTAGAGTAACAGTGAAGACATCAAAACTATGAAATAACAGATATGGAATCATGTAGTAACCAATAAAGTGTAAAACAAATCAAAATATATTTTTGGTTCTTCAAAGTAGCCACCCTTAGCCTTGATGACAGCTTTGCACACACTTGGCATTCTCTCAACCAGCTTCACCTGGAATGCTTTTCCAACTGTCTTGAAGTTCCCACATATGCTGAGCACCTGCTTTTCCTTCACTTTGCGGTCCAACTCATCCCAAACCATCTCATTTGGGTCGAGGTCAGATGATTGTGGAGGCCAGGTCATCTGATAAAGCACTATCACTCTCCTTCTTGGTCAAATAGCCCTTACACAGCCTGGAGGTGTGTTTTTGGTCATTGTCCTGTTGAAAAACAAATTATAGTCCCATTAAACGCAAATCAGATGGGATGGTGTATCGCTACAGAATGCTGTGATAGCCATGCTGGTTAAGTGTGCCTTGAATTCTAAATAAATCACTGACAGTGTCACCAGCAAAGCACCCCCACATCATCACACCTCCTCCTCCATGCTTCATGGTGGGAACCACACACGCGGAGATCATCCGTTCGCCTACTCTGCATCTCACAAAGACACAGCAGTTTGGACTCATCAGACCAAATGACAGATTTCCACCGGTCTAATGTCCATTGCGTGTGTGTCTTGGCCCAGTAGTGGTTTCTTATAAGCAATTCGACCATGAAGGCCTGATTCACGCAGTCTCCTCTGAACAGTTGATGTTTCTGAGGCTGGTAACTCTAATGAACTCATCCTATGCAGCAGAGGTAACTCTGGATCTTCCTTTCCTGTGGCAGTCCTCATGAGAGCCAGTTTTATCATGGTGCTTGATGGTTTTTCCGACTGCACTTGATGAAACTTTCAAAGTTCTTGAAATGTTCCCCATTGACTGACCTTCATGTCTTAAAGTAATGATGTCGTTTCTCTTTGTTTATTTGAGCTGTTCTTTCCATAATATGAACTTGGTATTTTACCAAACAGGTTTATCTTCTGTATGCCAACTCTACCTTGTCACAACACAACTGATTGGCTCAAACACATTAAGAAGGAAAGAAATTCCAATATTTAACTTTTAACAAGGCACACCTGTTAATTTAAATGCATTCCATGTGGCTACATCATTAAGCTGGTTGAGAGAATGCCAAGAATGTGCAAAGCTGTCATCAAGGCAATGGGTGGCTACCTTGAGGCATCTCAAGTACAAAATATATTTTGATTTGTTTAACACTTCTGGTTACTACATGATTCCATATAATGCTATTTCATAGATTTGATGTCTTCACTATTATTCTACAAGGTAGAAAATAGTAAACATTAAAAAAAACTTGAATAAGTAGGTGTGTGCAAATTTTGACTGGTACTGTAATTTAACAGTTCTACTTCATGTAATGCTGTCAATATAAATCACTTCTTGTTATTTATCTTACATTGTTTGATACTGGGAAAAGGGAGCAGGTTTGGGCAGTAAATCTCGGCAACCTGGTTCCAACTATTCAACGCTAATGTCCCCTAACAATTTTTTGATACGTTGGTAGTTAGTCTTGCCACCTATCTAAAATTGTAGTAATCACGGCCGAATACCAACCCGGGCATGCAGGGCACATGCCCAGGGGCCCTGACCTCCTGGGGCCTACCCTCATATTGATATGTCATTAGTTCTTATAAAATGTGTAGAATTGCAGGAAATTAGCTTTCAAGCAGAAAAAAATATATCTTCTTAGCAAAAATGCGATTTCTCAAGCAAGCAGTTTGCTTAGACTGTCTGTGAGTGGTCTGAGTCTGGAGGGGGAAACCGAAAATTTGCTGTTATTGGCAGAGAGGTTTGGATCTATCTTTTTCATTGGTCTATTAACTAATTTACGGCATGGTGATGTCACCATGGAAGGCAAAAATTCCATCCCACCAAAAAAGGCTTACATTTTAGGCAGTCTTTTAAAACAGCTCTTACACTAAAAGTGCATTATCATCAGGTTAAAAATGTCACAGTATTATTCCAACCTATTAGTATGGAAATAAGGCTAGGGGAAGCTGATCTTTCCCTAAGTAAATGTAATTAAATTGTCAAAATTATATAGGCTACGTAGTCTACTCCTGCCTATACAGAAATAAATCAATTCATTCAAAATATGCTTCTAAGGCATGTTTTGACCACAGAGGATCATTAGCTTCCCCTAGCCTTAAAAAAAATAAGTTGTGGATTGTATAAATTGCATTGCCTACAGTAGGAAGACTGCGTGGGGAATTTGGGCAGTTTGCGCTACAAATGATAAATAGATGATTGTTGAGTTGTGAAAAGTAGATATGCCCAGCCAGGCATATCGCAATATTTTAAAAAGCAATTGCGGGAAAATGGCAGCTGGGCGTAAGTATCTGCCTCTGATTCCCAAGGTTGCATGTCCGAATCCAGCAATAGAAAGTTGTTTTTGATATTTTTATTTGAAGCCTATCCCAACCTTAACCCTTACCCTAAGCATTCAAAGATAATGCCTAACCTTAAGAATTAAGAGTTAATGCCGAATTTAACCTTAAACACTTTGAAATTTGACATTTAGAACAACTTCAACATTTTATGTTTGAGAAATGTCTATTTCTGACGTGAGACTGTGAGAGCTTGTAGATGAGTGAGTGAATAACCTTCTACACAACTATCATTCAGTTAAGAATATCATAAAAAACAATGTTGTGTATGGCCATAAAATCAGGTAGGGGAGCTAGTGCTTTGAAAGAAAACAATGGCAACCATATTGTATTATTAAATGGCCAATTTCACACCCTCCTTTGACAGAAGAGCCTGAGCATTGGTTGGTTTCTGTTTCTCCTCTATGTGTTTAAGAGAAGACTTTGGTAACACTTAGGCTCCGTTTCCAATAATTGTTAGCCTGATGGTTGGAATGGATGGGGGGCTACGAGGGGGATAATAAGGAGCAATCTTTTTCACAAAACAAAAGGTCAACCAACAAAGTTTAATTGAATGAGGAGAAAAGTACTGTGAAAAAAACCATGAGGAATTGTTCAAACACACAAACTTCCTAGCGAGTCGCCCAGAGTTTTCACCTTAATTAACACTCTATATAATGACAAGTCTCTGTGGTACCAGTGGCCTTTCCTCAGTTCACTTTGCAGAATGGAGTTCCACCATGCAGCGTACCAGGTGGAGCAGCCTACAGCAATATAGAGTATAGGAAGAACTTGTTTCTACCAAGGTTATCATAGTAAACTAAAACCAATCATTTAGTAAACAGAAATAAAATAATTAAGAGACCTGTTTGACAAACAAAACCTATACAAAAAAATGTTTCTTTGACTGCAAAACTAACTAAAACCAAAACCATCAGAAATTATGTTACATTTGAGTTTTGTCTATCAAAACTTTGGGCAACAATCTAATTAGGTTTTCAAGCTTTTTTTTCAAATTAGGTTTTCGACCTTTTGAATCTGACAGGTAAATGCTGCCAGGAGATGGTGATGTTTCAAACAGGCCTAGCTTGTGCATCACTATCACTAGCTATCTAGTCTCTAGACAGATGGGTTGCCTCCACAGGAGGCTGCTGAGGGGAGGACGGCTCATAATAATTGCTGAAAAGGAGCGAATGACCAAAAGTAGGTGGACACCTGCTTGTCGAACATCTCATTCCAAAATGAGCATGGGCATTACTCTGGAGTTGATAGTTCCTTTGCCGCTAGCACAGCCTCTACTCTTCTGGGAAAGGTTTCCACTAGATGTTGGAACATTGCTGCGGGGACTTGCTTTCATTCTACCACAAGAGAATTAGTGAGGTTGGGCACTGATGTTTTGGCGATTAGGCCTGGCTCGCAGTCGGCATTCTAATTAATCCCAAAGGTGTTCCATGGGGTTGAGGTCAGGGCTCTGTGCAGGCCAGTCAAGTTCTTCCACACCGATCTCGACAAACTATTTCTGTATGGACCTAGCTTTGTGCACGGGGGCATTGTCATGCTGAAACAGGAAAGGGCCTTCCGCAAACTGTTGCCATAAAGTTGGAATCACAGATTTGTCTATATTGTATGCTGTAGCATTAAGATTTCCCTTCACTGGAACTAAGAGGCCTAGCCCAAACCATGAAAAACAGCCCAAGACCATTATTTCTCCTCCACCAAACTTTACAGTTAGCTCTATGCATTCGGTCAGGGAGCGTTCTCCTGGCATCCGCCAAACCCAGATTCGTTCGTCGGACTACGAGATGGTGGAGCGTGATTCATCACTCCAGAGAACGCGCTGCTCCAGAGTCCAATGGCAGCAAGCTTTTCACCACTCCAGCCAGCACTTGGTATTGTGCATGGTGATCTTAGGCTTGTGTGCGGCTGCTCGGCCATGGAAACCCATTTCATGAAGCTCCCAACGAACAGTTCTTGTGCTGACGTTGCTTCCAGAGGCATTTGGGAACTTGGTGGTGAGTGTTGCAATTGAGGACAGACGATTTTTACGCACTTTAGCACACAACTTTTCGGCTGAGCAGTTGTTGCTCCTAGACGTTTCCACTTCAAAATAACAGAACTTACAGATGACCAGGACAGATCTAGCAGGGCAGACATTTGACGAATTGACTTGTTGCCATTGGCTTCCAGTCAAGTCCCATTCTGAGGTGTTCGGAAACCAGGCAGTTCGACAGAGGAAAATGAGGTTGCCTGTGAGCGCATAGGTATTTAGGCCATCTCCATCTTCTTCTGTTACTTCTATGAGTCGTTAATCAAACTGAAAGAGTGCATACAGCCACCTGGAGTGTGTTGTTTGAACAGGTATAAAGCCAAGGTTGGCGATTTACTGCAACCTGCAGTTATGGAATATTTGCTCTAGAGTATAATTAATTGGCTGATCGCTCCTGATGACCTGGATGGAATCATGTGATCTTTCCTTAACCCATAGGAAGTTACACCCAGTTGACTACCTCAAAATGGGGAAAGTTCTCAATGGCACTGCCCATGCCAAAACTGTGTTTTGGGTACTAGAGTTCTCTATGCATCTCTATGGTTCCAGTATTCATGTCTCATCTATACAAGTTCCTGCGTCAATCAGAACTGTGTCAGTCGGAACTGGGCATAGAGATGTATAGAGATCACAACGTTCATATCAAAGTAGTACATTTTCAATCACACTTTAAATGGCATGCAGCTTATAAAGCCTTCATAAACACTACATAAATGTGTTACAAAACTGAACGCATGAACCGCTGCATTTAACCACAGGGAAGGTGTCTGGGAATATGGTTGAATCCAAACACTGCAGTTATGTCCTCCGTAAGGCAATCAAACAGGCAAAACGACAGTACAGAGACAAAGTGGAGTCACATTTCAAAGGCCCAGACACAAGATGTGTGTGGCTGGGACTCCAGACAATCAAGGATTACAAATGGAAAACCAGCCACGTCACAGACTGAAGTCTTGCTCCTGGACAAGCTCCAGTAAACACCTTCTTCATCTGCTTTGAGGATAACACAGTGCCACCGAAGCAGCCCGCTCACGAAGACTGTGGGTTTTTGTTCTCCGTGGCCGACGTGAGTAAGACATTTAAGCATGTTAATCCTCGCAAGGGTGCCGGTCCAGACGGCATCCCTAGCCGCGTCCTCAGTGCATGCGCAGACCAGCTTGCTGGAGTGTTTAGGGACATATTCAATCTCTCCTTATCCCAGTGTGCTGTCCCCACTTGCTTCAAGATGTACACCATTGTTCCTGTGACCAATAAAGCAAAGGTAGCTGAACTAAATGACTTTCGCCCTGTAGCACTCACTTCTGTGATCATGAAGTGCTTTGAGAGGCTAGTTAAGGATCATATCACCTCCACCTTACCTGACACCCTAGACCCGCTTCAATTTGCATACTGCCCCAATAGATCACCAGACGACACAATCGCCATCGCACTGCACACTGCCCTATCCCATCTGGACAAGAAGAATACCTATGTAAGAATGCTGTTCATTGACTACAGCTCAGCCTTCAACACCATAGTACCCTCAAAGCTCATCATTAAGCTCCGGGCCTTGTTCTGAACCCCACACTGTGCAACTGGCTGGTGGACTTCCGGACGGGCCGCCCCCAGGTGGTGAAGGTAGGAAACAACACCTCCCTTCACTGATCCTCAACACAGGGACCCCACAAGGGTGCGTGCTCAGCCCCCTCTTGTACTCCCTGTTCACCCATGACTGCGCCGCAACAGCACCTCTTCAACCTCAGGAGGCTGAAGAAATTTGCCTTGGCCCCTAAGACCCTCACAAGCATTTATAGATGCACCATTGAGAGCATCCTGTCGGCTGTATCACCTCCTGGTATGACAACTGCACCGCCCACAACCACAGGGCTCTCCAGAGGGTGGTGCGGTCTGCCCAACGCATCACCCGGGACACACTGCCTGCCCTCCAGGACACCTACAGCTCCCGATGTCACGGGAAGGCCAAAAAGATCTCCAAGGATATCAACCACCCGAACCACGGCCTGTTCATCCCACTTTCTTCCAGAAGGCAAGGTCAGTACAGGTGAATCAAAGCTGGGACCGAGAAACTGAAAAACAGCTTGAATTTCAAGGCCATCAGACTGTTAAATAGCCATAACTAGCTGGCCTCCACCCAGTAACCTGCCCTGAACTTAGTCACTGTCACTAGCTGGCTATCACCCAGTGACTCAACCCTGCTCATTAGAGGCTGCTGCCCCATGTACATATTGTAGACATGGAATCACTGGTCACTTTAATAATGTATACCTACTGTTTTACTCATTTCATATGTATATACTCTATTCTAGTCAATGCCACTCTCAACTTTTAAAATCCTTTAAAAATCTGTTAGCATTTTTACCTACTTCATTTTTTAATTTTTTTTTCAGTTTTCTTGTTTTTTTTTACACTTTTTTAATAGAAAAGCAACTCAATTCTATTTTCTGTGTTCCCAACAATGCTGAAACCACATCATGGGAGGACTTTTGAGGTATGGGAAAAATCAAAGAAACTTTGATTTTTTAGTTTTTGAGTGTAGTTGCGCTTTAATTCAGTGAGCATGCCCTGCATTGTTGTTTAGTTAGCAGGTTTTCTGTAGTAAAGTAAGCGTGCATGTGAGGTGATTCAGCCGCCAATGGAATGGGTGGAGTAAAAGGCCAGCAACACTCTGTATTATTCAATGCCTCATGAAATGACACCATACATACATTCTACAGACCCTACTCAGTATTCCTTACAATACTTTTATTGCGGCACCCAGAATAGTTCTTGCTCTAAGCCAAGCTGTATTTCATATACAGTGATTCGTATTGGGGGCATTTATTTGACCTTGGAACATGTTTTAAAACCCAAATGGCACTTAAATATGAACAAATAGGAATCATTGTTAATGTTTAGACAATATAATTTTTTTAGGCTTGGCCCACCTACCCAAATGTGTGATCACACACACACACCCCCAAACAGACCGTGAAAATAAAGAAACAAGAGGGAGTTAGACCCACGTTAGAGCAACTCATGTGGAGTGTGTTTTGAGTGTTTTTATAGGAGAGGCCTTACTTGACTGGATGCTCCATGCAGCTCGGTGGTGCTGGATCCATTCAGGGCTAGCTAATAACAGAGACAGGGGCTAGACCTTGGCCAGCCCAGGGTTAAACATGGTGGGAACCACTTGGGGCCCTGGTGGATCTGGTTACATCTGCAGCTTGAAAATCAAATGGCCTGAGGTATTCTCGAAGGTCTCTCTCTAGGCGTGCACAGAGACATACATATACACACATAGATTGTTTATGCACACATGAACACACACATACATACATACTTACACCCACACATAGAAACACATACACACAGCCTCCCTCTACTGAGTTGTGGCCACAGGATGGTCTCTGATGCACCTCTTAAATTACCCAGGAACAGACAATATGTTTTACATCTCCTGGTCGTAATATCGACTCCTCAGCAGCCATAATGGATCCTGGTCAGGGATGTTAAATGGTGTTATTGACCCGGAAGAGAGGACAGAGACAGTAAAGAACACATATTTATTGTTATCCAATAGTCTTGTTTTTTTTATATGCATCGAAAGAGAATGGATGTGCTGTCTGGTTTCCAGCAATCTGCCTCACTATAATGAAGTATAAAAGGTAGGGAGGAGACGTGTGTTTATTTATACACACTTATATACACACAAAGAACATGCATGATCACACAACTAGGTCAACTGAAGTGTGACATATACTGAAAATATTTTCCTGTCTCTCTCTTTCTCTCTCATACACACAAGCACATACACACAGACGTTCTCTCTCTCACACACACACACAGTTTCTGTGCCCTCTCCTTCACTGCACCATCAGATCCCATCCCGTGATTGAGGTTTCAGTGGTGAGGATTTCATCACGCTCCACAACCCTGACACTGATTACTGTATTCTGCAGAACCGCATTAGATCTGCCCGACCAGGCACCTCACTCTCTCTCTCTCTCTCTCTCTCTCTCTCTCTCTCTCTCTCTCTCTCTCTCTCTCTCTCTCTCTCTCTCTCTCTCTCTCTCTCTCTCTCTCTCTCTCAGTGTGTGTGTGTAAGTTAGGGTGAGAGAGAATATAGATCAGAGAAAAAGACACAGATACTGTATGCACATTTGTGTCTGTGTGTGTGCACGTGGGTATTTCTGTATGTTTTGTGAGGGTCATACTTCCTATGCAGCTGCACCAGCAGGCCTATCTTTATCATTACCACTGCCAACCAGAACCAGAGAGGGGCTAGAGGGGCCTGTCTCGACCCAGAAACCAGCCCCTCTTGTTCCCTGAGACAGCCCATGCGAGCGGCATAAGGGACTTTATTTCATCTAACTACATAATGCAGCAAGTACAGCTACTAAACGTAAGCGTTGCAGTTCTCAAATCGGTGTGCCTGGCACACCATACGCCATTCAAAGACACTTAAATCTTTTGTCTTGCCCATTCACCATCGAAATGGCACACATACACAATCATTAATCTGCACTGATTGAAGTGGATATAACAGGTGACATCAATAAGGGATCATAGCTTTCACCAGGATTCATCTGGTCAGTCTATGTCATGGAAAGAGCAGAGGGGTATTCCAAAAAGATGGTTTAACAAATTCTGGATTTCATGAACATATCCTGCTTGTCTTAACCAGATGAGGGAGTCCAGGGTTTCTTGGTTCCAGAACGGCTGCTTCGCATTGAAGTCATTAGACTAAGCAAAGTGCAGATTGGTTGATCTGACAACTGCCGTGTGCACACAACATTCAAAAAGGTCCTCATGACGATGAAAGAAAAAAGGTAGATATGGTGTCAAAAGGCAGAGTCCGATATTTCATGAGTCTAGGACAAGAAACAATTGTACAACATACAAAGAAAATGTCCACATATTTGCCAAAAAATACATCCACCACTATAAAAGGCAGAGAGGGAGCCTGGCAGAATTTTGCAGAGAGAGTAATTGCACAAGTGAAGGGGTACGATTCCAATATCTAATAGGCCTACCTTACAGTGCATTTGGAAAGTATTCAGAACGCTTGACTTTTTCCACATTTTGTTACTTTACAGACTTATTCTAAAATGGTTTAAATAGTTTTTTCCCCTCATCACATCTACACACAATACCCAATAATGACAAAGTAAATACAGGTTTTTATACATTTTTGCAAATATGTTAAATATACTTTTTTGAAGCACCTTTGGCAGCAATTACAGCCTTGAGTCTTCTTGGGTATGATGCTACAAGCTCAGCACACCTGTATTTGGGGAGTTTCTCCCATTCTTCTCTGCAGAACCTCTCAAGCTCTGTCAGGTTGGATGGGGAGTGTCACTGCACAGCTATTTGCAGGTCTCTCCAGAGATGTAAGATTGGGTTCAACTCCAGGCTCTGGCTGGGCCACTCAAGAGAAATTCAAAAACTTGTCCCGAAGCCACTCCTGCATTGTCTTGGCTGCGTGCTTAGGATCTTGTCCTGTTGGAAGGTGAACCTTCGCCCAAGTCTGAGGTTTTCATCAAGGATCTCTCTGTACTTTGCTCTGTTCATCTTTCCCTTGATCCTGACTAGTCTCCCAGTCCTTGCCACTGAAAAACATCCCCACAGCATATTGCTGCCACCACCATGCTCACCGTAGGGATGGTGCCAGGTTTCCTCCACACGTGATGCTTGGCAACCAGACCAAAGAGTTCAGTCTTGCTTTCATCCGACCGGAAATCTTGTTTCTCATGGTCTGAGAGTCCTTTAGGTGCCTTTTGGCAAACTCCAAGCGGGCTGTCATGTGCCTTTAACTGAGGAGTGGCTTCTGTCTGGCCATTCTACCATAAAGGCCTGATTGGTGGAGTGCTACAGAGATGGTTGTCCTTCTGGAAGGTTCTCATGTGGCTCATTTGGTAGAGCATGGTGTTTGCAACGCCAGGGTTGTGGGTTCGTTTCCCATGGGGGACCACTACGGATTGTTTTATTTTTTTATTATGAAATGTATGCATTCACTACTGTAAGTCGCTCTGGATAAGAGCGTCTGCTAAATGACTAAAATGTAAAATGTACTCCGATCTCCACAGAGGAACTGGAGCTCTGTCAGAGTGACCATTGGGTTCTTGGTCACCTACAGCCTGGAATCAAACCAGGGTCTGTAGTGACAGTTCTAGAACTGAGATGCAGTGCCTTAGATCTCTGCGCCACTCAGGAGCCCTTATAGAGCTCTTTAATTGCAACGCTGGTGATATTAAGTGTCAAGGCTATGGCCTAATATGTAAGTTGTAGTAGCCTATGTAACAATTGCAATAGTACAGGTAGTCCCAAACTGGGGAATGCGTAACCCCAGTGGTACACGCAATGCCGTCGGGGGTACGCCAAATAAAAACGTGATTCACATTTTTTTTTTATAATAATTTTAAATAATTTTATTTAAAAAATAAATAATCTTCAAAATTTCAAACAGTACATTTATATTTTCCAACGGGGCTATACATCTGGGTGAGGTTTTTCTCTCGCCTGAGTAGCCTCGTTTCACTGTCAGAAATAAAATTAAACCATCTAGTGTTCAGCAAAATAACAACACATTGTCAAATACAGGTAGCCTAGTCAAATAATTAACATCCAATCACATTAACCGTTACTCTCTCGCGGGAAACCTTCACTCTTGCACAGACATTTAGAAACGAAACATGACAATTTGAAAAATAAGCCACAGGAGTTTTTTTTGGAGAGAATAAAGACATGTATAAAAGCAACAGATACCATTAATAAGAAGGGGCTAGAAGTGTCTTATATGGTGAGCTATCGAGTGGCTAGGACAGGCAAGCCCCATACTATTATGGAGGACTTAATTATTCCTGCTGCTGTGGATATGGCGGGGACAATGCTGGGGTAAAAGGCCCAAAAACTATACATTAAATGTCTTCATCAAACAACACTGTTTCACAACGCATCAGTGACATGGCAGGAGATGTTTTGAAACAATTACTGCTTTGCATACAAGCCAGTGAATTCTATGCGTTACAGCTGGATGAGTCAACAGACGTGGCGGGACTGGCACAGCTCGTGGTATACAGTATATCTGTTACGTTTAAGGAAGACATCCTCTTCTGCAAACCACTGGAAACCAGGACAACATGAGAGGATATTTTTAAGGTACTGGACATCTTTGTGGCATCAAATGGACTTTGATGGTCAAGATATGTTGGTATCTGTACTGATGGCGCAAAACCCATGACAGGGAGACATAGTGGAGTGGTAACGTGCGTGCAAGCAGTTGCTCCCAACGCCACTTGGGTACATTGCAGCATCCACCAAGAGGCTCTTACTACCAAGGGAATGACTGACAGCTTGAAAGATGTTTTGGACACTACAGTGAAAATTGTTAACTTTGTTAAAGCAAGGCCAATGAACTCTTGTGTATTTTCTTCATTATGCAATGATATGGGCAGCGACCATGTAACACTTTTACAACATACAGAAGTAAACTACTTATCAAGGGGCAAAGTATTGACAAGTTTTTTTTAAATTGAGAGACGAGCTTAAAGTTTTCTTTACTGACCATCATTTTCACTTGTCTGACCGCTTGCATCATGATGAGTTTCTCACACGACTGACCTATTTGGGTGATGTTTTTTCTCGCCTGAATGATCTGAATTTAGGATTACAGGGACTCTCCGCAACTATATTCAATGTGCAAGACAAAATTGAGGCTATGATTAAGAAGATGGAGCTCTTTTCTTTCTGCATTAACAAGGACAACACACAGGTCTTTCCATCATTGTATGTTTTTTTGTGTGCAAATGAACTCAAGCTTACGGACAATGTCAAATGTGATATAGCAAAGCACCTGAGTGAGCTGGGTGAACAATTACACAGGTACATTCCCGAAACAGACGATACAAACAACAGGATTCGTTATCCCTGTCATGCCCTGCCTCCAGTCCACTTACCGATATCTGAACAAGAAAGCCTCAGCGAAATTGCTCACATTTAATTTAATCAGAAGCCACTACCAGATTTATGGATAGGGCTGCGCTCAGTTTCTTGCCTTGGCAAATCGCGCTTTTAAGACACTGATGCCCTTTGCAACCAAGTACCTATGTGAGAGTGGATTCTCTGCCCTCAGTAGCACTAAATACAGGCACAGACTGTGTGTGGAAAATGATTTAAGACTGAGACTCTCTCCAATACAACCCAACATTGCAGATATTTGAGTTGAGTTATTTGCATCCTTTCAAGCAAACCCTTCTCATTAACCTGTGGTGAGTTATTCACAATTTTTGATGAACAAATAAGGTTTACATATCAAATCACATTTACATTTACATTTACATTTAAGTCATTTAGCAGACGCTCTTATCCAGAGCGACTTACAAATTGGTGCATTCACCTTATGATATCCAGTGGAACAACCACTTTACAATAGTGCATCTAAATCTTTTAAGGGGGGTGGGGGGGGGGGGGGGTTAGAAGGATTACTTGATCCTATCCTAGGTATTCCTTAAAGAGGTGGGGTTTCAGGTGTCTCCGGAAGGTGGTGATTGACTCCGCTGTCCTGGCGTCGTGAGGGAGCTTGTTCCACCATTGGGGTGCCAGAGCAGCGAACAGTTTTGACTGGGCTGAGCAGGAACTGTGCTTCCTCAGAGGTAGGGGGGCCAGCAGGCCAGAGGTGGATGAACGCAGTGCCCTTGTTTGGGTGTAGGGCCTGATCAGAGCCTGAAGGTATGGAGGTGCCGTTCCCTTCACAGCTCCGTAGGCATTCACCATGGTCTTGTAGCGGATGCGAGCTTCAACTGGAAGCCAGTGGAGAGAGCGGAGGAGCGGGGTGACGTGAGAGAACTTGGGAAGGTTGAACACCAGACGGGCTGCGGCGTTCTGGATGAGTTGTAGGGGTTTAATGGCACAGGCAGGGAGCCCAGCCAACAGCGAGTTGCAGTAATCCAGACGGGAGATGACAAGTGCCTGGATTAGGACCTGCGCCGCTTCCTGTGTGAGGCAGGGTCGTACTCTGCGAATGTTGTAGAGCATGAACCTACAGGATCGGGTCACCGCCTTGATGTTAGTGTCGAACGACAGGGTGTTGTCCAGGATCAAGCCAAGGTTCTTAGCACTCTGGGAGGAGGACACAAGGGAGTTGTCAACCGTGATGGCGAGATCATGGAACGGGCAGTCCTTCCCCGGGAGGAAGAGCAGCTCCATCTTGCCGAGGTTCAGCTTGAGCTGGTGATCCGTCATCCACACTGATATGTCTGCCAGACATGCAGAGATGCGATTCGCCGCCTGGTTATCAGAAGGGGGAAAGGAGAAGATTCATTGTGTGTCGTCTGCATAGCAATGATAGGAGAGACCATGTGAGGATATGACAGAGCCAAGTGACTTGGTGTATAGCGAGAATAGGAGAGGGCCTAGAACAGAGCCCTGGGGGACACCAGTGGTGAGAGCGCATGGTGCGGAGACAGATTCTCGCCACGCCATCTGGTAGGAGCGACCTGTCAGGTAGGACGCAATCCAAGCGTGGGCCGCGCCGGAGATGCCCAACTTGGAGAGGGTGGAGAGGAGGATCTGATGGTTCACAGTATCAAAGGCAGCAGATAGGTCTAGAAGGATGAGAGCAGAGGAGAGAGAGTTAGCTTTAGCAGTGCGGAGAGCCTCCGTGACACAGAGAAGAGCAGTCTCAGTTGAATGCCCAGTCTTGAAACCTGACTGATTAGGATCAAGAAGGTCATTCTGAGAGAGATAGCAGGAGAGCTGGCCAAGGACGGCACGTTCAATAGTTTTGGAGAGAAAAGAAAGAAGGGATACTGGTCTGTAGTTGTTGACATCGGAGGGATCGAGTGTAGGTTTTTTCAGAAGGGGTGCAACTCTCGCTCTCTTGAAGACGGAAGGGACGTAGCCAGCGGTCAAGGATGAGTTGATGAGCGAGGTGAGGAAGGGGAGAAGGTCTCCGGAAATGGTCTG
Organism: Salmo salar; assembly: GCF_965601325.2. NCBI lineage: Eukaryota > Metazoa > Chordata > Actinopteri > Salmoniformes > Salmonidae > Salmo > Salmo salar. The sequence continues at coordinate 11,803,047 of NC_138318.1, read as the reverse complement.
GAGAAGAGAGGAGGGGATAGGGTCAAGTGGGCAGGTTGTTGGGCGGCCGGCCATCACAAGACGCGAGATTTCATCTGGAGAGAGAGGGGAGAAAGAGGTCAAAGCACAGGGTAGGGCAGTGTGAGCAGGACCAGCGGTGTCGTTTGACTTAGCAAACGAGGATCGGATATCGTCAACCTTCTTTTCAAAATGGTTGACGAAGTCATCCGCAGAGAGGGAGGAGGGGGGGGGAGGGGGAGGAGGATTCAGGAGGGAGGAGAAGGTAGCAAAGAGCTTCCTAGGGTTAGAGGCAGATGCTTGGAATTTAGAGTGGTAGAAAGTGGCTTTAGCAGCAGAGACAGAAGAGGAGAATGTAGAGAGGAGGGAGTGAAAGGATGCCAGGTCCGCAGGGAGGCTAGTTTTCCTCCATTTCCGCTCGGCTGCCCGGAGCCCTGTTCTGTGAGCTCGTAGTGAGTCGTCGAGCCACGGAGCAGGAGGGGAGGACCGAGCCAGCCTGGAGGATAGGGGACAGAGAAAATCAAAGGATGCAGAAAGGGAGGAGAGGAGGGTTGAGGAGGCAGAATCAGGAGATAGGTTGGAGAAGGTTTGAGCAGAGGGAAGAGATGATAGGATGGAAGAGGAGAGAGTAGCAGGAGAGAGAGAGCGAAGGTTGGGACGGCGCAATACCATCCGAGTAGGGGCAGAGTGAGAAGTGTTGGATGAGAGCAAGAGGGAAAAGGATACAAGGTAGTGGTCGGAGATTTGGAGGGGAGTTGCAATGAGATTAGTGGAAGAACAGCATCTAGTAAAGATGAGGTCAAGCGTATTGCCTGCCTTGTGAGTAGGGGGGGAAGGTGAGAGGGTGAGGTCAAAAGAGGAGAGGAGTGGAAAGAAGGAGGCAGAGAGGAATGAGTCAAAGGTAGACGTGGGGAGGTTAACCTCTTGGGGCTAGGTGGGACGCTAGCGTGCCACCCGTGGTGCACTCCATCAACAGCAGGTGCATTTCAAGAGCGGCAAATTTGAATCCAAATAAATGTCAAAATTCAAATTTTTCAAAAATACAACTATGTTACACCATTTGAAAGATAAACATCTCCTTAATCTAACCACGTTTTACGATTTCAAAAAGGTTTTACGGCGAAAGCATAAATTTAGAGTATGTTAGGACAGTACATTTACAAGAGTTGTGTGTAATGTTTTGTCAAGTCAAAGACAGGGTCACCAAAACCATAAAACCAGCTAAAATGATACACTAACCTTTTACAATCTCCATCAGATGACACTCCTAGGACATTATGTTAGACAATGCATGCATTTTTAGTTCTATCAAGTTGATATTTATATCCAAAAACAGCGTTTTACTATGGCATTGATGTTGAGGAAATCGTTTCCCTCCAATAACCGGCAGTCAAGTCAGCGTCACAAATTAAATAATTAAAATTAGAAAACATTGGTAAAATATTATATTGTCATTTAAAGAATTATAGATTTACATCTTTTGAACGCAATCAACTTGCCAGATGTAAAAATAACCTTACTGGGAAATCACACTTTGCAATAATCTGAGCACTGTGCCCAGAAAAATACGCGTTGCGATACAGACTAGACGTCATGTTGGGGAGATCTAAAATCGAAAATACTATGTAAATAATCCATTACCTTTGATTCTCTTCATCAGATGTCACTTCCAGGTATCACAGGTCCATAACGAATGTAGTTTTGTTCAAAAAAGCTCATCATTTATGTCCAAAAATCTCCGTCTCGTTAGCACATGATGTAAGCCAGCCGGACTTCTCGTCATGAACGAGGGGAAAAAATATATTTCCGTTCGTTCAAACATGTCAAACGTTGTATAGCATAAATCATTAGGGCCTTTTTTAACCAGAACATGAATAATATTCAAGGTGGACGAATGCATAGTCTTTTATAACGTATTGGAACGAGGGTACCCAACATGAAGTAGCGCGCCAGGTGTCTAATGGGACATCACCGTTCCATGGCTCTTGTTCGGTCAGATCTCCCTCCAGAAGACTCAAAACACTTTGTAAAGGCTGGTGACATCTAGTGGAAGCAATAGGAAGTGCCAAAATATTCCTAAACCCCTGTGTTTTTCAATGGGATAGGTTTAAAGTCAATACAACACATCAGGTATCCACTTCCTGTCAGAAAATGTCTCAGGGTTTTGCCTGCCAAATGAGTTCTGTTATACTCACAGACACCATTCAAACAGTTTTGGAAACTTTAGAGTGTTTTCTATCCATATATAATAAGTATATGCATATTCTAGTTACTGGGTAGGATTAGTAACCAGATTAAATCGGGTACATTTTTTTTATCCAGACGTGCAAATGCTGCCCCCTAGACCCAACAGGTTAAAGTCACCCAGAACTGTGAGCGGTGAGCCATCCTCAGGAAAGGAACTTATCAAGGCGTCAAGCTCATTGATGAACTCTCCAAGGGAACCTGGAGGGCGATAAATGATAAGGATGTTAAGCTTGAAAGGGCTGGTAACTGTGACAGCATGGAATTCAAATGAGGAGATAGACAGATGGGTCAGGGGAGAAAGAGAGAATGTCCACTTGGGAGAGATGAGGATTCCAGTGCCACCACCCCGCTGGCTCGATGCTCTAGGGGTATGCGAGAACACGTGGGCAGACGAAGAGAGTGCAGTAGGTGTAGCAGTGTTATCTCTGGTATCTCTGGTAATCCATGTTTCCGTCAGCGCCAGGAAGTCTAGGGACTGGAGGGTAGCATAGGCTGAGATGAACTCAGCCTTGTTGGCTGCAGACCGGCAGTTCCAGAGGCTGCCAGAGACCTGGAACTCCACGTGGGTGGTGCGCGCTGGGACCACCAGGTTAGAGTGGCAGCGGCCACGCGGTGTGAAGCGCTTCTATGGCCTGTGCAGAGAGGAGAGAACAGGGATAGACAGACACATAGTTGACAAGCTACAGAAGTGTTGTTTCTTGTATTATTGTCTCTTGTGTCTTTAGAGAACTGTTTCACTTTGATATCCTTTTTCTTCTGTCCTGATTTTCTCTTTCTTTTCTTCTGTTAACTAGATATTCTTTGTTGTTCTTCGTTAGCTAGCTAGCTTCTTCCAAAAGAGTCCCTAGCAACTGCTTAGCAACTGGTAAACAATTCAGCTAGCTAAGATAACTACAATTTTATGAAAAATAGTTATTTTTCAAAAGCCTATCTTCTTTGTTTGTTGCTTGTTTTTTCTCCTATTCAGTCTTGCAGTTTTCTTTTGCTTTTTTCGGTAGTCATTTAGGCAGGTTACCTTAGTGTTCTTGGGCACAGGCACTATGGGGGTCTGCTTAAAACATGTTGGTATTACAGACTCAGACAGGGAGACGTTGAAAATGTCAGTGAAGACACTGGCTAGTTGGTCAGTGCATGCTCGCAGTACTTGTCCTGGTAATCCATCTGGCTCTGCGGCCTTGTGAATGTTGACCTGTCCAAAGGTCTTACTCAGCTGGTTCTCTCATGCATGATTCAGTGTTTTTTTGCCTCGAAGCGAGCATAGAAGTAGTTTAGCTCATCCGGTAGGCTTGTGTCACTGGGCAGCGCTCTGCTGTGTTTCCCTTTGTAGTCTGTAATGGTTTGCAGGCCCTGCCACATCCGACGAGCGTCAGAGCCGGTGTAGTACCACTCAATCCTAGTCCTGTATTTGCCTGCTTGATGGTTCGTCGGCGGGAATAGTGGGCTTTTCTTATAAGCTTCAGGGTTAGACTCCCGGTCCTTGAAAGCGGCAGTTCTAGCCTTTAGCTCAGTACGGATACTGCCTGTAATCCATGGCTTCTGGTTGGGTATGTACGTACGGTCACTGTGGGGACAATGTCATCGATGCACTTATTGATGAAGCCAATGACAGATGTGGTGTACTCCTCAATGCCATTGGAGGAATCCCGGAACATATTCCAGTCTGTGCTAGCAAAACAGTCCTGTTGCTTAGCATCTGCTTCATCTGACCACTTTTTTATTGATCTAGTCACTGGTGCTTCCTGCTTTAATTTTTGCTTGTAAGCAGGAATCAGGAGGATGGAATTATGGTCAGATTTGCCAAATGGAGGGTGAGGAAGAGCTTTGTATGCATCTCTGTGTGTGGAGTATAGGTGGTCCAGAGTTCTTTTCCCTCAATTTGTTAAAACTAATTTAAGTTTCCCTGCATTAAAGGCCCTGGCTACTAGGAGCGCCTTCTCTGGGTGAGCGTTTTCTTGTTTGCTTATGTCGGAATACAGCTCATTCAATGCTATCTCAGTGCCAGCCTCTGACTGTGGTGGTATGTAAACAGCTTCAAAGAATATAGATGAAAACTTTCTCGGTAGGTAGTGTGGTCTGCAGATGATCATGAAAAACTATCTCAGGCGAGCAATAGCTCGAGATTTCCTTAGATATCGTGCACCAGCTGTTGTTTACAAAAATACATAGACTGCCGCCCCTTGTCTTACCAGACGCCGCTGGTCTATCCTGGCGGTACATTGTATAACCAGCCAGCTGTCTGTTGATATTGTCGTTGGTCAGCCACGACTCCGTGAAGCATAAGATGTTACAGTTTTTAGTGTCCCGTTGGAAGTTTAATCTTTCCAGTATTATATGTAAGAAGAGCAAAATTATTGATTATTTTTATATTATTATTTGTGCCCTAGTCCTATTAGAGCTCTTTGTCACTTCCCAGTAGCCGGGTTGTGACAAAAACTCACACTCTTTCTTATGTTTAATTTTAAGGCTAGGCGTCCCGCTAGTAGGACAACTTCCGGTGAAACTGGAGTGCGCGCAATTCAAATTAATAATCATAAACATTATGGATATTAAATATTTAGGTACATATAAGTGTCTTATATAGCATGAAAGCTTAAATTCTTGTTAATCTAACTGCACTGTCCGATTTACACTATCTATTACAGCGAAAACATGCCATGCGATTGTTTGAGGATGGCGCCCCACATCAAAATATTTTCCCACCGGCACAGGTTTCATAAATTCACAAATAGCGATTAAATATTGACTTACTTTTTGAAAATCTTCCTCTGATTTGTCATCCAAAGTGCCCCAGCTATAGCATGTAGTATCGTTTTGTTAGATCAAATCCTTCTTTATATTCCAAAAAGTCTGTTTAGTTGGCGCCATCGATTTGAGTAATCCACTCGTTCAACATGCAGAGAAAGGAATCCGAAAACCTACCCCTAAACTTGTTTCAACAAGTCAAAATATGTTTCTATTTGCTCCTCAGATACCCTAAAATGTAATCAAACTATAATATTTCTTACGGAAAGAAGTGCGTTCAATAGGAAACCAGTTTTAGCAGGTGCATCCTGTCTTCATGGCGTGCGCAAAAACAAATTTCCAAGACTGTGTCCCTGTACTAAAACTGATATTTCTTATTCATTTTTGAAGTTACAAGCCTGAAACCTTGAACATAGACTGCTGACACCCTGTGGAAGCCATAGGAGTTGCATCCAGGGAGCTACTTTTCAGAATGACCTTATACTTGCCATTCTAAGAGGATGGTCTCGCTCAACAAAAAACATTCTGGTTGTTTTTTCTTTCGATTTTCTCCTACCATATCTAGTGTGTTATATTCTCCTACATTATTTTAACATTTCAACAAACATCAATGTGTTTTAATTCCAATGGTACCAATTATATGCACATCCTGGCTTCAGGGCCTGAGCAACAGGCAGTTTACTTTGAGCACGTCATTCAGGTGGAAATTTAGAAAAAAGGGGCCTAGCCCTAAGAAGATTTATTAATAAATGTATCATATAGTGTGTGTGTGGCATGCTTACAATGATGGCAAGAAACAACATTTGAGAGTACGCTGACCCTGGTCCTAGAGGGGGTACGCAGCTGGAGGTTGAATGTTTTAAGGGGTACGAGACTATAAAACGTTTTGGAACCACTGCAATAGTAGGACCATTCCATTGCCTATGTAGGATGAATAATAATTTATTGAATTCATAGAGTGCTTTTCATGACAACATGGGCAACAATGTGTTCTATGTTTAGTTGTAACCCCATGGGAGTCACAGATCATATGACAAAATAAGTAAGGAAAATCATTGAATTGAATGACTGTTTCTGAAAACTATTAGTTTTGGTGAAAGTGTAGGCTACAGTATTCAATAGCTACTTGTTTGTGTATGCTGTTAAAATAGTTTATATTCACATAGACTCCTTCATTTGGTAAAGAGGGTTTTTGAATGGAGGATATGTGTCCCATCAATAGCACCAATGACGTTTGGAAAATCTGCGACATGAATTATGCTATTTATAATTTGTATCATGTGGGTAAGATTTATTAATTTGAGATTTGCAAAGCATCGCTGGCAGTCAACTGACCGCAACTCACTGTACCTGAAATTCTGTAAAAGTCCTCCTTGATCAAATGTACGGCTTGATGGCCAGGGATTGCAACAAAGACATAGATACATCTCTTCAATGCGAGGCAGACACTTCTTAGGGCTCTACGCACAGTTGCCTTGCAAATATTTCGGCATCGCCCACATTGTACAGCAATACACAGAGTTTGTATAGCAGTCAAAGCAGAACCGCGTTGGGTTACATTTGCTGTATGTGGGTTGAGTGAATTGGGATAAGTCTCTGAATGCCCTTCAGTGGCCCAGTCAGAGCCAGGACTTGAACCCAATCGAACATCTCTGGAGAGACCTGAAAATAACGGTGCAGCGACACTCCCAATCCAACCTGACAGAGCATGAGAAGATCTGCAGAGAAGAATGGGAGAAACTCCCCAAATACAGATGTGCCAAGCTTGTAGCATTATACCCAAGAATACTCAAGGCTGTAATTGCTACCAAAGGTACTTCAACAAAGTACTGAATCAAGTGTCTGAATACTTATGTAAATGTCATATTTACTATTTTTTTATACATTTGCTAAAATGTCTAAAAACCTGTTTTTGCTCTGTCATTATGGAATATTGTGTGTAGATGTGATGAGGGGAAAAAACTATTTAATGCCTTTTAGAATTTAATTAAGGCTGTAACGTAATAAAATGTGTAAAAAGTCAAGGGGTCTGAATACTTTCCAAATGCACTCTATACACTGAACAAAAATATAAACACAATATGAAACAATTTCATAGATTTTACTGCGTTACAGTTCATATAAAGAAATCAGTCAATTTGGGATTTGGGATTTTATAAGGATCCCCATTAGCTGTTGCAAAAGCAGCAGCTACTCTTCCTTGGGTCCACACAAAACGAAACATAATACAGAATGACATAATACAGAACATCAATAGACGAATACAAATAATTGGCCACATCAAATGGTTTTGTGATGAATAAGCTATCTGATTCAATGAAAGATGAAGTTGAATTTGTCTTTCTGCCCATCATTTCAGTTAAAGTTTTTTTCCATCATTCTTTATATCATTGATCTTGGCTTCATAATACAGTTTCTTCTTCATTTTGTTGAGTTTAGTCACATAATTTCTCAATTTGCAGTAAGTAAGCCAGTTAGATGTGCAGCCAGACTTATTAGTCACTCCTTTTGTCCCATCTCTTTCAACTGTACAGTTTTTCAATTCCTCATCAATCCATGGAGCCTTAACAGTTCTAACAGTCAGTTTCTTAACAGGTGCATGTCTATCAATAATTGGAAGAAGCAATTTCATAAATTCATCAAGTGCAGCGTCTGGATGCTCCTCATTAATCACATCAGACCAACAAATATTTTTAACATCATCCACATAAGAGTCACAGCAAAATCTTTTGTTTGATCTGTTATATACTATTTTATGCCCAACTGTTGGAACTTTGGCTTTCCTGGATGTAGCCACTGTATTGTGATCACTGCATCCAATGGGAAAGGATATAGCTTTAGAACAAAGTTCTACAGTATTAGTAAAAATGTGATTGATACATGTGGATGATCTTGTTCCTTTGGTGTTCGTAAACACCCTGGTAGGTTGATTAATAGCCTGAACCAGATTACAGGAACTGGTTACAGTAAGAAGCTTCCCCTTGAGCGGACAGCTTGATGAGAACCAGTCAATATTCAGGTCCCCAAGAAAGTAGACCTCTCTGTTTGCATCACATACACTATCAAGCATATCAAACATATTATTTAAATACTGACTGTTAGCACTTGGTGGCCTATAGCAACACTCCAATAGAAAAGGCTTTAGATGTGCCGTATGAACCTGCAACCACAACACCAATAAAACTTGACATAAGATCTTCTCTAAATATTACAGGGATATGGCAACACCTTCCCCATATGCATTTCTGTCTCTTCTATAGATATTATATCCTTGTTTTGCTACTGATGTATCATCAAATTAATTATCTAAGTGAGTCTCAGAAATGGCTAATATATGAATGTTATCTGATGATAGCAAGTTATTGATTTCATGAACCTTATTTCTAAGGCTGCACATTAATATGGGCTATTTTCACCCCTTTTCTGGGTAGCTTATCAGAGATAGACATCATGCTGAAAAGAGCAAACAAAGCAAGAGAAAAAAATATATACTTTCAGTAGTCCATTAATTAATTGGTGTGTGTGTATCTGCTGCTTGGTTGAAGCTACGGACCCATAGGCTTGGCTATCTCATCCCTTCCAGGCTTCTGGGAGGGAGGGTGGACAATGAGCCTGTCATAGCGGATGTAAGCAATGTCCCCACAAGCTTTTGCAGCTTTCATGGCTGGGTTCAGTTCTTTCCTCTTCTGGCGCACAGCTTCAGGATAGTCCTCGTTGAGGAAGATATACGTTCCTCTCAAGTTATTGGCTCTTTCCGAAACAGCTACCTTGTCCTTGAACCTCAGGAACTTGACCATTATTGTCCTGGGCCTATCATCTGGGCTGGTGGTGGGTTTTCAAGTCCTGTAGGCAGCGCCCCACGTCAATCTTCCTGTGGTCCATCTTCAATTTCTCAGAGATCATTTCCTTCACTTTGTCCTCAGACTCCGTCCAGGTCTCATGTGGAGATTCTGCAATTCCGTCCACAACCATGTTGTTCCGCCTTGATTGTCCCTCATGGATTCACACATAGAACTGATGTCCTCTCTCAATAACTTACAGATTGCTGTCATCTTGCCGTTCTCCCGTTTCAACTCATCGAGTTGACCCTGGGAGAACTGCAAACTGTTCTTCAGGTCCTGGAACTCTCTGGTCAGGTCGTCCATTCTTTTATTAGTAGAATCCATGAGTATTTGGACAAAACACTTGAAGCTATTTTATTGTTGTTGTAACAACTGCTTGTAAGTCTCTTTTTGTTCGATTAAAATATCCTTCACGTGTGATAGAGAGACACCACTGTCCTCAATGGTAATCCTGCCGGCATTGGTCTTTGTCATGGTAGCTAGCAACATAGGTTACGCTGTTACTCCTCACAGTTCCAGACAGGAAAGGTCACAGGGAAGATTGAAAACAACAAACAGCCGAGATCTAGACAGCCACAAACCCGGGACAATCCGTGGTCCCAGCCACAATGGCTAACCGTGTCGCAGGCTGCGTTCAAGAACACCCTGCTACCTTGATATGCAGCTAGCTAGCAGCTAGGCTAGCTGCGACACAAAATAGCTCCTCAAACCCGTCCTTGGTCGGCAGGATCACTGGAAAGAGACAAGCAGTCCCAACAACTGATGCCAACTGCGTCGCAGAATCCAAACTAAGAAGCTAGCTAGATAATTGAAATAAATTCATTTGGCCCTAATCTATGGATTTCATATGACTGGGAATACAGATATGCATCTGTGGGTCACAGATACCTTAAAAAAAGTAGGGGTGTGGATCAGAAAACCAGTCAGTAACTGGTGTGACCACCATTTGCCTCATGCAGTTCGACACATCTCCTTCGCATATAGTTGATCCGGCTGTTGATCGTGGCCTGTAGAATGTAGTCCCACTCCTCTTCAATGGCTGTGCGAAGTTGCTGGATATTTTTGGTATTTTATTATGATCCACATTAGCTGTTGCGAAAGGAGCAGAAGTCCACACAAAACATGAAACATGACATAATACAGAACATTAATAGACAACAACAGCTCAAGGACAGAACTACATTAATAAAAAAATGCAACACATAGCCTACATATCAATACATCCACACAAAATATCTAGGTCAAATAGGGGAGAGGCATTGTGCCGTTCGTTAAGTGTTGCTTTATTTGTTTTTTAAATCAGGTTTGCTGTTTATTTGAGCAAAATTAGATGGAAGGGAGTTCCATGCAATCATGGCTCTACAGTATGCAATACTGTATGGTTTCTTGAATTTGTGGACAGTGAAAAGGCCCCTGGTGGCATGTCTGGTGGGGTAAGTGTGTGTCAGAGCTGTTTGTAAGTTGACTACGCAAACAATTTGGAATTTAACACATGAATGTTTCTTATAAAAGGAAGAAGTGATGCAGTCAATCTCTACTCAACTCTTAATAACCAAGAAAGACTGGCATGCATAATACTTATATTAGCCCTCTGATTACAGTGAAGAGCAATACTTCTCACTCTGTTCTATGCCAGCTGCAGCTTAACTAGGTCTTTCTTTGCAGCACTTGACCACTTGACTGGACAATAATCAAGATGACAAAACTCTGCAGGACTCCACAGAGCGTCTCTTTATTATGGACAGACCTTTCCCCATCTTTACAACCATTGAATCTATATGTTTTAACCATGACAGTCTCCTCAACTTGTTCAAAAGCCACACAATTCATTAACAGATTTAGCTGAGGTCTAGAGTTTAGGTAATGATTTGTACCAAATACAATGCTGTTAGTTTTAGAGATGTTCAGGAGCAATGTATTACTGGCCACCCATTCCAAAGCTGACGGCAATTCTGACGGCAATTTCGGTGACTTCATTAGCTGTGGTTGCTGACACATGCAGTATATGGTTGAATCATTAGCATACATGGACACACAGGCTTTGTTTTATGCCAGTGGCAGATCATTGGGCCGGTAGTGAGGACGACAAGCACGCAGATGAGCTTCCCTGAGATATTTTCTGACAGTTTGTGAAGAAATGCTTTGGTTGTGCACACCCACAAATTCATCAGCTGTCTGAGTGTCTGGTCTCAAATGATCCCACAGGTGAAGAGACCAGCCACCCGGACAGCTGATAAAACTATGGTTTTGCACAACCAAAGTACTAGGGTTCAAAACATGGTAAAAACTTTCCATTTTATCTCATGGATGGTGAATCCTTGCATCCATAGCCCTTTCTTGAAATTGGTTACATTGCTCGAGCTCTGTCCCTAAACTAGTTTGAATTGCAAATTGCCCCTTTAACACTGTTGGTTCAAGATGTTTCCACTGCTGGTTGTTGTTTTGCCATTATTGTGAGGATTTATAAAAGGCAGATTCTCTCTTTTTTGGGGGGTGAACTTTGAATGTAGAGTCAGGTCCATGTCTGCGAAGCTGTCTTGTTTAGGTTTGTCACTCTAAATCCTTGCATGGCCGCAAGTTTGTATTCAGCATTTTCAATGCTCTTCATATAAGCATGTAGTCTGTGGATTTTCCTTCTCTTGGTTGTGAAAATGAATTTCCCAAATGCAAGTTGGTGTTCATGTTTCACAGCAGCAATCAATTGTGGACAGTCTCTGTATTCACTGCTGTCACTCTATTCCTTTAATTTCCCTCACACTGAGGTCTTGTAAATTCATGTTGGGGTTGCAAATGGATGCACATTCACTGTTGTCATTATCAGGACTTGGCTTTTGCCATTCAATTATGTTGGAAAGTGTGAGGCCAACACATACCTCACCAAGGCTGTTACCTCACCAACTGCATAGCTTATTCTTTAAATGGACTACCTCCAGAAATCCATTATGATTAACTATCACATCATTGTCATCGATCTGATAGCTTTTTGAGAATAACAACTAAGTTAGCACCTTTGAAAATCTACAGTATTTTTCAGCTTGTATAATTTGGAAATACTCTTGCCATTTCAGTGTTTTTGTCACGGCTGTCAATACATACTACTCACAAATTACCAACCCACCAACACAAGTAGAAAAACCCCCTACATAAATATGATCTCCAATTAGAGACAACGAGAACCGGTTGCCTCTAATTGGAGATCATCCCAACAACCCCAACATAGAAATAGAAACCTAGAAACACACATAGAAACAGATAACCAGAAAACCACCCAAAAACACCCCCTGTCACGCCCTGACCTACTCTACTATAGAAAATGACATCTTACAAGGGTCAGGACGTGACAGTTTTATATGTTAGCCAGTATAATATGGCTTTTTTTGTGTTTTTGGATGCCATATGCTTACCTTTTAGAAGTGCTAACAGTGAATGGCACTGTAGAAAAAGGTTATTCTTGATGGAGCACGCTTGCACATTTGCTAATTTAATTTGATGATGGGAAGAATGGGCAGAGTTGCTTATATATGGGCCGAGTTGCTTAAGCATTAGCCTGGGAAGCAGCGCAGGCTACTTTGAGTCCTTAATGCAAAAACATCCCTAATGCCCGTGATCAACTCTAGTATGGTATAAATAGTATAATATTCACTATAGTGTTTTTGCAGTCTTTTTTGGGGTTGTGTGTAGTATACCGTAGAATTTACAGTTAACTATAGTATAATTACTGCAGTAAAAGAAAACTGTAGTATATACTAAATTGATAAAAAATATTTAGTGTTTTAGCGGACCGTAGAGTTTTTGAGGACATTAATGTAGTATTTACGAGTGTGTGTGTGTTACCTAAGGTTGTGTTTATAATTCCATCTCTCTGAGCCAGGCCGGCTGCACACCATTTATCTTCCCACTCAGTCGAGGAGGAACATTTATATTGAGTCCCCCGTTACTTGATAAATGGCAGATGATCAGTCTCAATGTCATCCCCACCCCCTTCTCTCCTCCTTCCATCCCTCCTTGCCTGCCTCATAGCACAGAACACACATTCACTCACTCTCCTTCTCCGATGCACACTTAGTGGATACACCCAGACCTCTCTCTCTCTCTCTCTCCATTCCTCCTCTGTTTTTGCCTCCCTCAGCAGTCAGTCGTTCTAGGTTGAACTACTCCCCTTGGAGTTCCAGTGACAAAATACAGTCAACCAGGCCATTATGGCTACAGCGCAGAGAAATACCACCGATAGTACAGAATGTAGAAAAACTGGCTAACTCTCCCCTAGTCCATTCGATTCCATTCCATGTCAATAGTTTATCATAGTTTGAACTGAATAGTACAGAGAAGTGGAGACAGAGGTTCAAATGGTTTGTTAACAATCCATTTGGTCATCTTTGTGATCTCACAAGGTCATTGCTGGAAATAAGAATGTGTTCTCAGTTGTTGTACCTGGTAACATAGGAGGTTCAGTAAATGAATAAATAACTCACAAATGGGATTTACTTTAACCACTGTATTTCCCATGACACCTGAGCCAGCTCACCACAAGCGACATGTAATGGCATTCTTATCCACTAAGATGAAATAATAAAAGGTGTTTGTGGCTTTGGTGCCAAGACGGCTTCTAGTGCACCAACAACCCTAGTTCTACTGTAGTATCACACAGTCAGCAGAAGTGTTCCTGTCCCCTTGGTCTGACTCTTAATGGATTTACCGGGAAGTAGGCTCCACACGTGGAGGAGATAGCAAAGCTGGGGTCATAATTCTTCATAACCATATAATATGACCTAAAAACATCTGCAATCAATGCTAACGTGTGTGTGTGTGTGTGTGTGTGTGTGTGTGTGTGTGTGTGTGTGTGTGTGTGTGTGTGTGTGTGTGTGTGTGTGTGTGTGTGTGTGTGAGAGAGAGAGCGAGAGGGGGGCTGTGTGAAAGGGGGGGGGGGGTAACAGTAATGGTTGTCCCCTACGGCTGTTAATTATGCAGCTGTCGCATGGTGCAGGTGCTAGGGTATGTGTGACTACCTGTCATGGTCGGATTCCCATAGCATACAGTTTCCTCCAGTATGATTACAGGTGAACCTGGTTAAATTGTAACTGGGCTAGTTGGATCCTAACTAGGTGAGGTTATCACAATGTGCAGTGTAGACATGCTGGCTATAGATATTTGGAGGGAGGGATATAGGGGCTTGTTATGAAACCCCTTATGTTTGTTTACTTAAAAGACAGAAAGACATTGACATACAGAACATCAATAGGGGACCAAACTATCCAAAATGTTTTAACTATTTTGCATACAGCAAAGTTATCTTATCAAAGAAATATCAATTAAATATTTTGAAATATAGCACAAGTACTCACTCACACACACACACACACACACACACACACACACACACACACACACACACACACACACACACACCACACACACACACACACACACACACACACACACACACACACACAGAGAGAGAGCAGAGGCAGACCCAGCAGGTTTTTGTGCAGGCCCAGCCTTTTATCTGTGGCTCCAGGCAGATGGCTTGGTATGAGAAGCACACCTCTGACCCATAACTTCCTCTGCTCAGATTTCTGCTCACATACACTAGCGGTCAAAAGTTTTAGAACACCTACTCATTCAAGGGTTTGTCTTTAGTTTTACTATTTTCTACATTGTAGAATAATAGGGAAGACATCAAAACTATGAAATAACACATATGGAATCATGTATTAACCAAAAAAGTGTTAAACAAATCATAATATATTTTTTATTTGAGATTCTTCAAATAGCCAGCCTTTGCCTCGATGACAGCTTTGCACACTCTTTGCACAAATATGTAGGTCCCTTGGGGACAGATAGGGAACCACTACAGAACTTACATCTGAATTTGTCTACACAACAAATTGGATAGTGTTACCTAGTGTTGATTTTTCAGTGCAACATTTCTAGTGTTGATTCCGTTTTTAAATTAACTCTAAGTGTTAAGCTAACACTCATCGGATTAGAAGAACCCAGTGTTAACCCGAAACCACACCCATCATTATCAGATTTCCCAGCATGCTTTATTGCAGGTTGATTTTTAGAATAGTTTGTTTCAACATCTTTGTTTCTTGCATGTACATTGATAGATTTATTAATCTAATGCTACTCTAATATAAATAACATACATTTCTCTAAACTAATACAATATATTACTTGGACCTATTGCACCCATTACTGAAATTGTTGTTCTAATTTAGATGGTTTAGGTAGTCTAATAGGATAGCTTCCCCAACCCGACAATCATTCTGAATGCAGGGTGTGGGTGAATAAAAACTCAAAATGTTGGCTATCCCCACTCTGGCAGGATTCCAATAGGAATTACACATCACTTTGCAAGCTAGCATAACTCTACAATTCATTTGAAAGCAAAGCACACTGGAGTTGCGAAGATAAAGCCATATGTCAAACTGGCCAATAAAAAGAAAAGATTAAGATGGGCAAAAGAACACAGACACTGGACAGAGGAACTCTGCCTAGAAGGCCAGCATCCCGGAGTCGCCTCTTCACTGCTGACGTTGAGACTGGTGTTTTGCGGGTACTATGTAATGAAGCTGCCAGTTGAGGACTTGTGAGGTGTGTTTCTCAAACTAGACACTCTAATGTACCTGTCCTCTTGCTCAGTTGTGCACCAGGGCCTCCCACTCCTCTTTCTATTCTGGTTAGAGCCAGTTTGCGCTGTTCTGTGAAGGGAGTAGTACACAGCGTTGTACGAGATCTTCAGTTTCTTGGCAATTTCTCGCATGGAATAGCCTTCATTTCTCAGAACAGGAATAGACTGACGAGTTTTGGAAAAAAAGTTTTTGTTTCTGGCCATTTTGAGCCTGTAATCGAACCCACAAATGCTGATGCTCCAGATATTCAACTAGTCAAATGAAGGCCAGTTTTATTGCTTCTTTAATCAGCTCAACAGTTTTCAGCTGTTCTAACATAATTAGAAAAAGGTTTTCTAATGATCAATTAGCCTTTTAAAATTATAAACTTGGATTAGCTAACACAATGTGCCATTGGAACACAGGAGTGACGGTTGCTGATAATGGGCCTCTGTACGCCTATGTAGATATTCCATGAAAAAATCTGCTGTTTCCAGCTACAATAGTCATTTACAACATTAACAATGTCTACAGTGTATTTATGATCAATTTGATGTTATTTTAATGGACAAACAATATGCTTTTCTTTTAAAAACAAGGACATTTCTAACTGACCCCACACTTTTGAATAGGAGTATATACACTGCTCAAAAAAATAAAGGGAACACTTAAACAACACAATGTAACTCCAAGTCAATCACACTTCTGTGAAATCAAACTGTCCACTTAGGAAGCAACACTGATTGACAATACATTTCACATGCTGTTGTGCAAATGGAATAGACAACAGGTGGAAATTATAGGCAATTAGCAAGACACCCCCAATAAAGGAGTGGTTCGGCAGGTGGTGACCACAGACCACTTCTCAGTTCTTATGCTTCCTGGCTGATGTTTTGGTCACTTTTGAATGCTGGCGGTGCTTTCACTCTAGTGGTAGCATGAGACGGAGTCTACAACCCACACAAGTGGCTCAGGTAGTGCAGCTCATCCAGGATGGCACATCAATGCAAGCTGTGGTAAGAAGGTTTGCTGTGTCTGTCAGCGTAGTGTCCAGAGCATGGAGGCGCTACCAGGAGACAGGCCAGTACATCAGGAGACGTGGAGGAGGCCGTAGGAGGGCAACAACCCAGCAGCAGGACTGCTACCTCCACCTTTGTGCAAGGAGGAGCAGGAGGAGCACTGCCAGAGCCCTGCAAAATGACCTCCAGCAGGCCACAAATGTGCATGTGTCTGCTCAAACGGTCAGAAACAGACTCCATGAGGGTGGTATGAGGGCCCGACGTCCACAGGTGGGGGTTGTGCTTACAGCCCAACACCGTGCAGGACGTTTGGCATTTGCCATAGAACACCAAGATTGGCAAATTCGCCACTGGCGCCCTGTGCTCTTCACAGATGAAGCAGGTTCACACTGAGCACGTGACAGACGTGACAGAGTCTGGAGACGCCGTGGAGAACGTTCTGCTGCCTGCAACATCCTCCAGCATGACCAGTTTGGCGGTGGGTCTGTCATGGTGTGGGGTGGCATTTCTTTGGGGTGCCGCACAGCCCTCCATGTGCTCGCCAGAGGTAGCCTGACTGCCATTAGGTACCAAGATGAGATCCTTAGACCCCTTGTGAGACCATATGCTGGTGCGGTTGGCCCTGGGTTCCTCCTAATGCAAACAATGCTAGACCTCATGTGACTGGAGTGTGTCAGCAGTTCCTGCAAGAGGAAGGCATTGATGCTATGGACTGGCCCGCCCGTTCCCCAGACCTGAATCCAATTGAGCACATCTGGGACATCATGTCTCGCTCCATCCACCAATGCCACGTTGCACCACAGACTGTCCAGGAGTTGGCGGATGCTTTAGTCCAGGTCTGGGAGGAGATCCCTCAGGAGACCATCCGCCACCTCATCAGGAGCATGCCCAGGCGTTGTAGGGAGGTCATACAGGCACGTGGAGGCCACACACACTACTGAGCCTCATTTTGACTTGTTTTAAGGACATTACATCAAAGTTGGATCAGCCTGTAGTGTGGTTTTCCACTTTAATTTTGAGTGTGACTCCAAATCCAGACCTCCATGGGTTGATAAATTGGATTTCCATTGATTATTTTTGTGTGATTTTGTTGTCAGCACATTAAACTATGTAAAGAAAAAAGTATTTAATAAGATTATTTCATTCATTCAGATCTAGGATGTGTTATTTTAGTGTTCCCTTTATTTTTTTGAGCAGTATATATAAAGGGTCTGAATACAAGGTTCACCTTCCAACAAGAATACTTAAAATAATTTAAGTATTCAGACCCTTTGCTATGAGACTCGAAATTGAGCTCAAGTGCATCCTGTTTCCATTGATCATCCTTGAGATGTTTCTACAACTTGATTAAAGTCCACCTGTGGAAAATGTAATTCATTGGACATAATTTGGAAAGGCACACACCTGTATATATAATGTCCCACAGTTGACAGTGCATGTCAGAGCAAAAACCAAGCCATGAGGTCGACTGAATTGTCTGTAGAGCTCCGAGACAGGATTGTGTCGAGGCACAGATCTGGGAAAGGGTACCAAAAAATGTTTGCAGCATTGAAGGTCCACAAGAACACAGTGGCCTCCATCATTCTTAAATGGAAGAAGTTTGGAACCACCAAGACTCTTCCTAGTGCAGGCTTCCCGGCCAAACTGAGCAATCGTGGGAAAAGAGCCTTGGTCGAGTGGCCAGACGGATGCCGCTCCTCAGTAAAAGGTACATGACAGCTCACTTGGAGTTTGCTTAAAGGCACCTAATGGACTCTCAGACCATGACAAATAAGATTTTCTGGTCTGATGAAACCAAGATTGAACTCTTTGGCCTGAATGCCAAACGTCACGTCTGAAGGAAACCTGGCACCATCCCTACAGTGAAGCATGGTGGTGGCAGCATCATGCTGTGGGGATGTTTCTCAGCGGCAGAGTCTGGGAAACTATTCAGGATCGGGGAAAAGATGAACAGAGCAGTACAGTACCGAGAGATCCTTGATAAAAACCTGCTCTAGAGCACTCAGGACCTTAGACAAGACAACGACGCTAAGCACACAGCCAAGACAACGCAGGCGCTCAGCCAGTGCCTGGACTTGAACCCGATCAAACATCTCTGGAGGGACCTGAAAATAACTGTGCAGCGATGCAACCCATCCAACCTGACAGAGTGTGAGAGGATCTGCAGAGAAGAATAGGAGCAACTCCCCAAATACAGGTGTCCCAAACTTGTAGCGTCATACCCAAAGAGACTCAAGGCTGTAATCGCTGCCAAAGGTGCATCAACAAAGTACTGAGTAAAAGGTCTGAACACTTATGTAATTGTCATATTTCAGTTTTTTATTTCTAAATATGTGTTTTTTCTTTGTCATTCGGGGGTATTGTGCGTAGATTGATGAGGGAAAAAACTATTTAATCCATTTTAGAATAAGGCAGTGACGTAACAAAATGTGGAAAAAGTCAAGGGATAAGAATACTTTCCGAATGCACTGTATGTTTGTTGGCATGAAGCTGAGCAGGAGTTAGTCCCTTTGGGACCTCTCAAATACAATACAACTTCATTGACCAAAGTCACAGCGAACAACAGAAATATGTCTTCTCCCCTCTTCATTTCTCAACCCCCCACAGAGACACAGTTGAGAGGAGCACAGGGTCAAACTGCAGTGAATGGAGAGCATGTTGTAGGGTTAAGGGCTTTGCTCAGTGACCCAACAGTATGAGACTGTTGTTAGGTTATTGATAAGAGAATGATCTAATAAACGTAAATGAATCAATAATCCATTATTAATTAGTAGTTATGTAGCATGGATAATGAATAATTAATGTACTGAATGGTTAGTCCCATAAGGTCTAGTAGAAGGCCAGGACAAAATGTGTGTGTGTGTGTTTAAGCAGGGGTGTTTTTAGCAGGGAGGTATCTCCAAGGTTTCTCTAATCTCGGGGGAAAGGAACGGGCAGCGCTGGATAGTGATTAACGGTTGTGAGAAATCCGGGGAGTGAAACATACATCTAATATTTGTGTGTATGTATGTGCGGAGGTTAACTAGGGTTTGTGTGGAGGAGTGTGCGTAAATGAGGAGCCTGGTATATAAGGATGTTTTGTTATTTGGACCTCAGAACGTTCTCTGAATAAACTGAACAGACCTTTTGCAGAAAGCAGAGTCCTTGCCTAATTATTCTAAACCCAGTGTCTTACAAACCCTGGGGATTAGTCAAGGCTTATTGATTGCTAATTATTATCATTAAGATATAAAATTCAATTAACAGTTATGAGTCCAGCAGCCCTCCAATTGCCAGATCAATTCCCCCCCCCCCTTTTTTTCCAGTGCCCAGTCCAGTATTCAGACAGGCGATCTTTCGGTTACAGGTCCAACTCCTTAGCCACTGGGCTACCTACCGTACCAGACAAGCTACACCAAGTGCACCACAAGTATTTAAAATGAATACTCATGTATTTGACACATGGCTTCACTGCAATATCACATAAACTTACAAATGATCATTTGAAAGCATTTAACCCAATGTCCAAATCCTAATGAGACTGTCTCTTTGGGGACACAGAATATAATTAATTTCTAATTGAAAATGGCAAGTACTCTATCCTTGATTCTCATATCAAAGAAACCAAAATATACAAGGGAATCTCTCAGAAAATAACTACAAAATAGCCCTTTGACAAAATCACTCCCTAATACACTGCACAATATAACAAAAAGACCTCCAAATAACCTGCAAGCTGATTTTGAGCGCTGACTGTGTGGATGCATGGAGCTTTTCGATTTTTTGTTGTTGTATTCAGTGTCTGTCATTGCAGAGTTTGCTTGGGAAAACGCACACACACAATCACACACACACTCCCCAAAATAAGCTCCTCTGATGGGGCTAATCATTTCACAGTCAGGGACATGGACAAGTACAGGGACACGGACATGGACAGGGACGTCATCAGACAGCCACAGGAAATTAATTACTTTTTCTTGTTCTTTTTTCTATTGCCTTAGTCGTGGTGTGTGTGATTTCTCAGAACCAGGGAGAGAAAACAACACAAAACACTAGCTCCAATCTCATTGCCAGGGCTCAAATCATGGCTGAAATCTACCTGTGACGCAAATCTTTTCAGACCATACCAGACGGCCTAATTTATTGACTGGGGGTTTTATCCACTCAGAATGGCCTGGAGGCCTTATCAATGTATCATGAAGTCTGTTTCTGTGAAGACGCTGCTGCAGCTTTAATGGTGATAGTTATCACTCCTGTCATCTGTGGATTGGGCCTTGAGCTTGGGATGGCTATTGATCTATCTGAGTTTGTCAAGGTGCTGCCAGCATAACATAGACACCACAGTCTGCCGTTTCATTGGCTGATGGTGTATATAGTCCTTGTGAATTCAGTCATTGCCTGTAACTTCCTGTCAAGTATATTTTATTTCCTCTTGTCTAGGAGCTTATCAAACGTGATGATGTCGCGGTAAGAAGGTAACAACATTGAGGGAAAGTGTGTTTGTGTGTGTGTGTGTGTGTGTGTGTGTGTGTGTGTGTTTGTGTTTGCATGTCGCCTAGGCAACAGGATAAAGCACACCGAGTTCAGGGACAAACTCACCGTGAGAATGTTAAAGGTTTCATGTGAAATGAAAACATTTGTTGAAAAGCAAAATATAATTGTCATGACTCGCCACACTTGAAATTGACCAAGCCATGAGTGAATACTAACAAATAATTAATTTGGCATTCAATTCATTGTAGGTTTTAATTAATTGAAATTCCATCCCTGAATCTTTAGTCATATGTGGGGATGTCAAACTTTTTGGAGTAGCTGCAGCCGATTCACTCGAGTCAAGCACGAAGAGGTGAGTGACACGTAAAATGCACTCAGTGCACTCAAACACATACACACAAGACACACACCCACACCCACTCACTCTGTGGCTAGCAAAATGACACTGTAAGTCTGTGTTGTGATAATCCTTTTAATTACATTTACATTTTACAGATGGTATTATCCAGAACGACTTACAATTGGTGCATTCATCTTAAGATACTGTAGTTAGGTGAGCAGTCAGGTCATCTGTGAAACAAGTCATTATTCGACATCCATCCATATCTGAGGACGTCGGATCCATCCATATCTGAGGACGTCGGGAGATGACGTGGAAACTGGCCACTAGGGGCAACAGTGAGCGCTGTTACCTTCAGGTAGGTTTCGGTTTTACTAGGGTGTTGTGGACAGGGATAGGAGATGGGTGTAAGAATTTACCTCTGATTCCATAGGTTGCAAATTTGAATCCAATGATAGAAAGTTATTTTTGTTTTAAGCCTATCCCAAACATTAACCCTTACCTTAACCATTCAGAGTTCGTTTTATTTTTAATCCGAGTCCCCGTTCCCGCAGGAGGCATTTTGCCTTTTGGTAGGCCGTCATTGTAAATAAGAATTTGTTCTTAACTGACTTGCCTAGTTAAATAAAGGTTAAATAAAATAAATAAAAAATACTGTAATGCCTAACCTTAAGAATCTGGAGTTAATGCAGACTTGGTTTTCCGGTTTTCCGGTTTTCCGGTCACAACTTGCAGACTTGTTTACGCTGCTGTGCGTTTTGTTGCCGATCTTACTTTGCTACCTGACGGTTTTTATTTTTTCATTACCGTATATTTTTACTTTTTCCCTCACTCAACTTTTTTCATTCAACTTTTTCACCCCGGAGGTTTTATCTGGACATGGTTCGTCAGGACTTCAAACAGCCGAAGCTAAGTAACATTAACATGATGCCTTCTAATTGCAGTCGTTGTACTTATAATATACAGGAGAACGATCGCCTTACGGCAAGGATAGCTGTGCTGCAAGCCCAGCTTCAGACGCAATCGTTAGGCAAGGGTAATTTCAGTGTAGGAAAGGATGAAACGGCGTCTGTGCCACCAGTAAGTACAGATAGTAACGTTAGTATAAACCCCCTCGCACGGTCCCCGCAGCCGGACAACTTTCTCATGGCTTCTGGAGGGAAACGCTGTAGGAATGCTCAACCGGTGTCGCTTATTCAGCCGACAGAAACTTTCCACCGGTTCTCCCCATTAAGCGAGTCGGAGTCGGAGGCCGAGACTTCTCTGGTCTTTGCTTCTCCCGTTGTGGGGTCTGAGACGCCGACGGCTCCCACCATTAGCTCTGACAAATTGAAAACCCTAGTCATTGGCGACTCCATTATCCGCAGTATTAGACTTAAAACTAATCATCCAGCGATCATACACTGTTTACCAGGGGGCAGGGCTACCGACGTTAAGGCTAATCTAAAGACGGTGCTGGCTAAAGCTAAAACTGGCGAGTGTAGAGAGTATAGAGATATTGTTATCCACATCGGCACCAACGATGTTAGGATGAAACAGTCAGAGGTCACCAAGCGCAACATAGCTTCAGCGTGTAAATCAGCTAGAAAGATGTGTCGGCATCGAGTAATTATCTCTGGCCCCCTCCCAGTTAGAGGGAGTGATGAACTCTACAGCAGAGTCTCACAACTCAATCGCTGGTTGAAAACTGTTTTCTGCCCCTCCCAAAAGATAGAATTTGTAGATAATTGGCCCTCTTTCTGGGACTCACCCACAAACAGGACCAAGCCTGGCCTGTTGAGGAGTGACGGACTCCATCCTAGCTGGAGGGGTGCTCTCATCTTATCTACGAACATAGACAGGGCTCTAACTCCTCTAGCTCCACAATGAAATAGGGTGCAGGCCAGGCAGCAGGCTGTTAGCCAGCCTGCCAGCTTAGTGGAGTCTGCCACTAGCACAGTCAGTGTAGTCAGCTCAGCTATCCCCATTGAGACCGTGTCTGTGCCTCGATCTAGGTTGGGCAAAACTAAAAATGGCGGTGTTCGCTTTAGCAATCTCACTAGTATAAAGACCTCCTCCATTCCTGCCATTATTGAAAGAGATTGTGATACCTCACATCTCAAAATTGGGTTACTTAATGTTAGATCCCTCACTTCCAAGGCAGTTATAGTCAATGAACTAATCACTGATCATAATCTTGATGTGATTGGCCTGACTGAAACATGGCTTAAGCCTGATGAATTTACTGTGTTAAATGAGGCCTCACCCCCTGGTTACACTAGTGACCATACCCCCCGTGCATCCGGCAAAGGCGGAGGTGTTGCTAACATTTACGATAGTAAATTTCAATTTACAAAAAAAACCCTGACGTTTTCGTCTTTTGAGCTTCTAGTCATTAAATCTATGCAGCCTACTCACTCACTTTTTATAGCTACTGTTTACAGGCCTCCTGGGCCATATGCAGTGTTCCTCACTGATTTCCCTGAATTCCTATCGGATCTTGTAGTCATAGCAGATAATATTCTAATTTTTGGTGACTTTAACATTCACATGGAAAAGTCCACAGACCCACTCCAAAAGGCTTTCGGAGCCATCATCGGGTTTTGTACAACATGTCTCTGGACCTACTCACTGCCACAGTCATACTCTGGACCTAGTTTTGTCCCATGGAATAAATGTTGTGGATCTTAATGTTTTTCCTCATAATCCTGGATTATCGGACCACCATTTTATTGCGTTTGCAATCGCAACAAATAATCTGCTCAGACCCCAACCAAGGACCATTAAAAGTCGTGCTATAAATTCTCAGACAACCCAAAGATTCCTTGATGCCCTTCCAGACTCCCTCTGCCTACCCAAGGACGTCAGAGGACAAAAATCAGTTAACCACCTAAACGAGGAACTCAATTTAACCTTGCGCAATACCCTAGATGCAGTTGCACCCCTAAAAATTAAAAACATCTGTCATAAGAAACTAGCTCCCTGGTATACAGAAAATACACGAGCTCTGAAGCAAGCTTCCAGAAAATTGGAACGGAAATGGCGCCACACCAAACTGGAAGTCTTCCGACTAGCTTGGAAAGACAGTACCGTGCAGTATCGAAGAGCCCTCACTGCTGCTCGATCAGCCTATTTTTCCAACTTAATTGAGGAAAATAAGAACAATCCGAAATTTCTTTTTGATGCTGTCGCAAAGCTAACTAAAAAGCAGCCTTCGCAAATGGAGGATGGCTTTCACTTCAGCAGAAATAAATTTATGAACTTCTTTGAGGAAAAGATCATGATCATTAGAAAGCAAATTACGGACTTCTCTTTAAATCTGGGTATTCCTCCAAAGCTCCATTGTCCTGAGTCTACACAACTCTGCCAGGACCTAGGATCAAGGGAGATACTAAAGTGTTTTAGTACTATATCTCTTGACACAATGATGAAAATAATCATGGCCTCCAAACCCTCAAGCTGCATACTGGACCCTATTCCGTCTAAACTACTGAAAGAGCTGCTTCCTGTGCTTGGCCCTCCTATGTTGAACATAATAAACAGCTCTCTATCCACCGGATGTGTACCAAGCACACTAAAAGTGGCAGTAATAAAGCCTCTCTTGAAAAAGCCGAATCTTGACCCAGAAATTATAAAAAAACTATCGGCCTATATCGAATCTTCCATTCCTCTCAAAAATTTTAGAAAAAGCTGTTGCACAGCAACTCACTGCCTTCCTGAAGACAAACAATGTATACAAAACGCTTCAGTCTGGTTTTAGACCCCATCATAGCACTGAGACTGCACTTGTGAAGGTGGTAAATGACCTTTTAACCTCTTATGGCTAGGGGGCAGTATTTTCACGGCTGGATAAAAAACGTACCCGATTTAATCTGGTTACTAATCCTACCCAGTAACTAGAATATGCATATACTTATTATATATGGATAGAAAACACCCTAAAGTTTCTAAAACTGTTTGAATGGTGTCTGTGAGTATAACAGAACTCAAATGGCAGGTCAAAACCTGAGAGATTCCTTTACAGGAAGTGGCCTGTCTGACCATTCTGGAACTTCTTTGCCATCTCTATCTTTTACTAAGGATCTCTGCTCTAACGTGACACTTCCTACGTCGTCCATAGGCGCTCAGAGCCCGGGAAAAACCTGAATGTCGTCATCCCAGCCCCAGGCTGAAACACATTATCGCCTTTCTCAAGTGGCCGATCAAGGGACTGTGGGCTTAGGCGCGTGACCTGACCGCCCCCGTCTTTGTGATTTTTTCCTCTGTTTGCCGAAAAGGAGATTCCCGGTCGGAATATTATCGCTTTTCTACGAGAAAAATGGCATAAAAATTTATTTTAAACAGCGGTTGACATGCTTTGAAGTACGGTAATGGAATATTTAGAATTTTTTGGTCACGAATTGCGCCATGCGCACGACCCTACTTTACCATTTCGGATAGTGTCTGGAACGCACGAACAAAACGCCGCTATTCGGATATAACGATGGATTATTTTGGACCAAACCAACATTTGTTATTGAAGTAGCAGTCCTGGGAGTGCATTCTGACGAAGACAACAAAGGTAATGAAACTTTTGTAATAGTAAATCGGAGTTTGATCAGGGCTAAACTTGGTCGGTGTCTAAATGGCTAGCCGTGATGGCTGGGCTATCTACTGAGAATATTGCAAAATGTGCTTTCACCGAAAAGCTATTTTAAAATCGGACATATCGAGTGCGATATGTCCGATATGTCCGCTAGCGGAACGTCTAGATGTAAGAGGTTAATGACGTCAGACCGAGGCTCTGCATCTGTCCTCGTGCTCCTAGATCTTAGTGCCGCTTTTGATACCATCGATCACCACATTCTTTTGGAGAGATTGGAAACCCAAATTGGTCTACATGGACAAGTTCTGGCCTGGTTTAGATCTTATCTGTCGGAAAGATATCAGTTTGTCTCTGTGAATGGTTTGTCCTCTGACAAATCAATTGTAAATTTCGGTGTTCCTCAAGGTTCCGTTTTAGGACCACTTTTGTTTTCACTATATATTTTACCTCTTGGGGATGTCATTCGAAAACATAATGTTAACCTGTTGGGGCTAGGGGGCAGTATTGACACGGCTGGATAAAAAAACATACCCGATTTAATCTGGTTACCACTCCTACCCAGTAACTAGAATATGCATATACGTATTACATATGGATAGAAAACACCCTAAATTTTCTAAAACTGTTTGAATGGTGTCTGTGAGTATAACAGAACTCATTTGGCAGGCACAACCCTGAGACATTTTCTGACAGGAAGTGGATACCTGATGTGTTGTATTACCTTTAAACCTATCCCATTGAAAAACACAGGGGCTGAGGAATATTTTGGCACTTCCTATTGCTTCCACTAGATGTCACCAGCCTTTACAAAGTGTTTTGAGTCTTCTGGAGGGAGATCTGACCGAACAAGAGCCATGGAACGATGATGGCCCATTAGACACCTGGCGCGCGAGTTCATGTTGGGTACCCTCGTTCCAATACGTTATAAAAGAGTATGCATTCGTCCACCTTGAATATTATTCATGTTCTGGTTAAAAAAGGCCCTAATGATTTATGCTATACAACGTTTGACATGTTTGAACGAACGGAAATATATTTTTTCCCCTCGTTCATGACGAGAAGTCCGGCTGGCTTAGATCATGTGCTAACAAGACGGAGATTTTTGGACATAAATGATGAGCTTTTTTGAACAAAACTACATTCGTTATGGACCTGTGATACCTGGAAGTGACATCTGATGAAGAGAATCAAAGGTAATGGATTATTTACATAGTATTTTCGATTTTAGATCTCCCCAACATGACGTCTAGTCTGTATCGCAACGCGTATTTTTCTGGGCGCAGTGCTCAGATTATTGCAAAGTGTGATTTCCCAGTAAGGTTATTTTTAAATCTGGCAAGTTGATTGCGTTCAAGAGATGTAAATCTATAATTCTTTAACCTCTTGGGGCTAGGTGGGACGCTAGCGTGCCACCCGTGGTGCACTCCATCAACAGCAGGTGCATTTCAAGAGCGGCAAATTTGAATCCAAATAAATGTCAAAATTCAAATTTTTCAAAAATACAACTATGTTACACCATTTGAAAGATAAACATCTCCTTAATCTAACCACGTTTTACGATTTCAAAAAGGTTTTACGGCGAAAGCATAAATTTAGAGTATGTTAGGACAGTACATTTACAAGAGTTGTGTGTAATGTTTTGTCAAGTCAAAGACAGGGTCACCAAAACCATAAAACCAGCTAAAATGATACACTAACCTTTTACAATCTCCATCAGATGACACTCCTAGGACATTATGTTAGACAATGCATGCATTTTTAGTTCTATCAAGTTGATATTTATATCCAAAAACAGCGTTTTACTATGGCATTGATGTTGAGGAAATCGTTTCCCTCCAATAACCGGCAGTCAAGTCAGCGTCACAAATTAAATAATTAAAATTAGAAAACATTGGTAAAATATTATATTGTCATTTAAAGAATTATAGATTTACATCTTTTGAACGCAATCAACTTGCCAGATTTAAAAATAACCTTACTGGGAAATCACACTTTGCAATAATCTGAGCACTGTGCCCAGAAAAATACGCGTTGCGATACAGACTAGACGTCATGTTGGGGAGATCTAAAATCGAAAATACTATGTAAATAATCCATTACCTTTGATTCTCTTCATCAGATGTCACTTCCAGGTATCACAGGTCCATAACGAATGTAGTTTTGTTCAAAAAAGCTCATCATTTATGTCCAAAAATCTCCGTCTCGTTAGCACATGATGTAAGCCAGCCGGACTTCTCGTCATGAACGAGGGGAAAAAATATATTTCCGTTCGTTCAAACATGTCAAACGTTGTATAGCATAAATCATTAGGGCCTTTTTTAACCAGAACATGAATAATATTCAAGGTGGACGAATGCATAGTCTTTTATAACGTATTGGAACGAGGGTACCCAACATGAAGTAGCGCGCCAGGTGTCTAATGGGACATCACCGTTCCATGGCTCTTGTTCGGTCAGATCTCCCTCCAGAAGACTCAAAACACTTTGTAAAGGCTGGTGACATCTAGTGGAAGCAATAGGAAGTGCCAAAATATTCCTAAACCCCTGTGTTTTTCAATGGGATAGGTTTAAAGTCAATACAACACATCAGGTATCCACTTCCTGTCAGAAAATGTCTCAGGGTTTTGCCTGCCAAATGAGTTCTGTTATACTCACAGACACCATTCAAACAGTTTTGGAAACTTTAGAGTGTTTTCTATCCATATATAATAAGTATATGCATATTCTAGTTACTGGGTAGGATTAGTAACCAGATTAAATCGGGTACATTTTTTTTATCCAGACATGCAAATGCTGCCCCCTAGACCCAACAGGTTAAATGACAATATAATATTTTACCAATGTTTTCTAATTTTAATTATTTAATTTGTGACGCTGACTTGACTGCCGGTTATTGGAGGGAAACGATTTCCTCAACATCAATGCCATAGTAAAACGCTGTTTTTGGATATAAATATGAACTTGATAGAGCTAAAAATGCATGCATTGTCTAACATAATGTCCTAGGAGTGTCATCTGATGGAGATTGTAAAAGGTTAGTGCATCATTTTAGCTGGTTTTATGGTTTTGGTGACCCTGTCTTTGAATTGACAAAACATTACACACAACTCTTGTAAATGTACTGTCCTAACATACTCTAAATTTATGCTTTCGCCGTAAAACCTTTTTGAAATCGTAAAACGTGGTTAGATTAAGGAGATGTTTATCTTTCAAAGGGTGTAAAATAGTTGTATGTTTGAAAAATTTGAATTTTGACATTTATTTGGATTCAAATTTGCCGCTCTTGAAATGCACCTGCTGTTGATGGAGTGCACCACGGGTGGCACGCTAGCGTCCCACCTAGCCCATAGAGGTTAAATTTCACTGCTATGCGGACGACACACAGCTGTACATTTCATTGAAACATGGTGAAGCCCCAAAATTGCCCTCGCTAGAAGCCTGTGTTTCAGACATAAAGAAGTGGATGGCTGCAAACTTTCTACTTTTAAACTCGGACAAAACAGAGATGCTTGTTCTAGGTCCCAAGGAACAAAGAGATCTTCTGTTGAATCTGACAATTAATCTGGATGGTTGTACAGTCGTCTCAAATAAAACTGTGAAGGACCTCGGCGTTACTCTGGACCCTGATCTCTCTTTTGAAGAACATATCAAGACTGTTTCAAGGACAGCTTTTTTCCATCTACGTAACATTGCAAAAATCAGAAACTTTCTGTCCAAAAATGACGCAGAAAAATTAATCCATGCTTTTGTTACTTCTAGGCTGGACTACTGCAATGCTCTACTTTCCGGCTACCCGGATAAAGCACTAAACAAACTGCTAAATACGGCTGCTAGAATCCTGACTAGAACCAAAAAATTTGATCATATTACTCCAGTGCTAGCCTCCCTACACTGGCTTCCTGTTAAGGCAAGGGCTGATTTCATGGTTTTACTGCTAACCTACAAAGCATTACATGGGCTTGCTCCTACCTATCTTTCCGATTTGGTCCTGCCGTACATACCTACACGTACGCTACGGTCACAAGACGCAGGCCTCCTAATTGTCCCTAGAATTTCTAAGCAAACGGCTGGAGGTAGGGCTTTCTCCTATAGAGCTCCATTTTTATGGAATGGTCTGCCTACCAATGTGAGAGACGCAGACTCAGTCTCAACCTTTAAGTCTTTACTGAAGACTTATCTCTTCAGTAGGTCCTATGATTAAGTATAGTCTGGCCCAGGAGTGTGAAGGTGAACGGAAAGGCTGGAGCAATGAACCGCCCTTGCTGTCTCTGCCTTGCCGGATCCCCTCTTTCCACTGGGATTCTCTGCCTCTAACCCTATTACAGGGGCTGAGTCACTGGCTTAGTGGTGTTCTTCCATGCCGTCCATGGGAGGGGTGCGTCACTTGAGTGGGTTGAGTCACTGACGTGGTCTTCCTGTCTGGGTTGGCGCCCCCCCTTGGGTTGTGCCATGGCGGAGATCGTTGTGGGCTATACTCGGCCTTGTCTTAGGACGGTAAGTTGGTGGTTGGAGACATCCCTCTAGTGGTGTGGGGGCTGTGCTTTGGCAAAGTGGGTGGGGTTATATCCTGCCTGTTTGGCCCTGTCCGGGGGTATCAGCGGATGGGGCCACAGTGTCTTCTGATCCCTCCTGTCTCAGCCTCCAGTATTTATGCTGCAGTAGTTTATGTGTCGGGGGGCTAGGGTCAGTCTGTTACATCTGGACTATTTCTCTTGTCTTATCCGGTGTCCTGTGTGAATTTAAATATGCTCTCTCTAATTCTCTCTTTCTCTCTTTCTGTCTTTCTCTCGGAGGACCTGAGCCCTAGGACCATGCCTCAAGACTACCTGGTATGATGACTCCTTGCTGTCCCCAGTCCACCTGGCCGTGCTGCTGCTCCAGTTTCAACTGTTCTGCCTGCGGCTATGGAACCCTGACCTGTTCACCGGACGTGCTTGTTGCACCCTCGACAACTACTATGATTATTATTATTTGACCATGCTGGTCATTTATGAACATTTTAACATCTTGACCATGTTCTGTTATAATATCCACCCTGCACAGCCAGAAGAGGACTGGCCACCCCTCATAGCCTGGTTCCTCTCTAGGTTTCTTCCTAGGTTTTTGGCCTTTCTAGGGAGTTTTTCCTAGGGAGTTTTTCCTAGCCACCGTGCTTCTTTCACATGCATTGCTTGCTGTTTGGGGTTTTAGGCTGGGTTTCTGTACAGCACTTTGAGATATCAGCTGATGTACGAAGGGCTATATAAATACATTTGATTTGATTTGAATGCCTGAACTTAATCCTAACCTTAAAAATTCATAGTTATGATAGGATGTTACCATCATCAGCTTCCTCTTTAGGAGCTCCTGTCCTAGCTTGTGCGAAGTAAAACATGTATCGCATGTGATGTTGTGGCCACAGTCCCTGTGTCACGTCCAGGACAACTCGGATCCATTGGTTCTTCTCAGGGGCTCCTCCATCTGGCTTCCCTGTATACACTTTCAAGTTCTACGTATATGATGAAAAAGCATCACAGGCAGCCCAGATCTTGATTCCGTATTTTGTGGGCCCCTAAATTTCACAAGCTGCTCATCAACATTAACATTGGGCCCAGGATTGGTAAACGAGGGAAGGCGGTCCACCCACTTGTCCCACACTGACCTGATTGCAGCTAGCTGGTCTCTCTGCCAATGAGCTGGTCTGGTGTCTCAGTTATCGAAGGAGATAATCCTGGAAATAATGTGGACATTTTTCAGAGACATTGTGGCACGGAAAAGTTATCTGCCAGCTTCTGTATCCCACATGGATTCTGTCGATTCCCCATTGGATCTGAAAACACCAGCGAGGATAGGAACCCCAAAGTATGCATGTAAATGAGTTTGGTCCATCTCCTTCCATCTCTCTCCAAAAACACACCTTCCCTCAAATGAGTGCATTCAGAATGATTTGGATGGTGTCTGGGATGTACATTTCAAAAGAAGACTTTATGTCCTGCACATGAGTAAACGCCATCCATGTCAGCCCTGGTTGCATCCTTATCACATTGGCAGCCATGCAGGATGGTTCATTCCTTGGGCAAGAAGACCATTCAATTTCACAATTTTTTTGACATCCATATTTCTCCTCCTGCAGGCTGCTGATAAGCTGGTTGCTGACGGGCTGGTCCTGGGGCTAGTTGCTGACGGGCTGGTCCTGGGGCTGGCTGAGGGTCAATCTCATATTCTTCTTCCAACTCACTGTCAGACTCCTAATCTTCCAAAGTGAAGGACGCTCCTTCCACACTAGCTTCTCTCTTTGCAAAAATTATTTTTAAGGCACTGAGCAGAGATTTTTTTTGCCATACTGATTGATTGTGGTTAAGAGTCACACATGCAAAGCTATGTATTTGTTGTGTCCCTCCCCTAATTTGCACCTGGCTAGGGTAGAGTGTGGGAAAATACTGAATTTTTTACAATGTATCGAAGTGGACCCGAACACCACATATGTAATATAAATGTGTAGGGGGCTGCACAGTGTGCACGCAATGAAAATGTGTTATTTTACATGTTCTTCAAAGAAAATGAGCCAAGGACAATGAGTCTCAGGCGGAAATGAGTCTCTGGTTTCCATAAAAAGCGGGAAAAAACACTTCTCATCTCTGTGGTAGGCTGTGGTACGTGGTACGTCTCTGCCTGTAATAATGTATTTTTATTTTAAAGGGTGGGGTCAAGTATACTCTCAGCTATAGCTGCAAAAAGCGTTAGTGTTATTAGCTTTAGCCTATTTAGCTAGCTCGAACCAGCTAATCTGCCACGATGGATATCAGAAATTGGCTTCGTCAAAGTACCCAAACAAAGGAGAAGGAGAGCAATGTTCCTGATGATCTTGGAACTAAGGAGCCGGCACAGGTTTTCTGTACAAAAATGTTCATTAAATAGCAACTCTTTCATAGGAAGAGAGTGGCTGGAGTAATCGGTTACTGCAGATTGCTACTGCATTTTGTTTTCCATGTCAAAAGTTCTGTGTTGGGTCCAGTGCTAACGCAGACAAGGCCTTCACCCAAGCTAGGTATTCTAATTGGAAGAATGCTACTGATGGTACCAAAGGATTTGCAAGACACGCATCAAGTAAAGAACATTTGAAATGTACTGCACTGTGGAAAGTGCTATTAGGATCATCGGTGTCACTGTCAACACTTCTTAATGATGGGCAGCTGGCAAGAAATGTATTTGTCTGCAATTATAGTGAGGGGAAAAAAACGTATTTGATCCCCCCGCTGATTTTGTACGTTTGCCCACTGACAAAGAAAAGATCAGCCTATAATTTTAACCCCTTATAGTGGTAGGTTTATTTGAACAGTGAGAGACAGAATAGCAACAAAACAATCCAGAAAAACGCATGTCAAAAATGTTATAAAATGATTTGCATTTTAATGAGGGAAATAAGTATTTGACCCCTCTGCAAAACATGACTTAGTACTTGGTGGCAAATCCCTTGTTGGCAATCACAGAGGTCAGACGTTTCTTGTAGTTGGCCACCAGGTTTGCACACATCTCAGGAGGGATTTTGTCCCACTCCTCTTTGCAGATCTTCTCCAAGTCATTAAGGTTTCGAGGCTGACGTTTGGCAACTCGAACGTTCAGCTCCCTCAACAGATTTTCTATGGGATTAAGGTCTGGAGACTGGCTAGGCCACTCCAGGACCTTAATGTGCTTCTTCTTGAGCCACTTCTTTTTTTGCCTTGGCCGTGTGTTTTGGGTCATTGTCATGCTGGAATACCCATCCACGACCCATTTTCAATGCCCTGGCTGAGGGAAGGAGGTTCTCACCCAAGATTTGACGGTACATGGACCCGTCAATTGTCCCTTTGATGCGGTGAAGTTGTCCTGTCCCCTTAGCAGAAAAACACCCCCAAAGCATAATGTTTCCACCTCCATGTTTGACGGTGGGGATGGTGTTCTTGGGGTCATATGCAGCATTCCTCCTCCTCCAAACACGGCTAGTTGAGTTGATGCCAAAGAGCTCCATTTTGGTCTCATCTGACCACAACACTTTCACCCAGTTGTCCTCCGAATCAATCAGATGTTCATTGGCAAACTTCAGATGGGCATTTATATGCGCTTTCTTGAGCAGGGGGACCTTGCGGGCGCTGCAGGATTTCAGTCCTTCACGGCGTAGTGTGTTACCAATTGTTTTCTTGGTGACTATGGTCCCAGCTGCCTTGAGATCATTGACAAGATCCTCCCATGTAGTTCTGGGCTGATTCCTCACCGTTCTCATGATCATTGTCACGGTTGTCGTCGGTGAAGGAGGACAAAAACGCAGCAGGTACGTGAATGCTCATCTTGATTTTTAATTACTCTCAAAAATGAACATACAAAATAACAAACACGAAAAAAACGAACGAACAACAATAACAGTCTGACTAGGCACACGGCTAAGCACAGAACAATCACCCACAAATAACACATACAAACACACCCTAATATATGGGACTCTCAATCAAAGGCAGATAGACAACACCTGCCTTCAACTGAGAGTCCCAACCCCAATCAACCAAACATAGAAACACACACACTAGACTAACCATAGAATTAACTAAACATAAACCAAAACCCGGAAATACTAAATCAAACACCCTTTACACAAACACACCACCCCGAACCACATAAAACAAATACCCCCTGCCACGCCCTGACCAACTACAAAACAATTAACCTTATATACTGGCCAGGACGTGACAGTACCCCCCCCTTAAAGGTGCTACCCCAGAAGCACCTTAACAAAAAATAACCCCAAGCAACACCAACAAAAAGTCCCCTTTTCTAAAGGGAGGGAAGGGAGTGGGGCTGCCGTCAACGACGGCACTGTGCTACACCCCCCCTCCCCAACCCACCTATTTCTGGAGGTGGCTCTGGTTCCGGCCGTTCCAGGCTGTCGGGCCACTCTGGCATCGCCGAGGGGCAGTCGGGCCAGTCTGGCCTCGCCGGGGGGCAGTCGGGCCAGTCTGGCAGTTCGGGACAGTCTGGGCAGTCTGGCAACTCGGGACAGTCTGGGCAGTCTGGCAACTCGGGACAGTCTGGGCAGTCTGGCAACTCGGGACAGTCTGGGCAGTCTGGCAACTCGGGACAGTCTGGGCAGTCTGGCCACTCCGGCAGTTCAGGGCAGTCTGGGCACTCCGGCAGTTCAGGGCAGTCTGGCCACTCCGGCAGTTCAGGGCAGTCTGGCCACTCCGGCAGTTCAGGGCAGTCTGGCCACTCCGGCAGTTCAGGGCAGTCTGGCCACTCCG
This sequence comes from Salmo salar, assembly GCF_965601325.2. Lineage (NCBI taxonomy): Eukaryota > Metazoa > Chordata > Actinopteri > Salmoniformes > Salmonidae > Salmo > Salmo salar. Next base: position 11,767,962 of record NC_138318.1, on the reverse strand, counting down.
GCAGTTCAGGGCAGTCTGGCCACTCCGGCAGTTCAGCGCAGTCTGGCCACTCCGGCAGTTCAGCGCAGTCTGGCCACTCCGGCAGTTCAGCGCAGTCTGGCCACTCCGGCAGTTCAGCGCAGTCTGGCCACTCCGGCAGTTCAGCGCAGTCTGGCCACTCCGGCAGTTCAGCGCAGTCTGACCACTCCGGCAGTTCAGCGCAGTCTGACCTCTCTGGCGACTGTTGACTGGCGGGCAGCTCTGGCGACTGTTGACTGGCGGGCAGCTCTGACGACTGTTGACTGGCGGGCAGCTCTGACGACTGTTGACTGGCGGGCAGCTCTGACGACGACTGTTGACTGGCGGGCAGCTCTGACGACGACTGTTGACTGGCGGGCAGCTCTGACGACGACTGTTGACTGGCGGGCAGCTCTGACGACGACTGTTGACTGGCGGGCAGCTCTGACGACGACTGTTGACTGGCGGGCAGCTCTGACGACGACTGTTGACTGGCGGGCAGCTCTGACGACGACTGTTGACTGGCGGGCAGCTCTGACGACGACTGTTGACTGGCGGGCAGCTCTGATGACGACTGTTGACTGGCGGGCAGCTCTGATGACGACTGTTGACTGGCGGGCAGCTCTGATGACGACTGTTGACTGGCGGGCAGCTCTGATGATGACTGTTGACTGGCGGGCAGCTCTGATGATGACTGTTGACTGGCGGGCTGACGCACTATAATCCTGGTGCGTGGTGCTGGTACCGGATATACCAGCTTATGAACACGCACCTCCAGGCTAGTGCGGGGAGCGGGAACAGGACGAGTCGGACTGGGTTGACGCACTTCCGGGTCCGCACGAGAGACAGGAGCTGGAAACCCAGGGCTATGGAGGCGCACAGTCGGTCTAGATCTTACCTCCTGCACAACCCGCTTTGGCTGGATGGAACTAGTAGCCCTGTACGAGCGGGGTGCTCGTACAGGGCAGACTGGGCTGTGCAGGGGCCTGATGGTAGCCGTGCGTAGAGCGGGAGTTGGGTAGCCTTGTCCTCGGAGGTGTACCGGCGACCAGATGCGCTGCGCAGGCATCCTCCTACCAGGCTGGATGCCCGCTCTAGCACGGCACCTGCGAGGGGCTGGAATAACGCGCACCGGACTGTGCGTGCGTATGGGTGAGATAGTGCGCTCCTCAGCGAAACATAGCGCTCTCCACCCCATACGCTCCTCCATATAACCACGGGTAGCTGGCTTCCGGCTCTTCTTACGCCTAGCCAAACTACCCGTGTGCCCCCCCCCCAACATTTTCTTGGGGGTGCCTCTCGTGCATCTCCTTCAGCGCGTCCACTCTGGCCTCGTACCACCGCCTCTCTGCCTTGGCTGCCTCAATTTCCCACTGCGGGCGGCGATAATCCCCAGCCTGATGCCAGGGTCCGGCCCCGTCCAGAACTTCCTCCCAAGTCCACTTCTCCCGCCAGTCCAACTCGAACTCCGTCTGCTCCTTCCTCTGCTGCTTGGTCCTTTGGTGGTGGGTGATTCTGTCACGGTTGTCGTCGGTGAAGGAGGACAAAAACGCAGCAGGTACGTGAATGCTCATGTTGATTTTTAATTACTCTCAAAAATGAACATACAAAATAACAAACACGAAAAAAACGAACGAACGACAATAACAGTCTGACTAGGCACACGGCTAAGCACAGAACAATCACCCACAAATAACACATACAAACACACCCTAATATATGGGACTCTCAATCAAAGGCAGATAGACAACACCTGCCTTCAACTGAGAGTCCCAACCCCAATCAACCAAACATAGAAACACACACACTAGACTAACCATAGAATTAACTAAACATAAACCAAAACCCGGAAATACTAAATCAAACACCCTTTACACAAACACACCACCCCGAACCACATAAAACAAATACCCCCTGCCACGCCCTGACCAACTACAAAACAATTAACCTTATATACTGGCCAGGACGTGACAATCATTACAACTCCACGAGGTGAGAGCTTGCATGGAGCCCCAGGCCAAGGGAGATTGACAGTTCTTTGTGTTTCTTCCATTTGCGAATAATCGCACCAACTGTTGTCACCTTCTAACCAAGCTGCTTGACGATGGTCTTGTAGCCCATTCCAGCCTTGTGTAGGTCTACAATATTGTCCCTGACATCCTTGGAGAGCTCTTTGGTCTTGGCAATGGTGGAGAGTTTGGAATCTGATTGATTGATTGCTTCTGTGGACAGGTGTCTTTTTTACAGGTAACAAACTGAGATTAGGAGCACTCCCTTTAAGAGTGTGCTCCTAGTCTCAGCTCGTTACCTGTATAAAAGACACCTGGGAGCCAGAAATCTTTCTGATTGAGAGGGGGTCAAATACTTATTTCCCTCATTAAAATGCTAATCAATTTAGAACATTTTTGACATGCGTTTGTCTGGATTTTTTTGTTGTTATTCTGTCTCTCACTGTTCAAATAAACCTACCATTAAAATTATAGACTGATCATTTCTTTGTCAGTGGACAAACATACAAAATCAGCAGGGGATCAAATACTTTATTCCCTCACTGTATGGACATTATCGAGTTTATTGTGTGGCAGAATCTAGGGATATGGTTTTTGCTGTGCTGTTCAGGGACTTTCCAAGACTACTAGGAGCCAGGTGACGTCACGGCCGGCTCTAAAAGGTCTTGGGGAGAGGTGGCGCGAGTGATTGTACGGGCAGGTGTGATGCCAAAGGAGGAGAGAGTTGATAACGAGTAGAGAGGAGCCGAATTCAGAAAGTAACTTACGTTGGAGTATCATTGGAGAAAGAGGGCATACTAGTTCTGGAAGAGGATTGTTCCGTACCAACGACTGAGTTCGTGAGTTCAATCACATCAAAGACTTGCCAGGGAAGTAATTGGACTTTATGTTTATGTCCTGAATGAGAGGACATCTAAAGATGTGGTCTTTTAAGTTGTTTGACATTACATAGTAGGGCAAGGATAAGAACGGACACTGTTAATAATGAACATTAGCCTTTAAATGGAGAAGAATATTACCATGACAACTTTGCAGACTTCTATTATTTTAGTCCGTGCCATCCCTCATACAGACTCCTTCTATGAACACAGCAATGGGTGTCATTCTCTATTTTTGTTTGTTTGTTTGTTTGTTATTGTGATATCTTAGATACACTACATGACCATAAGTATGTGGACACCTGCTCATCAAACATCTCATTACGAAATCATGGGCATTAATATGGTGTTGGTCCCCCCCTCTGCTGCTATAACAGCCTCCGCTCTTCTGGGAAGGCTTTCAACGAGATGTTGGATCATTGCTGCGGGGACTTGCTTCCATTCAGCCACAAGAGCATTAGTGACGTCGGGCACTGATGTTGGCTGATTAGGCCTGGCTTGCAGTCGGCGTTCCAATTCATCCCAAAGGTGTTTGATGGGGTTGAGGTCAGGGCTCTGTGCAGGCCAGTCAAGTTCTTCCACACCGATCTTGACAAACCATTTCTGTATGGACCTCGCTTTGTGCACGGGGGCATTGTCATGCCCAAACTTTTGCGATAAAGTTGGAAGCACAGAATCGTTTAGAATGTCATTGTATGCTGTAGCGTTAAGATTTCCCTTCACTGGAACTAAGGAACCTGAACCATGAAAAACAGCCACAGACCATTATTGCTCATCCACCAAACTTTACTGTCAGCACTATGCATCTGGGCAGGTAGCATTCTCCTGGCATCTGCCAAACCCAGATGCGTCTGTCGGACTGCCAGATAGTGAAGCATTATTCATCACCCCAGAGAACGCGTACCCAGTGCTCCAGAGTCCAATGGCGGCAAGCTTTTACACCACTCCAGCCGACGCTTGGCATTGCACATGGTGATCTTAGGCTTGCGTGCTGCTGCTCCGCCATGGAAACCAACTTCATTATGCTCCCAGCAAACAGTTCTTGTTCTTACGTTGCTTCTAGAGGCAGTTTGGAACTCGGTAGTGAGTGTTGCAACCGGGGACAGACAACTTTTACGCGCTACCAGCTTCAGCACTCTGCAGTCCCATTCTGTGAGCTTGTGTGGCCTACCACTTTGCGACTGATCCGTTGCTGCTCCTAGACATTTCCACTTCACAATAACAGCACTTACAGTTGACCGGGGCAGCAGGGCAGAAATTTGACTAACTGACTTGTTGGAAAGGTGGCATCCTATGACGGTGCCATGTTGAAAATCTCTGAGCTCTCAGTAAGGCCATTCTACTGCCAATGTTTGTCTATGGAGGTTTCATGGCTGTGTGCTCAATTTTATACACCTGTCAGAAATGGGTGTGACTGAAAAAGCCGAATCCAGTAATTTGAAGGGGTGTCTACATACTTTGTATAAACCATATAGTGTAAATGCTGTACGAATGCTAGGTTCTATTGTTATGTTTTCATTGGTTGTCTTCAAGCTAGACTACACTTGCATGTGAGGTAAGACAAAGTACACTATTCTGTGAACTGTGAAATTGTGCCTGTTGTGTTGTTGCCTAAAACTGACAATATAATTGAATTATTTTAAAGCAGAAATGTCTTTTTTTTTACTATCGCCTTGGGGTAGGGGGCCTAACCTGTCTAAGTTACTGGGATATATTGCAGGTGGATGCTTTATGCTATTAACCACATAATCTGAGGGGCTGTAAATAATGACTTATTCTTAACTTTCCACTTCATACTATTAGGAAAGGTGCCATAACTACTTCGTACTGTGGTGAGGTTAAATGTGTTGCGCAACAGGGAAACAGCTCTGTTTGTTGCTCAACCTCCCAAGGCTGATCTGAGAAAAACCCTACAAAACCAGTTATTTCCTACCAGTTACACTTGTTTCAAACCAGCAACTACTGAGGGGGACATTGGATGCGACAGAGTCAAGAGGGGAGGGGGCCAGTGTACTTTTCTGTCTATGATGGAATATAGTCTCTGAAAAGACAAGGAACTCGTCAAAGTGTTTAGCACCATATGCCACATCCACTTCACACGATATTCATAGCGCTCATGAGTGAGATTGTCACAAAAAATAGTTAATGAAATCAGAGAATCTTGGTACACACTGAAGGTAGATGGAACCAAGGATCCTACTTGATGTGAAACTATATCCACTGGACAGTACAGGAGGCTATCAGGACAAAGGAGATGACACTGAGTGTAAAATACTGTTCTTCAGCACATTGGATGCAGAACGACAGTTCAACATCCAATGTTTAGCGAACACAACAGCCAACTGGTGGATGCCCTGTGTGCACTTGACCCAGAGAGCCATTACTTTCTAGATGTGAAAAAGATGAAGACACTGCTGGATCTATGCAAAACAGATTTGGTGGAAGCTGAGTTTAAAGGGGACCCCCTTCCCGTTCTCATCCCGGTAACGGGATAGCTTGACAAGATAGCAAAAATTTTATAATTTCAATTTCTCAAACAATCAACTATTTTACACCATTTGAAAGACAAACATCTCCTTAATCCAACCACGTTTCAAAAAGGCTTTACGGCGAAAGCATAAAGTTAGATTATGTTAGGACAGTACATAGACAAACAATTACACACAGCCATTTTCAATGCAAGGACAGGCGTCACCAAAAGCAGAAAACCAGCTAAAATGATGCACTAACCTTTGACAATCTTCATTAGATGACACTCCTAGGACATTATGTTAGACAATACATGCATTTTTTGTTCTATCAAGTTCATATTTATATCCAAAAACAGCATTTTACATCGGCATGTGACGTTCAGAAAATGTATTTCCCCCAAAACTGCCGGTGAATCATCACTACAATTTACAAAAATACTCGTCATAAACGTTGATAAAATATTAAACTGTTATTCAAAGAATTATAGATTAACACCTCCTGAATGCAACCGCATTGACAGATTTCAAAATAACTTTACTGGGAAAGCACACTTTGCAATAATCTGAGTACTGTGCTCAGAAGAATACACTACGCAATACAGATAGCCGCCATTTTGGAATCATCTAAATGCATAAATAGCATTAGAAATATTTACTTACCTTTAATAATCTTCATCAGAAGGCACTTCCAGGAATCCCAGGTCCACAACAAATGTTGTTTTGTTCGATAAAGTTAATAATTTATGTCCAAATAACTCCTTGTTGTTCGCGCGTTCAGTTCAGCTACTCCGAATGTAGGAAGCGCGCAGAAAATGTGACAACGAAAAGTAAAAAAATATATTTAAGTTCGTTCAAACATGTCAAACGTTGTATAGCATCAATCTTTAGGGCCTTTAGAACGTGAAGATTCAGTAATATTTCAACCGGACGGTTCCTGTGTCTTGAAAAACGTTTTGGAACAGAGGTTCCTCCCTCGTGAATGCGCACCAATGAAGTGATGTCCTTCCCTGGGTGACCAACTTCCCAGCCTTTTCATTCAGTCTCTGTTCATCGTAGACGCCTCAAACAACTTTCTAAAGACTGTTAACATCTAGTGGAAGCCTTAGGAAGTGCAAAATTAATCCTTAGTCGCTTTGTGTTCCATTGGCAATGACTTGAAAAAAGTACAGGCACAAGATTTTCATTTCCTGCTTGTATTTTTTCTCAGGTTTTGGCCTGCCATATGAGTTCTGTTATACTTACAGACACCATTCAAACAGTTTTAGAAACTTCAGAGTGTTTTCTATCCAAATCTACTAATAATATGCATATTCTAGTTTCTGGGCCAGAGTAGTAACCTGTTCAAATTGGGTGCGTTTTTCATCCGGCCGTGAAAATACTGCCCCCTAGCCCAGACAGGTTAATGTTGCTCGCCAGTTTTTGCAGACTGAAATCACCTGCTCTGGCTCCAATGAGGACAAATGGTCCCTACTTGATATCCTGCAACGATCCTCTGGGCCTCTCTCCACTATGCCCACCGTGCTTACTACACTGAAACATGGACTGACTTTTTTGGGGCGTCCACAGCTACATGAGAGAACTCATGAATGGAATGATGGATTACTTAGGAAGTTCCACAGAGCATCAAGGAAGCTGCAACTCTTTTGAAAAGGTACGTTTGAAACAATTGTGTAGGGCGCTGTCCACGGTGCTGATAGAGCGCAGATTTTGTGTCATTGAACCTGTCACTTCTTGGTCAAAAGCATTTTTTGAACTTGTATGTTTATTGTGGTATAGCATGATATAACCATAATTCAATATAATTACAATGCAAGAACACAAATGACGTCCCTCTGTATAGATTAGGTAAAGGAGTTGGCACACATTAAACAAATCTGACATAACAAAGTGGATATTGGTCAAATCCGTGATAATTTATGTAATCTAACATCCCCCTAGTGTGATTACTTATGGCTGTTTTCACTGCTTAACATTTACAAGTTGTCCCTTTTCAGGTTTAGAAGAAGTGACTGCTAAACGCTAACTCCAGTTTGTATAAACTGGTTAGCATAGCTAGCATACAGAAATCAGTGGTGGTAGTCAAAGTTGTTTTTAACTGTAATGCAGTTGATTGGTGAAGATACTCTGATTTTTACCTCAACATAGATTGAAATGCACATATAAATGTAAGCACATTTTGCTGGCGGGCAATGAGGAGATTCAGGATGGTTCACCCTTGACCCTTTCCCCAACGCAATTCAGTGGCAATTCCATTGTTTTGGTCGAGTTCGATTGACCTCTTTAGCGCATCTATAGCTACATATCGATATGTTTCATCATAGAAATACATAGGCTACATTCTATTTTGGTTTTCTTGGTAGCCTATTGGTTTTCATTGCTGTAAATGTAACTGTACGTACTGGAAACGTGTTTATGGTAGACTGGCATTGCTTAATTGATTACATGTGTTGAATTTGATTCACCTAGTGTATTGTGCTATATCACAACGTGTTGCTGAACTCATGAGCGAATGGCATGATTTTTTGTGTTTGAAGCAGGCCTGTATAGGCCTATTTTGTTATTGGCGAGACAGCTGTGCATGGCTGAATCTCACTGTAGTAGGCTATGTTTTGGTTATTCGGATCTCCATTCGCCTTTTGTTTACTGCGTTTGTTTACTATTAAAATGTAACTAGCCTAAATATAGATTGTCATGTCTCTATTGACCTTATATTTTGTTGAGTAGGCCTACTATTTTGGTACGACTGTTTTGTTCTGTTAACCTGTTAGGGCTAGGGGGCAGCATTTGCACGTCTGGATAAAAAAAATGTACCCGATTTAATCTGGTTACTAATCCTACCCAGTAACTAGAATATGCATATACTTATTATATATGGATAGAAAACACTCTAAAGTTTCTAAAACTGTTTGAATGGTGTCTGTGAGTATAACAGAACTCATTTGGCAGGCAAAACCCTGAGACATTTTCTGACAGGAAGTGGATACCTGATGTGTTGTATTGACTTTAAACCTATCCCATTGAAAAAAACAGGGGCTGAGGAATATTTTGGCACTTCCTATTGCTTCCACTAGATGTCACCAGCCTTTACAAAGTGTTTTGAGTCTTCTGGAGGGAGATCTGACCGAACAAGAGCCATGGACCGATGATGTCCCATTAGACACCTGGCGCGCGAGTTCATGTTGGGTACCCTCGTTCCAATACGTTATAAAAGAGTATGCATTCGTCCACCTTGAATATTATTCATGTTCTGGTTAAAAAAGGCCCTAATGATTTATGCTATACAACGTTTGACATGTTTGAACGAACGGAAATATATTTTTTCCCCTCGTTCATGACGAGAAGTCCGGCTGGCTTAGATCATGTGCTAACAAGACGGAGATTTTTGGACATAAATTATGAGCTTTTTTGAACAAAACTACATTCGTTATGGACCTGTGATACCTGGAAGTGACATCTGATGAAGAGAATCAAAGGTAATGGATTATTTACATAGTATTTTCGATTTTAGATCTCCCCAACATGACGTCTAGTCTGTATCGCAACGCGTATTTTTCTGGGCGCAGTGCTCAGATTATTGCAAAGTGTGATTTCCCAGTAAGGTTATTTTTAAATCTGGCAAGTTGATTGCGTTCAAGAGATGTAAATCTATAATTCTTTAAATGACAATATAATATTTTACCAATGTTTTCTAATTTTAATTATTTAATTTGTGACGCTGACTTGACTGCCGGTTATTGGAGGGAAACGATTTCCTCAACATCAATGCCATAGTAAAACGCTGTTTTTGGATATAAATATGAACTTGATAGAACTAAAAATGCATGCATTGTCTAACATAATGTCCTAGGAGTGTCATCTGATGGAGATTGTAAAAGGTTAGTGCATCATTTTAGCTGGTTTTATGGTTTTGGTGACCCTGTCTTTGACTTGACAAAACATTACACACAACTCTTGTAAATGTACTGTCCTAACATACTCTAAATTTATGCTTTCGCCGTAAAACCTTTTTGAAATCGTAAAACGTGGTTAGATTAAGGAGATGTTTATCTTTCAAAGGGTGTAAAATAGTTGTATGTTTGAAAAATTTGAATTTTGACATTTATTTGGATTCAAATTTGCCGCTCTTGAAATGCACCTGCTGTTGATGGAGTGCACCACGGGTGGCACGCTAGCGTCCCACCTAGCCCATAGAGGTTAACATTCATTCACATTTGCAGTTGTGTCTTTAATCTAAGCCAAAATGCTATTCAATATTTTTGTTTGCATGCCTGAATAACTAGGCTACTACTTTCAGCACTTAGTTTGCGTTATTTTGGTAAAGACAGCTGTGTGTACCGCTGCATTCACATAGTTTCACGCCTGCTCCCTCTCTCCCTCTCTGGCGCTCGAGGGCGCCAGGCGGCTTTTCATTACGCACACCTGTCACCATCATTACGCGCATCAGTGCTCATTGGACTCACCTGGACTCCTTCACATTTTGATTGCCTTCCCTTTATCAGCATTATTGTTGTTCCCGTTTCCCCTGTCCAGACGCTGTCCGTATTCTGTTCCTGTCCATAGTTATTAAATGTTCACTCCCTATACCTGCTTCTCGTCTCCAGCATCGTTCCTTACACATAGGCTGTTTGTAATAGGGTAATTGCCCATCTAAATGGCATTGCTGTAGGGGGCTGTCCATTGTGCTGATGCAGTGCAGCAGAGATACTAGGCTACAGATTTAAAAAGCACTCAATGATCTCTGAGTCTCGGCATTTGAACTTTATGTTTATAGCGTGATTATATAAGCAGAATTCAATATAATTCCAATGCAAGAACCCCACAAAATGTTGTTGCCCCCTTGGCGATTTCAACTGCCGCCTTAGTCACTTTATCCTGGCGCCGGGTCTGCCCCGGGGGAAGAACAGCTCCGTTCTGTCGAGGTTGAGATTGAGGTGGTGGGCAAACACCTGGTGTAAAGAGAAAAGAGGAGAGGGCCTAGAACCAAGCCAAGAGGCATACCAGTAGTGCGAGCATGTGGTGCACACACAGATCCTCTCCACACCACCTGCAATTCAGGAGTGTGCAGAGCCTGAGACGCCCAGTCACGTTGCAGCCGTGTCACCACGTAGTAGAGATTCATGAGTCAGCCCAATCAAATCAAATCAAATTGCAATGGTCACATACACATGGTTAGCATATGTTAATGCGAGTGTAGCGAAATGCTTGTGCTTGTAATATCTAAGAAGTAATCTAACAGTTCCACAATGACTACCTTATACACACAATGGAATAGGAATACATATATAAATATATGGATGAGCAATGTTTGTTTATGTCGACGCGACGCACTCTGCAGTGTCTCTATGCTCATTCTCTGTCTCCCAGTCACCCATCATGCCTGTTAGAATTAATGTAAGAATTAATGCCCCTGAGACAGCTGCATTGTGGGTAAGTACGCTGTCGCTAAATACGTCCTGTTACAAGGTTGAGTGAGCTGGTGTTCTTCTGTCTCCCCCCTAGATAGACTCGGTGTGTGTATGAGTGCATGCGAGAACTAGTTCACCATGTGTGTCAGGTGTACGGGGTGGGTCTCCTGCCAGACATATAGTTGAAGTCGGAAGTTTACATACATTTAGGTTGGAGTCTTTTTTTTAACTCATTTTTTAACCACTCCACAAATTTCTTGTAAAAAAACTATAGTTTTGGCAAGTCGGTTAGGACATCTACTTTGTACATGACATAAGTAATTTTTCCAACAATTGTTTACAGACAGATTATTTTGCTTATAATTCACTGTATCACAATTCTAGTGGGTCAGCAGTTTACATACACTAAGTTGACTGTGCCTTTAAAATTCCAGAAAATTATGTCATGGCTTTAGAAGCTTCTGGTAGGCTAATTGACATCATTTGAGTCAATTGGAGGTGTACCTGTGGATGTATTTCAAGGCCTACCTTCAAGGCCTACACTCAGTGCCTCTTTGCTTGACATCATGGGAAATCAGCCAAGACATCAGAAAACAAAATTGTACACATCTGGTTCATCTGGTTCATCCTTGGGAGCAATTTCCAAACGCCTGAAGGTACCACGTTCATCTGTACAAAAAATAGTGCACAAGTATAAACACCATGGGACCACGCAGCCGTCATACCGCTCAGGACTTTGGTGCAAAAAGTGCAAATCAATCCCAGAACAACAGCAAAGGACCTTGTGAAGATGCTGGAAGAAACAGGTACAAAAGTATCTATATCCACATTAAAACGAGTCCTATATCGACATAACCTGAAAGGCCGCTCAGCAAGGAAGAAGCCACTGCTCCAAAAAGCCATAAGTGCCCCAGACTACGGTTTGCAACTGCACATGGGGACAAAGATAGTACTTTTTGGAGATCTGTCCTTTGGTCTGATGAAACAAAAATAGAACTGTTTGGCCATAATGACCATTGGTATGTTTGGAGGAAAAAGGGGGAGGTTTGCAAGCCGAAGAACACCATCCCAACCGTGAAGCACGAGGGTGGCAGCATCCTGTTGTGGGGGTGCTTTGCTGCACGAGGGACTGGTGCACTTCACAAAATAGATGGCATCATGAGACAGGAAAATGATGTGGATATATTGAAGCAACATCTCAAGACATCAGTCAGGAAGTTAAAGCTTGGTCGCAAATGGGTCTTCCAAATGGACAATAAATCCAAGTATACTTCCAAACTTGTGGCAAAATGTCTTAAGGACAACAAAGTCAAGGTATTGGAGTGGCCATCACAAGGCCCTGACCTCAATCCCATAGAAAAGTTGTGGGCAGAACTGAAAAAGTGTGTGCGAGCAAGGAGGCTTACAAACCTGACTCAGTTGCACCATCTCTGTCAGGAGTAATGGGCCAAAATTCACCCAACATATTGTGGGAAGCTTGTGGAAGGCTACCCGAAACATTTGACCCAAGTTAGACAATTTAAAGACAATGCTACCAAATACTAATTGAGTGTATGTAAACTTCTGACCCACTGGGAATGTGATGAAATAAATAAAATCTGAAATAATGAATTCTCTCTACTATTATTCTGACATTTCACATTCTTAAAATAAAGCCTGAAACAATGTCTAAGGGGGAGCGGGTAGTCGCACTTTGCTTCGCTCCACAGGTAATATTACATTTCATTACATTACAATGGTTTGATTTGTTTGATCTGAGCAATTTTTCTTAGCTAGCTACATAGCCGTCTTTGTATCAAAGATAATTGTGTAGTTTAGAGTAATTATCGAGGTTAGCTAGCCAGCCAGCTGTTTTCGTCCTCCTAACTTAGTCAACACTGCTAGCTAGCCAACTAGCCAACTTCTACCGACTAGCAGCACTGTAGAAACTATTACATTACAACGGAACGACTTGATTAGTGTAGTGTTAGCTAGCTACATAGTTGTCTTTGCTGTCTTTGTATCTAAGATAATTGTGTAGTTTAGAGTAATTATCGAGGTTAGCTAGCCAGCCGCGACGCGACGCCGTTGTCCAGACTCCAGACTTAGTCAACACACCTAGTCATCATCAAACCCACTGCTAGCTAGCCAACCTTTACTGACTAGCAGCACTGTAGAAACTAATACATTACAACGGAACGATTTGACTAGTGCAGTGTTAGCTAGCTACATAGTTGTCTTTGTCATAGTTTGATAATTGTGTAGTTTAGAGTAATTATTGAGGTTAGCTAGCCAGCTATTTTCATCCCCCGCGACGCCATTTTTCCAAACCTAGCCAACTATTACCGACGAGCAGCATTGTAGAAACTAAATACATTACAAAGGAACGTCTTGATTAGTGCTATGTTAGCTAGCTACATAGTTGCTTTTGTATCATGATAAGGTGTAGTACTGAAACTATCGAGGTTACCTAGCCAGCTACACATTCAAACAAAGTCAACAACGCAGCCACTGCTAGCTAGCCTACTTCACCAGCCAGCTGTACTGTATCATCTTCGTCATTTTAGTCAATAAGATTTTTCCAACGTAAGCTTAACTTTCTGAACATTCGAGACGTGAAGTCCACTTGTCATTCCAATCTCCTTTGCATTAGCGTAGCCTCTTCTGTAGCCTGTCAACTATGTGTCTGTCTATCCCTGTTCTCTCCCCTCTGCACAGGCCACACAAACGCTTCACACCGCGTGGCCGCTGCCACTCTAACCTGGTGGTCCCAGCGCGCACGACCCACGTGGAGTTCCAGGTCGCCGGCAGCCTCTGGAACTGCCGGTCTGCGGCCAACAAGGCAGAGTTCATCTCAGCCTATGCTACCCTCCAGTCCCTCGACTTCTTGGCACTGACGGAAACATGGATTACCACAGATAACACTGCTACTCCGACTGCTCTCTCCTCGTCTGCCCACGTGTTCTCGCATACCCCGAGAGCATCTGGCCAGCGGGGTGGTGGCACTGGAATCCTCATCTCTCCCAAGTAGACATTCTCTCTTTCTCCCCTGACCCATCTGTCTATCTCCTCAATTGAATTCCATGCTGTCACAGTTACCAGCCCTTTCAAGCTTAACATCCTTATCATTTATCGCCCTCCAGGTTCCCTTGGAGAGTTCATCAATGAGCTTGACGTCTTGATAAGTTCCTTTCCTGAAGATGGCTCACCTCTCACAGTTCTGGGTGACTTTAACCTCCCCACGTCTACCTTTGACTCCTTTCTCTCTGCCTCCTTCTTTCCACTCCTCTCCTCTTTTGACCTCACCCTCTCACCTTCCCCCCCTACTCACAAGGCAGGCAATCCGCTTGACCTCATCTTTACTAGATGCTGTTCGTCCACTAATCTCATTGCAACTCCCCTCCAAGTCTCCGACCACTACCTTGTATCCTTTTCCCTCTCGCTCTCATCCAACACTTCTCACTCTGCCCCTACTCGGATGGTATTGCGCCGTCCCAACCTTCGCTCTCTCTCTCCCGCTACTCTCTCCTCTTCCATCCTATCATCTCTTCCCTCTGCTCAAACCTTCTCCAACCTATCCCCTGATTCTGCCTCCTCAACCCTCCTCTCCTCCCTTTCTGCATCCTTTGATTCTCTATGTCTCCTATCCTCCAGGCCGGCTCGGTCCTCCCCTCCTGCTCCGTGGCTCGACGACTCATTGCGAGCTCACAGAACAGGGCTCCGGGCAGCCGAGCGGAAATGGAGGAAAACTCACCTCCCTGCGGACCTGGCATCCTTTCACTCCCTCCTCTCTACATTTTCCTCTTCTGTCTCTGCTGCTAAAGCCACTTTCTACCACTCTAAATTCCAAGCATCTGCCTCTAACCCTAGGAAGCTCTTTGCCACCTTTTCCTCCTTCCTGAATCCTCCTCCCCCTCCCCCCCCCGCTCCTCCCTCTCTGCGGATGACTTCGTCAACCATTTTGAAAAGAAGGTTGACGACATCCGATCCTCGTTTGCTAAGTCAAACGACACCGCTGGTCCTGCTCACACTGCCCTACCCTGTGCTTTGACCTCTTTCTCCCCTCTCTCTCCAGATGAAATCTTGCGTCTTGTGACGGCCGGCCGCCCAACAACTTGCCCGCTTCTCCAGACCATTTCCGGAGACCTTCTCCCTTACCTCACCTCGCTCATCAACTCACCCTTGACCGCTGGCTACGTTCCTTCCGTCTTCAAGAGAGCGAGAGTTGCACCCCTTCTGAAAAAACCTACACTCGATCCCTCCGATGTAAACAACTACAGACCAGTATCCCTTCTTTCTTTTCTCTCCAAAACTCTTGAACGTGCCGTCCTTGGCCAGCTCTCCTGCTATCGCTCTCAGAATGACCTTCTTGATCCAAATCAGTTAGGTTTCAAGACTGGTCATTCAACTGAGACTGCTCTTCTCTGTGTCACGGAGGCTCTCCGCACTGCTAAAGCTAACTCTCTCTCCTCTGCTCTCATCCTCCTAGACCTATCTGCTGCCTTTGATACTGTGAACCATCAGATCCTCCTCTCCACCCTCTCCGAGTTGGGCATCTCCGGCGCGGCCCACGCTTGGATTGCGTCCTACCTGACAGGTCGCTCCTACCAGGTGGCGTGGCGAGAATCTGTCTCCGCACCACGTGCTCTCACCACTGGTGTCCCCCAGGGCTCTGTTCTAGGCCCTCTCCTATTCTCGCTATACAGCAAGTCACTTGGCTCTGTCATATCCTCACATGGTCTCTCCTATCATTGCTATGCAGACGACACACAATTAATCTTCTCCTTTCCCCCTTCTGATAACCAGGTGGCGAATCGCATCTCTGCATGTCTGGCAGACATATCAGTGTGAATGACGGATCACCACCTCAAGCTGAACCTCGGCAAGATGGAGCTGCTCTTCCTTCCGGGGAAGGACTGCCCGTTCCATGATCTCGCCATCACGGTTGACAACTCCATTGTGTCCTCCTCCCAGAGTGCTAAGAACCTTGGCGTGACCCTGGACAACACCCTGTCGTTCTCTACTAACATCAAGGCGGTGACCCGATCCTGTAGGTTCATGCTCTACAACATTCGCAGAGTACGACCCTGCCTCACACAGGAAGCGGCGCAGGTCCTAATCCAGGCACTTGTCATCTCCCGTCTGGATTACTGCAACTCGCTGTTGGCTGGGCTCCCTGCCTGTGCCATTAAACCCCTACAACTCATCCAGAACGCCGCAGCCCGTCTGGTGTTCAACCTTCCCAAGTTCTCTCACGTCACCCCGCTCCTCCGCTCTCTCCACTGGCTTCCAGTTGAAGCTCGCATCCGCTACAAGACCATGGTGCTTGCCTACGGAGCTGTGAGGGAACGGCACATCCGTACCTTCAGGCTCTGATCAGGCCCTACACCCAAACAAGGGCACTGCGTTTATCCACCTCTGGCCTGCTCGCCTCCCTACCTCTGAGGAAGCACAGTTCCCGCTCAGGCCATTCAAAACTGTTCGCTGCTCTGGCACCCCAATGGTGGAACAAGCTCCCTCACGACGCCAGGACAGCGGAGTCAATCACCACCTTCCGGAGACACCTGAAACCCCACCTCTTTAAGGAATACCTAGGATAGAATAAAATAATCCTTCTAACCCCCCCCCCCCCCCCCCTTAAACGATTTAGATGCACTATTGTAAAGTGGTTGTTCCACTGGATATCATAAGGTGAATGCACCAATTTGTAAGTCGCTCTGGATAAGAGCACCTGCTAACTGACTTAAATGTAATGTAAATGTAGTGGAAGCCATACGAACAGCAATCTGAGTCCTAAACCCATTAGAAACTCAATAGGCATTCAATTGAAAACTACCCACATCGAAAAAATCCCACTTCCTGGATGGATTTTCCTCAGGTTTTCGCCGACCATATCAGTTCTGGAAACTTTGAGTGTTTTCTATCCAAATCTACCAATTATATGCATATCCTATCTTCTGGGCCTGAGTAACAGGCAGTTTACTTTGGGCACGCTTCTCATCCAGACATTGAAATACTGCCCCAAAACCATAAGAAGATAGTGGAGAAGGTACGGAGGGATTCAAAATGGTCGGTAATCTGTTTGTTAACTTGGCTTTCGAAGACCTTTGAAAGGCAGGGTAGGATAGATATAGGTCTTGTCGTGGATGAATCAGAATTAGTTGGGTAACATAGATAATTAAGATGTTTTATTAGTATAATATGCTTATTTGAGGTACTTGTCATTAGAAAGTGTCCATTGGACTCTGGTGTCTTTTCAGTTGCACGTCTACCTTAGCTGGGGCTCAGACACTTGGGGCCCAGAGAGGGGAGAGGTCAGATTTGTCATCATGGGAATGTGTCTTTACTTATTCTTTAACCATGTGAAGGGATGGCGTGATTAATGGGGAACCAATGACTTGTCTCCACAATGTCTGTGAGCAAGTCACTCCCTCCTTTTCTTTATTGAAGGGAGGATTATGGCAGTAAATGGACCCTTGTATGTCCTCTCTTAGATCTCACACTTATCCTGTGATAATATATGGCCTAGAGGCTCACTCCCCAGTGAGCCTGTCCAGGAGTAGGGTCAAGAAGGGGTTTGCTTGAGATGGGAGTATCTAGAGTTGACAATTGATATATGCCATTGGATGAAATTGTGTTTTTGTTCTATACCGTACCAGGGAGGGACGGTTCTAAGGAGACCAGATACTGGTCTATATAATGAACCCTGTTGACATAGCAGTTACTGTCTGCTGTGTTTTATGGATATCTGTCATACAAAACTTAACCTTTGTGAACTGTTACTAAGTATCTGTGGTTTGTCAATGTACGTTGAAGGGGGTGTATCGTTGCTATAAAAGATCCCTGTAGCCATTGTGTAATCACCTTCCTGGTTCATTCAAGAGAGTGCATTATTGAAGGTCAAGTACTTTTGCAAAAGTATCTTAAGTATTAAAGATGTAGTTTAACTCGGACTGGTGTGTTTGTAACTCTTCTCATTTGGTAATGAAGAAATTAGCCACCACAGTCTGTAGCAGTTTGGGTCTAGAGTGTCTCCGCCTTCGAAGAGGGGGATGACCGCGGCAGCTTTCCAATATTTGGGCATCTCAGATGATACAAAAGAGAGGTTGAACAGGCTAGTAATAGGGGTTGCAACAATTTCAGCAGATCATTTTAGAAAGAGAGGGTCCAGATTGTCTAGCCCGGATGATTTTTAGCGGTCCAGATTTTGCAGCTCTTTCAGAACATCAGCTATCTGGATTTGGGTGAAGGAGAAATGGGGGAGGCTTGGGCGAGTAGCTGTGGGGGGTGCAGGGCTGTTGACCGGGGTAGGGGTAGCCAGGTGGAAAGCATGGCCAGCCGTGGAAAAATGCTTATTGAAATTCTCAATTATAGTGGATTTATTGGTGGTGACAGTGTTTCCTAGCCTCAGTGCAGTGGGCAGCTGGGAGGAGGTGCTCTTATTCTCCATGGACTTTACAGTGTCCTAGAACTTTTTTGAGTTTGTGCTACAGGATGCAAATTTCTGCTTGAAAAAGCTAGCCTTAGCTTGTGTGTATTGGTTCCTAACTTCCCTGAAAAGTTGCATATCACGGGGGCTATTTGATGCTAATGCAGAATGCCACGGGATATTTTTGTGCTGGTCAAGGGCAGTCAGGTCTTGAGAGAACCAAGGGCTATATCTGTTCCTGGTTCTACATTTTTGGAATGGGGCATGCTTACAAAAGATGGTGAGGAAGGCTACCTGAAACGCTTGACCCAAGTTAAACAATTTAAAGGCAATGCTACCAAATACGAATTGAGTGTATGTAAACTTCTGACCCACTGGGAATGTGATGAAAGAAATAAAAGCTGAAATAAATCATTCCCTCTACTATTATTCTGAAACTTCACAGTCTTAAAATAAAGTGGTGATGCTAACTGACCTAAAACAGGGATTTTTTACTAGGATTAAATGTCAGGAATTGTGCAAAACTGACTTTAAATGTATTTGGCTACGGTGTATGTAAACTTCCGACTTCAACTGTACCTCTAGAAGCAAAAGGTCGCCAGTGACTCATCATCAGCAGGTGACAGATCTTGTGGGATACCTCTCTTCTGCCCAGTGGGATTAGGGTCTCACTCACTGTTAACACATTTACATGCTAATCTCAACAGGAACCATTTAAGGTGTGCTCTCAGTTTGTGAGAGACGACACTCAGAAGCAACCTGAGCAATTATCTTGGAAAATGTGTGCCCATTAGATATTTCTTCTCTGCAACAATTTTATTTATCTTTTTAGAAGTACATTTATTGCAAAAAAATGCATTGTCATGTTTTTGAAGGAGTCTGAGGGATTGCTTTAGCAGATACATCACAAATACCAGCCTTATTATGTGTGCATAAAGTATCAAGCTATGAAATAATAATGAAGTAAAGTAATGATATTGCAGTTTAATGATTTACAGAAGTAAAAACAAAGGAAACATGAGAAGAATGAGGCTTGCATATTAAACAGAAATATTGTATTCATAAATATTTAAATGTAGTAAAATGATCTATTCTAATAGTTACGAAGAGCCATAAAATCAAAGACATTTTAAAACTTTTCAACACATACAGTAAAGTATCAAATTTTCAGCGACACACCATTAATAAGCTTCAGGCTATCTCAGTGGTACTTTCTTTCTCTTGGCGCCACTAACTGTCGCCACCATCCTCACTGTGTAGCAGGCACACTCACGCAGGCACACACACGTACAAATACAAGTACATGCACACTCACATCTTAGAGAAAGTAATGTCCAGGATCCATGTCAGAGGAGTGTTTATGTACTGCATGTACTTGTATTTGTACGTGTGTGTACCTGCGTGAGTGTGGCTGCTACACAGTGAGGATGGTGGCGATTTGAAGTAATATCATATTCCTTTTAACTTTGGCAGTGTGTGATATCTTATCCTCCATATTATTATCATACCTAATAATCTAATATCAGATACAATGGGTTTTTATTCAGGGAGATCTGATGCAATGGCGGTATAAGTCTGCAGGTAAAACGGTGATCTATCTTTGTTAAGATCTTAGCAGGGGGAGGATTACATGACATTGGGGTAACACAACACCATCTTTCCCCTTTGGAAGATATATCCCCAAAAAGCTTTTAAGATTTGTATTTTGGAGGGTGATATGATTTGCTATTATTCATTGGGGCTTCATGTAAACCAGTGTTCTCCCATCTGAGCTGGTGTATGATGGAGAATGAGGTCATGAGGAGGCAGAAATAACAGTGATACTGAGGATAACACACGCACACCCCGCCATCCCTCATAGAAACAGTATTGTTCAGATGTCTGAAACTTGTATGGGGTAACTCGCCCCATCCACAAGGAATGTGTAGTAGAAAGTCCTCGAGAAAGGCAGAACTGCACAGAAGCAGTTGTAGCAGTTATAATTGCAGAACCAGTTATGGTGGTAAAGATGAAGGCAATTATTCTTGATATATGAGGAGACTGGTGGTTTTGACAGTAACATATGTACTATGTGTTTGTACAGTCCAAACAGTTATCGCAGTTCTCTACTTTACCTGCTAAGTTTGCACTCCAACTGCAATCTCTGTGACAAAATAAATACATAAACAGTTACCCTAGTTCCCTACCAGCTAATGTTTGCTTTCGAGCCCCTTCTATTCCTCCCACTTCCCTTCCCTATCACCCAAAAGCAATAATTGAATGTATTATCAGTGAACATATCATCTGGGCCGGTTAGGGCCAGTGGTTGAGATGTCAGAAGGATGTGGAGGCCTGTCATCCTACATGGGTTATTATGAGTCTCTGTTCCTAGCCCGGTCCAGTGCGACTGATTGGACACAACAAGCTGTGATTGTGATGCTAAGCTCTAATAAATGCTTCCTGGCTTGCTCTCTGTCTGGGAAATGTGAAGATGGCCGGTGGACATCATCATTAATATTTTAAGGTGTCGTACTGCACTGGGCTATGCTGCACTGGGTCCCCTCCCAGCTGGTGGTTTTTGTGTGTGTGTGTGTGTGTGTGTGTGTGTGTGTGTGTGTGTGTGTGTGTGTGTGTGTGTGTGTGTGTGTGTGTGTGTGTGTGTGTGTGTGTGTGTGTGTGTGTGTGTGTGTGTGGTGTGTGTGTCCGCATGCATGTGCCTACTCTTAGCCTCTATATCCCACTGGGTTACAATTTATCGTGGGGATGACAGACAATCCAGGAAACCCATGACGTTATAAAAGTTCCTGCTGTTGTTGATTCACTTGCTGGAGCTTCCTGATGTCTGAGTAGGGGAGAGAGGCATGCGTGCGTGTGAGGAGAGATGGATTGATAGTAATGCAGTGAGAAACAACCCTGACCTTGGGATGATTGGGACAATTGTTAAGGGGCCTTTCTCCAGAGACCAGGAGTAAATCTCAGGACCATTTCTCTGCTCAGTGTACACAACATATGACCTCTGTATGATCTCTGTGATACAGTATGCATCAGTGCTTTGAGGCCACTGCTGTCTCATGTAACAGGATACATGTGTGTTGACTGCTGTTTGTCTTATATGTGTGTGAACTGTGTGTGCTGCTTATCGACTGCTATCAAGCTTTGATTGGTAAATAAACACCAAAAAGTAATATTATTTACAATTTCTTCTCTGGTGGCGAAGGATATGGGAGTGTGTGTGTGCACGTGTGGTATGGGGTTTTATGTTGATGAATATATCCTGATGGTGAAAATAAGCGTCCTGAGACCGATAACCCCTTAAAGGTGTTGTTTTTTGCAACCGTGTGCCCCTCTGACATTAATCAACACCCTTTTGACCAATTAGAATGGAGCAGTTAACGAAGCTGTGTAACTATGAGTAGAATGAAAATCTGGGTCTGGGCAGTGAAGTATCTTTTCACACACGGAAACGTGCCATGATGAGAACAGTGAGGCCATGGAACTGTCAGTCGGAGAATGTTAATTGGATTTCCTTGATCCTCTCCTCCTTTCCTCGCGTCCCCTCCATCCTCTCCTCACCTCCTTCTGAAAAAGGTGGAAGGAAATCGAGGAGAATACCTAGTGAGTTGCTCAAATGAATGCATTTAACCCAGAGAAGTACGGGGGGCTGCTTTAATCGACACGATTAGAAACTGGGGAGCAGTTGTTGTTGGGGATGAACTGCCTTGCTCAAGGGCAGAAGAGCAGATTTTTCCACCTTGCTGGCTTGAGGATTCAAACCAGTGACCTTAGGTTACTGGCCTACCGCTCTTAGGCAGTAGGCGACCTGCCACCCCAGAGGAAAGGAAACGTGGAAACAAAGGAGGCAATCAAGAGGAGAGGAGGAAACTCCTCTGTTTACCTAATAACAAATTGACACATTCCTACATATTGCGACCACATATTGGTTTCTGGGTCACGGAGGACGGAGAGGAGAGGACGGACTTTTGCCTAATAGAGAATAAGGCTAGTGACTCCAGTGCACTGTGTGTTCCAAAAGAGCCTGCCCCAAACTGCAGGAAGTAAGGCTGCTGAGGGTGCTGCAGCACCCAGTGAAAAATAAACAAATATAGTAAAGAACACCAGTCAAAAGCTTGGGCACAATTACCCATTCGAAGGATTTTCTTTATTTTTTACTATTTTCTACATTGTAGAATAATAGTGAAGACATCAAAACTATGAAATAACACATATGGAATCATGTAGTAACCAAAAAAAGTGTTAAACAAATCAACATATATTTTAGATTCTTCAAAGCAGCCACCCTGTCCTGTCTCCCGATCCCTTCCTACCAATGTGACAGTTACTCAAGGTTGCCAGCTCAGACACCCTTGCCAGGGGTTTTATTTGGTATTCAACTTAAACTTCTGTGTTTGCCCCCCCATTTTATTAATAAAAAAAACCATCATAGTAATATTTCCTCCATTAAATCCCCCCACAATTCCTTCCCCCATGGACTTGAATACCCCCCCCCCCCCCCCCACAAACCCCTCTAAAATGGTTTTAATCCAAATCTGGTAACCCTGTTTAGCTTTCGCGATGTGATCATCAGGTCGGTAAGTTGGAGCTCTAGAAAGAGGCCAGAGTTCCCGAGTTGGATGACCGTTCAAAGTTATTTTTTTCCTGTTCGAGCTCGTTTTTTTCCCGAGTTCAGTTATTTTGAACGTACTGAAGTTGGAAGTCGGAATTCTGAGATTTCAGAGTTCCCAGTTGTTTTGAATGTGGCATTATATTGAATGCCATTTTGGGATTAGGGAGTTTAGCTTGTCAAACCTAAACAAACATGGCTGCCATCATAAAGAATTTAACCGCTGTTAGCTTAGCTGACACGTATCTCTTTTCTAAACAATATTACATTAGTCCTTTGTGCTCACCAGAGATGTGGTACATTGTAAACAAGGTCGCAAAGTTATGTTGTTTTTTTTTGTCAGCGCAACCTGTTATTTAGACTGGTTTATTGGATGATTTTGACTGTGGATGTGTTCTGTGTAATGCTTGGATGATGAAGTTCGCATTTATCTTTTACAATAAAAGGTGAAATTGAAGAATAAAGTTTAAGACCTTTAATTTCCAACAGTACAAAAAGTTATTTAGATGTTCAGACAACAATGGTGTTTAGACTCGTTTGTTGCATCATACATTTCATTGCTACTGTTCCAATCACAAATTTGCGATGGTACGCGGCTGGGACCACTCATCAATGATCACAAATATGTGATAGTACGCGTCAAAGACCAGGGTCTCATTCACAATGGTGCCCTGAAAACATACAACTCACAACATGATAATTCAATAATAAAACAGCAAAACATTTACTACATACAAGATACAGCAGACACACCACATCTCAACAACACAAATAAATATACAGACGGGGAGAAGACCTTGAGAGATGTGAGCTGGAGGAATTTTCTCACTCGGCATCTCATCTCTTTTCATTTAACTTTCCCTCTCTCTCACTTCCTCTTTCCCTTTTCTCTACCCTTCTCCCCTCCACTTCTCTGCTTTGTTCTCCTTTTATTCTGTCACGACTCCCACTGAAGGTGGCGCCCCCTCCTGCTCGGGTGGCGCTCGGCGGTCGTCGTCACCGGCCTACTAGCTGCCACTGATTCCTTTTGTTTTCCCCCCTTTCTGTTATTGTTTGCACCTGTCCTTAGTTGGGTTGATTAGCGGGGCTATATTAGCTAGTTTGCCCGCCTGCTCTTTGTGCAGGATTGTTTCTCTGTGTGTTGCTTTGGTACGTGCTGTAATTATTTTGCGCTAGTGCATGGTTTTGCGCTCACTGTGTTTTGTCCCCTGTGTTTGGGGCACTTTGATTTTTGTGTGCGCTCAGTTCGCATTCTGGGTTGGCTGGTGTTTTGCTTGTCGAGCATTAAAAGCTATAACCCTTATTGCTGCTTCCTGTGTCTGCTTCCTCCTCCACTATGCCCAAGCCTTACATATTCCTCTTTTCCTATCCTCCCTTTCTCCAGGCTGATGTATTCTCTCATTACAGACCACAGCCAATAGAAGGTAGATATTATATAAATCCAGATGGTCAGCAAGAATCTTATTTGGGGTTAGTGTCGGACTCACTCCGTCTCTATCTCTCTTTCTCCCCCTGTCTCCCTCTCACTTTCTCCTTCTCACTCTGTCTGCCTGTTTACTACTCTGCAACAGAGCTTTCTAAGTTATATTTCACTGGGGAGGATTTTTGTGAAGTGTTTCTTTGATGAGTGAGCCATTCTAAATCTGTACCCAGGTGAAGGTGTGTGTGTGGCAGGTCGACGTTTATCGTAGAAGAACTGATCGGTTTTCCGCTAGATGGGCCAGCTACAAAGTCAACTTTGGATATATTATAAAAATTAATGAAAACTAACATTTTATTTTTTGGTCTTAATTTAAGGTTAGGGCTAGTGCATTGATGACGTCGTCCCCACAGTGACCGA
Source organism: Salmo salar (assembly GCF_965601325.2). Lineage (NCBI taxonomy): Eukaryota > Metazoa > Chordata > Actinopteri > Salmoniformes > Salmonidae > Salmo > Salmo salar. Next base: position 11,743,354 of record NC_138318.1, on the reverse strand, counting down.
AAGTACATAACCCAACCAGAAGCCATGGATTACAGGCAACATCCACACTGAGCTAAAGGGTAGAGCTGCCGCTTTCAAGGAGTGGGACTCTAACCCAGACGCTTATAAGACATCCCGCTGTGCGTCCCGACAAACCATCAAACAGGCAAAGCGTCAATACAGGACTAAGAATGAATCATACTACACCGGCTCCGACGCTCGTCAGATGTGGCAAGGCTTGCAAACTATTACAGACTACAAAGGGTAGCACAGCCGCGAGCTGCCCAGAGACACGAGCCTACCAAACGAGCTAAATTACTTCTATGCTTTCTTTGAGGCAAGCAACACTGAAGCATGCATGAGAGCATCAGCTGTTCCGGACGACTGTGGGATCACGCTCTCCATAGCTGATGTAAGACCTTTAAACAGGGCAACATTCACAAGGCCGCAGGGCCAGACGGATTACCAGGACGTGTACTCCGAGCATGCGCTAAACAACTGACAAGTTTATTTTTCAACCTGTCCCTGACCGAGTCTGTAACATCAACATGTTGCAAGCAGACTAATATAGTCCCTGAGCCCAAGAACACCAAGGTAACCTGCCTAAATGACTACCGATCCATAGCACTCACGTCTGTAGCCATGAAGTGCTTTGAAAGGCTGGTCATGGCTCACATCAACAACATTATCCCAGAATCACTAGACCCACTCCAATTTGCATACCACCCCAACGGATCCACAAATGACACAATCTCTATTACACTCCACACTGCCCTTTCCCACCTGGACAAAAGGAACACCTAGATGAGAATGCTATTCATTGACAACAGCTCAGCATTCAACACCATAGTGCCCTCAAAGCTCATCACTAAGCTAAGGACCCTTGGACTAAACACCTCCCTCTGCAACTGTATCCTGGACTTCCTGACGGAACGCCCCCAGTTGGTAAGAGTACTGGAGGTAACAACATATCTGCCACGCTGATCCTCAACACAGGGGACCCTCAGGGGTGCGTGCTCAGTCCCCTACTGTACTCTTTGTTCACCAATGACTCCATTGAAGCACGACTCCATCACCATTATTAAGTTTGCCGACGACACAACAGTGGAAGGCCTGATCACCGACAACGATGAGACAGCCTATAGGGAGGAGGTCAGAGACCTGGGAGTGTGGTGCCAGGATAACAACCTCTCCCTCAATGTGATCAAGACAAAAAAGATGATTGTGTTCCACAGAAAAAGGAGGGCTGAGCATGCCCCCATTCTCATCTGTAGTGAACAGGTTGAGACCTTCAAGTTCCTAGGTGTCCACATCACCAATGAACTATCATGGTCCAAACACACTAAGACAGTCGTGAAGAGTGCATGACAACACCTATTCCCAATCAGGAGACAGAAAAGATTTGGCATAGGTACGCAGATCCTGACTGGTTGCATCACTGCCTGGTATGGCAATTGCTCGGCATCCGACCGCAAGGCACTTCAGAGGGTAGTGTGTACGGCCCAGTACATCACTGGGGGCACATTTCCTGATATCCAGGACCTCTATACCAGACGGTGTCAGAGGAAGGCCCTAAAAATTGTCAAAGACTTCAGCCACCCTAGTCATAGACTGTTCTCTCTGCTACCGCACGGGTAGCGATACCGGAGCACCAAGTCTAGGTCCAAAAGGCTTCTGAACAGCTTCTACCCCCAATTCATAAGACTCCTGAACAACTAATCAAATGGCTACCTAGGCTATTTTTCACCCCCATTTTTACGCTGCTCCTACTCTCTGTTTATTATCTCTGCAAAGTCACTTTACCTCTACCTACAGTTTTGAGAATGACACAAATATTAATTTCCACAAAGTTTGCTGCTTCAGTGTCTTTAGATATTTTTGTCAGATGTTACTATGGAATACTGAAGTATAATTACAAGCATTTCATAAGTGTCAAAGGCTTTAATTGACAATTACATGAAGTTGATGCCAAGACTCAATATTTGCAGAGTTGACCCTTCTTTTTCAACACCTCTGCGATCCACCCATGGCATGCTGTCAATTAACTTCTGGGCCACATCCTGACTGATGGCAGCCCATTCTTGCATAATCAATGCTTGGAGTTTGTCAGAATTTGTGGGGTTTTGTTTGTCCACCCACCACTTGAGGATTGACCACAAGTTCTCAATGGGATTAAGGTCTGGGGAATTTCCTGGCCATGGACCCAAAATATTGATGTTTTGTTCCCCGAGCCCCTTAGTTATCAATTTAGCCTTATGGCAAGGTGCTCCATCATGCTGGAAAAGGCATTTTTCGTCACCAAACTGTTCCTGGATGGTTGGGAGAAGTTGCTCTCGGAGGATGTGTTGGTACCATTCTTTATTCATGGCTGTGTTCTTAGGCAAAATTGTGAGTGAGCCCACTCCCTTGGCTGAGAAGCAACCCGACACATGAATGGTCTCAAAATGCTTTACTGTTGGCATGACACAGGACTGATGGTAGCGCTCACCTTGTCTTCTCTGGACAAGCTTTTTTCCGGATGCCCCAAACAATCGGAAAGGGGATTAATCAGAGAAAATGACTTTACCCCAGTCCTCAGCAGTCCAATCCCTGTACCTTTTGCAGAATATCAGTCTGTTCCTGCTGTTTTTCTGGAGAGAAGTGGCTTCTATGCTGCCCTTATTAACACCAGGCCATCCTCCAAAAGTCTTCCCCTCATTGTGCGTGCAGATGCACTCACACCTGCCTGCTGCCATTCCTGAGCAAGCTCTGTACTGGTGGTGCCCCGATCCCGCAGCTGAATCAACTTTAGGAGATGGTCCTGGCACTTGCTGGACTTTCTTTGGCGCCCTGAAGCCTTCTTCACAACAATTGAACCGCTCTCCTTGAAGTTCTTGATGATCCGATAAATTGTTGATTTAGGTGCAGTATTACTGGCAGCAATGTCCTTGCCTGTGAAGCCCTTTTTGTGCAAAGCAATGATGATGGCACGTGTTTCCTTGCAGGTAACCATGTTTGACAGAGGAAGAACAATGATTCCAAGCACCACCCTCCTATTGAAGCTTCCAGTCTGTTATTCTAACTCAATCAGCATGACAGAGTGATCTCCAGCCTTGTCCTTGTCAACACTCACACCTGTGTTAAAGAGAGAATCACTGACATGATGTCAGCTGGTCCTTTTGTGGCAGGGCTGAAATTAAGTGGAAATGTTTTGGGGGATTCAGTTCATTTACATGGCAAATAGGGACTTTGCAATTAATTGCAATTCATCTGATCACTCTTCATAACATTCTGGAGTATATGCAAATTGCCATCATACAAACTGAGGCAGCAGGCTTTGTGAAAATTAATATTTGTGGGATTCTCAAAACTTTAGGCCACGACTGTACATGTACAGATGAAGTCGGAGGTTTACATACACCTTAGTCAAATACATTCAAATTCCGTTTTTCATTTAATCCTAGTTAGAATTCCCTGTTTTAGGTCAGTTATGATCACCACTTTATTTTAAGAATGTGAAATGTCAGAATAATAGTAGAGAGAATGATTTATTTGAGCTTTTATTTCTTTCATCACATTCCCGGTAGGTCAGAAGTTTCCATACACTCAATTATTATTTGGTAGCATTGCCTTTAACTTGTGTCAAACGTTTCAGGTAGCCTTCTGCAATCTTCCCACAATATGTTTGGTGAATATTGTCCCATTCCTCTTGACAGAGCTGGTGTAGCTGACCAGGTTTGTTGGCCTCCTTGCTCGCACACGCTTTTTCAGTTCTGCCCACACATTTTCTATAGGATTGAGGTCAAGGCTTTGTGATGGCCACTGCAATACCTTGATTTTGTTGTCCTTAAGACATTTTTCCACAACTTTGGAAGTATGCTTGGGGTCATTGTCCATTTGGAAGACCCATTTGCGACCAAGCCTTAACTTTCTGACTGATGTCTTGAAATGTTGCTTCAATATATCCACATAATTTTCCTCCTCATGATGCCATCTGTTTTGGGAAGTGCACCAGTCCCTTGTGCGTCACGGTTGGGATGGTGTTCTTCGGCTTGCAAGCCTCCCCTTTTTCCTCCAAACATAACCATGGTCATTATGGCCAAACAGTTTTTGTTTCATCAGACCAGAGGACATTTCTCCAAAAAGTAACGATCTTTGTCCCCATGTGCAGTTGCAAACCGTAGTCTGGCTCTTTTATGGTGGTTTTGGAGCAGTGGCTTCTTCCTTGCTGAGCGACCTTTCAGGACCTTTCATGTCGATATAGGACTCGTTTTCCTGTGGATATAGATACTTTTGTACCTGTTGTTGTTCTGGGATTGATTTGCGCTTTTCGCACCAAAGTACGTTCATCTCTAGGAGACAGAACTTGTCTCCTCCCTGAACGGTATGACGGCTGCTTGGTCCCATGGTGTTTATACTATTGTTTGTACAGACATGCGTGGTACCTTCAGGCGTTTGGAAATTGCATCCAAGGATCAACCAGACTTCTGGAGGTCTACATTTTTTTTTCGGAGGTCTTGGCTGATATCATTTATCAGAAGCTTCTAAAGCCATGATATAATTTTCTGGAATTTTCAAGCTGTTTAAAGGCACAGTCAACTTAGTGTATGTAAACTACAGACCCACTGGAATTGTGATACAGTGAATTATAAGTGAAATAATCTGTCTGTAAACAATTGATGGAAAAATTACTTGCGTCATGCACAAAGTCGATGTCTTAACCGACTTGCCAATACTAAAGTTTGTTCACAAGAAATTTGTGGAGTGGTTGAAAAATGAGTTTTAATGACTCCAACCTAAGTGTCTGTAAACTTCCGACTTCAACTGTACATATTACCTCAATTACATCGACTAACCTTATTGCTGCTCTTTAAATATTTGTTCTTTTTCAAGTTTTTTTTTTTTATACTTTATTAACAGAGATTTTTCTTAAACTGCATTGTTGGTTAGAGCTTTGTAAGTAAGCATTTCACTGTAAGGTCTACACCTGTTGTATTCAGAGCATGTGACAAATACAACTTGATTTGACTTGAGTCATTAGAGTTAGCCGTGTGGATAAGGTTAGGGTTAGGTTTAAAATCTGATTTTATGACTTTGTGGCTGTGCCAGCTAGTGACCCCTGCAGAGCTGCTTTTTGGGCAAGACTCATGACAATACATGCCAACCTGTGTGTGTGTGCGTTTGAGTGTATGTATGTGCGTGTATGTGCATGTGGTTGTTTGCGGGTGGAATGGTGCGCGTGTGTGTGTGTGTGTGTGTGTGTGTGTGTGTGTGTGTGTGTGTGTGTGTGTGTGTGTGTGTGCGAGAGAGGAGTAATGTAGACTAATGAGGGAGGATGGCCACAGGCGAGATTATCACTCATCCCTTACAACGCACAAAATCCAGCGCCATCGCCGTCCCTGGTCCCCGCCAGCATCAGCACACATTCGTCAGCACTCACTCTCCCTCTCTCCTCACTCTCTTTCTCTCTCCTCCCACACTCTCTCTTTCCTTCATCTCTCTCTCTTTCTTCCCTCTCTGCCTCTTACTTCTCTCTCTCGGCTTCATCTTTCTTTATCGATCTCTCCTCTCACAGGCTCAGATATGACCTTCTACATCACATTTATCATTTACGGGCGAATCATTCGTTTTAAAATTGGGGAGTTCTCCACCAACCTGTCTGTGTTCAAAGCAGTGTTTTGCATAATTTTTTATCAAATCCAATCAAAATTGAATCAAATTTTGTTGGTCACATACACATGGTTAGCAGATGTTAATGCGAATGTAGCGAAATGCTTGTGCTTCTCGTTCCGACAGTGCAATAATATCTAACAAGTAATCTAACAATTCCCCAGCAACTACCTAATAAACACAAACTTAAAGGGATGGAATAAGAATATGAACATATAGATATATGGATGTGCGATGGCCGAGTGTAATAGGCAAGACACAATAGATGGTATAAGATACAGTATATACATATGAAATGAGTAATGTAAGATATGTAAACATTCTTAAAGTGACGTTGTTTAAAGTGACTAGTGAGTCTCTATGTAGGCAGCAGCCTCTCTGAGTTAGTGATTGCTATTTAGCAGTTTGATGGCCTTAATAACCTGTTATGGATAGGGGGCAGTATTTTCACGGCCGGATAAAAAATGTACCCGATTTAATCTGATTATTACTCCTGCCCAGAAACTAGAATATGCCTATAATTAGATAGATAGATAGATAGAAAACACTCCAAAGTTTCTAAAACTGTTTGAATGGTGTCTGTGAGTATAACAGAACTCATTTGGCAGGCCAAAACCTGAGAAGATTCCAAACAGGAAGCGCCCTCTCTGACAATTTCTTGGCCTTCTTGATCATCTCTAACCAAAACAGGGGATCTCTGCTGTAACGTGACACTTCCTACGGCTCCCATGGGCTCTCAGAAGGCGGCAAAAAGCTGAATGGTGGCTTCGCAGGCCCTGGCTGAAAAACATTAGCGCATTTTGATAGTGGTCGATCAGAGAACAGAGACTGGAGGCGCGTGCACGAGGCGACCCCATGTTTTTATTATTTCGTCTTTGAACGTAAACAACGACTCCCGGTCGGAATATTATCACTTTTTTACGAGAAAAATAGCATAAAAATGGATTTTAAACAGCGGTTGACATGCTTCGAAGTACGGTAATGGAATATTTAGAATTTATTTGTCACGAAACGCGTCGGGCGCGTAACCCTTCGTCACCCTTGGATAGTGTCTTGAACGCACGAACAAAACGCCGCTATTTGGATATAACTATGGATTATTTTGAACCAAACCAACATTTTTTATTGAAGTAGCAGTCCTGGGAGTGCATTCTGACGAAGAACAGCAAAGGTAATCAAACTTTTCTAATAGTAAATCGGAGTTTGGTGAGGGTCAAACTTGGTGGGTGTCAAAATAGCTAGCCGTGATGGCTGGGCTATCTACTCAGAATATTGCAAAATGTGCTTTCACCGAAAAGCTATTTTAAAATCGGACATAGCGAGTGCATAAAGGAGTTCTGTATATATATATATATATATATATATATATATATATATATATATATATATATACCAGAGAGAGACACAGACTCAGCATGCCTCCCCGTTGTATCACGCCGAAACAGGCTTTTATTTGTCGTCCTGTCAGTGTGTTTGGTGAAGGATGGTTTCAGTGGACCCCCCAGCGGTCTATCTTAGGGCTCTCACAGAGAAGATTGGCAGTGGTAAAACTCCAAAACAGCCTATAACAGGAAATACACACCATGATTGGCCAGCCTGCTGTGGATCCACATTCACATCCATAGTTTCTCTGTGTTATTCTGATTCATACCTAAATAAAGTAGCATGGCATTATAGAATGAAATAGCTGTATGTTTCTCAAGGGAAGTTTCTGCAAGGCAACTTTCTCCAAGAGAATATGACATTCACTATAGGAACCCACCCTACTTCACATAATACATTACTCTATTTACTGTATCTAAAAGCAATAAATATATATATATAAAAATGCATATAAGCAGAACTCTTGTATGTTTAGATTATAAGGATATCAAACTATTTTATTCTCAAACTTATTTTACAGCGTGCATTGGAAGAAATACAGTTTCCTAACAGTTTCCTATTTCCATAAATTATATTGCAGGAGACAATAACACAATTGTATAGATCAGTGCCACGTAGGTAGGGACATTCAGAAACTATGTCCAACTCGACATCCACAGTAACAGCAATATCAGAACCCACAGAGACATTACAGAATATGCCAGGTAGGGGAAAGCCTTCCATGCTGGGTGGAACTCACTTCCAATGTCACTCCAGCCGTGTAGAAAGATACATTAAAACACCCAGGAACTAATGTGATGAATTTGTGTATTTGTGTATTTGTCTGAGGAACATCTTATTTTGTGCACAAGCGTCATTGGGATTTATGTAAGCCTGCGTGATGCGGCCATTTGAAGACACGGGGAGCTTTAGTCAATCCAGATAGCGTGTGGTGTTGATTTAAAACCTAATGTATGAAGGGGGAGCGGCGATGGACTGAACATCCTTTTTTACAGAATGGGTAAGCCAAGGGTAACATTGTGATCCCAGTGGTCTAGTAGGCTAAGTCATTCTTGCAGTAATATAATGAAGGCTCTACCTGTAAATGAGATAGGAAGGGACAGCCAAGGAAGGGAGAGCAGTGGTAGCATTTAAATCATAGTGTAAGTTGAGTTAGCAGGGGGTTGAATTATAATAACAAAAGATTGGGTCAGGTCCATCCGGAGAACAAAGATGACATCAGCTGGTCTTTTCATCAAGAGGAGGAAGAAGAGAAGGAGGAAGAAGTTCATTAGCTAAACAGTGGAAGGATGGAAGTGGAAATAGCAAGGGGTTGCAGTATGTTAACAAAAGACTGGATCAGGATAGTGGAGTTGGCATCAGCTACTCTTTTCTCCAAAAGGGAGAGATGGAGAAAGAGGGGGATGATGGAGAGCTGCAAAGAGAAGCATCAGTCAAGACTGTGTAAACAATGCAGGAAGTAGCTGTAGCTGTAGCAGGAAGGAAACAGAGAACAGCTTACATTACTAAAGATGTACGGGTCATGCTTGGGTTTGTAAAGGGCAACAGCAAAATTGATGTATGCTCTTTGAAGACAAGGGTACTTGAGCAAGAAGAGTACACCTGGAAATGATGGAGGAGTTTCTTGGAAGCGCTAGTAGCACAAATGGCAGTGTGTACTGGCTATTTCATTGAGGTGTTCCTATTATTTCTGCAGTATCATAGGGTGCTGAAAAGAGGAGCATGGTTCATGACTGTTTGTGATTTTCAAGATCCTTTGTTTGGCTTGGAGCAGTTCTCGCCCACTCCCCCCTTTTATCTCAAGGGGCTTCTGGCAGAGAAAATATCACTCACAATACAGCGCAATGACTCATCTGCGAGAGCTATTGGAGCTATTGGATTGCACAGCAACAGATGAACTGAAAAACAGAACATTTACATTTATGTTTTTACGAAGACCAGAAATCTTTACAGAGCATTTAAAGGTGGTGGAGAAGACAATGTAGCCATGGATCCAGTCCAGTATATCATGATAGAGAATCAGCAGAATGAAATGGAAAACAGTGAAGGAAATGATGGGGTAATTTTCTGCTGCAGGGATAAAAACTTGAATACTAAGAGCCATCAATTGCCATGGATTTTCGTTTTTTTTTCCTTTCTCCGGGTGCATATTGGAGTTCAAGGCCTGAACGAGGACAAAGGGAGGATTGGAGGCCCTCCAAGCCTTTCTCTCTCTCACTCATTCTCTCTCTATCAGCAGAGTCAGATCCATTATGAATGTTAAAACCCAACAAGGTTGTGATAGGGATTTTGTCTGTTGGAAAATGAGTTAGGTAATTACATTTACATTTACATTTAAGGTAATTAAATGGTAACTACCCAGCTAGCACATTTGATTCCTTGAAAGTTGTGGGAATGTATTTTTTTTGTTTCACATTGCTTGTGGGAACGAAGCCAAACATTTCCTGACCTGTAAAACTGAAAGTTCTGAGAATATAAGTGAATTTTGCCTGTTCTGGGAATGTTTATTTTTAGGTTGCAGTAAGATCTGAGAATGCTTTATTCTGGTTCCTTGAATGTTTTCCTGGGAGTTTTTATTAACGCTCTGAGAACGGAAATTATAGGTTACTTTCTTAACTTTTGCTGAATTTTTCAATCAGACTTTTAATAACACTGCTAGCTTATTTTGGGTTAACGTTTTTGAACTCCAAGCACAGATGGGACACATGGAAATGTATGTCCTTAGGCATTAATCAAGCAATGTAATGATGTGCGCTGAGAGTTAGGAAGCAAGTTCAGAGAGTGAGTGTTTTAATAAATAAACACAACATAATACAAAGTAAGAAACATGAACGCACAGAAAAAGGCTTTACAACGAAAGCAAAACATTAGATTATGTCAGCAGAGTACCCAGCCAGAAATAATCAGACACCCATTTTTCAAGCTAGCATATAATGTCACATAAACCCAAACCACAGCTAAATGCAGCACTAACCTTTGATGATCTTCATCAGATGACACACCTAGGACATTAAGTTATACAATACATGCATGTTTTGTTCAATCAAGTTCATATTTATATCAAAAACCAGCTTTTTACATTAGCATGTGACGTTCAGAACTAGCATACCCCCCGCAAACTTCCGGTGAATTTACTAAATTACTCACGATAAACGTTCACAAAAAACATAACAATTATTTTAAGAATTATAGATACAGAACTCCTTTATGCACTCGCTATGTCCGATTTTAAAATAGCTTTTCGGTGAAAGCACATTTTGCAATATTCTGAGTAGATAGCCCAGCCATCAGGGGCTAGCTATTTAGAAACCCACCAAGTTTAGCCCTCACCAAAGTCAGATTTACTATAAGAAAAATGTTAATACCTTTGCTGTTCTTCGTCAGAATGCACTCCCAGGACTTTTACTTCAATAAAGTTGGTTTGGTCCCAAATAATCCATAGTTATATCCAAATAGCGGCGTTTTGTTAGTGCGTTCAAGACACTATCCGAAGGGTAAATAAGGGTGACGCGCCCGACGCGTTTCGTGACAAAACATTTCTAAATATTCCATTACTGTACTTCGAAGCTGTTTAAAATACATTTTTATGCCATTTTTCTCGTAAAAAAGCGATAATATTCCGACCGGGAGTCGTTGTTTTAGTTCAAAGATAGAGAAAATAAAAACATGGGGTCGCCTCGTGCACGCGCCTCAGTCTGATGGTCCTCTGATCGACCACTATCCAAAGGCGCTAAAGTTTTTCATCCAGCGGCTGGAATTACATCATTCAGCTTTTTCTCGGGTTCTGAGAGCCTATGGGAGCCGTAGGAAGTGTCACGTTACAGCAAAGATCCTAAATTTTCAATAAAGAGAGTCAAGAAGCCCAAGGAATGGTCAGAGAGGGCACTTCCTGTACAGAATCTTCTCAGGTTTTTGCCTGCCATATGAGTTCTGTTATACTCACAGACACCATTCAAACAGTTTTAGAAACTTTAAGGCAGTAGTAATAACCAGATTAAATTGGGTACGTTTTTATCCGGCCGTGCAAATACTGCCCCCTACACTCAACAGGTTAAGAAAATATTTACTAAATAAATGAAAGTAAAAAAAAAACAGCAACAATAAAATGACAATAACGAGGCTCTATACAGGGGATACTGGTACCGAGTAAATGTGCGGGGGTACAGGTTAGTCGAGGTAATTGAGGTAATATGTACATGTAGATAGGGGTAAAGTGACTATGCATAAATAATAAACAGCAGTGTTAAAAAGGGGGGGGGGGGGGTAGTCGGGGTAGCCATTTGACTAGATGTTCAACACTCTTATGGCTTGGGGGTAGAAGCTGTTAAGAAGCCTTTTGAACATAGACTTGGTTCTCCGGTACTGCTTGCCGTGCGGTAGCAGAGAGAACAGTCTATGACTGGTATAGAGGTACTGGAAGGCAGGAAGCTTGTTGGTGATGTGGACACCAAGGAACTTGAAGCTCTCAACCTGCTCCATGACAGCCCCGTCGATGAGAATGGGGGTGTGCTCAGTCCTCCTTTTCCTGTAGTCCACAATCATCTCCTTTGTCTTGATCACGATGAGGGAGAGGTTGCTATCCTGGCACCACACGGCCAAGTCTCTGACCTCCTCCCCATAGGCTGTCTCATCATTGTCGGTGATCAGGCCCAACACTGTTGTGTCATCGGCAAACTTAATGATGGTGTTGGAGTCATGCCTGGCCATGCAGTCATGAGTGAACAGGGAGTACAGGAGGGGGCTGAGCACGCACCCCTGAGGGGCCCCCTCCTGTTGAGGATCAGCATGGCGGATGTGTTGTTGCCTACCCTTACCATCTGGGGGTGGCCCGTCAGGAAATCCAGGATCCAGTTGCAGAGGGAGGTGTTTAGTCCCAGGGTCCTTAGATTAGTGATGATCTTTGAGGGCACTATGGTGTTGAACGCTGAGCTGTAGTCAATGAATAGCATTCTCACGTAGGTGTTCCTTTTGTCCAGGTGGGAAAGGGCAGTGTGGAGTGCAATAGATATTGCATCATCTGTGGATCTGTTGGGGTGGGTCTAGGGTCTAGGGTTTCTGGGATAATGTTGTTGATGTTAAAGACATTTTTTTTAACTTTAATTAAAGGTTCGATTTTTGTGAATATTTTGAATGAAAGACAAAGAGGATTAACAAATAAACATTTTCACAGCCCCTTTTGCTTATATTTACCAAGGGTGTCAATATTAGTGGAGGGCACTGTAGATCAAGTCTGCTTTATAAAAAAAAACAATTGCTGGTGAGTGAGTAAGTGTTAGTTATAAAGTGTTTATAATTACTTTTGGTGATCTGAGGACTTGATTGTGGGCGGTATCAATGTTTCTATACTATAGAGACTTTTTTGACTTGCTGTTGTGAGAAATGTTTTATACTTTTTTTTTACAATATGTTGACTCTCTCCTTCTACAATGTGTTGACTAGCAATGATGTTGACTCTTGCCTTTTATACAGTAACAATGTTGACTCTCTGGTAGCAATGTGTTCACTCTGTCCTTACATGTTTACTCTCTCCTACGTTCATCTGCTACTGTAGGTCTTATGGTACAGACACATCAAGAAATCTGACTGCCGACAGGTAATAGCACAGTAGGAATAAAAGACGTTGCTGCTGTGTACCGACCTGGTACCGCTGAACCTGTCATTTCTACTTGTAGAATTGCAATGCTCCTCAGTGGCCAAGAACTTGACTTTGTGCCAATTAGAGAGCACAAACCTCCAAATGGGGGAGATGACAGAAGTGAAAAAAAAATATATTGTCTAACTATAACAATAAATCTACATAATATACATATTTTTTTCTAGAGCAAGTCTTTACATCTAGCTAAGGAGGTTTGTGCTTGAAGAAGGATTTGTTTGTTAGGTTCAGTTTGATAATGCAAGATGATAAAATAAATAAATTAATCCCCTTTCCATTATCCCATACTCCCATAATGTCAGCTAAATGGTTAGCACCACATAGCTAGCTAGCTACTCCACCAACTCTCAACAGCTAATAGGCAGCTGCTTTACTAAAAAATGTGTCCATTCTGATGTAATATGTTGCTAGCTACGCTAGGTTTCTAGCTGTGGCCATCTGGTTAGTATCAACAAGAGCTTACTACAAATTATTGCTAGCTAGCAACAACATTAGCGCCAGCAGGCACAAGCCAAACAAGCTACTGTCACCTTATGGCCTGGAGTATTTCAACTAAGCAAATCGGAGCTAAAACTGTTCTGTGATCAACAAAGTTAACTGCCGACACTGGGCGGAGGTGCTAAGTACTTATCAGTAGTCAGATTTCTCGGTGTGTCTGACCCTTTAACCTATACATTATTTCTAAACAACGCTCCGCTTTGGTTTTGTCTCTGTTTTCATTTAATACGTGTTGTCTTTAAATTCCCAATGCTCTTTAGCAAATCTTCTTTTCTCTTCCCCGCTCCTTTCAAACCACCCCCAACAAATCAAACTGTTCTCTGTCTCACCACCTATTTCACTCTCTTCTACTCCCTCTATCTCTCTCTTTCTCTCTCTTTACCTCCACCCCTCTTTCTTGCTCTCTCTCCCTCTCTCTCTCTCTCTCTCTCTCTCTCTCTCACACTCTCTCTCTCTCTATCTCACGCCCCCCTCTTTCTCTCTTTCTCGGCTCTGAAAACAAAGTATTTTCCTTTATGTTAATTTGTGCATCACAGTCCATGTAGGGATAAGAGTAATAGCCTACACACGGCTGTGGAAGCCATGAAGCCATTACCACAGGCACCTGCTAGATGAGCAGCAACAAGACATCACTGATAGTGCTACTCTCTGCTTGGCACGCTAACGGAGAAGTACACTCTTAGCAACAACAAAAAAAACTTTAAAGAGCCCTTTTTGGTTCCAGGTAGAACCCTTTTGGTTCCAGGTAGAACCCTTTTGAGTTCCATGTAGAACCATTTTGAGTTCCATGTAGAGCCATTTACACAGAGGGTTCTACATGGAACCCAAAATAGGTCTACCTGGAACCAAAAATGTTTTTCCTATGGGGACAACCGAAGAACCCTTTTGGAACCCTTTTTTTTCTAAGAGTGTAGAGAAATGGGCTTTGGAAATAATTCTTTAAAAAACATAGCTACATATAAAAACACTGAAAAGTACATATTCATCAGAACTACAGATACCAGACCGTCATTTGATCACCCTGTTGCAGGAGAACTTTCCTGCAAATTTCCAGGAAATGTTTAACTTGCAGTTTTATTTGAGGTTTAAATAGGTTTCTGAAGTTTGTAATTTCCAAATCTCAGACTTGATTTTGCCTAACTAAAAATATCCATTAACCATTTACACTCGTACCCGTATACGGGTTGAAAATAGCAGATTTGGCCACTGATAAATGCCTAAATTGGAATGCAGTGTGTCACGTCCTGACCAGTAAAAGAGGTTGTTTGTTATTGTAGTTTGGTCAGGGCGTGGCAGGGGGTGTTTGTTTAGAGTGTTTCGGGGTTTGTTGGGCTATGTTCTTATTTAAGAGGGGTGTTTGTTTAGAGTGTTTCGGGGTTTGTTGGGTTAATGTTCTATGTTAGTATATTTCTATGTTCGTTCTAGTCTTTCTATTTCTATGTGTAGTTTATTGGGTTGAACTTCAATTGGAGGCAGCTGTTCCTCGTTGCCTCTAATTGAAGGTCCTATTTAGCAGGGGTGTTTTTCCATGGGTTTTTGTGAGTAGTTGTTCTTTGTATAGCCTAGTAGCCTTACAGGACTGTTTCGTCGTTGTTTTTGTATACGTGTTTATTTTTGTTTTCCTTCTTCAATAAAAAAGAAGATGAGTATACATATTCTCACTGCGTTTTGGTCCAATTCATACGACGCCGTGACACAGTGGCTGTAAAGTAACATGCTATACATAAAGTCAGAGCTCTGGCTCTACGCTTCACAGCGCTGTATGGGTTTTGACAGACAGACGTTCTGAGCTTAAGCACCTTGCGCGACAAGAAGTTGCCCCATCCCTCCCACTAATTGGGCAACTTTTGAAATGTTTTGGTTGTCTGAGGGAGTGAAATGCTGTAAAGATGTATTTTGTATGTATTTTGAAAGATGATTATAATAAATACCGCTTTGATGTCATACAAGCAAGCCAAACACCTATGAATCCAAATGTGCACATTTCCATAGAATAAAACTCATGTCATATACAGTGTCAACGTTTATGATCACTATGTTTCATGTACAGTTACAAGATGACATGCGTCAGACCCTGGGTTGTTCTTGAACAGCACTCGCACCTGAATACACTCCACACTCCTTTCTATGCACACCAAAATTACAATATTTTTCCCTGAATTGCATTGTGAAGGCCTAACACTGTAATATCATATGTTATATAACTTAGCTAGTCATGTTGGCAATAGAACAACCTTTCAAATGATGCCCACCTGACCCAGATTGCGATCTATAATGGACTGTTTTTGGATTGCATAAACAACAACAGTAATTGTGTGATGGCAGGGATGCAGGGTTTTGTTCCAACTAAAATGACTACAACTGTGCTTGCTCTAGTTCCTCAATGGCACAACTAGGAGAGCTAAAAAAATAGATACTTATAGTTGAAGACTATTCTTTGAGTCAGCAAAGTGCATAGAAATTATTTAGAAACTGTGCACACTTTGGAGAAGTGTGTGGCCACTTCGAGACACCAGTTAGTCCTTTCATTCAAACCCTTGTAATCTTATGTTGCACCTACCCCACATGTTCCAGGAATATTCTTATCATGTCACTGAATGTTTCCAGAGTATTTTCAGATTTCGTTATCAATGAATGTGGCTAAAAGTACAGTAAATGTAAAATGCACATAAATCTTTGGATTCAGTCTTGCGTCAAGTGAACTGTTGTGTCCTTACCTTTGGCCTAATGATTTTCCCATAATCTCCAAACTGTTCGCCTTCAATTGCTACCATGGTTATGGGTATGCATTTCATATTTCTTCTGTAAGAAACATTTCAATTTAGCCCTATCCATATAGGCCAATTCCGACAAGTGTATAAGGGTTATTAATGATAATTCACGTAATAATTCACATTTCCTGTTGCTGCAGGATTATTTTCCTGCTATAGCAAACTGTCTGAAATTAAGATCCTACATCTGTATAGTGTGTTATTATGGAATGGTAGGTTTTGATGGAATTGATAGTAGAACAACACACTAAGTCTTATAACATACTTTACTACTCAAGGTTAACTAGTATCAATACATACAAACACATCCAATTCATCAATATACACCCAATCAACCTACCTATATCTCATTACGACACCCCCCCTCTCTGTTTTTATCTCTTCCCCTCCTTTGTATTCACCCCATCTTCCTACAGATTCCAGCCCTCTCATCAGAAACCCACAGACAGAGAGGGAGAGAGAGGGCGCAAGACCTCTTATCAATATTTCATTTTCAATGAAAAGGGGAGTGAAGGGGATGAAGATGAGGAGCGGGAGGGATGAAGAGGAGAGCAGGAGGGAGGACTGTGCTGAATTCAGCAGTAACATAACACCGCAGTAGTAAAAAGTAAATATTGGCCAGCTACGGCTAACAGCTTCTCCAAATGACACACAATACCCTGCATGGGCATGGCGTGGTGGGGTACAATGACTCATGAAGAGGTTACGCCGTCTATAAAAACACGCCAACGTAAGGTACGACGTGGAAAAACTGCAACATTGTTACAACATTGTTATTGTAAAAAAAAGAATCTCTCTCACTCTCTCTTCTCTGTGGTTTTGGTACGTTAACCCACATTTACATGGGGAGCCATTTGCCAAAGATGAAGTTAAGCGGAGTAGCAGGGCAGCACCCTCGGTAAATGTATGGAAATACATCATAAATACAACATAAATCGCAGGAGCAATGCCAGAGTACAGTAGCAAGCCGTGATCTGACAACCGTCATGCAGCTTTTGAAATGTTTTATGTGTTTTATTTAAAGGAAGCGATGGCACTGTTGGCTGTTACATTAAATAAATGGCATGGTTGGCTGTTAGGTTATGTTGCTTTCTGTTTCAGTAGGCTGTAGCTGTAATAGAAATACAAAACAGTCTATTTTATGCACATACTGAAGGTGCTGAGCGCTCTGGAGCAGGTTTTCATCAAGGATCTCTCTGTACTTTGCTCCGTTCATCTTTCCCTCGATCCTGACTAGTCTCCCAGTCCCTGCCACTAAAAAACATCCCCACAGCATGATGCTGCCAGCACCATGCTTCACCGTAGGGATGCTGCCAGGTTTCCTCCAGACATGATGCTGGCATTCATGCAATAATCTTGTTTCTCATGGTCTGAGAGTCTTTAGGTGCCTTTTGGCAAACTCCAAGCAGGCTCTCATGTGCCTTTTACTGAGGAATGGCTTCTGTCTGGCCACTCTACCATAAAAGCCTAATTGGTGGAGTGCTGCAGAGATGCTTGTCCTTCTGGAAGGTTCTCCCAATCATTCAATTGAAATGATTGTGCCTTAATAATAAACGTTTATGGTATCGGTAAATATGATTTAGCCATGGAAAAATACATAAAAGTTCCCGTTAGCCATGATTGGCTGAGATAATGGATTTGCTGGACATGCCGAGAGATGAGTTTGGATTGGTCTGCCATGTAGCAAGCTTCTGTCTATAACATTAGATGCTTAGTATGTATAGATAATCCTTGCTAAAGTACCTTTTTTGATAGATATCACGAATAACTGCAAAAGTGTTGCTAAGGCTCTCCACTTTCTGGAGGACTGAGTTTTGGAAGCTGTGGAAGCTGAATATGATAGCTAAGGACATAGAGAAAATTCAGCCGTTTGATTGCAAATGTGAGGGAATGGAAAAGAGAACACAGAAGGCTGTTGTATAAAACACCTGTCTCGGATTACATCTTCAAACTAAGGGCAAGTATGGCATCCGTGAAAGAGAGGGAGAAGTGTTCATCCATGTATAACGGTAAGATAGTCTAGCTAGCTACATTTGAAAAAATAATATATGTTTCTAATTTTTTCAAAGTTGTTTTCATTGCAAGGTAAAGCACACTGTTAGCTAACTAGCTAAGGTTAGCTGGCTGGATGGCTCGCTAGCTAATGTTACATGTAGGATCTGTGTAGTAACATTATTCATATCTCAGAGCTATTTGCAATGCTAGTTATAGCCTAATGACAGCTAGCAAGCTAATATTGAACCTAGCTAGTTGGTTAGCTTTAGCTACCTGTAGATTAATGCAGGGTAGTAACATTATTAGTTGAAATTATGGTTTATTTTTTAGCTAGCTAGCTACATGTCTAGACAAAAGACTCCACTGTGCAATGAAGCATTTCACTGTACCGTTTACACCTTCTGTATCCTGTGCATGTGACAAATAAACTTTTATTTTATTTTATATAGTTTGTGTTTCCCAGAGATGGTAATGTGAAGAACAACATGACTTGCACCAAAGTCAAATTAGGATATAACGTTGAGATGAGACAGTGTCCAAGTTCTAAAATTCTCCGGTAGAATGTCCTGCTTTTATTTCATCACACTCAAAACCGTAAGCTATTTTCTGTAATTAGATCACCATTAACTTGAAAACAATGATTTTGTTGTGAGTTTATTTTCCTGTAATAATGAATACAAATTAGCTAAAGTTAAGATGTTGTTAGCTATATGATATGGTCATCATGTCAACTGGCTAGCCAGCTAACATTACGTTAGCTAGTTAGCTAACCAGCTAGTAACAACCCAAAATATTATTTAGATAGTTGCTTTTAGTAGCCTGGTTTACTAGACTGACATACTAAATACATGCCTTAACGGATGTGTTTATTGGTGTTAAAACACACCAGTTATGCTATTTTGGATGATTAGGCTGCTGTTGTCATGTAGCCTGTTGTTTTTTGTGTTTATACTTTTTCATAACGACAATGACAAGTTTTATGTCAGATGACAATGGAATGTTCATGATGTCACTGCGACAACTGTTGTCACGCTCCTCTTCGTCTGAAGATATAGAGTAATCGCTGTCGGAAAAAGTGGACCAATACGCAGCGGGTTGCATGCTCATCATATTTATTTTAAATGTGAACACCAAGAAAAACAAGAAACAAAAACAACAACCCACAAACCCCAGGTGAAAAACACACTCCTAATATATGACTCCCAATCAGGAACAACGATAACCAGCTGTTCCTGATCGGGAGCCACACAGCCTAACAAAGAAACAGACATACTAGAAAAACCATACAACACAACCCTACTGCCACGTCCTGACCAAAATCTAATACAATTACTCCCTCTGCTGGTCAGGACGTGACAACTGTATACAGACATGTCGATAGACATAGCATAAACCAGCCTTTAGTCTTGAAATCTTTGGTTTTACACGACCGTACTCATATGGCCTCACATGTGAATCCTCAAAGAGGTGGGTGGGGCTAAGGCTTAAGAGGTTGTGAACAATGTTGAATGGTGTATACAAATAAAAGCTCTCCAGTAGGTGTACCAAAACATTCAAGGGCCATTTTTTAAAAGGGGCGAAAGTTGATCAACTTTCAAAGCAGAATTACTTTCCCATTGTTCCTCAAGTGTAGTGTGTGATACACCATTTTCTAGCTCTGAGTCTCTACTTTTATCGAATGTAAAAAACACCATTTCAAATGTTGCTACAAAAGACTGAATTGAGCCGGTCGGTCACATATATATATTATTTCATTTCTTGGGTCTGTAGGCCTACAAAAGAGGGATGCAGCCTGTGGGCAATCTGTTGCCCATCCCTGCTTTAGCCTATGGTTTCAGCGACCTTAATTTACATTTCTCTAAACTTATTCCCATAATTACCTACAATGAAATTCCTTGGACGGTCAAAGCTTTAGCATCAATCTCTTACTCATTATTAATGTATTCATTTGTTCATTGACATTTAGAAACATTGTATTTGTGTCCATAGAAAATGCTCTTTAAGAACCAGCTCCTGCATGTTTTTTTCAAGGTTTCCCAGTGGTCTCAGCATCTACACTACATGACCAAAAGTATGTGGATATATGCTCATCAAACATCTCATTCAAAATCATGGGCATTAATATGGATTTGGTCCCCCCTTTGCTGCTATAACAGCCTCCACTCTTCTGGGATGGCTTTCCACTAGATGTTGGAACATTGCTGCTGGGACTTGTTTCCATTCAGCCACAAAAGTTGAGGTTGGGCACTGATGTTGGGTGATTAGGCCTGGCTTGCAGTCGACGTTCCAATTCAACCCGAAGGTGTTCCATGGGGTTGAGGTCAGGACTCTGTGCAGGCCAGTTCAGTTCTTCCAAACTGTTCTCGACAAACCATTTCTGTATGGACCTGTGTTTGTACACAGGGGTTTGTCATGCTGAACAGGAAAGGGCCTTCTCCAAACTGTTGCCACAAAGTTGGAAGCACAGAATTGTCTAGAATGTAATTTTATGCTGTAGCATTAAGATTTCCCTTCAATGGAACTAAGGGGCCTTGCCCAAACCATAAAAAATAGCCCTAGACCATTATTTCTCCAAACTTTACCGTTGGCACTATGCATTCGGGCAGGTAGCATTCTCCTGGCATCCGCCAAACCCAGATTAGTTCGTCGGACTGTCAGATGGTGAAGAGAGATTCATCTCTCCAGAAAACACGTTTCCACTGTTCCAGAGTCGGCAGCAAGCTTAACACCACTCAAGCCGACGCTTGGCATTGTGCATGGTGATCTTAGGCTTTTGTGCGGCTGCTCGGCCATGGAAAGACATTTCATGAAGCTCCCGACGAACAGTTCTTGTGCTGACGTTGCTTCCAGAGGCTGTTTGGAACTCAGTAATGAGTTCCAAACAGACCATTTTTATGCGCTATGCGCTTTATCACTCGGCAGTCCCGTTATGAGAGCTTGTGTGGCCTACCATTTCGCGGCTGATCCGCTGATGCTCCTAGATGTTTCCGCTTCACAATAACAGCACTTACAATTGACTGGGGCAGCTCTAGCAGCGCAGACATTTGACAAACTGACTTGTTGGAAAGGTGGCAGCCTATGACGGTGCCACG
Organism: Salmo salar; assembly: GCF_965601325.2. Taxonomy (NCBI): domain Eukaryota; kingdom Metazoa; phylum Chordata; class Actinopteri; order Salmoniformes; family Salmonidae; genus Salmo; species Salmo salar. The sequence goes on along the minus strand of NC_138318.1, from coordinate 11,722,334 downwards.
TTGAAAGTCACTGAGCTCTTCAGTAAGGCCATTCTACTGCCAATGTTTGTCTAAGGAGATTGCATGGCTGTATGCCCGACATTATACACCTGTCAGCAATGGGTGTGGCTGAAAAAGCAGAATCCACCAAGTTGAAGTGTCCACGTACTTGGCCAATATATTTTTTTATTTATTGTATATAATGACTTATCATTATCAGTTCTGACGGGAGTCTCTCTCTCTCTCTTTCTCTCTTCCTCTTTGTCTCTCTGTTCTGTAATGAATAAATAAAATATACTTTGCTTTCTATTATCATCCCACACTTATATTTGAAATGAGACACACTTCGTTGGCTGGAAATGTGCCTTCCTCAGCAGTCGTGTAGTTGAAAAGGCAGAACCTATTAAATTGGTGTAAATCGCTGCTTGTGGTGGAGTTGCGTGGATGCTGAGAAAATATAAATGTTGTACATTATCAATGCAGGGATTGAGTTTGACGTGGATGTTATGTGTAGAAAGTGGCTTGCTATATTCAAAGAGAGAGAGCATGCTTTGGTCCCTGCATTTTTCAATGTGGCATGCATGCATGCCAGTATGCGTGTCTGTGCCTATCTCTGTGTGTCTGTGGTCTGTGGTCTGTGTCTATGCCTGTACCTCTGCCCATGCCTATGCCTGTTTCTGTGCCTGTGTTTCAATATGAGACATTATGTACTCTGTGCTGTGACTATCAGCCAAAGGTTGGGTAAATTTAATTTCCCGTAGTGTGGAGGGGCCAGTAGGTTGTCCTCTGTAAATCAGAGGCCTCTGGGATTAGACAGAGATGAACTCTTATGTCACATTCTAATGGCTTCAGAACGCCACACACAGACGCATGTCACACACACAGTCTCTCTCTCACGTTCTCTCTCTCTCACAAACACACACACACACGAGCTGAAGAGTTGGTGTCCTGCGGGACAGACAATGTATTGGCTGGAAGTAGAACAGTAAGTAAAAAGAGAGCCCGCTGAGATTCCAGGGTAAAACAGTGAGAGAGAAGCCCCTGAGGTTCCTGTGAACAAGGATAATGCTAATCATTATACCTCATAATGCTGAAGGGAACAGTACATGTTTTGAAAAGGTAGTTGTGCAGCATACATTGTTGGATATTTAGGACGTGGTGTACTGTTTCAAATACTCATTTCGATGTCTCACTATGGGATACGCCTGAGCGTGTCCACAAGTTCAAAGTAACTAATCACACAGCTAGCTATTGAGATTTGGTTAGCCATCGCCTCAAGGCTTTAGCTAACTTGGCTGACTAGATGCAAGACTAGCTAACCACACAAAGGGCTAGCTCTCGCCGCAAGGCTTAAGCTAACCCCTTGTAACTCGCCACAAGGCTAGCTACAACAAAGAAAGCATGTGCGTTTTCCAGGTACAGTGCCTTGCGAAAGTATTCGGCCCCCTTGAACTTTTCGACCTTTTGCCACATTTCAGGCTTCAAACATAAAGATATAAAACTGTATTTTTTTGTGAAGAATCAACAACAAGTGGGACACAATTATGAAGTGGAATGAAATTTATTGGATATTTCAAACTTTTTTAACAAATAAAAAACAGAAAAATTGTCCGTGCAAAATTATTCAGCCCCTTTACTTTCAGTGCAGCAAACTTTCTCCAGAAGTTCAGTGAGGATCCCTGAATGATCCAATGTTGACCTAAATGACTAATGATGATAAATAGAATCCACCTGTGTGTAATCAAGTCTCCGTATAAATGCATCTGCTCTGTGATAGTCTCAGAGGTCCGTTTAAAGCGCAGAGAGCATCATGAAGAACAAGGAACACACCAGGCAGGTCTGAGATACTGTTGTGGAGAAGTTTAAAGCCGAATTTGGATACAAAAAGATTTCCCAAGCTTTAAACATCCCAAGGAGCACTGTGCACGCGATAATATTGAAATGGAAGGAGTATCAGACCACTGCAAATCTACGAAGACCCGGCCGTCCCTCTAAACTTTCAGCTCATACAAGGAGAAGACTGCTCAGAGATGCAGCCAAGAGGCCCATGATCACTCTGGATGAACTGCAGAGATCTACAGCTGAGGTGGGAGACTCTGTCCATAGGACAACAATCAGTCGTATACTGCACAAATCTGGCCTTTATGGAAGAGTGGCAAGAAGAAAGCCATTTCTTAAAGATATCCATAAAAAGTGTGGTTTAAAGTTTGCCACTAGCCACCTGGGAGACACACCAAACATGTGGAAGAAGGTGCTCTGGTCAGATGAAACCAAAATCAAACTTTTTGGCAACAATGCAAAATGTTATGTTTGGCGTAAAAGCAACACAGCTCATCACCCTGAACACACCATCCCCACTGTCAAACATGGTGGTGGCAGCATCATGGTTTGGGCCTGCTTTTCTTCATCAGGGGCAGGGAAGATGGTTAAAATTGATGGGAAGATGGATGGAGCCAAATACAGGACCATTCTGGAAGAAAACCTGATGGAGTCTGCAAAAGACCTGAGACTGGGACGGAGATTTGTCTTCCAACAAGACAATGATCCAAAACATAAAGCAAAATCTACAGTGGAATGGTTCACAAATAAACATATCCAGGTGTTAGAATGGCCAAGTCAAAGTCCAGACCTGAATCCAATCGAGAATCTGTGGAAAGAACTGAAAACTGTTGTTCACAAATGCTCTCCATCCAACCTCACTGAGCTCGAGCTGTTTTGCAAGGAGGAATGGGCAAAAATTTCAGTCTCTCGATGTGCAAAACTGATAGAGACATACCCCAAGCGACTTACAGCTGTAATCGCAGCAAAAGGTGGTGCTACAAAGTATTAACTTAAGGGGGCTGAATAATTTTGCACGCCCAATTTTTCAGTTTCTTATTTGTTAAAAAAGTTTGAAATATCCTATAAATTTCGTTCCACTTCATGATTGTGTCCCACTTGTTGTTGATTCTTCACAAAAAATTACAGTTTTATATCTTTATGTTTGAAGCCTGAAATGTGGCAAAAGGTCAAAGTTCAAGGGGGCCGAATACTTTCGCAAGGCACTGTAGCAGTGTTCTAACTAGCTAGACCTCACTCCTATCGTAAATTATAAGGCAGCAGCCCAACTCCATTCTGTTCTCTAATGTGAGAGACTGGAATGTCTGTGTGCCTTTGGAAGAGTTTACAGCCCAAAACTACAGAACATCAAATGAATGGTCTTTAGGACAATATATTTCATCAGCCAAAATGGTGGTAACAATGACGGATGGAATTTGAAAATGAATGTCTATTTTAAAAGTTAAGAGTATGTTATAACGAAAGCATTGTAACTTGAATAGTTTCATAATGTATATGTGATGTTTACATACTTTATGTTGTGTAGAGAATATCCAGATGAAAGAGAATGTTTTGGTTACGATAAGACTGATTTTATTTGTCTAAAAGAGAACAAAGTAAATCCTAATACCTTGCCTTGTAACTAGCTATGCCCCAGGGAACCCAGAGAGTGTGTCATAAAGACGGAAACGCCCCTTTCTACTGTAGGGTATTAATCAAATCAAATCAAATGTATTTATATAGCCCTTCGTACATCAGCTGATATCTCAAAGTGCTGTACAGAAACCCAGCCTAAAACCCCAAACAGCAAGCAATGCATGTGAAAGAAGCATGGTGGCTAGGAAAAACTCCCTAGGAAAAACTCCCTAGAAAGGCCAAAAACCTAGGAAGAAACCTAGAGAGGAACCAGGCTATGAGGGGTGGCCAGTCCTGTTCTGGCTGTGCCGGGTGGATATTATAACAGAACATGGTCAAGATGTTAAAATGTTCATAAATGACCAGCATGGTCAAATAATAATAATCATAGTAGTTGTCGAGGGTGCAACAAGCACGTCCGGTGAACAGGTCAGGGTTCCATAGCCGCAGGCAGAACAGTTGAAACTGGAGCAGCAGCACGGCCAGGTGGACTGGGGACAGCAAGGAGTCATCATGCCAGGTAGTCCTGAGGCATGGTCCTAGGGCTCAGGTCCTCCGAGAGAAAGAAAGAAAGAGAGAAAGAGAGAATTAGAGAGAGCATATTTAAATTCACACAGGACACCGGATAAGACAAGAGAAATACTCCAGATGTAACAGACTGACCCTAGCCCCCCGACACATAAACTACTGCAGCATAAATACTGGAGGCTGAGACAACATGTGAGACAACTTAACTCAACATGTATTAAACATGTGAGTTAAGAATTTACATATCAGACTAAGTTTACCACACGCTGCAGCTGAGGTTTATGACTAGTCGTGACCCCGAAACGCAACATGAGGGTTGAAGACAAAGAAAATCTCTGATTGGAGGAGTAGCTATTCTAAGTACTGTATCTAGGAAGGTGAATTTAAGCAGGACCACCCGGTTATTCTTTTCAAGTCACTGGGTGTCTACACAGCCCTCCTACCCATGCTGGGAGCGTTGACACGGCTAATTAGCCATCCTGAGAAGTCCACTTTCACAGACAGAGTGCAAGGAACAGACGACTAAGAGAAAGAACACTGTGACATCTTGTGGACAATCAGAGACTTACACCTGAAGACGAAAGACCAGACCATCAGATATACCCAACGGAGACCTTCAGCACATAAATACACACATTACAATTATGACCCATACGAACGCCATGTGTTAGGGCTAAACTAAGCATAGTTTACAAATATGTCCAAGTGTGGCTTTCCTCTCTTGCTTTTCTCTCTCTTTTCCTGTAAATCTCCATCTTGTGTAACACGTGTCATATTGTGTTGGTCCACTAGGGACCTGTTGCAATTGTACTAAGTTCTAACCAATAACCTAGACTGTTTGTGTATGTGTATCTTATGTTATCATTTAGCTTGTTAGTAAATAAATAATCAACTCAATTTGTGTGGTACGGAATGATTAGTGAGACCCGTGTTTGTGCAGATTTACGAATTATGCGGCATTTAGAATGAGACTTAATACATTAATTAGTGACTGCTATGAAATTGATATTCTGATATTCTTTGAATGAATTCGGGAAACGGTAACTCATTAAGCAAACTTTCCCCATGGTGCCCCAGGTTACTGAGTTAATGGTTACAGGATTAATTTAATTCATTTATAAACAAAGTTAATTATTTGATAAATAACATGTCATCACATTAATGATAATACATCACGACACCACCCACAACTCATGTCCCAGGGATACTGAATGTGGGAGCAGACTTGTTGTACAGAGGGAATTCCCTCTACGACAGTGGAGGTGTCTCAGAAGACGAAGGGGAGGACCATCCTTGTGAAGAGAAGTCCGTCACTGGCCGCGGGTAGCGTTTGGAACACTAACACACACACATTCATCTCGCCTCCCTGCTCCGTTATCAGTACTTACATTACACACTTTGTTCTTACCTCCCGTCAGTAACAGTTTATTGTATAAAAATATACAGAAAAATCAAATCAAATGTATTTATATAGCCCTTCTTACATCAGCTGATATCTCAAAGTGATGTACAGAAACCCAGCCTAAAACCCCAAACAGCAAGCAATGCAGGTGTAGAAGCACGGTGGCTAGGAAAAACTCCCTAGAAAGGCCAAAACCTAGGAAGAAACCTAGAGAGGAACCAGGCTATAAAGGGTGGCCAGTCCTCTTCTGGCTGTGCCGGGTGGAAATTATAACAGAACATGGCCAAGATGTTCAAATGTTCATAAATGACCAGCATGGTCAAATAATAATAATCATAGTAGTTGTCGATGGTGCAACAAGTCAGTAACACAAGAGTAAGTGTCAGTTGGCTTTTTCATAGCCGATCTTTGAGAGTATCTCTACCGCTCCTGCTGTCTCTAGAGAGTTGAAAACAGCAGGTCTGGGACAGGTAGCACGTCCGGTGAACAGGTCAGGGTTCCATAGCTGCAGGCAGAGCAATTGGAACTGGAGCAGCAGCACGGCAAGGTGAACTGGGGACAGCAAGGAGTCTTCAAGCCAGGTAGTCCTGAGGCATGGTCCTAGGGCTCAGGTCCTCCGAGAGAGAGAAAGAAAGAAAGAAAGAGAGAAAGAGAGAATTAGAGAGAGCATATTTAAATTCACACAGGACACCGGAAATGACAAGAGAAATACTCCAGATGTGACAGACTGACCCTAGCCCCCGGACACATAAACTACTGCAGCATAAATACTGGAGGCTGAGACAGGAGGGGTCAGGAGACACTGTGGCCCCATCCGATGAAACCCCCGGACAGGGCCAAACAGGTAGGATATAACCCCACCCACTTTGCCAAAGCACAGCCTCCACACCACTGGAGGGATATCTCCAACCACCAACATACCATCCCGGGACAAGGCCGAGTATAGCCCACAAAGATCTCTGCCACGGCACAACCCAAGGGGGGGTCGCCAACCCAGACAGGAAGACCACGTCAGTGACTCAACCCACTCAAGTGACACACCCCTCCCAGGGACGGCATGGAAGAATACCAGTAAGCCAGTGACTCAGCCCCCGTAATAGGGGTAGAGGCAGAGAATCCCAGTGGAAAGAGGGGAAACCGGCCAGGCAGAGACAGCAAGGGCGGATCGTTGCTCCAGCCTTTCCGTTCACCTTCACACCCCTGGGCCAGACTACACTTGACCTGTTATGGCTAGGGGGCAGTATTTTCATGGCCGGATAAAAAACGTACCCGATTTAATCTGATTATTACTCCTGCCCAGAAACTAGAATATGCATATAATTATTTGATTTGGATAGAAAACACCCTAAAGTTTCTAAAACTGTTTGAATGGTGTCTGTGAGTATAACAGAACTCATATGGCAGGCCAAAACCTGAGAAGATTCCATACAGAAAGTGCCCTCTCTGACCTTTTCTTGTCCTTCTATAGCCTCTTTTTCAAAAATAGAGGATCTCTGCTGTAACGTGACATTTTCTAAGGCTCCCATAGGCTCTCAGAAGGTGCCAGAACGGGGAATGATGACTCTGCAGTCCCTGGGCGAAAAACAGTAGGGCTTTTGGAAAGTGGTCGTTCTGAGAACAATGACATGGGTGCGCGCGTGCATGTGAAGACTCCATTTTCTATTTTCAGTGTTTGAACGAAAACAAGGTCTCCCGGTCGGAATATTATCGCTATTTTACGAGAAAAATCGCATAAAAATTTATTTTAAACAGAGTTTGACATGCTTCGAAGTACGGTAATGGAATATTTGAAAATTTTTGTCACGATATGCGCCGGCGCATCACCCTTCGGATAGTGATTTGAACGCACAAACAAAACGGAGCTATTTGGATATAACTATGGATTATTTGGAACCAAAACAACATTGGGTGTTGAAGTTGAAGTCCTGGGAGTGCATTATGACGAAGAACAGCAAAGGTAATCCAATTTTTCTTATAGTAAATCTGAGTTTGGTGAGTGCCAAACTTGGTGGGTGTCAAAATAGCTAGCCGGGCTATTTTGGCCGGGCTATCTACTCAGAATATTGCAAAATGTGCTTTCACCGAAAAGCTATTTTAAAATCGGACACCGCGATTGCATAAAGGAGTTCTGTATCTATAATTCTTAAAATAATTGTTTTGTTTTTTGTGAACGTTTATCGTGAGTAATTTAGTAAATTCACCGGAAGTTTTCGGTGGGTATGCTAGTTCTGAACGTCACATGCTAATGTAAAAAGCTGGTTTTTGATATAAATATTAACTTGATTGTACAAAACATGCATGTATTGTATAGCATAATGTCCTAGGAGTGTCATCTGATGAAGACCATCAAAGGTTAGTGCTGCATTTAGCTGTGGTTTTGGTTTTTGTGACATTATATGCTAGCTTGAAAAATGGGTGTGTGATTATTTCTGGCTGGGTACTCTCCTGACATAATCTAATGTTTTGCTTTCGTTGTAAAGCCTTTTTTAAATCGGACAATGTGGTTAGATAAAGGAGAGTCTTGTCTTTAAATAGCTGTAAAATAGTCATATGTTTGAAAAATTGACGTTTTTGGATTTTTGAGGTGTTTGTAATTCGCGCCACGCTCTATCATAGGATATTGGCGAGGCGTTCCGCTAGCGGCACATCTAGATGTAAGAGGTTAACAATGTGGGTCGACACACAAGTTAACTTCTCTATCTTAGTACATACAATACACACTTTGTTCTTACCTCCCATCAGTAACAGTTTATGATATAAAGAATATACAGACAAGCGTTCATGTTTAAATTAAGCAACGTTTATTGTACTTATCAATGTTATGGATGAGTGTGTTTGTTTGGTTCTGTTCCTCTCTCTCTGTCTCTGTAGCTTCCGGGTATGCTGGGATAAGGACCAGAGCTACGGTAATTGGGCTGGCTTTGTAGTGCCTGTCCCGAATGGCTCGTTCATGTGAATGGGCATGTTGGAAGACTCCATGTCAGTAGGGATGGGATTTTATAAATGTGTTGTATTGTTATATTGTTTCATGAGAAACGTGTTGCAACGTATATAATTAATTATTTTTAGCTGAGTGGAAAATGTAGACTTTGATGAAGGTAATTGCTTAATTAATTAGTGCTGGGTATGTTCTGATGGGAGGGGCTTCCCCTACAAAAGGAGCCTCTCTTTCAGCTCAAGGTGGGGAACCATTTTGATTTGAGCTGTTGATGGGGCAGCATTGTTTTAAGCTGTCCCCATTATGTATACTTTGGATGGCAGTACTGTTGTTTTTCTTCCGGGTTCACTGTGTAAATAAACACCCTTGCACAGAAGTACTTTTGTGGCTTCGCTATCTTTTTATTTGATAGAGGTTAGGTTTTTCAGTTTAGCCTTCTGGCCCACTCTACGTGACAATCTTACTCCGTGAATTCGATACGTTTTTTTAATTGTGAAACATTAAAAAAAGTTATAATTCCTACATAATTCACAAAATAACTGATAACAACACACTGTTTTGTAATGAAAGTCTACTGTAACCTCAACAATACCCTCTATGGTAGCACCATGGTGTAGCTGGAGGACAGCTATTTTCTGTTTTCCTCTGGGTACAATGACTTCAATACAAAACCTAGGAGGCTCATGGTTTTTTCGTCTTAGTTGGTCTTTCTTACTTAGCTAGTACAGCTACTTTAGCCTACTGTACAACCTAAGTCAAACAGAGAGGAATGCTATTTTTGTTAGCTAGCAGCCTATCTAACACTGCTACAAACTTGTCCTCCCTAATATTAAACGGCATCTACCACCACTGTTTTACGGGGACTGGAGACTCCATCCCCAGGTGGTGAACCAGATCTGGGAGAGATAAGGTCTAGCCGCTGTAGATCTCCTTCATTACATAAAGACATGCACTGCCAATGTTCTTTGCAATAGTGAGATATGCACCACTGGGACTGGATGCGCTGGCACACCCTTGGCCAAGAGGGTTGCTTTTTGCATTTCCTCCTCTTATACTTGATTCTTCCCACTCTGAACAGCCCCTCAATAGCCAGGCAGACTGGTAAGCGGAGATCATTCTCCTGCTTTACGACGAGCCCTGGCACCTTCCGTTACGCAGGGATCTGTTGGGACCCAGGCAACTGGAGAGATTTTCCACCCTGACCTGGAAACCATGGCCCCCTGGGCCTAGCCCATGAAAGGATACATCTGAATGCCCGTGAGAGGATACATGTGAATGTGACAGGCTTGAGACTATCGAGAGCGCAAGAGCACCTTCTACAAGCTTACCGTATGGAAAAAAAGTGGTGTGACTGAAAACAGATAATTCTCTACCAATGCTCTGTATCCTAGGTTTTATGCTTCTTTGAAGGACCTGTTGGACAGAGGGAAGGCGTTTTCCACTGTTCAACACCGTTGAGAAAGACCCGCTGTTGTGTTGTTTCATGAGTGTGTGCTGTGCACGTCACTTACGGCCAGTTTAACCTCCTATTCACCAAGATGGGTGCAAGCATCGCGAGGATGAAGACCAACTACCGCGAGCCCATCAATCCGGCTGAAGGCTTGCAATTTGTCTATGTTAATTTGGGACACAAATTAATGAATTAATAGTTAGCTGCTGATTACAGAATTGCTCATGGTTAATGCAACTAAGGTAAAATGTACTAGCCTATAATGAGTTTGTGTCACGTCTACTCCCGCTCCCCCGCTACGACGCTCAGCGTCTCCGGTTTACTAAACAAAGGTCCTGGCAACCCATAATTTCACACAACTGGCAACCATTATCATATATATATATATATATATACTTCAACTGTGTGTGTGTATATATATATATATATATATATATATATATATATATTCATACACAGTTGAAGTTGGAAGTTTACATACACTTAGGTTGGAGTCATTAAAACTCGTGTTTCAACCACTCCACACATTTCTTGTTAACAAACTATATTTTTGGCAAGTCGGTAAGGACATCTACTTTGTTCATGACACAAGTCATTTTTCCAAAAATTGTTTACAGATAGATTATTTCACTTAAAATTCACTGTATCGCAGTTCCAGTGGGTCAGAAGTTTACATACGCTAAGTTGACTGTGCCTTTGAACAGCTTGGAAAATTCCAGAAAATTATGTCACGGCTTTAGAAGCTTTTGATGTGTACCTGTGGATGTATTTCAAGGCCTACCTTCAGACTGCCTCTTTGCTTCCTGGTCTTTGTGGTTGACCATGCAACTTATGTGACTTATTAAGCACATTTTCACTCCTGAACTTATTTTGGCTTGCTATCGGAAAGTGGTTGAATATTTATTGACTCAAGACATCTCAGCTTTTCATTTTTTATTAAATTAGTAAAAATGTCAAAAAACATAATTCCACTTTGACTTTATGGGGTGTTGTGTGTAGGCTAGTGACAAAATATCTCAATTGAATCCATTTAACATTCAGGCCGTAAAGCAACAAATTGTGGAAAAAGTCAAAGGGTGTGAATACTCTCTGAAGGTATTTGGTACAAAGGAAGGGTTAGTCATTAAAAAATCATGTCAACCCGTATTCTTTCACACAGAGTCCATGTAACTTATGTGATTTGTTTAGCCACATTTTACTCATTAACTAATTTAGGATTGGCTAAACAAAGAGGGTGAATACTTCTTATGCAATGACTATTTGTAGAATTTTCTTTTGACTTTGATATTATGGAGTATTTTGTGTAGTAGATCAATTCCAAAAAAATGACAATAAAATCTATTTCAGTCACATTTTGTAATGTAACAAAACGTGAAAAAATCTGAGCAAGGGGAATACTTATGATTCCTACTGTATATTTACAGGATGTTTTTCACGACAAAAAAGGACATGGAATAAAGTTGAATACATTCATGCTCAGTGAGAGACCTTGCATACTGTACATCTTACCCAGCAAGCCAAAAAACACACAATGGAGAGAGAACTGTTTCAAACACAGCACCGACAACTCCCCTAGGCCTCCTATCATCATATTAATTATCTTTCTCTCTCCCCACACAAATACAATGCTCTGCTGTACTACCACAACAGCAGTCAGCAGGGGACTGGACCTCCATTTGCTCCGTATAAACACACAGTAACAAAGCCAGCGGGTCCGATGTGGCTGTGCTGTGGTGCTGAGAGGGGTCAAGGTGGCCAGACCGTGACATGACTCCACTGAGGAGAGGAGAGAGGGATGGGAGAAGGAGGGAGGAGAGGGGCATTGTGACATGATTCTAGTTGAAGAAGGAAGATGACGTGGGGGGGAGAGAGAGAGAGAGGGAAGCTTTCAGAATAGTCAGCCAGGCAGAACAGACATATCCTCCCCTGCACCGTCACCCAATCACCGCTACCTGCCTGATACCAGGCTAAATTAGGACCAGCTTTTTAATTACTCACGAACATACTGTACTGATATACAATGTCTAGTAAAAGTCTACACATTCCTTGCACAGATGTCCCATTTTGCTGCTTTAAATATTAATCTAAAAAGGGATTCAATTGATTTTTTTGTCCTACTGATTTACACAACCTGCTCCACAAGTATAACATTTTTTGAAAATTAACATAAGCGTTCCACAGGGGTGCTGGCCTATGTTGACTCAAATGTTTCTCACAGTGGTGTCAAGTTGTCTGGATGTCCTTTGGGTGGTGGACCATTCTTGATACACACAGGAAACTGTTGAGCATGAAAGACCCAGCAGCGTTGCAGTTCTTGACACAAACCAGTGTGCCTGGCACCTACTACCATACCCCTTTCAAAGACACAAATCTTTAATCTTGCCCTTTCACGCTCTGAATGGCACACATGCACAATACATGTCTCAATTGTCTCAAAGCTCAAACATCACATCCCCTTGATCTACCATGATTGAAGTGGATTTAGTGAGTGACATCAATAAGGGATCTTAGCTTTCACCTGGATTCACCTGGTCAGTCTATGTCATGGAAAGAGTAGGTGTTCTTAATGTTTTGTACAGTCAGTGTATGTCAATGATACGTTCAGAGTTGGTCCAGTTTGGTCCGCCTGTGGACATTCACATCAAGACCAGGGTGTTATACTGTGGACATTCACATCAAGACCAAATGTTATACTTTCAACGTCTATGGATGTCCGGTGTTGTTTGGTGCTCAGTGGGTGAGGATGCTGGTTACAGTAAATGGAAAGAGGGGGCACATGGGTAGGTGTCAGCAAGAGCTGGTTGAGCGAGAGAGTCATAGAGGGAGAAAGAGAGAAAGGGAGGGGTTGTACACTGGGAATGTTTTAATACACTTGGTTTGACCACCAGACAACAGAAAGACAAAGAAAACAGTTATTAGCTGAATATAACAGTATGCCAGTAGTGGAAGGGAGGACAATAGCAGGTGACCCAACTATGGTTTGTGACTATTATGATATCCCATTGTAGCCAATTCAGTTGCAGTACTTCTGTTACAGATTTTTTGTAATTCCGTTATCAATTATTAAGTCACAATAACGTTGGACTCTCAATTGGAGGCAGGTGCTTTCTCGTTGCCTCTGATTGAGAGTCCTATATATGGGTAATTGTTTGGTTTAGTGTTGTGGGAGATTGTCTCTTGTTTTGTGCGTCTAGACTTGACAAGACTGTTTTGTTGATCGGCCGTTCTTTTGTTTGTTATTTTGGTGTTCTTTTTTGAGTTAAAATAAACTACAAGATGAGCATCCACATTCCTGCTGTGTTTTGGGCCTCCATTCCAGACGACAACTGTGACAGTTCAGGGGATACATTTATATTCCTGTTAAAGATTTTAAAAGAACCATCATTTATTTTCATTATCAAAAGTGAAAATGTCAAATCAAAATCAAATAAAATTGTATTTGTCACATGCGCCGAATACAACCGGTGTTGTCTTTACTGTGAAATGCGTGCTTACGAGCCATTCCCAAAGATGCAGAGTTAAAAAATAATATTAAAAAGAAAAACAGTAACACAAGTATAATAAAATAGACAAGAATGGAGCTACATACAGGGAGTACCGGTACCAGATCAATGTGGAGCTACATACAGGGAGTACCGATACCAGATCAATGTGTAGGGGTACGTGGTAAGTGAGGTAGATACAGTGCATTTGGAAAGTATTCAGACCCCAAGACTTTTTCCACATTTTGTTCCGTTACAGACTTATTCTAAAGTGGATTAAATGAGTGGCCTGTCAGAGCTCGGACTTGAACCCGATCGAACATCTCTGGAGAGACCTGATAATACAGTTGAAGTTGGAATTTACACAATTCCTGACATTTAATCCTAGTAAAAAATCCTTGTCTTAGCTCAGTTAGGATCACCACTTTATTTTAAGAAAGTAAAATGTCAGAATAATAGCAGAGTTATTTATTTTAGCTTTTATTTCTTTCATCACATTCCCAGTGGGTCAGAAGTTACCATACACTCAATTAGTATTTGGCCGCATTGCCTTTAAATTGTTTAACTTGGGTCAAATGTTTCGGGTAGCCTTCCACAAGCTTCCCACAATAAGTTGGGTGAATTTGGGCCCATTCCTCATGACAGAACTGGTGTAACTGAGTCAGGCTTGTAGGCCTCCTTGCTCGCACACACTTTTTCAGTTCTGGCCACACATTTTCTATGGGATTGAGGTCAGGGCTTTGTGATGGCCACTCCAATACCTTCACTTTGTTGTCCTTAAGCCAGTTTGCCCCAACTTTGGAAGAATGCTTGGGAACATTGTCCATTTGGAAGACCCATTTGCGTCCAAGCTTTAACTTCCTGACTGATGTCTTGAGATGTTGCTTCAATATATCCACATAATTTTCCTCCCTCATGATGCCATTTATTTTGTGAAGTGCACCAGTCTCTCCTGCAGCAAAGCACCCCCACAACATGATGCTTCCACCCCTTGCTTCACGACTGGGATGGTGTTCTTCGGCTTGCAAGCATCCCCCATTTTCCTCCAAACACAACGATGGTCATTATGGCCAAACAGTTATATTTTTGTTTCATCAGACCAGAGGACATTTCTCCAAAAAGTACGATCTTTGTCCCCATGTGCAGTTGCAAACCGTAGTCTGGCTTTTTTATTGCGGTTTTGGTGCAGTGGCTTCTTCCTTGCTGAGCGGCCTTTCGAGTTATGTCAGGATAGCACTCGTTTTACTGTGAATATAGATACTTTTGTACCTGTTTACTCCAGCATCTTCACAAGGTCCTTTGCTGTTGTTCTGGGATTGATTTGCACTCTTCGCACCAAAGTACGTTCATCTCTAAGAGACAGAACGCATCTCCTTCCTGAGCGGTATGACAGCTGCGTTGTCCCATGGTGTTTATACTTGCGTACTATTGTTTGTACAAATGAACATGGGACCTTCAGGCATTTGGAAATTGCTCCCAAGGATGAACCAGACTTGTGGAGGTCTACAATTTCTTTTCTGAGGTCTTGGCTGATTTATTTTGATTTTCCCATGATGTCAAGCAAAGAGGAACTGAGTTTGAAGGTAGGCCTTGAAATACATCCACAGTTACACCTCCAATTGACTCAAATTACGTCAATTAGCCTATCAGAAGCTTCTGAAGCCATGACATAATTTTTGGGAATTTTCCAAGCTGTTTAAAGGTGCAGTCAACTTAGTTTATGTAAACTTCTAACCCACTGGAATTGTGATACAGTGAATTTTAAGTAAAACAATCTGTCTGTAAACAATTGTTGGAAAAATTACTTGTGTCATGCACAAAGTAGATGTCCTAACTGACTTGCCAGAACTATAGTTTGTTAACAAGAAATGTGTGGAGTGGTTGAAAAACAAAATTGAATGACTCCAACTGTATGTAAACTTCCGACTTCAACTGTAGCTGTGCATCGATGCTCCCAATCCAACCTGACAGAGCTTTAGAGGATCTGCAGAGAAGAACAGAAGATCTCCCCAAATACGGTTGTGCCAAGCTTGTAGTGTCATACCCAAGAAGACTCGAAGCTGTAATCGCTGTCAAATTGATTCAACAAAGTACTCAGTAAAGTATCTAAATTCTTATGTAAATAAGTTAATGCTGTTTTTTTTAAAATACATAGGCAAACATTTCTAAAAACCTGTTTTTGCTTTCTCATTATGGGGTATTGTGTGTAGATTACTAAGGAAAACATTTAATTTAATCAATTTTAGATAATGCCGTTATGTAACAAAATGTGGAAAAACCATGCGAACGTTGCATACACATTTCATAAAAAGTAACCTATAACACATATCATTAGCGTGGTTCATATGCACTCATGTAAATACACATGATACGAGCCATCGTTTGTAAAAAAATAAAACCATTTAATAGCCAAAACCTTTATAATAAAAATGCATTTAATCCGAGATGAATAAGGAGACACAGACAATTTAAATGTTTCCACTTGGATTCTGTTTCTACTTCTCTTCTTCCAATGTATGAGGCGGCGCTGCCTGCATCTAACAGTCCGTATGTCTTCCACTAGTGGTAGCACTTAGTATACAGTCGTGGCCAAAAGTTTTGAGAATGACACAACTATTAATTTCCACAAGGTTTGCTGCTTCAGTGTCTTTAGATATTTTTGTCAGATGTTACTATGGAATACTGAAGTATAATTACAAGCATTTCATAAGTGTCAAAGGCTTTTATTGACAGTTGATGCAAAGAGTCAATATTTTCAGTGTTGACCCTTCTTTTTCAAGACCTCTGCAATCCGCCCTGGCATGCTGTCAATTAACTTCTGGGCCACATCCTGACTGATGGCAGCCCATTCTTGCATAATCAATGCATGGAGTTTGTCAGAATTTGTGGGTTTTTGTTTGTCCACTCGTCTCTTGAGGATTGACCACAAGTTCTCAATGGGATTAAGGTCTGGGGAGTTTCCTGGCCATGGACCCAAAATATCGATGTTTTGTTCCACGAGCCACTGAGTTATCACTTTTGCCTTATGGCAAGGTGCTCCATCATGCTGGAAAAGGCATTGTTCGTCACCAAACTGTTCCTGGATGGTTGGGAGACGTAGCTCTCGGAGGATGTGTTGGTACCATTCTTTATTCATGGCTGTGTTCTTAGGCAAAATTGTGAGTGAGCCCACTCCCTTGGCTGAGAAGCAACCCCACACATGAATGGTCTCAGGATGCTTTACTGTTGGCATGACACAGGACTGATGGTAGCGCTCACCTTGTCTTCTCTGGACAAGCTTTTTTCCGGATGCCCCAAACAATCGGAAAGGGGATTAATCAGAGAAAATGACTTTACCCCAGTCCTCAGCAGTCCAATCCCTGTACCTTTTGCAGAATATCAGTCTGTCCCTGCTGTTTTTCCTGGAGAGAAGTGGCTTCTTTGCTGCCCTTCTTGACACCAGGCCATCCTCCAAAAGTCTTCCCCTCACTGTGCGTGCAGATGCACTCACACCTGCCTGCTGCCATTCCTGAGCAAGCTCTGTACTGGTGGTGCCCCGATCCCGCAGCTGAATCAACGGTCCTAGCGCTTGCTGGACTTTCTTGGGCGCCCTGAAGCCTTCTTCACAACAATTGAACCGCTCTCCTTGAAGTTCTTGATGATCCAATAAATGGTTGATTTAGGTGCAATCTTACTGGCAGCAATATCCTTGCATGTGAAGCAATGATGACGGCACGTGTTTCCTTGCATGTAACCATGGTTGATAGGAAGAACAATGATTCCAAGCACCACCCTCCTTTTGAAGCTTCCAGTCTGTTATTCGAACTCAGTCAGCATGACAGAGTGATCTCCAGCCTTGTCCTTGTCAACACTCAAACCTGTGTTAACGAGAGAATCACTGACATGATGTCAGCTGGTCCTTTTGTGGCAGGGCTGAAATACAGTGGAAATGTTTTTGGGGTATTCAGTTCATTTGCATGGCAAAGAGGGACTTTGCAATTAATTGCAATTCATCTGATCACTCTTCATAACATTCTGGAGTATATGCAAATTGCCATCATACAAACTGAGGCAGCAGACTGTGAAAATTTATATTTGTGTCATTCTCAAAACTTTTGGCCACGACTGTAGATGTATATTAAAGCAAAACCATGGAGGACTACAAAAATAATGTTCCGGACAAATAAACTTAAAAATATGGACATTTATAGAATATATCACAGCACATTTTTTTGTTGTTGTTGTTGTGCTCAAAAAAATAAAAGGAACACTTAAACAACACATCCTAGATCTGAATGAAAGAAATAATCTTATTAAATACTTTTTTCTTTACATAGTTGAATGTGCTGACAACAAAATCACACAAAAATAATCAATGGAAATCCAATTTATCAACCCATGGAGGTCTGGATTTGGAGTCACACTCAAAATTAAAGTGGAAAACCACACTACAGGCTGCTCCAACTTTGATGTAATGTCCTTAAGGATACCCTAGGATAAGGGGCGCCACAGCGCATTTTGAAAAAAATTCGTTCCCATTTTCAACGGCCTACTAATCAAACTCAGAAGCTAGGACATGCATATACTTATTATATATGGATAGAAAACACCCTAAAGTTTCTAAAACTGTTTGAATGGTGTCTGTGAGTATAACAGAATTCATATGGCAGTCAAAACCCCGAGACCGATTGAAACAGGAAGTGGAGTTCTGAATTGTGGACTCGACTTCATCACTTTGCCTATTAATCACACCGTGAGCAATGGTTCACTGAGCACTTCCTATTGCTTCCACTAGATGTCCCCAGTCTTTTCACAGTGGTTTGAGCCTTATACAGTCGAAACTCAGTGAATGAGACGCATTGGAAATTGGTCACAGGGGATGGGCCATCACCATTATGACGTCGGCGGCCCAGTCTACCCCCACCTTTGGAAATGTTTCAAAACACTCTGCAATCGTCCCCGTCGAATCTTATTGGCTCTCTTGGTGTTACAGGCCCTGAAGATGAATGTTTCACAACGTTTGACATGTTTGAACGAACCTAGAGGAAGTAAAAAGTACATTTTCCGAAACTACTGTCCCGCGCACGTCGGATGATTTGGAGATAGCCCTAGGACACGCTACCAACAGCAGGCTAATGGAACATGAATTATGGACTTTTTAGACCGAAAATACATCTGTTGTGGACCTGGGATTCCTGGAAGTGCTTTCTGATGAAGACAACTAAAGGTAGGCGATTATTGACAATATTATACAAGATCAGATGTGACTTGCGATTGTTCCAAGATGGCGCGACGCTAGTTTTCCAGGCTCATCTTCTGAGTATCGCATCTCCTTTTATCGCAAAGTGTGATTACCCAGTAAAGTTAATTTAAAATCTGGTATGACAGGTGTTCTCAAGAGATATTCATCTATAAATGTTAGATTGACAATATAAATGTAAAAAATTGTTTTCGAATAGTAATAAAAGGAAGTATGCACTGTTTCCCGGGACGCATTTGAGGGGAAAATAGTTATCAACGTCAGACGCCGATGTAAAATGCTGTTTTTATATATAAATATGACCTTTATTGAACAAAAGAATGCATGCTGTGTGTAACATGATGTCCTAGGTGTGTCATCTGATGAAGTTTGTAAAAGGTTAGTGCTGCATTTAGCTGTCTTCTGGGTTTATGTGACATTATATGCTAGCTTGAAAAATGGGTGTCTGATTATTTCTGGCTTGGTACTCTGCTGACATAATCTAATGTTTTGCTTTCGTTGTAAAGCCTTTTTGAAATCGGACAGTGTGGTTAGATTAACGAGAGTCTTGTCTTTAAATAGCTGTAAAATAGTCATATGTTTGATAAATTGAAGTAATAGGATTTTTAAGGTTTTGAAAATCGCGCCACAGGCTTAAAGTGGCTGTTACGTAGGTGGGACGAATTCGTCCCGCCTAGCCCAGAGATGTTAAAACAAGTCAAAATGAGGCTCAGTAGTGTGTGTGGCCTCCATGTGCCTGTATGACCTCCCTACAACGCCTGGGCATGCTCCTGATGAGGTGGCGGATGGTCTCCTGAGGGATCTCCTCCCAGACCTGGACTAAAGCATCCGCGAACTCCTGGACAGTCTGTGGTGCAAATGTGTCCATAGCATCAATGCCTTCCTCTTGCAGGAACTGCTGACACACTCCAGCCACATGAGGTCTAGCATTGTCTTGCATTAGGAGGAACCCAGGGCCAACCGCACCAGCATATGGTCTCACAAGGGGTCTGAGGATCTCATCTCGGTACCTAATGGCAGTCAGGCTACCTCTGGCGAGCACATGGAGGGCTGTGCGGCCCCCCAAAGAAATGCCACCCCACACCATGACTGACCCACCGCCAAACTGGTCATGCTGGAGGATGTTGCAGGCAGCAGAACGTTCTCAACGGCGTCTCCAGACTCTGTCACGTCTGTCACGTGCTCAGTGTGAACCTGCTTTCATCTGTGAAGAGCACAGGGCGCCAGTGGCGAATTTGCCAATCTTGGTGTTCTCTGGCAAATGCCAAACGTCCTGCACGGTGTTGGGCTGTAAGCACAACCCCCACCTGTGGATGTTGGGCCCTCATACCACCCTTATGGAGTCTGTTTCTGACCGTTTGAGCAGACACATGCACATTTGTGGCCTGCTGGAGGTCATTTTGCAGGGCTCTGGCAGTGCTCCTCCTTGCACAAAGGCGGAGGTAGCGGTCCTGCTGCTGGGTTGTTGCCCTCCTAAGGCCTCCTCCTCGTCTCCTGATGTACTGGCCTGTCTCCTGGTAGCGCCTCCATGCTCTGGACACTACGCTGACAGACACAGCAAACCTTCTTGCCACAGCTCGCATTGATGTGCCATCCTGGATGAGCTGCACTACCTGAGCCACTTGTGTGGGTTATAGACTCCGTCTCATGCTACCCCTAGAGTGAATGCACCGCCAGCATTAAAAAGTGACCAAAACATCAGCCAGGAAGCATAGGAACTGAGAAGTGGTCTGTGGTCTCCACCTGCAGAACCACTCCTTTATTGGGGGTGTCTTGCTTATTGCCTATAATTTCCACCTGTTTTCTATTCCATTTGCACAACAGCATGTGAAATGTATTGTCAATCAGTGTTGCTTCCTAAGTGGACAGTTTGATTTCACAGAAGTGTGATTGACTTGGAGTTACATGGTGTTGTTTAAGTGTTCCCTTTATTATTTTTAGCAGTATATATGCCAGATAGGCCTTTCACATACAGTACCAGTCAAAATTTTGGACACACCTACTCATTCCAGTGTTTTTCAGTTTTTTCTCTTTTTTCTACATTGTAGAATAATAGGGAAGACATCAAAACTATGAAATAACACATATGGAATCATGTAGTAACCAAAAAAGTGTTAAACAAATCAAAATATACTTTATATTTTAGATTCTTCAAAGTAGCCACCCTATGCCCTGATGACAGCTTTGCAAATTCTTAGCATTATCTCAACCAGCCACATGAGGAATGCTTTTCCAACAGTCTTGAAGGAGTTCCCACATATGCTGAGCAGTTGTTGACTGCTTTCCTTCACTCAATGGTCCTTACACACCTCCAGACTGTGTAAGGGCAATTTTACCAAGAAGGAGAGCGATGGAGTGCTGCATCAAATGACCTGGGCTCCACAATCACCCGACCTCAACCCAATTGAGATGGTTTGGGATGAGTTGGACCGCAGAGTGAAGGAAAAGCAGCCAACAAGTGTGGGAACTCCTTCAAGACTGTTGGAAAAGCATTCTAGGTGTAGCTGGTTGAGAGAATACCAAGACTGTGCAAAGCTGTCAGCAAGGCAAAGGGTGGCTATTTTGAAGAATCTAAAATTTGTTTAACACTTTTTTGGTTACTACATGAGTCCATATGTGTTATTTCATAGTTTTGATGTCTTTACTATTATTCTACAATGTATAAATAAGGAAACATAAAGAAAAACCATTGAATGAGTAGGTGAGGTGTGTCCAAACTTTTGACTGGTACTATACATGACAATCGGTCATAAGTCCCAAAGAGGGAGTTTTGTCCTGCATTCCTCCAAGTCTTCAGCGACAGAGCATTGGGCTAGGCATGTTTGACATCAATATGTATTATGTGTATTTACATTAGAATGGTAATAAAATGGCAATTTAAAAAAAATGTTGTATAAGAAGGATTTGCCTCGTGTGGTGTCATGATATGTGTCATAACACTGTCATGTCAGCTGTTATGACATATTATGACATTATTATGACCGTGTCATAACATGTTATGCCGCTAGGTGTCAAAAAGTGTTACCGAATCCTCACACTCCTGCTCTGAAGCACAGCAGCTATTGACTGTAGCAGTCATCTCCCATCAATAAAGACAATAGCCTATAATTCTCTCAATGCCACAAAGTATGTATGTATTAGCACAACCGCTGAGGGCAGAGGAAAATGAAATGCTCACACTGTGAGGAAAACCTGCCAGCCTGTGAATAGGCCTAAAAACAGTCTCGGGTAGGTGTGTTTTGGAGGGGAGCGATCGAGCCCTGGGCCATGATTTCATTTGTAGCGACAACGCCTGAAAAACGTAATTAATTGAACAATACCATGTTCCTTTTCCAACAGAATTTTTCACCAATTGTAGCCCGAGGTACAGCTATGTGTTGTTTGTTGCCAGGTACCTAAGCTCCTAAATGAGAGAGAAAATAATGCAATCTGGATAAAACGGAAATCTGAGTCTTGTTGCCTTCAGGGGCGGTGCATATAAACAAGCTGAATGTGCTAACAATAAAATTAGCTAAATTAGTATGTTCTGCAGTTCAAATGGAAAAAAGAAAGAGCTTTTATTTTTCATTTGGTTTTTTGTTTGTCAAACAAGCATTTTAATTGATGATAAACCACAAGTAAACAAGTGAAATGCTAAACACGCACACACACGTCATCATCATCGTTATTGTTCTTCAGAAACACTTTTTGTGATGCACTTGCTCTAGTGAGGGGAAGATACGCCATCCTCCTGCTAATGTAGCAAAGAAAAGTAGTTAGCATTGCAAAAAGGGGTAGCTATAGTCAGGGTATTTTGACTACATTTTCTCACTTCAAAGTCTCTCTGCATCCACGATACTGCCCACTGGAGCCCTGGCTGTCACGACTTCCGCCGAAGTCGGTCCCTCTCCTTGTTCGGGCGGTGTTCGGCGGTCGACGTCACGACCTTCTAGCCATCACTGATCCATTTTTCATTTTCATTTTCATTACACTGGCATCAATTTTAAAGCATAAAGTGGTTAATCAACATAAAGAAAGAACAACCAAGAACCTTGTCTTTATTACCATCACAGTACATGCCATGGGCCGATGGTTGGAGTTTGTGCGTGCATGGACTTGAGTTGAGATGTTGACAATCGTGTTCTTTTGAGTTTTGATGGTGCTGGAACTAGTGTTAAAATGTATTGTTTTCCATTATTGGTTTCAACAGAAATCCAATCATGTTTAAATGCTGTTATGTTTCCTATCCTAAAATGGCTGAACTTTCCTAACTCTCAGTGATGCCCGCTTGAGACCAGTACTGAAGATGAGGAAAGTCTCCAGCATCTCCTAAAGAACAATCAAACATTCAGTTTGCTCATCATGCACCTTGTTTGGAAAGCAAGGTAGCGACACTATTATTTTCCATTCTTGCTTGCTTACCATTATCACCTTGGAATAGGCCTAGATGTCTACCTACAGTGCCTTCAGAAAGTTTTCACAAAGCCTACATTTGCTTAACAAGTCACATAATAAGTTGCATGGACTCAGTCTGTGTGCAATAATAGTCTTTAAAGTGATTTTTGAATGACCACCTTATCTCTGTACCCCACACATACCATTATCTGTAAGGTCCTTTAGTCGAGCAGTGAATTTCAAACACAGATTCAAGCACAAAAACCAGGGAGGTTTTCCAACACTTCACAAAGAAGGGCACCTATTGGTAGATGGGTACAAAAATAATAAAAAATTACATTGAAAATCCCTTTGAAAATAGTGAAGTTATTAATTACACATTGGATGGTGTATCAATATACCCAATCACTACAAAGATACAGGCGTCCTTCCTAACTCAGTTGCCAGAGAGGAAGGAAACCGCTCAGGGATGGCATCATGAGGCCAATGGTGACTTTAAAACAGTTGGAGAGTTTAATGGCTGTGATAGGAGAAAACTGAGGATGGATCAACAACATTGTAGTTACTCCACAATACTAACCTAAATGACAGAGTGAAAAGAAGGAAGCCTATACAGAATACAAATATTCCACAACATGCATCCTGTTTGCAATAAGGCGCTAAAGTAAAACTGCAAAAACTGTGGCAAAGAAATTAACTTTATTTCATGAAGACAAAGCGTTATGTTTGGGGCAAATCCAACACATCACTGAGCACCACTCGTCGTATTTTCAAGCATGGTGGTGGCTGCATCATGTTATGGGTATGTTTGTCATCAGCAAGGATGCATTCCAACAGACACTGGGATGTAACGCCCTGGCCATAGAGAGGGGGTTTTGTTCTTTATTTTGGTTAGGCCAGGGTGTTACATTGGGTGGGTCTATGTTCATTTTTCTATGTTTTTTGTATTTCTTTGTTTTGGGCCGTGTGTGGCTCCCAATCAGGCACAGCTGTAGTTCGTTGTTGCTGATTGGGAGTCACACACAAGGAGCCTGTTTTTCCTTTTGGTTTTGTGGGGGATTGTTTCTGTTTAGAGTTTTTCCTGACAGGACTGTTTGGCTGTCGTTTTGTTTATTTTTGTAAAGTGTTCTCTTAAGTTTATTAAAATTCAAAGATGAACACTAACTCCGCTGCACCTTGGTCTACTTCCACAGACAGCCGTTACATGGGAGAAAAATGCACCTTTCAGCAGGACAATAACCTAAAGCACAAGGCCAAATATAAAGTGGAGTTGCTTACCAGGATGACATTAAATGTTCCTGAGTGGCCTAGTTACAATTTTTACTTAAATCGGCTTGAAGATCTATGGCTTGAGACTTGAAAATCGCCATAGAGCATGGTCAGCAACTAAGTTGACAGAGCTTGAATTTTAACAATCCAGGTGTGCAAAGCTCTTAGAGATTTACCCAGAAAGACTTGATTCAAACATGTATTGACTCAGAGGGTTGATTTCTTATGTAATCGAGATATACTGTATTAGTGTTTTATTTTCCAAAATGTCAATTATTTTCCACTTTGACAGAGTATTTTGTGTAGATCGTTGACAAAAAAAACTATTAAATCAATGTTAATCCTTCCTTGGAACACAACAAAATGTGGAAAAAATCATGGAAAGTGTATTCATTCTGAAGTGAGAGGATGTGTTTCCTTGGCAGGACACTAATGATGAGAGCCTTTGTAGAGGTAGACTCTGGAGGTCACCTGCCACCATTACTTACTCACAGCACTTAATCTTCTAAGCTTTCTAAAGGCAGTTGACACACACTAACGGCTTTATAGAGAGGCAGGACACAAGGATGCGGCCTCCAGTCGGCAGGCATTTGACCATTGTCTGTTGGTGGAGTGGTGAAGTTCAGAGCTAGTTTAACCAAGTTGGAAACCTTTTGGTTACTGGCCCAAAGCTCTAATCACTAGGCTACCTGCCGACATACACACAAACAGACCCTCCACCTTTATCCGGCACTTAGCTATCTATTGTGTTCCTTTTCCCATACGAACAAACACACACAAACACACAGCTTCAGTGCTCTGTGGCATAATTTATCCCCTCTCTGTTTACCCACTAAATTACAAAAATGATCAGCCCTGGCAGGAAACCACAGGGCAATTTTGTGCGTGCGTGCGTGCGTGCGTTTGTTTGTATGTGTAATAACAGGGCCTGACAAAGGGTTGACTAGCTCTGCTTTTCTCACCAAAACTGATCCTCAGACAGCCAGTCAGTTAGTAGGCTACACTGGGATTTCAGCAGTGCCTTGGCATGACTAAGACATTTTCTGGTAACCCATTCGAAAAACATGCCGATGCAAGCGTGCTGACAGGACTGGAGTAGCTCAATAATAAAGAAGGTGTTCAAAATCAGTGGTTTTAGTAACGTTTTTAAATGTTATCTTATGTTGCTGGCAAACATCTGTGGACTTGAGTTAGCATATCGTTTAGAGCTGATAAGTATTTATAGATATTGGTTTCGATGTATTGATAGTAACTGGCACTATGTGACGGCGATTTTTGTTATCAAAAGATTAGAGTCAGCATTACCACATTATAAAAAAAATTGTCTACTCAGGTATCATGTTTTGAACATTAAAACATGTCTAGTTCACTTCCATTTGCGATTTCTCCAGGCTAATTAAATCACAATCAATAGTTGCCCTTACAAAAAAAGATGGCAGTTTTGAAACTGCAGTAAATGTGCACTAGCGGCAGTCGACTGTGGTACTGCAGTTGAACTGCAATTATACTGCACTTTAACTGCAGTTATACTGCAAAATTACTTCAGTAAAAAACATTGTTATTTGGACGCAGTATTTGCTGCATACCGCAGTTATACTGCACTCCAACGGCAAGTTTCACTGCACTCTGACTGCAATATTTTTTTGTAAGGGTGAAAGTGCTCTCTGACAGTAATGACATTGCAAAGTAAACTAACTTGCTTTGAAAGTTTGCAGTGTATCAAGTCAAAGGCTTGCATATTATTCCACACAATGTATGTGACATAAACAAAAATGTCACACGTAAATTCTGTGAAATGGACTCTGGAATCAAGTGTTTCTTTGAACTCAGAGTTCCACTTTCTGAATTCCATTTTACTTCAGAGGTATATCCTGTGAACTCTACCTGGGTATTGGGCCGAATGCCATTGACGATAAACACACATGCACACACACACACACATTGACATTTTCAAATATCTCTTCCCAATACGGCAATACAGACTCCATCATTCACATAATGTTTTCCTCATTATAATTTTTATCTCTCATTTTGACTCGTTGTTTTCCAAATCAGATTTAGATTTGCTTGTATTGCTTCCTCTTTGTGAATCCTATATTAGCTTTTGGAGCATAGCAGCATATTCATAGGGTAATACAGAGCATAGCCCTCAAGGACAATGCTACCTAACCTCTCCTGTGTTGATGAAACATACAGTCACATGAGGCAGTGATGTGTTGGTGGATATACAGTATCATCATTATTTACCATATATCACAGCCTTTCAGGCCTTATTACTTTGCTAAACACCTATCACCAGTCTAAAACTGAACATGAATTAGCTCTTTCTTACAACGACCTGGTTCTAAGATATTTGGCTGATTTGA
Source organism: Salmo salar (assembly GCF_965601325.2). Classification (NCBI taxonomy): domain Eukaryota; kingdom Metazoa; phylum Chordata; class Actinopteri; order Salmoniformes; family Salmonidae; genus Salmo; species Salmo salar. The sequence continues at coordinate 11,695,854 of NC_138318.1, read as the reverse complement.
CTTCCAATTGGTTTAGTATTATAAAGTGTTTGAATTTTTTATTCCAGGTTTGTATTCAGGTTTGTATTCAACTTACAACAATGTTACTTTATCATACGTAGGACACGTTTGAGTTAGTAGTCTGTGATTCCAAGGTCTGGTGTGAACAGCATGGCTTGTATAAGGGACACATGTTACTGTGACCTTGTTCTTCAATGTACTCAGATATCATTAAAGACCAGACACAAAATGCTGTGAAGTGGACTCTGGAATCAATGTAACTAAATTGTTTCTTTGAATTCAGAGTTCCACTTTCGGAATAAAATGTTACTTTGGACTTTAACCTGTGAACTCTACCTGGGTATTGTGCTGAATACTATTGACGATAATGTCACGTCCTGACCAGTGTAAGAGGTTATTTGTCATTGTAGTTTGTTCAGGTCGTGGCAGGGGTGTGTTTGTTTTGTGTTGTCGGGGTTTTGGGGTTTTGTTCTACGTTTTGTATTTCTATGTTGTATATTTCTTTGTGTTGGCCTGGTATGGCTCTCAATCAGGAACAGCTGTACATTGTTGTTGCTGATTGGGAGTCATACTTATGTAGCCCTTTTTCACCTGTCGTTTGTGGGAAGTTGTTTTTTTGCATAGCTGTGTGTAGCCTGCAATACTGTGCGTTCGTACGTTTTCTTGTTTTGTTACGTGTCTCAATAAAAGTTAAAATGAGCACTCAACCCGCTGCGCCTTGGTCTACTCCGTACGACATCCGGTAGAGATAAACAAACACACACATGGGGACAGAATACAATTTCCTGCTGTGAGAGTCATTTACAAAACTAGCACCAAGCTAAGTAAGTCAGGTACAATATAATATAACTAAAAAATATATACAGTACCAGTCAAAAGTTTGGACACACCTACTCATTCAAAGGTTTTTCTTTATTTTTACTACGTTCTACATTGTAGAATAATAGTGAAGACATCAAACTATGAAATAACACATATGGAATCATGTAGTAACCAAAAAAGTGTTAAACAAATTTTAGATTCTTCAAAATAGCCACCCTTTGCCTTGATGACAGCTTTGCAAATTCTTGGCATTCTCTCAACCAGCCACATGAGGAATGCTTGTTGGCTGCTTTTCCTTCGCTCAACAGTCCAACTCATCCTAAACCATCTCAATTGGGTTGAGGTCGGGTGATTGTGGAGGCCAGGTCATTTGATGCAGCACCATCACTCTCCTCCTTGGTCAAATATGCCTTACACAGCCTGGAGGTGATGGGTCAGTGTCCTGTTGAAACATAAATGACAGTCACACTAAGAAAAAACAGATGGGATGGTGTATCGCTGCAGAATGCAGTGCTAGCCATGCTAGTTAAGTGTACCTTTAATTCTAAATAAATTACAGACAGTGTCACAAGCAAAGCACCCCCACACCATCACACCGGTGGGAGCGACACACACGGAGATCATCTGTTTACCTACTCTGCGTCTCACAAAGACATGGCGGTTAGAACCAAAAATCTCAAATTTGGACTCATCAGACCAAAGGACAGATTTCAACCAGTCTAACGTACATTACTCCGGATTGACTGACCTTCATGTCTTAAAGTAATGATGTACTGTCGTTTATCTTTGCTTATTTGAGCTGTTCTTGCCATAATATGGACTTGGTGTTTTACCAAATACGGATATCTTCTGTATACCATCCCTACCTTGTCACAACACAACTGATTGGCTCAAATGCATTAAGAAGGAAAGAAATTCCACAAACTAACTTTTAACAAGGCACACCTGTTAATTGAAATCCATTCCATGTGACTACCTCATGAAGCTGATTGAGAGAACGCCAAGAGTGTGCAAAGCTGTCATCATGGCAAAGGGTGGCTACTTTGAAGAATGTCAAATATAAAATATTTTTGGAATTTGTTGAACATTTTTTCGGTTACTACATGATTCCATATGTGTTTTTTCATAGTTTTGATGTCTTTACTATTATTCTACAATCTAGAAAAAAGTTAAAAATAAAGAAAAACGTTTAGGGTGTGTAGGTAGGTGTGTAGGTGTGTCCAAACTTTTGACTGGGACTGTATATGTGCAAAGTTCCAGATTCGTAGGCTTCTGGAATGTTTTGGCAATGTTTTCCATTGTCAGTATGGGGATATCAGTCACCGCCAAGTTCTATGCTAATCAACAGCATTATACATACTCTGGGGGTAAACACATGCACACACACTCCCACAAACTCTCTCACACACACACGCACACACACACACACCCCCACCCTGAGGGAGACAACAAGGAGAGCAGAGAAAATCCAATTTTTACATCCACACACACATTGACGTTTTCCAGTATCACTTCGCAATACAGCCACCATCATTCACATCATATTTTCCTCATTATAATTTAGCTCTAATTTTGACTCGTTGTTTTCCAAATCAGATTTAGATTTGCTTGTATTGCTTCCTCTTTGTGAATCCTATATGAGAGTATTGGAGCATTGCAGCATATTCATAGGGTAGTACAGTGCACAGTAGAGGTCGACCGATTAATCGGAATGGCCGATTTAATTAGGGCCGATTCCAAGTTTTCATAACAATCACAAATCTTTTTTTTTAATTATTATTATTAATATTTTTTTTTTTTTTGACCTTTATTTCACTAGGCAAGTCAGTTAAGAACACATTCTTATTTTCAATGACGGCCTAGGAACGGTGGGTTAACTGCCTTGTTCAGGGGCAGAACAACAGATTTTTACCTTGTCAGCTCGGGGATTCAATCTTGCAACCTTACGGTTAAGTAGTCCAATGCTCTAACCACCTGCTTTAAATTGCACTCCATGAGGAGCCTGCCTGTTACGCAAATGCAGTAAGAAGCCAAGGTAAGTTGCTAGCTAGCATTAAACATATCTTATAAAAAACAATCAATCAATCATAATCACTAGTTAACTACACATGGTTGATGATATTACTAGTTTATCTAGCCTGTCCTGCGTTGCATATAAACGCTTAGGTACACGTTGCTCCAACCATAAACATCAATGCCGTTCTTAAAATCAATACACAAGTATATATTTTTAAACCTGCATATTTAGTTAATATTGCCTGCTAACATGAATTTATTTTAACCTCTCTAGGGTAGATGGCACCAAATCGTCCCACCTACGTAACAGCCAGTGTAATCCCGTGGCGCGTTATTCAAAAACCCAAAAAATGCAAAAACTTCAATTTTTCAAACATATGACTATTTTACACCATTTTAAAGACAAGACTCTCGTTAATCTAACCACACTGTCCGATTTCAAAAAGGCTTTACAACGAAAGCAAAACATTAGATTATGTCAGCAGAGTACCCAGCCAGAAATAATCAGACACTCATTTTTCAAGCTAGCATATAATGTCACATAAACCCAAACCACAGCTAAATACAGCACTAACCTTTGATGATCTTCATCAGATGACAACCCTAGGACATTATGTTATACAATAAATGCATGTTTTGTTCAATCAAGTTCATATTTATATCAAAAACCAGCTTTTTACATTAGCATGTGACTAGCATTCCCACCGAACACTGCCGGTGAATTTACTAAATTACTCACGATAAACATTCACAAAAAGCATAACAATCATTTTAAGAATTCTAGATACAGAACTCCTCTATGCACTCGATATGTTCGGTGAAAGCACATTTTGCAATATTCTCAGTAGATAGCCCGGCATCACAGGGCTAGCTATTTAGACACCCAGCAAGTTTAGCACTCAGCAAAGTCACATTTACTATAAGAAAAATGTTACTACCTTTGCTGTCTTCGTCAGAATGCACTCCCAGGACTTCTACTTCAATAACAAATGTTGGTTTGGTTCAAAATAATCCATAGTTATATCCAAACAGTGGCGTTTTGTTCGTGCGTTCAAGACACTATCCGAAAGGGTAAATAAGGGTGACGAGCATGGCGCAATTCGTGACAAAAAAATTCGAAATATTCCAATACCGTACTTCGAAGCATGTCAACCGCTGTTTAAAATCAATTTTTATGCCATTTTTCTCATAAAAAAGCGATAACATTCTGACCGGCAATCTGCGTTTAGGTAAACAGACGAAAGACAATAAAGCATTCGGTCGACTCGGGCATGCGCCTAAGCCCATAGTACTCTGATCGGCCACTTGCCAAAAGCGATAATGTGTTTCAGCCAGAGGCTGCCTCGATATCGTTCAGCTTTTTCCCGGGCTCTGAGAGCCTATGGGAGCCGTAGGAAGTGTCACGTTAGAGCAAAGATCCTCAGTCTTCAATAAAAAGAGCCCAGATGAGCAACAACTTGTCAGACAGGCCACTTCCCATATAGAATCCTCTCAGGTTTTTGCCTGCCATATGAGTTCTGTTATACTCACAGACACCATTCAAACAGTTTTAGAAACTTTAGGGTGTTTTCTATCCAAAGCCAATAATTCTAGTTACTGGGCAGGAGTAGTAACCAAATTAAATCGGGTACGTTTTTTATCCGGCCGTGTCAATACTGCCCCCTAGCCCTAACAGGTTAAGTAGGGAAAATGTGTCACTTCTCTTGCAAACAGAGTCAGGGTATATGCAGAAGTGTGGGCCGCCTGGCTCGTTGCGAACTGTGAAGACTATTTCTTCCTAACAAAGACAGCCGACTTCGCCAAACGGGGGATGATTTAAGTCAGTCTGACAAACCTCTAAAGTTGATTTCCAAACTGTATCAAGGGTTGATAAAGGCTTTACCCGATGACACAAAACATGTAATACAAAAATGTGAGGAAGACCTTGGAGACACTTTTGATGATGATGATGAATGGATACAGATATATTAGAATGCCCAGTCATGTTCATATAATATCAGTCATAAATGACTGCAATTTAAGACCATCCATAGAACCTACTATTGCCAGTGAAACTGAATATCATGCACTAAGAATTATAATACCTCTGCTGGAGGTGTAAAACACAAAAAATGACATATTTGCATATGTTATGCTCTTGTGAAGGCTGGCTGAATTCTGACAAGAGTATGCTCATTTATCTCTGCATGTCTACAGATTTTCCCTTCTCCCTGTTTTTATTTGCTTGGAAAGGTTATCAGAAGAAACTGTGTAACCTAGTGTTCATAGCGGCTAAGGAATGCATTGCCATTCATTGGAAGGTTGGTTATCCTCCCACAATGTCACACTGGATGGCAGAAATGTCAAGTTACAGTATGTATCACTAGATTTGATTTATTACAAGATTAAGGGTATACTGTGCAACTTTCATAAGGTCTGTATGCCTTATATGGATTACTGTCCGACAAAAAGGAATGTGTAATGAAAACATGCGCATGTCAGGGGAGAAACCTATTTAGTCAATCCCTAGCTGCTGGGCTGCTCAGTCCTGGCCCTGGGGGTCTGCTGCACTAATGGATGTCACTCTGGCCTTGGTCTAACACACCCAAAAATAATAATGAATATTTCACTGAGATCCTAAAGCTGAGTTGGGTGTGTTGGGTTGGTGCACTGCTTGGCGGTGGACCCCTAGGGGCAGGACGGGGCGATCCAGTTACAGTAGATTGTGTGCAAGGAAAAAGAGCTCTACAGTACTATTAGGCCTATAATATGAATTACAGTGCTCTCCGTAATTATTGGGACAGTGAAGAATGTTTCATTCTCTTGGCTCTATACCACAGAAGTTTGGATTTAAAATCAAACAGTGACTATGAAGGTAAAGTGCAGACCATCAGCTTTTGTTTGAGAGTCACAAGAGGCAGTGATGTATTGGTGGATATACAGTATCACTAATATTTACCATATATTTTAGCCTCTCAGGCATTATTACTTTGCTAAACACCTATCACCATTCTATAACTTAAAATGAATGAGCTCTTCTCACAAAAACCCAGCTCTAAGATATTGGGTTTATTTGAGTTTTATTTTGTTTGGTTTTGTAAAGTATTTGCATTTTTCATTCCAGGTTTGTATTCAACTTAGATCAATCTTATCATATGTAAGATACATTTGAATTTGTAATGTGTGATTCCAAGGTCCAGTGTGAACAGCATGGCTTGTATAAGGGATACGTTACAGTGACTTTGCCTTCACTGTACTTAGATATCATTAAAGAACGGGCAGCTGTCTGCCCTTTGAACTTCTATAAGCTGCTGTTTTCAGACCTGCCCTGCCCTGCCCTGCCCTGCCCTGCCCTGTCTTTCCCTGACAAGGCCCTTGCTTTCCCATCTCTCTGCCCCTCTCTCCCCAACCCTCCCTAATCTATTCCCCTCGCCCCTCTGTCTCTCTCCAGAACCCCCACCCTCCCCTCTCTCTCTCTGCTCCTCTAACAGGCTGTTCATCAGTGAAATCGGTCACACCGCACCACCTGCAGTCTGCCTCAGCATACCAGGGACTGGTACTGGGGCCAAACACACACACTGAGGCCAGTGGCTACCCCATTGCCGCTACGGTACAACGCAGAGGCCAGGGCCTCAGGCTATCAATGAGCTAAAGAGGGGGTGAGAGAGTGAGGGAGGGAGAGAAAGAGGGAGAGAATGAGGGAGAGAAGGATGGCGAGAATGAGGGAGAGAGGGCAAGAGAAATAGAGAAAGGGAGAAAAAGAAAGCAAGAGGGAGGAATAGAGAACAAACCCCTGAAACAAGGAGACTGTGGAACAATGCAGCTCCTCTAGATTGCTCTGAGAGCTGCTCTCAGCTTGGCACCAATCATAGTCGAGTCTCTCTGCTCCCGTAGTCTAGGCCTGTAGCTCTGGGGTCGTTCCAGTTCACTGTTTTAACGAGAAATATTCCACCAATATTCCTGGCCTGATCCCCTGTCTGATCCCTACGTGCTCCCTCACACACAGAAACACACACACACGAAAACCAGCAAAAAAAGGTTACTCACCGCAGGAATATAATACATCAAACCACCTCCGCTAGACCAGCAGTATACAACAATATATGCGCGCAATAGGAGCTACTTTCAGAGCTGTTACTGCTACCAGGTCCATGGTGGGACATATCAATTATTGATTTGAAGCTATGACCTTTCCTGTTGCCAGCTAAATGTGCATAAATGGATGGGAAGACACACTAATTTGCTGAGAGGCTCTGTCCTGTCCATCCAGGGGATTGCAGCAAGCTGTTTTAGGGAGGTGATTGTGGTGTCAGAGGTCTGTTTAGTCTATTGTCTCTCATGGGCTTCCTTTGTGAGGAACACCGCAAAGGTTGTGATAGGGAATTTACTGAGGTTGGGCTTATAGAGAACGTCAAGACATTAGGGAGTAGGGTGTCTGGCTAGAATAGTTACTTTGTTATTTTAGGGTTGAATCCCAAGTTAAAATCTATGTGCCAAAGTCACAAGACTTTCCAGTAATCATGCCTTATGTAATGCATTCCAGATATGCACGTTTTATGTTGATGAATTTGTGTGACCTATGCATCATCTGCCTAGATGAGTGAGAGGATCTATGTGGCATCTCCCGCCACAGCCTGTATTTACTCTCCTTTTCTCTCTCCTTCCCCCTCTCTCTCTCTCGCTCTCTCTTTCTCTCACTCCGTGCCCCATATTACCATCAATCACCATAATACAGACACAGTCATCCATTTTTCAGACCCGACAGAATAATACAACAGTGGCGTGTGCAGAGAGAGAGAGAGAGAGAAGTCACCCATTTGTATTTATTCCCTCTCTTTTCCCCTGCCGTTTGACATGGCCTGTCAAGGTGTGCATTTAGGTTGCGGTCCGCCAATAGAGAAAGACAAAGAAACCCAGCTCAGGCGCTAATTGACTCAGTGCTACTCATTAGATTACGTAATCCTAGGAAACAAATAGCTTGGAGGCTTATTTAAACCCCTCAACAATCACCCATGTTGACTCTGGAAGGGCTGGAGATGCTTGGAGGCTGTATAGGTGCATCCGGGTTAGACCTGAATAAATACACACAGAGAAATGGGAGGAAGGGATTTGAATAAGGAAGGTTAATTTAATGTAATTCCAGTTGACCGTTACGATCACGATGATCTATCTGTTGTTCGCCCATTATCAGCCTCAAAACGTAATCCTGTCAAGTTTTTGCAAAAAGTTTTGAGTCAAGCAATTGAAGCTTACAGTATGTCAACTGGCCGTGCTCCCAGCAGGCTATGCGGTGCCAATGGTAAAAGATGACCATCAACAAATTGATGCTTATGTCAATATGTTACATTCAATGGGAAAATATGATCATCACAGGGTTGATGCTTATGTCAACACATTTGCAGTTAATGGGAAAGAGATGAGTGTCAACTTATTGAAGCTTATGTGAATATATCGTTTCACATGGTTGATGCTTATGTCAGTTCATTGCATTGAATGGGAATAGATGAGTGTCACAACGTTGAGGCTTATGTCAATACATTGCAGTCAATTGGAAAAGAGAAACATCAACCAAATGATGCTTCTGTCATTACATTGCATTCAATGGGAAAAGATGAGGGTCAACCAATTGATGTGTATGTCAATACATTATAGTCAATGGGAAAAGATGAGAAGATTATTTCCCCTCTCCCCATCTCACTTCTCACTCTCGCTCGCTCGCTCACTCTCTCTCTCTCTCTCTCTCTCTCTCTCTCTCTCTCTCTCTCTCTCTCTCTATCCTTCCCTCCCTACTTCTCTCTCCTCTTTGTCTGCCTCTGTCACTTTCTCTCTATCTCCTCTTTATCCACCCTCCTCTTCTCTCTCCCTTCTTTCACCCCCACCAGCCTCTCCCTCCCTCCCTAATTCACTTTCTTGCTCCCTGCTATCTCCCGCCTCCCTCTCCACTCCTTCTTCTCTTTCCCCCTCCCTCCTTCACCCTCTCCCTCTCTTTTGGGCTAAGATGGAGGCGCTGCAGAGGGCGCACGTCTTCCCGATTCCTGCTCGACTTTGCTTTCTTATTTTTGTGTTAAATAATACTTTGTTTACTCAGAATGTTTGTGCAATCATTTCCTACGGCAGACAAGCACTTCTGGATCATGAAGCACAGGGCCCCGCCCCCAGGGGTGTGTCCTCAGCCCTCTGCTATAGTCCCTGTTCACACATGGCTACATGACTTTGCATGACACCAACTCCATCAGAAAGTTTGCTGACGACACCTCGGTTGTAGGCCTGATGACCAACGATGACGGGAGAGGTAGGTGAACTGGCATTGTCGTGCAAGGACAACAACCTCTCCCTCAACGTCGGCAAAACAAAGGTGTTGATTGTTGACTTCAGGAAGCAGAAGAGGGAACACGTCAATGATCCACATCAACGGGACTGCAGTAGAGAGAGTCAGCAGTTTTACATTCCTCGGTGTCTACATCACAGAGGATTTGTCATGGACCAACAACACCACCACTCTTGTCAAAAGGGCGCAACAGCGCCACTACTTCATAAGGTGGCTGAAGAAATTCGCAAATGCCACCCCGGGTCCCCTCCAAATACTACCGCTGAATCATTGATAGCGTCATGACCAGTTGTATCATGGCCTGGTAAAGAAATTGCTCCTTCCACGACCAGAAGGCCGTCCAGCGGGTGGTGAAGAAGACACAGTACATCACTAGGGCCATGTTCCCACCCATCCATACTTGAAACGGTGCCTGACAAAGTTCTGCAGCTTTATTAAGGACCCCACACATCCCAGCCACGAGCTGTTTACTCACTTACCACCGGGCAGACAGTATCGATTATGAGGTTTGATACCAACTGGCTCAGAGACAGTTTCTATCTACATGCCATCAGACTGCTGAACACATGACCTGGACCGACCACCTGCACAGGCTCTCTGCACCTTAGCATCCCACATCCACACATACTGTATACATTAATGCTACACACACATAAGAACTGCTGTTACAGACTATTATTTACACAATTTAAACACTTGCCCCCCAACCCCCCCCTCCTTCCCTGATACGTGTGTCAATACTGCACTATAATTTGTGCCTTCCTGTATTATACTTATGCTAAAATGTTTATTCTATTCTTCTGAGCCATTTACTTTACGTTCGTATTCTTATCTTCTATTCTTTCTTATTGTTGTTGCATTGTCGAGAAGGAACATGCAAGTAAGCATTTCTTTGGACTGTGGCCGCTCAGCAAGGAAGAAGCCATTGCTCCAAAAACGCCATAAAAAAGCCAGACAATGGTTTGCAACTGCACATGGGGACAAAGATCGTACCTTTTGGAGAAATGTCCTCTGGTCTGATGAAACAAAAATATAACTGTTTGGCCATAATTTTTTGTTTATTCCATGTGTAACTCTGTGTTGTTGTATGTGTCGAACTGCTTCGCTTTATCTTGGCCAGGTCGCAGTTGCAAATGAGAACTTGTTCTCAACTAGCCTATATGGTTAATAAATAAAGGTGAAATAAAATGTAAAAAATAATGACCATCATTATGTTTGGAGGAAAAAGGGGGAGGCTTGCAAGCCAAAGAACATCATCCCAACCGTGAAGGACGGGGGGCAGCATCATGTTGTGGGGGTGCTTTGCTGCAGGAGGGACTGGTGCACTTCACAAAATAGATGGATATATTGAAGCAACATCTCAAAACATCAGTCAGGAAGTTAAAGCTTGGTCGCAAATGGGTCTTCGAAATGGACAATGACTCCAATAATTCTTCCAAAGTTGTTACAAAATGGCTTAAGGACAACAAAGTCAAGGTATTGGAGTGGCCATCACAAAGCCCTGACCTCAATCCTATAGAACATTTGTGTGCAGAACTGAAAAAGTGTGTGCGAGCAAGGAGACCTACAATCCTGACTCAGTTACACCAGCTTTGTCAGGAAGAATGGGACAAAATTCACCCAACTTATTGCGGGAAGCTTGTGGAAGGCTACCCGAAACGTTTGACCCAAGTGAAACAACTTAAATGCTATGTTACCAAATACTAAATGAGAGTATGTAAACTTCTGACCCACTGGGAATGTGATGAAAGAAATAAAAGCTGAAATATATAATTCTCTCTACCTACTATTATTCTGACATTTCACATTCTTAAAATAAAGTGGTGATCCAAACTGACCAAAGACAGGGAATTTTTACTAAGATTAAATGTCAGGAGTTGTGAAAAACTTCCGACTTACGTAGGTTGATACATTGCATTCAAGGCAAAAAGTTGGTGATACAGCTGCAATGGGTAAATTGGTGGCAGACAGGCAGACGAGCAGATGGACACAGACAGATAGACAGGCAGGCAGGCCGACAGACAAACACAGGAAAGCAGACAGACTGACAGACAGGCAGATGAGCAGCTAACCGATCGCTGCAGCTGTACATAGCCCATCTGTACATAGCCCACCCTATCTACCTACCTTATCCCCTTACTGTTTTTATTTTATTTACTTTTCTGCTCTTTTTGCACACCAGTATCTCTACATGCACATATTCATATGCTCATTTATCACTCCAGTGTTAATCTGCTAAATTGTCATTATTTGCTCCTATGGCCTATTTATTGCCTACCTCCTCATGCCTTTTGCACACACTGTATATAGACTTTCTTTTTTCTACTGTATCATTGACTTATTTATTGTGTTATTGGCTTGTTTGTTTACTCCATGTGTAACTCTGTTGTTGTCTGTATCACACTGCTTTGCTTTATCTTGGCCAGGTCGCAGTTGTAAATGAGAACTTGTTCTCAACTTGCCTACCTGGTTAAATAAAGGTGAAATTAAAAAATGTAAAACAAAAGAGAGAGAGAGAGATGCAGTTTCAAGTCAACAAAAAAAATGTGACCAATATCCTCTTCAAAATGACTTCTAACAAGGCTCTTAGCTTCTCAACCTGCAAGACCGTTATGTCCAATGGAGCTCAAAAATACTTTTGTGTCGATTGTCTTCAAATTTAATATGCCGGGTCATGTCGGTTCGCGGGTCAAAAATATGTAAAATTTGGGAAGATTAAAATTTTTTAACCTCTCTTGGGTAGGGGGCAGTATTTTCCCGTATGGATGAAAAGCGTGCCCAAAGTAAACTGCCTGTTACTCAGGCCCAGAAGCTAGGATATGCATGTAATTGGTAGATTTCGATAGAAAACACGCTAACGTTTCTAAAACTGTTAAAATTATGTCTGTGAGTATAACATAACTGATATGGCAGGCGAAACCCCGAGGACAAACCATCCCAAAAAAAAGATTTTCAGCCTACCACTGTTTTCAATGGCTGTCACTTTTATAATAATGCAAAATCCTCCCAGATTGCAGTTCCTAGGGCTTCCATTAGATGTCAAGAGTCTTTAGAAAGAGTTTCATGCTGGTTTTTGGAAAAATGAGCCATAAATTGTAGTTTTTCTTGGTGGCTCCCATTTTGGCTGTAGTGTTTCCAAGCGCGTGGAAGAGAACGCATTCTTTGGTATTTTTCTCTGGTTAAGACAATAACGATTCTCCGTCTTAAATTGTATAGTTTATTTACGTATTAGGGTACCTAAGGCTTGATTATAGACATTGTTTGACTTGTTTGGAAAAGTTTATTAGTAACGTTTGGGATTCATTTTGTATGCATTAAGATTGTAACATTCTCTGTCTCATGGAAACATGGCTCTCTCGGGATATGTTGTCGGAATTGGTTCAGCCACTGGGCTTCTCCATGCATCGCACATCGCGCCAACAGAGATAAACATCTCTCTGGGAAAAGGAAGGGAGGGGTGTATGCTTTATGATTAACGACTCATGGTGTAATCATAACAACATACAGGAACTCAAGTCCTTCTGCTCACCCGATCTAGAATTCCTCCAAGAGAATTCTTGTCAGTTATCGTCACAGCTGTGTACATTCCCCCTCAAGCAGCCACCAAGATGGCCATCAAGGACCTTCACAGGACTATATGCAAACTGGAAACCATACATCCTGAGGCTGCATTTTTGGTAGCTTGTGATTTTAACCTCTTACATCTAGACGTTCCGCTAGCGGAACACCTGCTCCAATATCCAATGATAGGCGTGGCGCGAATTACAAATTCCTCAAAAAAACCAAAACTTCAATTTTTCAAACATATGACTATTTTACACCATTTTAAAGACAAGACTCTCCTTTATCTAACCACACTGTCCGGTTTCAAAAAGGCTTTACAGCGAAAGCAAAACATTAGATTATGTCAGCAGAGTACCCAATTTACTAAATGACTTACGATAAACGTTCACAAAAAACATAACAATTATTTTAAGAATTATAGATACAGAACTCCTTTCTGCAATCGAGGTGTCCGATTTTAAAATAGCTTTTCGGTGAAAGCACATTTTGCAATATTCTGAGTAGATAGCCCAGCCATCACGGCTAGCTATTTTGACACCCACCAAGTTTGACCCTCACCAAACTCCGATTTACTATTAGAAAAGTTTGATTACCTTTGGTGTTCTTCGTCAGAATGCACTCCCAGGACTGCTACTTCAATAACAAATGTTGGTTTGGTTCAAAATAATCCATAGTTATATCCAAATAGCGGCGTTTTGTTCGTGCGTTCAAGACACTATCCAAGGGTGACGAAGGGTTACGCGCCCGACACGTTTCGTGACAAAAAAATTCTAAATATTCCATTACCGTACTTCGAAGCATGTCAACCGCTGTTTAAAATCTATTTTTATGCCATTTTTCTCGTAAAAAAGCTATAATATTCCGACCGGGAGTGGTTGTTTTCGTTCAAAGAGAGAGAAAGTAAACATGGAGTCGACTCGTGCACGAGCCTCAGTCTCATAGTACTCTGACCGGCCACTATCCAAACGCGCTAATGTTTTTCAGCCAGGGCCTGCAAAGCCACGATTCAGCTTTTTGCCGCCTTCTGAGAGCCCATGGGAGCCGTAGGAAGTGTCACGTAACAGCAGAGATCCCCTGTTTTGGATAGAGATAATCAAGAAGGCCAAGAAATGGTCAGACAGGGTACTTCCTGTACAGAATCTTCTCAGGTTTTGGCCTGCCAAATGAGTTCTGTTATACTCACAGACACCATTCAAACAGTTTTAGAAACTTTGGAGTGTTTTCTATCCAAAGCTAATAATTATATACATATTCTAGTTTCTGGGCAGGAGTAATATTCAGATTAAATCGGGTATGTTTTTTATCCGACCGTGAAAATACTGCCCCCTATCCATAACAGGTTAACCTCTCTAGGCTAGGCGGGACGAATTCGTCCCACCTACGTAACAGCCACTGCTATCCTGTGGCGCGATTTTCAAAACCTTAAAAATCCTATTACTTCAATTTCTCAAACATATGACTATTTTACAGCCATTTAAAGATAAGACTCTCGTTAATCTAACCACACTGTCCGATTTCAAAAAGGCTTTACAACGAAAGCAAAACATTAGATTATGTCAGCAGAGTACCAAGCCAGAAATAATCAGACACCCATTTTTCAAGCCAGCATATAATGTCACCAAAACCCAGAAGACAGCTAAATGCAGCACTCACCTTTGATGATCTTCATCAGATGACAACCCTAGGACATTATGTTATACAATACATGCATGTTTTGTTCAATCAAGTTCATATTTATATCAAAAACCAGCTTTTTACATTAGCATGTGACGTTCAGAACTAGCATACCCCCCGCAAACTTCCGGGGAATTCGCTAACATTTTACTAAATTACTCACGATAAACGTTCACAAAAAGCATAACAATTATTTTAAGAATTATAGATACAGACCTCCTCTATGCACTCGATATGTCCGATTTTAAAATAGCTTTTTGGTGAAAGCACATTTTGCAATATTCTAAGTACATAGCCCAGGCATCACGGGCTCGCTATTTAGACACCCGGCAAGTTTAGCACTCACCATAATCATATTTACTATTATAAAAATGTCATTACCTTTTGTTGTCTTCGTCAGAATACACACCCAGGACAGCTACTTCAATAACAAATGTTGGTTTGGTCCAAAATAATCCATCGTTATATCCGAATAGCGGCGTTTTGTTCGTGCGTTCCAGACACTATCCGAAATAGTAAAGAAGTGTCACGCGCTTGGCGCAATTCGTGACAATAAAATTCTAAGTATTCCATTACCGTACTTCGAAGCATGTCAACCGCTGTTTAAAATCAATTTTTACGACATTTTTCTCGTAGAAAAGCGATAATATTCCGACAGGGAATCTCCTTTTCGGCAAACAGAGGAAAAAATCCCAAAGGCGGGGGCGGTCGGGGTCACGCGCATAAGCTAGTGTCTCTTGATGGGCCACTTGAGAAAGGCGATAATGTCTTTCAGCCTGGGGCTGGAATGACGACATTCTGTTTTTTCCCGGGCTCTGAGCGCCTATGGACGACGTGGGAAGTGTCACGTTAGAGCAGAGATCCTTAGTAAATGATAGAGATGGAAAAGAAGTTCAACAAATGGTCAGACAGGCCACTTCCTGTAAAGGAATCTCTCAGGTTTTGACCTGCCATTTGAGTTCTGTTATACTCAGACACCATTCAAACAGTTTTAGAAAATTTAGGGTGTTTTCTATCCATATGTAATAAGTATATGCATATTCTAGTTACTGAGTAGGAGTGGTAACCAGATTAAATCGGGTATGTTTTTTATCCAGCCGTGTCAATGCTGCCCCCTAGCCCTAACAGGTTAACAAAGCAAATTTGAGAATAAGTCTACCTAAATTCTACCAGCATATTGATTGCACTACGCACATGCACAATATCCTCGACCAGTGCTACTCTAACTTCCGCGATGCATACAAAGCCCTCCCCACCCTGCCTTTGGCAAATCCGACCACGACGCCATCTTGCTCCTTCCGTCATATAGGCAGAAACTCAAACAGGATGTACCAGTGACGAGCAGTCCGACCAATCGGAAGCCACGTTTCAAGATTGTTTTTATCCCGCGGACTGGAATATGTTCCGGTCAGCCTCAGAGAACAACATCGACCTATACGCTGACTCGGTGAGTGTGTTTATAAAGAAGTGCATTGGAGATGTTGTACCCACTGTGACTAATAAAACCTACCCTAACCAGAAACTGTGGATGGATGGCGGCATTTGCGGAGAACTGAAAGCGCGATCCACAGCATTTAACCATGGAAAGAGGTCTGGAGATATAGCTGAATATAAACAGTGTAGTTATTCCCTCCGCAAGGCAATCAAACAAGCGAAATGCCGGTACAGGGACAAGGTGGAGTCGCAATTCAACGGCTCAGACAAGAGACGTATGTGGCAGGGTCTACAGGAAATCATGGACTACAAAAAGAAATCCAGCCACACCACGGACACCAACGTCACACTTCCAGACAAACTAAACACCTTCTTTGCCTGCTTTGATGATAATTACAGTGCCACCGTCATGGCCCACTAACAAGGATTTCATCTCCCTCCTAAACGTGTTAACTTCTTGCAGATCATTGGCACGCTAGCGTCCCATCTGGCTAACATCCGGTGAAATTGCAGAGCACGAAATTCAAATGAAATTACTATAAATATTGAACTTTCATGAAATGACAAGTGCAATACATCAAAATAAAGCTTAACTCTTTGTTAATCCAGCCGCAGTGTCAGATTTCAAAAAGGCTTTATGGCGAAAGCAAACCATGCGATTTTCTGATGACAGCGCCTAGCACACAAATGCAAAACAAATCATTTTCAACCAGGGAGTTGCGACACGAAAGTCAGAAATAGCGATATAATATATGCCTTACCTTTGAAGATCTTCTTCTGTTGTCACTCCGAAAGGTCCCAGTTACATTACAAATGGTCCTTTTGTTCGATAAAGTCCTTCTTTATATCCATACAAATATATATCCCTCCTTCAAAATGCATACAAAATGAATCCCAAACGTTACCAATAAACAAATCCAAACAAGTCAATCAACGTTTATAATCAATCTTTAGGTACCCTAATACGCAAATAACGATAAAATTGAAGACGGAGAATCATTATTGTCTTTACCGGAGATAAACAAAAAGAACGCGCTCTCTCGGCCATGCGCTTGGAAACCCTACAGCCAAAATGGGAGCCACTTAGAAAAACTACAACTTCTCCGTCATTTTTACAAAAACCAGCCTGAAACTCTTTCTAAAGACTGTTGACATCTAGTGGAAGCCCTAGGAACTGCAATCGGGGACGCCAATGAAATCAGTGTTATGCTGAATTCTTTTTGTTGTTGTTGATGGTTTGTCCTCTGGGTTTTGCCTGCCATTTCAGTTCTGTTATACTCACAAATATTATTTTAACAGTTTTAGAAACTTTAGAGTGTTTTCTATCCATATCTTCCAATTATATGCATATCCAAGCCTCTGGACCTGAGTAGCAGGCAGTTTACTTTGGGCACGCTTCTCATCCGGACATCAAAATACCACCCCCTATCCCAAAGAAGTTAACCCTTGCAAGGCTGCTGGCCCAGACAGCATCTCTAGCCGTGTTCTCAAAGCATGTGCAGACCAGCTGGCTGGTGTGTTTATGGACATATTCAATCACTCCCAATCACAGTCTGTTGCCCCCACATGCTTCAAGTTGGCTACTATTGTTCCTGTACCCAAGAAAGCAATGATAACTGAACTAAATGACTAGCGCCCCGTAGCACTCACTTCTGTCATCATGAAGTGCTTTGAGAGACTAGTCAATGATCATATCACCTCCACCTTACCTGCCACCCTAGACCAACTTCAGTTTGCATACCGCCCCAACAGGTCCACCGACGATACAATCGCCATCTCACTGCACACTGCCCTATCCCATCTGAACAAGAGGAATATCTATGTAAGAAATGTGTTCATTGACTACAGCTCAGCATTCAACACCATAGTACCCTCCAAGCTCATCATCAAGCTGGAGGCCCTGGGTCTCAACCCCACCCTGTGCAATTGGGTCCTGGACTTTCTGACGGGCTGCCCCCAGGTGGTAAATGTAGGAAACAACATCTCCACTTCACTGACCCTCAACACTGGGGCCCCACAAGGTTGTGTGCTCAGCACCCCTCCTGTACTCCCTGTTCACCCACGACTGTGTGGCCTTGTGCGCTTTCAATTCAATCATCAAGTTTGCAGATGACACAACAGTAGTGGGCTTGATTGCCATCAACGACGAGACAGCCTACAGGGAGGAGGTGAGGGCACTCGGAGTGTGGTGTCAGAAAAACAACCTCTCACTCAACGTCAACAAAACAAAGGAGATGATCGTGGAAACAGCAGAGGGAGCAGGTGGAAAGTTCCTGGGCGTATACTGCACTGCCCTCAACCGCAAGGCTCTCCAGAGGGTGGTGCAGTCTGCACAACGCATCACCAGGGGCATACTACCTGCCCTCCATGACACCTACAGCACCCGATGTCACAGGAAGGCCAAAAAGATCATCAATGACATCAACCACCCGAGCCACTGCCTGTTCACACCGTTACCATCCAGAAGGCGAGGTCAGTACAGGTGCATCAAAGCTGGGACCTTCTATCTCAGGACATTAGACTGTTAACCTGTTGGGTCTAGGGGGCAGCATTTGCACGTCTGGATAAAAAAAATGTACCCGATTTAATCTGGTTACTAATCCTACCCAGTAACTAGAATATGCATATACTTATTATATATGGATAGAAAACACTCTAAAGTTTCCAAAACTGTTTGAATGGTGTCTGTGAGTATAACAGAACTCATTTGGCAGGCAAAACCCTGAGACATTTTCTGACAGGAAGTGGATACCTGATGTGTTGTATTGACTTTAAACCTATCCCATTGAAAAACACAGGGGTTTAGGAATATTTTGGCACTTCCTATTGCTTCCACTAGATGTCACCAGCCTTTACAAAGTGTTTTGAGTCTTCTGGAGGGAGATCTGACCGAACAAGAGCCATGGAACGATGATGTCCCATTAGACACCTGGCGCGCGAGTTCATGTTGGGTACCCTCGTTCCAATACGTTATAAAAGAGTATGCATTCGTCCACCTTGAATATTATTCATGTTCTGGTTAAAAAAGGCCCTAATGATTTATGCTATACAACGTTTGACATGTTTGAACGAACGGAAATATATTTTTTCCCCTCGTTCATGACGAGAAGTCCGGCTGGCTTACATCATGTGCTAACGAGACGGAGATTTTTGGACATAAATGATGAGCTTTTTTGAACAAAACTACATTCGTTATGGACCTGTGATACCTGGAAGTGACATCTGATGAAGAGAATCAAAGGTAATGGATTATTTACATAGTATTTTCGATTTTAGATCTCCCCAACATGACGTCTAGTCTGTATCGCAACGCGTATTTTTCTGGGCGCAGTGCTCAGATTATTGCAAAGTGTGATTTCCCAGTAAGGTTATTTTTAAATCTGGCAAGTTGATTGCGTTCAAGAGATTTAAATCTATAATTCTTTAAATGACAATATAATATTTTACCAATGTTTTCTAATTTTAATTATTTAATTTGTTACGCTGACTTGACTGCCGGTTATTGGAGGGAAACGATTTCCTCAACATCAATGCCATAGTAAAACGCTGTTTTTGGATATAAATATGAACTTGATAGAACTAAAAATGCATGCATTGTCTAACATAATGTCCTAGGAGTGTCATCTGATGGAGATTGTAAAAGGTTAGTGCATCATTTTAGCTGGTTTTATGGTTTTGGTGACCCTGTCTTTGACTTGACAAAACATTACACACAACTCTTGTAAATGTACTGTCCTAACATACTCTAAATTTATGCTTTCGCCGTAAAACCTTTTTGAAATCGTAAAACGTGGTTAGATTAAGGAGATGTTTATCTTTCAAATGGTGTAAAATAGTTGTATTTTTGAAAAATTTGAATTTTGACATTTATTTGGATTCAAATTTGCCGCTCTTGAAATGCACCTGCTGTTGATGGAGTGCACCACGGGTGGCACGCTAGCGTCCCACCTAGCCCCAAGAGGTTTTAAACAGCAATCACTAGCTTAGAGAGGCTGCTGCCTACATTGAGACACAATCACTGGCCCCTTTAATAAATTGATCACTAGTCACTTTATACAATGCACTCTTAATAATGCCACTTTAATAATGTTTACATATCTTACATTAGTCATATCACATCTGTTGCACCTTGCCTATGCAGCTCGGCCATCGCTCATTCGTATACTTACATGTACAAATTCTCATTCACCCCTTTAGATTTGTGTGTATTAGGTAGTTGTTGGGGAATTGTTAGATTATTTGTTAGATATTACTGCTGTCGTGACGTTGTATTAGTTAATGTGACGACTGTTGCTCATCGAATGATTAACGGTTTATAATTGCGTGATTAAATGAATTAAGCAATGAATCAAGCAATTATTAACTCATCAACCTGGGGCACCATGGGAACAGTATTTTGATTGAGTTTCTATTTCCCAAATTAACTCAAAGGATATCAGAATATCGATTTTACAACAGTGGCTAAATTAATCAATTTCCTCTACAGTCTCATTCTGAACGTCGCATAATCCGGGAATCTGCACGGACCCGGGCTTTACCAATGAGTTTACCACACCAATCTTAGTTGATTATTTATTTACTAGCAAGCTAAAATGATGATAAAAATACACATACACAAAACACAGTCTAGCTATTGATTAGGACTTAGTATAACGGGCCAACACACTATGGCGCGTGTTACCCAAAATGGGGATTTAAAAGAGAGAGAAACCAAGAAAGTACACGAGAGAAATATACATTTGGGTTCATTTGTCAGCCATGCTTATTTAAACCTAGCCTTGCCCCGAACTGCCGCTCTTATGGGTCAGAATATAATGATGTAATTACGTGTTGGAGGTCTCAGGTGGGAAGCTCCGTGTGTGTCGTTTAGGCTTCTCAATGACGCACTTCTCCGGCGCAACTCTCTGGTTGTCCTCACGATGTCAGTGTCCTTCTTGGCTAAGTGGTCTGATCCCTCGCCCTTGATCTGAAAGGGGTCTTCTGAGGACAGACAGCTCTGTAGCTCAGAGCTCACAGCTTCGGACTCGAACGGTGTATATACCACGATTCAATGGAGAGTGGAGGCTGGGTGGTTCGGCTTGAATTCACCCGCTTAGACACAGCTACTCGTCCGTAGCTCGTGTAGAAAAAGATTTCTTTGTCTTCAACCTTGTGTTTCGTTTTGGGGTTCGTTGACTTTGTTAGACCTTCGCTGCAGCTTGGGGTCAATTAGTCTCCTATGTTAATTCTTCACTCTCCTGTCTTATACCCTAGGGTCAGAAGTGGGCGTAACCGCCTTTAGGGCAATTCTCTGGGCGGACCAAGTTAAGGGGCAAGGCCTAGATTTGACTAAAATCCTATTTTAGACACTACCTTCACATCTCATCTTTACCAAAACATTCTCTTTGATTTGGATATTTTCCACACAACGTACAATGTATAAACATCAGGCATATACTGGGAAAACTCTTAAAGGTACAATGTTTTCATAATAACGTCATCTCTTAACCTTTAATAACAATTCAAAAGTTACATACATTTTCATTTTCCACCTCTCGTCATGACCACCATTGTGGCTGACGGAAACCATTGTTCCAAAGTCCCTTTATTGCATGTTTAATGTTCTGAGTCCAGTTCTCCATAGTGAGAGGACAAAGGAATTTCTCAGTGGCCTAAGGTTTATTATGGGCGTGAGGTGTCATAAAACCCCCCACATCTTCAGACCCCTAGATCTCTCCTCCTCTGTTGGGGGTTTGGAAGATAATCTGTAGGGTGGTGGTCTCCTGTACCCTGACCTGATCAGGACAGTCATGACACTGCACTGTCGGAACTAGAAGCATAAGCATTTCGCTACACTAGCGTTAACATCTGATAGCCATGTGTATGTGACAAATACAATTTGATTTGATATTTGTGACCGGGGGACCTGGGGTCATGACCGGACATATGAAATTTGAAGTCAATTGCCCAAAAGCATTTTTGTACTCCACTGGACACAATGGTCTTGCAGTTTGAGAAGGTAAGACTTAATTCATTAATTCAGAAGAGGATATTTGTCTCAATGTTTTTAGACTTGAAACTTGAAACTCGAAACTGTCTGTCTGTCCTTCTGTTTGCCTGCATGTTTCTGCCTGCCTGCCTGCCTGCCTGCCTGCCTGCCTGCCTGCCTGCCTGCCTGCCTGCCTGCCGCCGCCTGTCTGCCTGTCTGTCTGCCTGCATCAGTCTGTCTTTCGGCATCTCTCCGTCTGCCCACCCACCTGCCTTTATGAGAGAGTGAGAGTGATAGTTAGAATTATTGTGAGAGTGAGAAAATATCAACATTGTTCCTATTCAGAATAAATCAGAAGTTGTATTGACATTTTGGAAAAATATGATAACAACCTCAGACAAAAGCTCCCTTTCATGAAGGCATGTATTCATTATTCATAATTTAGGTAATTCTGGCAATATTGACATTGTGA
The DNA here is from genome assembly GCF_965601325.2 of Salmo salar. Taxonomy (NCBI): domain Eukaryota; kingdom Metazoa; phylum Chordata; class Actinopteri; order Salmoniformes; family Salmonidae; genus Salmo; species Salmo salar. The sequence continues at coordinate 11,673,597 of NC_138318.1, read as the reverse complement.
TAAGCACAAGCACAAACATTCAGCCAACTCAGCAGAATAAAATCAAACTAATCACATTTAATGCTTCTTTAACTGCTAAGGTCAGGGAGACGGTGAATTCATTATCACCTAAAAGGCCTACTACACTCCCCCACTGACTCTCCCAAACTAGTCCAGAGAACCTGACAGGCTGACACTGTAGAATAGGGGAGTAGATAGGAAGGCCTTAATTAGCCATGGGGCCATGGTTAATATATAACTACCCCATGGATCTGTCCGACAGTAAAACACATTGTAGTGGACTGGCCATGGCAATTGTGTTTCAACTTCAGTAAAGTAGATATGACTGGACTGGGAATGCCCAGTGGGGGCCCGCGGGACATTACACCAATGCCCAGTGGGGGCCCTCGGGCCTTTAGACCAAAGCCTTGGCTTCCCACAATAGAAATAGGGCTCATTAGGGTGGTTGCAAGGCAAAGTAATATAACGTACCAGTCAAAAGTTTGGACACCTACAGTACTCATTCCAGGGTTTTTCCTTATTTTTACAATTTTTTACATGTGCAATAATACTGAAGACATCAAAACTATGAAACAACACATATGGAATCGTGTAGTAAACAAAAAAGTGTTAAACAAATCATAATATATTTTATACTTGAGATTCTTCAAAAGTAGCCACCCTTTGCCTTTATGACAGCTTTGCACACTCTTGGCATTCTCTCAACCAGCTTCATGAGGTAGTCAACTGGAATGCATTTCAAGTAACAGGTGTGCCTTGCTAAAAGTACATTTGTGGAATTTCTTTCCTTCATAATGTGTTTGAGCCAATCAGTTGCGTTGTGACAAGATAGGGGTGGTACATAGAAGATAGTCCTATTTGATAAAAGACCAAGTCCACATTATGGCAAGAACAGCTCAAATAAGCAAATAGAAATAACAGTCCATCATTACTTTAAGACAGGGGAGGGCAACTCCAGTCCTCGAGGGCCTGATTGGTGTCACACTTTTTCTCCATCCCAAGCAAACACAGCTGATTAATCAAATTGCATTCTAAATTGAAGATCATGATTAGGTGATTATTGGAGTCAGGTATGTTAGCTGGGGCTGGGGCACAACTGTGACACCAATCAGGCCCTCGAGGACTGGAATTGCCCACCCCTGCTTTAAGACATGATGGTCAGTCAATCTGGAAAATTGCAGTCACAAAAAGCGCTATGATGAAACTGGCTCTCAAACAGACGCAAGAAAGGAAGAACCAGAGTCACGTCTGCTGCCGAGGATAAGTTCATTAGAGTTACCAGCTTCAGAATTTGCAGCCCAAATAAATGCTTCACAGAGTTCATGTAACAGACACATCTCAACATGTCACGATTCCCACCGACGGTGGCGCCCCCACCTGCTCGGGTGGTGCTCGGCGGTCGTCGTCACCGGCCTATTAGCTACCACTGATTCCCTTTTTTGGTTTTCCCTTTTTTTGGTTTTGTGCACCTGTGTTTAGTTTGGGTAATTAGCGGGGCTATTTAATTTAGCTGGTCCGCTTCCGTGTTGTGCAGGATTATTTCGTTACTGACGGCTCATGTTCGTGTCGGCGCTGTTTTACGCCATGTGTGTTTTCTCCCATGTGTTTGGGAATATTTGTTTTGTGTGTGAGTGTACATTAAATTGTTATGGATAGGGGGCAGTATTTTCACGGCCGGATAAAAAACGTACCCGATTTAACCTGTTATGGCTAGGGGGCAGTATTTTCACAGCAGGATAAAAAAACGTACCCGATTTAATCTGATTATTACTCCTGCCCAGAAACTAGAATATGCATATAATTATTAGCTTTGGATAGAAAACACTCCAAAGTTTCTAAAACTGTTTGAATGGTGTCTGTGAGTATAACAGAACTCATTTGGCAGGCCAAAACCTGAGAAGATTCCATGCAGGAAGTGCCCTGTCTGACAATTTCTTGCCCTTCTTGATTATCTCTATCCATTACAGAGGATCTCTGCTGTTACGTGACACTTCCTACGGCTCCCATGGGCTCCCAGAAGGCGGCAAAAAGCTAAATCGTGGCTTTGCAGGCTCTGGTTGAAAAAAAGTAGCACGTTTGGGTAGTGGCTGGTTACAGTACTGTGAGACTCAGGCGAGTGCCCGCGTTGACCCCATGCTATGTTTTCTTTCGTCTGTTTACCTAAACGCAGATTCCCGGTCGGAATATTATCGCTTTTTTACGAGAAAAATGGCATAAAAATTGATTTTAAACAGCGGTTGACATGCTTCGAAGTACGGTAATGGAATATTTAAAAATCTTTTGTCACGAATTGCGCCATGCTCGTGACCCTTATTTACACTTCGGATAGTGTCTTGAACGCACGAACAAAACGCCGCTATTTGGATATAACGATGGATTATTTTGGACCAAACCAACATTTGTTATTGAAGTAGCAGTCCTGGGAGTGCATTCTGACGAAGACAACAAAGGTAATCAAACTTTTGTAATAGTAAATCGGACATTGGTCAGGGCTAAACTTGGTCGGTGTCTAAATGGCTAGCCGTGATGGCTGGGCTATCTACTGAGAATATTGCAAAATGTGCTTTCACCGAAAAGCTATTTTAAAATCGGACATATCGAGTGCATAGAGGAGTTCTGTATCTATAATTCTTAGCAATTATTTTATGTTTTTTGTGAACGTTTATCGTGAGTAATTTAGTAAATTCACCGGATGTTTGCGGGGGGTATGCTAGTTCTGAACGTCACATGCTAATGTAAAAAAGCTGTTTTTTGATATAAATATGAACTTGATTGAACAAAACATGCATGCATTGTATAACATAATGTCCTAGGCGTGTCATCTGATGAAGATCATCAAAGGTTAGTGCTGCATTTAGCTGTGGTTTTGTTTTTTGTGACATTATATGCTAGCTTGAAAAATGGGTGTCTGATTATTTCTGGCTGGGTACTCTGCTGACATAATCTAATGTTTTGCTTTCGCTGTAAAGCCTTTTTGAAATCGGACAGTGTGGTTAGATTAATGAGAGTCTTGTCTTTAAAATGCTGTAAAATAGTCATATGTTTGAAAAATTGAAGTTTTCGGATTTTAGTGGAGTTTGTATTTCGCGCCACGCCCATCATTGGATATTGGAGCAGGTGTTCCGCTAGCGGAACGTCTAGATGTAAGAGGTTAATCTGATTATTACTCCTGCCCAGAAACTAGAATATGCATATAATTATTAGCTTTGGATAGAAAACACTCCAAAGTTTCTAAAACTGTTTGAATGGTGTCTGTGAGTATAACAGAACTCATTTGGCAGGCCAAAACCTGAGAAGATTCCAAACAGGAAGCGCCCTCTCTGACCATTTCTTGGCCTTCTTTGTCATCTCTATCCAAAACAGGGGATCTCTGCTGTAACGTGACATTTTCTAATGCTCCCATAGGCTCTCAGAAGGCGCTAGAACGTTGAATGATGACTTTGCTGTCTCTGGCTGAAAAACAGTAGCGCATTTGGTAAGTGGTCGATCTGAGAACAATGAGACTGGTGCGCGCGTGCACGAGACGACTCCATGTTTACATTTTCAGTCTTTGAACGAAAACAACGACTCCCGGTCGGAATATTATCGCTTTTTTACGAGAAAAATCGCATTAAAATTGATTTTAAACAGCGTTTGACATGCTTCGAAGTACGGTAATGGAATATTTTGAAATTATTTGTCACGAAACGCGCCGGGCGCGTCACCCTTCTTTACCCTTCGGATAGTGTCTTGAACGCACGAACAAAACGCCGCTATTTGGATATAACTATGGATTATTTGGAACCAAACCAATATTTGTTATTGAAGTAGAAGTCCTGGGAGTGCATTCTGACGAAGAACAGCAAAGGTAATCCAATTTTTCTTATAGTAAATCGGAGTTTGGTGAGTACCAAACTTGGTGGGTGTCAAAATAGCTAGCCTGTGATGGCCGGACTATCTACTCAGAATATTGCAAAATGTGCTTTCACCGAAAAGCTATCCAGAGTTTACCCGTTCTCGACCACCCTCCGGATGGAAGAGCGGCGGGTGAACGGCTGTTCCACCTCAGGCAGGAGACGAGGAGCGCTCAGGACTTCGCGTTGGAGTGCAGGACCTTGGCTGCTGGGGCGGGGTGGAACGACAGGACCACTACAGATGCAGTCTCCGGGCGGACGTCCGCAGGGAACTGGCCTGTCGAGACGCCGCTCTATCCCTGGACGAGCTCATCGACATGTCCATTCGTCTCGACAATCTGCTGGCTGCCCGCGGGCGTTCGGAGAGGGTCCTGCCCGTTCCACCTCTGTGCACGTAGGGGGGGCCGTGTCAAGGGGCACCGGAGGAGCTGGCACCAGCTGTGGTTGGAGAGGACACACGGCCGACCGGTGCTGGAGGAGCCAGTCTGGGAGTCGAGAGGGCAGGCAGAACACTTCTCGGTCACCCCAGGTGAGTCAGCACCAGATTCACCCAGAACCCCTTGTTGGTCACATGTTCTTACCTGTTTTGTTTTCAAAATTTCTTCCCTCTTCCCAGCATAGGGCGCTAGTCGATTCAGGCGCAGCTGGGAACTTTATGGATCGTGGACTTGCCATTAAGCTGGGCATTCCGCGGGTGCCGATAGATTCCCCGTGCACTCCCTAGATAGCCGACCATTAGGGTCAGGGCTAGTCAGGGAGTCTACGGTGCCACTGGACATGGTAACGCAGGGGAATCATAAGGAACGCATTCGTTTTTTCCTTATTGATTCGCCTGCGTTTCCGGTGGTGCTGGGGGTCCCCTGGCTGGCTGGTCACAATCCCCGTATTTCGTGGAAACGGGGTTCTCCAGGGGTGGTCAGAGGAGTGTTCAGGGAGGTGTCTAGGAGTTTCCATAGGTGCCACGTCGGTGGAGAGTCCAGACCAGGTGTCCACCGTGCGCATTCCCCCTGAATACGCCGATTTGGCGATCGCCTTCTGTAAAAAGAGGGCGACTAAATTACCACCTCATCGACAGGGGGATTGTGCAATAGATCTCCAGGTTAACGCTGCGCTTCCCAAGAGTCACGTGTACACCTTGTCACAGGAGGAGACGGCGGCTATGGAGACATATGTCACGGAATCCCTGGGACAGGGGTACATTCGGCCCTCCATCTCACCCGCCTCCTCGAATTTCTTTTTTGTGTAGAAAAAAAGAGGGAGTTCTGCGTCCGTGCATTGATTACAGAGGTCTAAACGCTATCACGGTGGGGTTTAGTTACCCACTACCTCTCATCGCTACGGCGGTGGAATCATTTCACGGAGCAAAGTTCTTCACAAAACTGGATCTCAGGAGCGAGTATAACCTGGAAAGTATCAAGAAGGGAGACAAGTGGAAAACCGCCTTTAGTACCACATCGGGCCATTATGAGTACCTCGTCATGCCGTATGGGTTGAAAAATGCTCCAGCCGTCTTTCCATCCTTTGTTGACGAGATTCTCAGGGACCTGCACGGGCATTGTCTATATCGATGACATTCTGATATAGTCTGCCACCCGCTCCGCGCATGTGTCCCTGGTGCGCAAGGTGCTTGGTAGACTGCTGGAGCATGACCTATACGTTACGGCTGAGAAATGTGTGTTTTCCAAACGAGCCGTTTCCTTTCTGGGTTATCGCATTTCCACCACGGGGGTGGTGATGGAGTGTGACCGCGTTAAGGCCGTGCGTAATTGGCCGATTCCAACCACGGTGAAGGAAATGCAGCGGTTCTTAGGCTTTGCCAATTACTACCAGAGTTTATCTGGGGTTTTGGCCAGGTAGCGGCTCCCATTACCTCACTGCTGAAGGGGGGGCCGGTGCGTTTGCGATGGTCGACGGAGGCGGACGGAGCCTTCAAGAAGTTGAAGATGCTGTTCACCGACGCACCCGTGTTGGCGCACCCGGACCCGTCTCTAGCATTCATAGTGGAGGTGGACGCATCCGAGGCTGGGGTGGGTGCCGTGCTATCACAGCGCTCGGGTACGCCATCGAAACTCCGCCCCTGCGCTTTCTTTTCGAAGAAGCTCAGTTCGGCGGAGCGTAACTATGATGTGGGTGACAGGGAGTTGCTAGCGGTGGTAAAAGCCTTGAGGGTGTGGCGGCACTGGCTTGAGGGGGTTAAGCACCCCTTTCTCATCTGGACTGACCACCGAAACCTGGAGTACATCCGGGCAGCGAGGAGACTGAATCCACGTCAGGCAAGGTGGGCCATATTCTTCGCCCGGTTTAGGTTCACTATCTCCTATAGACCAGGTTCCCTGAACACTAGAGCCGACGCGCTGTCCCGTCTCTATGACACGGAGGACCGGCCCGTGGGTCGCATGTATGTGCCGCTCGGTGTTCATGATCGATTGATTCGATGGGCACACACGCTACCTACTGCGGGTCATCCTGGTGTGGCGAGGACAGTGCGGAGTCTCAGGGGGAAGTACTGGTGGCCCACCTTGGCTAAGGACGTGAGGTCCTATGTCTCTTCCTGTTCGGTGTGCGCTCAGAGTAAGGCTCCTAGGTATCTACCGAGAGGGAAGTTACAGCCCCTCTCCGTTCCACAACGGCCATGGTCGCACCTGTCTATAGATTTCTTGACAGATCTTCCCCCCTCTCAGGGGAACACTGCGATTCTGGTGGTTGTGGGTCGGTTCTCTAAGTCCTGCCGTCTCCTCCCGTTGCCTGGTCTCCTTACGGCCCTGCAGACTGCGGAGGCCCTATTTACCCACGTCTTCGGCACTAAGGGGTGCCGGAGGACATTGTCTCTGATCGAGGTTCCCAGTTCACATCCAGGGTCTGGAAAGCGTTTATGGAGCGGCTGGGGGTCTCGGTCAGTTTGACCTCCGGTTATCACCCCGAGAGCAAGGAAGTGGGCAGGTTTCTGAGGTCGTATTGCCAGGACCGGCCAGGGGAGTGGGCGAGGTACATTCCTTGGGCTGAGTTAGCCCAGAACTCACTTCGCCACTCCTCTACTAACATGTCACCCTTTCAGTGTGTTTTGGGTTACCAGCCGGTCCTGGCACCATGGCACCGGAGCCAGACCGAGGCTCCTGCGGTGGAGGACTGGGTACAGCACTCCAAGGAGACCTGGAGAGCCGTCCAGGACTCCCTGAAGGAGGCCAGTGGACGGCAGAAGAGGGGTGCTGACCGCCACCGCATTGAGGCACCCGTGTTCATACCAGGAGACAGGGTCTGGCTCTCGACCCGGAACCTGCCCCTCCGCGTGCCCTGCCGGAAGCTGGGGCTGCAGTGTGTGGGGCCCTTTAAAGTCCTGAGGAGGATAAACGAGGTGTGTTATCGGTTACAACTCCCTTCCTATTACCGTATTAACCCCTCGTTTCATGTGTCTCTCCTCAGGCCGGTGGTAGCTGGTCCCCTGCAGGAAGGTGAGGTGCCGGAGGTCCCTCCACCCCCTCTGGACATCGGGGGGTCCCCGGCGTACAGCATACGGGCCATTCTGGACTGGGGACGCCGGGCGAGGGGCCTGCAGTACCTCGTGGACTGGGAGGGGTACGGCCCGGAGGAGAGGTGCTGGGTGCCGGCGGAGGACGTCTTGGACCCATCCATGTTGAAGGATTTCCATCGCCTCCGTCCGGATCGCCCTGCGCCTCGCCCTCCGGGTCGTCCTCGAGGCCGGTGTCGGGGCGCTGCGGGAACCGCGCGTCAGGAGGGGGGTATTGTCACGATTCCCACCGACGGTGGTGCCCCCTCCTGCTCGGGTGGTGCTCGGCTGTCGTCACCACCGGCCTATTAGCTACCACTGATTCCCTTTTTTGGTTTTCCCTTTTTTTGGTTTTGTGCACCTGTGTTTAGTTTGGGTAATTAGCGGGGCTATTTAATTTAGCTGGTCCGCTTCCGTGTTGTGCAGGATTATTTCGTTACTGACGGCTCATGTTCGTGTCGGCGCTGTTTTACGCCGTGTGTGTTTTCTCCCCTGTGTTTGGAATATTTGTTTTGTGTGTGAGTGTACATTAAATACGCCACTACCCTGTGCTCGCTGCTTCCTGTGCCTCATTCCTTAACCACGACTACCAAGCCATTACACAACATCAACTTTGCAGTGAATCAGGCATTCATGGTCAAATTGCTGCAAAGAAACCACCGCTAAAAGACACCAATAATAAGAAGAGACTTGCTTGGGCCAAGAAACACAAGCAAAGGAAATTAGACTGGTGGAAATCCGTCCTGTGGTCTGATGAGTCCAAATTTGAGATTTTTGGTTCCAACAGCCATGTCTGTGCGAGACGCCATCCCATCATGTTTGCGCTTAGTGGGACTATAATTTGTTTTTCAACAGGACAATGACCCACCACACCTCCAGTCTGTGTAAGTGCTGCATCAAATGACCTTGCCTCCACAATCACCCAACCTCAACCCAATTGAGATGGTTTAGGATGAGTTGGACTGCAGAGTGACGGAAAAGCAACCAACAAGTGCTCTGCATATGTGGGAACTCCTTCAAAACTGCTGGAAAAGCATTCCAGGTGAAGCTGGTTGAGAGAATGCCAAGAGCGTGCATAGCTGTCATCAAGGCGAATGGTGGCTATTTTGAAGAATCTAAAATATATTTTGATTTGTTTAACCTCTTACATCTAGACGTTCCGCTAGCGGAACACCTGCTCCAATATCCAATGATAGGCGTGGCGCGAACTACAAATTCCTCAAAAATACAAAAACTTCAATTTTTCAAACATATGACTATTTCACAGCATTTTAAAGATAAGACTCTCCTTTATCTAACCACACTGTCCGATTTCAAAAAGGCTTTACAACGAAAGCAAAACATTAGATTATGTCAGCAGAGTACCAAGCCAGAAATAATCAGACACCCATTTTTCAAGCTAGCATATAATGTCACAAAAACCCAGAAGACAGCTAAATGCAGCACTAACCTTTGATGATCTTCATCAGATGACAACCCTAGGACATTATGTTATACAATACATGCATGTTTTGTTCAATCAAGTTCATATTTATATCAAAAACCAGCTTTTTACATTAGCATGTGACGTTCAGAACTAGCATACCCCCCGCAAACTTCCGGCGAATTCACTAAGAATTTACTAAATTACTCACGATAAACGTTCACAAAAAGCATAACAATTATTTTAAGAATTATAGATACAGAACTCCTCTATGCACTCGATATGTCCGATTTTAAAATAGCTTTTTGGTGAAAGCACATTTTGCAATATTCTAAGTACATAGCCCAGGCATCACGGGCTAGCTATTTAGACACCCGGCAAGTTTAGCACTCACCAATATCAGGTTTACTATTATAAAAGTTTGATTACCTTTTGTTGTCTTCGTCAGAATGCACTCCCAGGACTGCTACTTCAATAACAAATGTTGGTTTGGTCCAAAATAATCCATCGTTATATCCAAATAGCGGCGTTTTGTTCGTGCGTCCCAGACACTATCTGAAATGGTAAATCAGGGTCGTGCGCATGGCGCAATTCGTGACAAAAAAAATCTAAATATTCCATTACCGTACTTCGAAGCATGTCAACCGCTGTTTAAAATCCATTTTTATGTCATTTTTCTCGTAAAAAAGCAATAATATTCCGACCGGGAATCTCCTTTTAGCTAAACAGAGGAAAGTAAACAAAGCTTTCGGTCGACGCGGGCACGAGCCTGAGTCTCACAGTACTGTAACCAGCCACTACCCAAACGCGCTACTTTTTTTCAGCCAGAGCCTGCAAAGCCACGATTCAGCTTTTTACCGCCTTCTGAGACCCTATGGCAGCCGTAGGAAGTGTCACGGGACAGCTAAGATCCTCACTCTTCAATAAACAGAGACAAGAAGAACGACACCTTGTCAGACAGGCCACTTCCTGCCTGAAACCTTGTCAGGTTTTTGCCTGCCAAATGAGTTCTGTTATACTCACAGACACCATTCAAACAGTTTTAGAAACTTTAGGGTGTTTTCTATCCATATGTAATAAGTATATGCATATTCTAGTTACTGGGTAGGAGTGGTAACCAGATTAAATCGGGTACATTTTTTATCCAGCCGTGAAAATACTGCCCCCTAGCCATAACAGGTTAACACTTATTTGTTTACTACATGATTCCATATGTGTTATTTCATAGTTTTGATGTTTTCACTACTATTCTACACTGTAGAAAATAGCAAAACCCTAGAATGAGTAGGTGTGTCCAAACTTTTGACTGGTACTGTAGAATTAATCAATAAGGCCCATGGGGGTGTGTAATCTGTCCAATATACCACGGCTAAAGATTTGTATTTTTCCACGATGCAAAACAGAGTGCCTGGATACAGCCCTTAGCCGTGGTATGTTGGCCATATAGCACAAACTCCCTAAGTGCCTTATTGCTATTATAAACTGGTTATCAAAGTAAATAGAGCAGTAAAAATATAGGTTTTGTCATGCCAATCAGCATTCAGGGCTCGAACCACCCAGTTTATAATATATAATAATACATGCCATTTAGCATGTCACGCGTGCATATATTTTATGCATTGGTGGTCCCAGGAATTGAACCCACTACCCTGGCATAACAAGCAACATGCTCTACCAATTAACCTACAAAGGATCACCTCATGTCAAAGTCAGGCAAAAGAGATCAATATTGCAACACTGAGGAGAATGCCTGTGACTCTGGAAAGGAGTAGATGTCTTCTGAGGTGGTGAACTCAGGGGGAGTGGGGATGCACTCCTGGACTTAGGGGAGGGCAGGACTCTGTTCTTCTGTTTAGTCAGTAATTGGTTCTATTTATTCATCATATTTCATGGTTCTATTTCAGCATTCTATTTCAGAAATATATCAATTTCCCCTTAAGGGCTTTCCTCTCATCAAGCAATCATGAAGAGAAAAAAAAGGCTAAGGCTTATTTCTGTTGTGGTCATCTTACAGATGGGGACAGCAAGAGAAAGTAAAACTTTTGACTAGAGAGAGATCGCCTGGAGTCTCTCCCACCAAGCTGAGACATTACAACAAAGGTATTTGATGTTGTTGTTCATGTTCCCTCTTCAGGGGTCGTAGAGAGATGTGGCTGGGGATCGGAGTATGGAAATGTTGACATTCTACATTTTCTCTGCAAATGTTTATTGGTAAAACCAAAGGTCTACAGAGAGAGAGGGGGGCATGACTATTTGTCTTTCTTTAATTTCCTTTTCTTCTACCTCCCAGGACTCTGAGTGAAATGTTGAAAGCATTTGGTGTAGAGGAGCCTCTGTGGCAGCACAATGCCATCCTAGAGCGTTGGTCTGCCTGCCTTCCTGCCCGCCTGCCTGCTGTAACCTTTACTGGGGCACGCAGTCAGGGGAGCCCCTCTGAAAGCTGAAGGCTAATTTGTCTACGTCACATAAATTATGGTTGTCTGGAGGGTCTGGGTGAGCGATCAATGTTCAACAAAAAGGGCAGTCAATGAGATATTGAGTGAGTGAGCTTTTTGGATTTTGTTTAGTTCTTTTCTGTTTCGGTCTTGTATTTTTATACCTGCTGGGTCCTTGGGTAGATGGAAATTTAAGCTGAAAGTACAAGCACGCACACACACAAATACAGACACACACACACACACCATCTGTATCGAGAGTTACACTTACGTCCTTTTTGTGTCCAAAAAAGTCAATTACAGTAAAAGACGTCTCTCCATGCTCAGGTTCATCTTGTGGTATATGTGACAATGATCTATTGACGTTTCCCTCTCTGCCAGCTTTGCCTCAGGACAAACACATTAACCTGATTACTATGCCAACTGACAGAGGACACGCATGAAATCTAAATGAGCCTGTGTTGGGAAAATAAGAGATTTCTGTCGGGAGAAGTACATTTCAACACACGAACGCAGGCACGCACACAGGCACACACAGTTAGGGGCGGCAGGAAGCCTAGCAGTTAGAGCATTGGGGCATTAACTGAAAGGTTGCTAGTTTGAATTCCCAGGCCAACTAGGTGAAAAATCTATCAATCCGCCGTTGAGGCTCTTAACCCTATTTGCTCCAGGGTCGCCGTCAATAATGGCTGATCCCTGGCCGTGATCCAACTCTCCGAGGGTGTCTCAAGAGGAGTGGGATATGCACATTTCTATTTCACACCACACAGGTTATACACTTGTGTGAAATAGGACAAATATAAGCACACCCTAATTGACCTTTGACACACAAGATCCAGCAGACATTGAGATTTGTCACCACTACCGTCGTCTCAGAAGACGGATCCACAAACAGAGCTTCTCATTTCCCCTCTCTCTCAGCTCGGCATCAGTCACGTGGGACATTGTTCTCTCCTCTTCGGAGATATAGAGCCTTGAGACGTTTCTGCTTGTTTTATTTTGCTCGATGACATTCTGTGGGTACAAACAGGCGAAAAACAAGTTTAGGTTCCTGTAGTACCTCCTCCTGTTACAAATCAGTTTCTTTCCACACACCCTGCTGCATAACTGTTTATAGCTGCAGTGTTTGTGGTTTCCTTCCTGTCTTTTCCAGCATGGTGCCAAGTCTCATGTGATGTGTGTTGAAGATGCCAGCTTTAGGACGTATGCTGTAGTAGCTTCATTTGTTGTGCATATTACGTTAATATGTGCAATGCTGCTTCGTTGTCTCCAGATCCCTGTTATATCTCTGGGCAGAATTCTGCACAGCGGGACTCACCAGCAATTAATATGCATCATACTGTAACTGTGCACACACACACACACACACACACACACACACACACACACACACACACACACACACACACACACACACACACACACACACACACACACACACACACACACACACACACACACACACACACACACACACACACACACAAACACATACTCACTGTCCCATTATTGTCGCTACGGCTGCCCCAAAATGAGAGGCTACTAATTACCATCACTAATCAAACGCTTCTGGTCTGAAAGCACTTACCGGCATTCCCGCCAATTTGCCGTTCCCCCGGAGTTAAGAGGGCCTTTATGGGTGATGAACTAAGCCATTCACAGTAATGAGAGCCCAAAGAACGCAGGTCAAGCTCTTCATATTACAGCAGTGTATTGAGTCACGGGTATTAAGTCAATTGGAGGGTGAAATTTCTCCATGGCAGGCGATGTTAGAATGTCAAAATTGACTGCATGCTTTAGTTTTCTTTAGGCTCTAAGTAGCATTGTTGTATAAATCTATTGTATGTGTCATCAGCCCTGTGTTGAGTGTAAGGTTAAATAACATTGTAAAAATGTCATATGTAATGGGCTACATTGTGGTTGTAATCTGGTTACTTGATCTATTCAACCAGAATACCATTTGGATCAAAAAAAGGTGTCATAATGATATCCCATGCCAAATTCTGCCCACTGGGCATGGGCATTACCGAGTTCAGGTGGGTTAAAGTTTAGATGGGGTAACAACAAGGCGTGTTTTCCATCAATCATGTTAGGGTTGAGTTCAAGATCACAATGCTTGGCAATCTTTCAGAGCACGTCCGTCATCCAGTCACACGGCACAAAGTGGTCAGCACTTTTCCACACTGTCGAAACTTTCTTCCGTAACATTGTCACTGGACTAAATTGTTAGAGGCAAATGGACTGTAATTTCTTGGGGGAAATGTAGAGCTGTTTTCCTTATAATATACGGTACCAGTCAGAGGTTTGAACAGCTACAAATTCAACAGTTTTTCTTTATTTTTGCTATTTTCTACATTATAGAAAATAGTGAAGTTATCAAAACTATGAAATAACACATATGGAATCATGTAGTAACCAAAAAAAGTATTAAATCAAATTATATTGTATATTTTAGATTCTGCAAAGTAGCCAACCTTTGCCTTATTGACAGCTTTGCACGCTCTTGGCTTCTCTCAACCAGCTTCACCTGGAATGCTTTTCCAAAAGTCTTGAAGGAGTTCCCACATATGCAGAGCACTTGTTGGCTGCTTTTCCATCACTCTGAAGTCCAACTCATCCCAAATGTATCTCATGCTGGTTAAGTGTGCCTTGAATTCTAAATCGATCACAAATCAAATCAAATCAAATGTATTTATATAGCCCTTCTTACATCAGCTGATATCTCAAAGTGCTGTACAGAAACCCAGCCTAAAACCCCAAACAGCAAGGAATGCAGGTGTAGAAGCACGGTGGCTAGGAAAAACTCCCTAGAAAGGCCAAAACCTAGGAAGTAACCTCGAGAGGAACCAGGCTAGGAGGTGTGGCCAGTCCTCTTCTGGCTGTGCTGGGTGGAGATTATAACAGAACATGGCCAAGATGTTCAAATGTTCATAAATGACCAGCATGGTCAAATAATAATAATCACAGTAGTTGTCGAGGGTGCAACAGGTCAGCACCTCAGGAGTAAATGTCAGTTGGCTTTTCATAGCCGATCATTGAGAGTATCTCTACCGCTCCTGCTGTCTCTAGAGAGTTGAAAACAGCAGGTCTGGGACAGGTAGCACGTCCGGTGAACAGGCCAGGGTTCCATAGCTGCAGGCAGAACAGTTCAAACTGGAGCAGCAGCACGGCCAGGTGGACTGGGGACAGCAAGGAGTCATCATGCCAGGTAGTCCTGGGGCATGGTCATAGGGCTCAGGTCCCCCGAGAAAGAGAGAAAGAAGAAAGAAAGAAGAAAGAAAGAAAGAAAGAAAGAAAGAAAGAAAGAAAGAAAGAAAGAAAGAAAGAAAGAAAGAAAGAAAGAAAGAAAGAAAGAAAGAAAGAAAGAAGAGAGAATTAGAGAGAGCATACTTAAATTCACACAGGACACTGGAGAAATACTCCAGATATAACAGACTGACCCTAGCCCCCCAACACATAAACTACTGCAGCATAAATACTGGCGGCTGAGACACAAACAGTGACACCAGCAAAGCACCTCCACACCGTCACACCTCCTTCTCCATGCTTCATGGTGGGAACCACACATGTGGAGATCATCAGTTCATCCTACTATGCATCTCACAAAGATTTCCCAACAGTGTTGAAGGAATTCCCACATATGCTGAGAACTTGTTGGATGCTTTTCCTTCACTCTGCGGTCCAAATCATCCCAAACCATCTCTATTGGGTTAAGGTCGGGTGATTGTGGAGGCCAGGTCATCTGATGCAGCACTCCATCACTCTCCTTCTTAGTCAAATAGCCCTTACACAGCCTGTAGGTGTGTTAGGTCATTGTCCTGTTGAAAAACAAATAATAGTCCCACTAAGCGCAAACAAGATGGCATGGCGTATTGCTGCAGAATTCTGTGGTAGCCATGCTGGTTAAGTGTGCCTTGAATTCTAAATAAATCACAGACAGTGTCACCAGCAAAGCACCCCACTCCATCACATCTCCTCCTCCAAGCTTCACAGGTGGAACCACACATGCGGATATCATTTGTTCAGCTACTCTGCGTCTCACAAAAACACAGAGGTTGGAACCAAAAATCAACATTTTTGACTCATCAGACCAAAGGACTGATTTCCACAAGTCTAATGTCCATTGCTCGTGTTTCTTGGCCCAAGCAAGTCTCTTCTTATTATTGGTGTACCTTTTGTAGTGGTTTCTTTGCAGCAATTCAACTATGAAGGCCTGAGTCACGCAGTCTCCTCTGAACAGTTGATGTTGAGATGTGTCTGTTACTTGAACTCTGTGAAGCATTTATTTAGGCTGCTGGTAACTCTAATGAACTTATCCTCTACAGCAGAGGTAACTCTGGTTCTTCCTCTCCTGTGGCGGTCCTCATGAGAACCAGTTTCATCAAAGCTCTTGATGGTTTTTGCGACTGCACTTGAAAAAATGTTCAAAGTTCTTGAAATGTTCTGCGTTGACTTACCTTCATTTTAAAAGGAATGAAGGTCTGTCATTTCCCTTTGCTTATTTGAACTGTTCTTGCCATAATTTGGACTTGGTCTTTTACCAAATAGAGTTATCTTCTATATACCACCCCTACCTTGTCACAACACAATTGATTGGCTCAAACACATTAACCTGTTATGGATAGGGGGCAGTATTTTCACGGCCGGATAAAAAATGTACCCGATTTAATCTGTTTATTACTCCTGCCCAGAAACTAGAATATGCATATAATTGTTTGATTTGGATAGAAAACACCCTAGAGTTTCTAAAACTGTTTGAATGGTGTCTGTGAGTATAACAGAACTCATATGGCAGGCCAAAACCTGAGAAGATTCCAAACAGGAAGTGCCCTCTCTGACCATTTCTTGGCCTTCTTTACCCTCTTTATTGAAATCAGAGGATCTCTGCTGTAACGTGACACTTTCTAAGGCTCCCATAGGCTCTCAGAAGGTGCCAGAACGTTGAATGATGACTCTGCAGTCCCAGGCTGAAAAACAGTAGCGCATTTGGATAGTGGTCGATCTGAGAACAATGAGACGGGTGAGCGCGTGCACGTGAAGAGTCCATTTTACATTTTCAGTCTTTGAACGAAAACGACGTCTCCCGGTCGGAATATTATCGCTATTTTGCGAGAAAAATCGCATAAAAATTGATTTTAAACAGCGTTTGACATGCTTCGAAGTACGGTAATGGAATATTTTGAATTTTTTTGTCACGATACGCGCCGGCGCGTCACCCTTCATTACCCTTCGGATAGTGTCTTGAACGCACGAACAAAACGCCGCTATTTGGATATAACTATGGATTATTTGGAACCAAACCAACATTTGTTGTTGAAGTAGAAGTCCTGGGAGTGCATTCTGACGAAGAACAGCAAAGGTAATCCAATTGTTCTTATAGTAAATCTGAGTTTGGTGAGTACCAAACTTGGTGGGTGTCAAAATAGCTAGCCTGTGATGGCTGGGCTATCTACTCGGAATATTAAAAAATGTGCTTTCACCGATTTCAAAAAGGCTTTACAGCGAAAGCAAAACATTAGATTATGTCAGCAGAGTACCCAGCCAGAAATAATCAGACACCCATTTTTCAAGCTAGCATATAATGTCACAAAAAACAAAACCACAGCTAAATGCAGCACTAACCTTTGATGATCTTCATCAGATGACACGCCTAGGACATTATGTTATACAATGCATGCATGTTTTGTTCAATCAAGTTCATATTTATATCAAAAAACAGCTTTTTTACATTAGCATTTGACGTTCAGAACTAGCATACCCCCCGCAAACATCCGGTGAATTTACTAAATTACTCACGATAAACGTTCACAAAAAACATAACAATTATTTTAAGAATTATAGATACAGAACTCCTCTATGCACTCGATATGTCCGATTTTAAAATAGCTTTTCGGTGAAAGCACATTTTGCAATATTCTTAATTAGATAGCCCAGCCATCACGGCTAGCCATTTAGACACCGACCAAGTTTAGCCCTGACCAAACTCCGATTTACTATTACAAAAGTTTGATTACCTTTGTTGTCTTCGTCAGAATGCACTCCCAGGACTGCTACTTCAAAAACAAATGTTGGTTTGGTCCAAAATAATCCATCGTTACATCCAAATAGCGGCGTTTTGTTCGTGCGTTCAAGACACTATCCGAAGTGTAAATAAGGGTCATGAGCATGGCGCAATTCGTGACAAAAGATTTCTAAATATTCCAATACCGTACTTCGAAGCATGTCAACCGCTGTTGAAAATCAATTTTTATGCCATTTTTCTCGTAAAAAAGCGATAATATTCCGACCGGGAATCTGCGTTTAGGTAAACAGACGAAAGAAAACATAGCATGGGGTCAACGCGGGCACTCGCCTGAGTCTCACAGTACTGTAACCAGCCACTACCCAAACGCGCTACTTTTTTTCAACCAGAGCCTGCAAAGCCACGATTCAGCTTTTTGCCGCCTTCTGGGAGCCCATGGGAGCCGTAGGAAGTGTCACGTAACAGCAGAGATCCTCTGTAATGGATAGAGATAATCAAGAAGGGCAAGAAATTGTCAGACAGGGCACTTCTTGCATGGAATCTTCTCAGGTTTTGGCCTGCCAAATGAGTTCTGTTATACTCACAGACACCATTCAAACAGTTTTAGAAACTTTGGAGTGTTTTCCATCCAAAGCTAATAATTATATGCATATTCTAGTTTCTGGGCAGGAGTAATAATCAGATTAAATCGGGTACGTTTTTTTTTATCCGGCTGTGAAAATACTGCCCCCTAGCCATAACAGGTTAAAGGAGAGTCTTGTCTTTAAAATGGTGTAAAATAGTCATATGTTTGAAAAATGGAAGTTTTCGGATTTTCGAGGACTTTGTAATTCGCGCCACGCCCTATCATTGGATATTGGAGCGGTGTTCCGCTAGCGGAACATCTAGATGTAAGAGGTTTTAAGAAGAAAATAAATTCCACAAATTAACTTTTAACAAGGTACACTTGTTAATTGAAATGCATTCCAGGTGACAACTTCATGAAGCTGGTTAAGAGAATGCCAAGAGTGCGCAAAGCTGTCATCAAGGCAAAGGGTTGATTTGTTTAACACTTTTTTGGTTACTACATGATTCCATATGTGTTATTTCATAGTTTTGATGTCTTCACCATTATTCTACAATGTGGAAAACAGTAAAAATAAAGAAAAAGCCTGGAATGAGTAGGTGTGTCCAAACTTTTGACTGGCACTGTGTATTTTCGAAAGAGTCAAATTAACGAAGTTAAAAATACAGAAGGACAACAGCAACGTTACCTAACTTAATGGTTACCATGATGATGTCTGTATGCCATAATCACCTCATCTGCCAATCTATCACTCTCATGCATCAGGACCTTTTCTGAATCCCCTGATTGCTTCGCAAATGGAAAGTACATTGCGTATGGTGCATTATTTACTAGCACAGAATCTGAAACTGAATAGCATTGATGTTGATGTGATGGATGAAGCGGGGAGACACTGCCAGTGTCACTCCATCAAAGCTAATGGAGCTGAGAGAAAGAGAGTACATAGAGACTGGGGAGACTTGGGGCCAAGGTTGCATACAACCTCATGTATTCCTAATTATTATAAAGAGAGTGCTCTGTGATGTGGTGGGCTCGAGTCATTGACTTTTCTTGTCTGTCTCTCACCTCTCTTACCTGTAATCAATGAAGCAATGTTTAATATGAGAAACATGGACAGACTTTAGGCCTGCTGAAATGTAATTATGTGTTTCATTGTAGAGAGGAAAGATTGTTTGTATGCCTTACGGTGTCAGAATTATAATCATAGACGGATGCCGATAAAGGGTTTAGCCTCAATAGCATGTCCTATTGACTCTTAAGGAGAATCCCGACCTAACGCAATGCAGCGATTCAGAGTGCAACGCAGTACGTGCATTTTGTTTTTATCAAAATGGGCGGCTCCTAGAATTAGGCCAACCTACAGTGCCTCCCATTTTACACAGTTTTGTTCCACAATTTTTTTTGTTTGTAACAGAGCAGATTATTCCTTGCTCTATGGTGGGGGGGCAGTGTTGTGTAGAGACAATGAAGCTATATTTTACCACCAAATTCGCTTGGTTGAAATGGAACCAGAAACATTTATTTTGTTCCTATCAGACCTCAGGATAAGACCCAGATGCAGACAGTTCGAAATAACAAAGGTTTATTTACAAAACAGGGGGCAGACAAACGACAGCTAGAGGTCAGTCATCCAGGTCAGAGTCCGTAAAGTACAGAACGGCAGGCAGGCTCAGGGCAGGCAGGGGTCAGTAATCCAGGGCAGTGTCAAAAGGTATAGAACAGCAGGCAGGCTCAGGGCCAGCAAAATGTTCAAAAATCGGGAGAATTAGAAAACAGATTCTACAGGAAAAACCGCTGGTACGCTTGACAAGACAAGACAAACTGGCAACAAACAAACAGAAAACACAGGTATAAATGCACAGGGGGAAATGGGTGACACCTGGAGGGGGGTGGAGACAAACACAAGACAGGTGAAACAGATCTGGGTGTGACAGTTCCTCTTTCTATTTTGGCACAAAGTCATTTCACAAGATAATTAACTACATCTATCAATTTAAACTGCTCTAAAAAATAAGCACCAATGTCACTATAAATCTGTTAAATCAAAAGAGATCAAAGCATAAATGCTGCTCTTGATCATAACGCTATGCATCAAATACTCAGCCTATTTTGCATTGATAACCAAATATAATCTCAACAACTGTTCAAAAAATAAACCAAACAACATTGGAGCCTTATTAGAGTCCCCCCAAACATGTATTTTGTTTAGAAGTGATAACTATGTGATCTAGTCTATTTTGAAATGGTAAAAACAGCTGCTAGCCATGTGCTTTTTCTCCCTGAGCAAGCATTTTGACATTCTATTTTTAGCTGATATGAGAGCGAATAGATTCAAGCAGCATATCAAACAGGGATCATTTTAGTTACACAAGTACTGTATATGAATATTTGCCAGGGCATAATATTTAATTATACATCTGATTATTTCACATGGGGGAGATGTGGGAAGCTAAAAGACCAGCTTGCTTGCTGTTTTTAGCCAGCTAGCTAGGAAGCTGCTAGCGGAGTAGCCTAGAGCCAACTGGCAGGTACAAAACGAGGTAATGTACATGCAGCTATTATTCAAATATGTAGTTGGTATCTTTGAAATTAGCTAACAGCAGTGATAATGTTTTCAACGTGATTATTGTTTGCTTTTACCACAAATGGGAAGAGAACCACAAGAAAATCTCTGCTATCTCCCCCTTGTAAATGTTGCTATTCAAGAGTCTAAGAAACATGGACCGGCGAGGGTATTATGTTGCCAAAAGGTGCACCTTGCTCCAAAAAAATCGGACTCCACCCAAGTACACACAGTAAATGACGGAGTTATCTGTGGATCGAACTTCATCTGTCTGTGGGTGTGCGGGCCCGTGCCTGCGTGTGTGTGTGTCAGCCCGAGGCTTGGTTCAGAGATGCTCACAGGGGAGATTGACAGAGCTGTGAAAAAGAGGCATGATGAATAACTACCCCTCTCTTTTTCTCTCTATCCCTATTTCTCCAGGAGGGAGGGAGGAAAGCAGGTCTTTCTGGCTGCCATCCACCTCCATTGTGGAGATGATTCTGCAGACCCTGTAGACGTGAATCTGTACAACAATAGTCAGGTTGATAGCAGTGTCTGGCAGGCAGAAAGAATGCTTTAGACATTGTCTCAAGAGCATGCCACTCTTATGTACAGTCCAAGGACTGCAGGGAATAGGCCTGGTCATGTCAGACAGGCACAGTATGTTAGAAAATAGCCTTTTAAAACAATTCCATATGGCTTAGTAGAACCCCCCCCCCCCCCCCCAGCTTAGACAGGGCTTTTACATTTTTAAATAGGGCTACCAATCTGTCTTGGAGGGGGTATAGTCAGTAGCTGTGGCAGGGCTTGGTGCTGTATGCAGTCTGTTGATATGTTGCCTTACAATATCTCACAAATAGCCTGTTCATGGGCTTGTTTACATGGCGTACGTAATACGTAGGTGTATGACAGTCCTAGTAATACCATGACAGGCCTAGTTAGTATAAAGTAATTTATTGTGTGTGTATGAAAAGGTTATTTTGTCTGTGACTGCGTGAGCTCCAAGGGAGGGTATTCAACTCCTTTTTCAAAAGCAATTCCCAATTTGTTTCTGAGGATTAAGCAATCTGGACCACTGCTGATTGGAATGCTAATGTGTGCGTTTGTGCATGTGTGTTTGTGCGTGTGTGTATGCAAGTGTGCGTACTGTTTACTGAGACGACAGGCAGGTGGCAGGGCAGCTGTCTTCCTCCCATGCATCATGTTGTGCCAGTCTCTATCATTACTGGTTTCCATAACAGGTTAAGATTTGTGGATGGTGAGTTGTTACCTAGATCTGTGCCTGGTCTAGGCAACTTCTACTCTACCTAGATCTGTGCCTGGTCTAGGCAACTTTTACTCTACCTAGATCTGTGCCTGGTCTAGGCAACTTCTACTTTACCTAGATCTGTGCCTGGTCTAGGTAACTTCTACTCTACCTAGATCTGTGCCTGGTCAAGGCAACTTCTACTCTACCTAGATCTGTGCCTGGTCTTGGCAACTTCTACTCTACCTAGATCTTGATTAGCAGTTGTGTCATGTTCTACACGGTGGCACAGGGAGGGAGACAGAGACGTGGAGGGAGGGAGGGAGGGAGACGGAGAGGGATTGAGTGACAGGGAGGGAGAGACAGGCAGGGAGATATGGTGAGGGAGGGAGAGAAAGGCCCTTCATACTGATGAAAGGTCCTGACTCCCGACAGAGTGTGAGTGGTTAAGCAAATGGATTGAAGATTGAACTGATTTCTCTATAGTAGCAGCCGTGTAACCCCCGTATCTCCCCCACCTCTCCTCAGCTCTTCAAAAGCTACCCACTTAGAGACAGACTGACTGGCTGGCTGGAGAGGAGGGAAGAGGAGGAGAAGACCCCTTGTGACCTGCCGACCTCTCTCACTCTCACTCTCTCACACACACATGTACACACACATTAACCCAATCCCTGTAGTCAAACTGACAATATATGGTCATACATTTTTTTATCAAGCTGACAGAGGGTTTCAAAATCATGCTTCTCCCAACCTATGTTCCACTCAGTTTCTACACACACTCTTCTTATGCCAATGGGAGAGAGTATGATAGGAAGCACATCATAGCCACAGGCATCTGAATCAGTGATGAACCAAACCCTTTTTGTTACATTCTGTACAGAACTCTGTCTACACAGGCAGTATTGTCAGTTTGACAATTAACCACATCCTTTAATTCTACATAAAAAAATTATGTATACATGCTTAGGCTGTGGCATTTCTGAAATCCCTTGTAGGATTGTGTCTTTCCTTACCTTGATTCCTAAATTCCCCTGCCAAGATCATATTTATCCTGTCTATAAAATTCTGACGCATACTGTTTTTCTGTCGCATATCTCTTTTGCTCTCTCAAGACTGAATTTAATTTCTGTCCTATTTTCTAGGAGGAACAAGCTTGCCCTCTTGTGGTTCAACAAGTGATGCTCATTACTCTAGTCTCTGAATGATGATTGGCCAGAGTCCACTCTCCAGAAGGTCCATCTTCAAGTTAAAAACTCCCAACTATATTGCAGGCGTTCTGGCATCAACTGGACAGCAGTCAAGCAGATTGCTTTATCATATTATGGGGTTATAGCTGATATGTTAAAAACACCGATCCAGGCGTTGTAAGATCTAGCAGGCATCTGCAATTTAGTCAGGCAGGAACTCCCCAATTAGTAATCGAGGTCTAGTTCCTGCCCGTCTACATTGCAGCAAATGCCAGATCTTACAACTTCTGAATAGGTAATAAAATATATTAGCCAACCACATCATAGTATATAGCAATCTGATGACAGACAAATATTTGTAAGTATTGCTTTAGACTAGCAAAATTATTAAACCATTTTATTTGATTTACTTCTTAATGTCTTTTGTAATTTATATTAAATAATGATTTAGTCAGAAATAATTTGGTTTAGAATAGATAGATTAAACAGGTAACACACTTAACCAAAATGGAGGTCTGGTGAAGTGACCAAACAATAATATCAAAATGTACTGAGAAATGGTACCAGTGATGAAGCACAGAGTCAGCTTGTTCACAATGCTTCCTATATGAAGATGTGTACCATTATTTGTGTTTGTGTTCTTTACTGACTCAGCAGACATCTCTCACTGCGCTCCACTAGATGGCGGACACAGCACATGTGATGAGCTGCATTTCTGACGAGTATGACTGCATACATACACTGATATGCAGGGATTGTACACTGCTCAAAAAAATAAAGGGAACACTTAAACAACACAATGTAACTCCAAGTCAGTCACACTTGGGTGAAATCAAACTGTCCATTTAGGAAGCAACACTGATTGACAATAAATTTCACATGCTGTTGTGCAAATGGAATAGACAACAGGTGGAAATTATAGGCAATTAGCAAGACACCCCCAATAAAGGAGTGGTTCTGCAGGTGGGGACCACAGACCACTTCTCAGTTCCCATGCTTCCTGGCGGTGCTTTCACTCTAGTGGTAGCATGAGATGGAGTCTACAACCCACACAAGTGGCTCAGGTAGTGCAGCTCATCCAGGATGGCACATCAATGCGAGCTGTGGCAAGAAGGTTTGCTGTGTCTGTCAGCGTAGTGTCCAGAGCATGGAAGTGCTACCAGGAGACAGGCCAGTACATCAGGAGACGTGGAGGAGGCCGTAGGAGGGCAACAACCCAGCAGCAGGACCGCTACCTCTGCCTTTGTGCAAGGAGGAGCAGCAGAAGCACTGCCAGAGCCCTGCAAAATGACCTCCAGCAGGCCACAAATGTGCATGTGTCTGCTCAAACGGTGAGAAACAGACTCCATGAGGGTGGTTTGAGGGCCCGACGTCCACAGGTGGGGGTTGTGCTTACAGCCCAACACCGTGCAGGACGTTTGGCATTTGCCAGAGAACACCAAGATTGGCAAATTCGCCACTGTGCTCTTCACAGATGAAAGCAGGTTCACACTGAGCACGTGACAGACGTGACAGAGTCTGGAGACGCCGTGGAGAACGTTCTGCTGCCTGCAACATCCTCCAGCATGACCGGTTTGGCGGTGGGGCAGTCATGGTGTGGCAGTTCTTTGGGGGGCCAGAGGTAGCCTGACTGCCATTAGGTACCGAGATGAGATCCTCAGACCCCTTGTGAGACCATATGCTGGTGCGGTTGGCCCTGGGTTCCTCCTAATGCAAGACAATGCTAGACCTCATGTGGCTGGAGTGTGTCAGCAGTTCCTGCAAGAGGAAGGCATTGATGCTATGGACTGGTCCGCCCGTTCCCCAGACCTGAATCCAATTGAGCATATCTGGGACATCATGTCTCGCTCCATCCACCAACGCCACGTTGCACCACAGACTGTCCAGGAGTTGGCGGATGCTTTAGTCCAGGTCTGGGAGGAGATCCCTCAGGAGACCATCCGCCACCTCATCAGGAGCATGCCCAGGGGTTGTAGGGAGGTCATACAGGCACGTGGAGGCCACACACACTACTGAGCCTCATTTTGACTTGTTTTAAGGACATTACATCAAAGTTGGATCAGCCTGTAGTGTGGTTTTCCACTTTAATTTTGAGTGTGACTCCAAATCCAGACCTCCATGGGTTGATAAATTGGATATTTATTGATTATTTTTGTGTGATTTTGTTGTCAGCACATTCAACTATGTAAAGAAATAAGTATTTAATAAGATTATTTATTTCATTCAGATCTAGGATGTGTTGCTTAAGTGTTCCCTTTATTTTTTTGAGCAGTATATTTTGTGGGTGTGTGTGTGCGTGTGTGCGTGCGTGTGTGTGGGTGTGGGTGTTTAACTATACTTAGACCAGAAGTCCCCACAAGAATAGTAAACAAACAAAAATTAGACCATCTGGGGACATTTTGTGTGTCCCCACAAGATAAAATGCTATTTCTAGGTTGTTTAGTGTTAAGGTTATAATTAGGGTTAGGGTTAGAATTAGGTTTAGGGTTAGGTGCTAGGGTTAGTTTTAGGGTTACGGGCTAGGGTTAGTTTTGGTGTTAAGGTTAGGTTTTTAGGGTCCGTCAATAAATTACACATGGTAAATGAGACAATATTTTAATGTTGCACACCTTTCAGTTTTCTCATTAAATGCTTTTTAATATTTGTATATGAATTTATACAATGTACAGTTTGATTGAGGTGTTTAAGTCATTGACATTTTCAGCTATTGGAATATTAAGATATTGTGTAATTTACCAATGTTCCCTAACTAGCCAAATTAAAATCAAATCCCTAACTATCCCCATAGGGATATCCTAAGTCAAGCCAAATTTAGAAAATGCATTACGATTTGGAACGAATTGCTGATTACTTGTGTACTGCCAGTTGCGGACATGTGGGCAGGATTCATACAAAACCAAACTTAATTTACGCTGTGATGCGGTCACGACCACGTCTCACAAAAGTCTGTTTTGGA
This sequence comes from Salmo salar, assembly GCF_965601325.2. NCBI lineage: Eukaryota > Metazoa > Chordata > Actinopteri > Salmoniformes > Salmonidae > Salmo > Salmo salar. The sequence goes on along the minus strand of NC_138318.1, from coordinate 11,647,823 downwards.
CAAGTCTGACTTTATGTTTTTAGACTTTGTAGTCAATTTTGACAGTAGAATAACTGTTTTCTAAATAAGAAGTTGTTTTTTTTAGGGCTCCAGAGTGGCTCAGTGGTCTAAGACACTGCATCATTTGGCCGGGGTAGGCCGTCATTGTAAATAACAATTTGTTCTTAACTGACTTGCCTAGTTAAATAAAGGTGAAAAAAAGACAACTACTTAACTCTTCTTGAGGAAAGGATTAAATTGTTTAAAAACAAACAAATATTTTTGAGCTAAACACGAGCTAAACAAATCAAATCAAATGTATTTATATAGCCCTTCTTACATCAGCTGATATCACAAAGTGCTGTACAGAAACCCAGCCTAAAACCCCAAACAGCAAGCAATGCAGGTGTAGAAGCACGGTAGGCTAGGAAAAACTCCCTAGAAAGGCCAAAACCTAGGAAGAAACCTAGAGAGGAACCAGGCTATGAGGGGTGGCCAGTCCTCTTCTGGCTGTGCCGGGTGGAGATTATAACAGCACATGGGATAGATGTTCAAATGTTCATAAATGACCAGCATTGTCAAATAATAATAATCATAGTAGTTGTCGAGGGTGCAACAAGTCAGTAACACAAGAGTAAGTGTCAGTTGGCTTTTTCATAGCCGATCTTTGAGAGCATCTCTACCGCTCCTGCTGTCTCTAGAGAGTTGAAAACAGCAGGTCTGGGACAGGTAGCACGTCCGGTGAATAGGTCAGGGTTCCAGCAGGTCTGGGACAACAGGTCTGGGACAGGTAGCACGTCCGGTGAACAGGTCAGGGTTCCATAGCTGCAGGCAGAACAGTTGGAACTGGAGCAGCAGCACGGCCAGGTGAACTGGGAACAGCAAGGAGTCATCAAGCCAGGTAGTCCTGAGGCATGGTCCTAGGGCTCAGGTCCTCCGAGAGAGAGAAAGAAAGAAAGAAAAAGAGAGAATTAGAGAGAGCATATTTAAATACACACAGGACACCGGAAAAGACGAGAGAAATACTCCAGATGTGACAGACTGACCCTAGCCCAGACTGACACAGAGTTACACCTGTTTCCGGTCACAACTTGCAGACTTGTTTACCCTGCTGTGCGTTTTGTTGCCGATCTTACTTTGCTACCTGACGGTTTTTTACTTTTTCATTTGGACACACACCTGTTTCCGGTCACAACTTGCAGATTTGTTTACGCTGCTGTTCGTTTTGTTGCCGATCTTACTTTGCTACCTGACGGTTTTTTACTTTTTCATTACCGTATATTTTTACTTTTTCCCTCACTCAACTTTTTTCATTCAACTTTTTCACCCCGGAGGTTTTATCTGGACATGGTTCGTCAGGACTTCAAACAGCCGAAGCTAAGTAACATTAACATGATGCCTTCTAATTGCAGTCGTTGTATTTATAATATACAGGAGAACGATCGCCTTACGGCAAGGATAGCTGTGCTGCAAGCCCAGCTTCAGACGCAATCGTTAGGCAAGGGCAATTTCAGTGTAGGAAAGGATGAAACAGCGTCTGTGCCACCAGTAAGTACAGATAGTGACGTTAGTATAAACCCCCTCGCACGGTCCCCGCAGCCGGACAACTTTCTCATGGCTTCTGGAGGGAAACGCTGTAGGAATGCTCAACCGGTGTCGCTTATTCAGCCGACAAACTTTCAACCGGTTCTCCCCATTAAGCGAGTCGGAGTCGGAGGCCGAGACTTCTCTGGTCTCTACTCCTCCCGTTGTGGGGTCTGAGACGCCGACGGCTCCCACCATTAGCTCTGACAAATTGAAAACCCTAGTCATTGGCGACTCCATTACCCGCAGTATTAGACTGAAAACTAATCATCCAGCGATCATACACTGTTTACCAGAGGGCAGGGCTACCGAAGTTAAGGCTAATCTAAAGACGGTGCTGGCTAAAGCTAAAACTGGCGAGTGTAGAGAGTATAGAGATATTGTTATCCACGTCGGCACCAACGATGTTAGGATGAAACAGTCAGAGGTCACCAAGCGCAACATAGCTTCAGCGTGTAAATCAGCTAGAAAGATGTGTCGGCATCGATTAATTGTCTCTGGCCCCCTCCCAGTTAGGGGGAGTGATGAGCTCTACAGCAGAGTCTCACAACTCAATCGCTGGTTGAAAACTGTTTTCTGCCCCTCCCAAAAGATAGAATTTGTAGATAATTGGCCCTCTTTCTGGGACTCACCCACAAACAGGACCAAGCCTGGCCTGTTGAGGAGTGACGGACTCCATCCTAGCTGGAGGGGTGCTCTCATCTTATCTACGAACATAGACAGTGCTCTAACTCCTCTAGCTCCACAATGAAATAGGGTGCAGGCCAGGCAGCAGGCTGTTAGCCAGCCTGCCAGCTTAGTGGAGTCTGCCACTAGCACAGTCAGCGTAGTCAGCTCAGCTTTCCCCATTGAAACTGTGTCTGTGCCTCGATCTAGGTTGGGCAAAATTAAAAATGGCGGTGTTCGCTTTAGCAATCTCACTAGTATAAAGACCTCCTCCATTCCTGCCATTATTGAAAGAGATTGTGATACCTCACATCTCAAAATTGGGTTACTTAATGTTAGATCCCTCACTTCCAAGGCAGTTTTAGTCAATGAACTAATCACTGATCATAATCTTGATGTGATTGGCCTGACTGAAACATGGCTTAGGCCTGATGAATTTACTGTGTTAAATGAGGCCTCACCCCCTGGTTACACTAGTGACCATACCCCCCGTGCATCCGGCAAAGGCGGAGGTGTTGCTAACATTTACGATAGCAAATTTCAATTTACAAAAAAAAAAACAATGACGTTTTCGTCTTTTGAGCTTCTAGTCATGAAATCTATGCAGCCTACTCACTCACTTTTTATAGCTACTGTTTACAGGCCTCCTGGGCCATATGCAGTGTTCCTCACTGAGTTCCCTGAATTCCTATCGGATCTTGTAGTCATAGCAGATAATATTCTAATTTTTGGTGACTTTAACATTCACATGGAAAAGTCCACAGACCCACTCCAAAAGGCTTTCGGAGCCATCATCGACTCAGTGGGTTTTGTACAAAATGTCTCTGGACCTACTCACTGCCACAGTCATACTCTGGACCTAGTTTTGTCCCATGGAATAAATGTTGTGGATCTTAATGTTTTTCCTCATAATCCTGGACTATCGGACCACCATTTTATTACGTTTGCAATCGCAACAAATAATCTGCTCAGACCCCAACCAAGGACCATTAAAAGTCGTGCTATAAATTCTCAGACAACCCAAAGATTCCTTGATGCCCTTCCAGACTCCCTCTGCCTACCCAAGGACGTCAGAGGACAAAAATAAGTTAACCACCTAACCGAGGAACTCAATTTAACCTTGCACAATACCCTAGATGCAGTTGCACCCCTAAAAACAAAAAACATCTGTCATAAGAAACTAGCTCCCTGGTTCACAGAAAATACACGAGCTCTGAAGCAAGCTTCCAGAAAATTGGAACGGAAATGGCGCCACACCAAACTGGAAGTCTTCCGACTAGCTTGGAAAGACAGTACCGTGCAGTATCGAAGAGCCCTCACTGCTGCTCGAGGAAAATAAGAACAATCCGATATTTCTTTTTGATACTGTCGCAAAGCTAACTAAAAAGCAGCCTTCGCAAATGGAGGATGGCTTTCACTTCAGCAGTAATACATTTATGAACTTCTTTGAGGAAAAGATCATGATCATTAGAAAGCAAATTACAGACTCCTCTTTAAATCTGGGTATTCCTCCAAAGCTCCATTGTCCTGAGTCTACACACCTCTGCCAGGACCTAGGATCAAGGGAGATACTAAAGTGTTTTAGTACTATATCTCTTGACACAATGATGAAGATAATCATGGCCTCCAAACCCTCAAGCTGCATACTGGACCCTATTCCAACTAAACTACTGAATAGCTGCTTCCTGTGCTTGGCCCTCCTATGTTGAACATAATAAACGGCTCTCTATCCACCGGATGTGTACCAAGCTCACTAAAAGTGGCAGTAATAAAGCCTCTCTTGAAAAAGCCGAATCTTGATCCAGAAATTATAAAAAACTATCGGCCTATATCGAATCTTCCATTCCTCTAAAAAATTTTAGAAAAAGCTGTTGCACAGCAACTCACTGCCTTCCTGAAGACAAACAATGTATACGAAACGCTTCAGTCTGGTTTTAGACCCCATCATAGCACTGAGACTGCACTTGTGAAGGTGGTAAAATGACCTTTTAACCTGTTAGGGCTAGGGGGCAGTATTGACACGGCTGGATAAAAAACATACCCGATTTAATCTGGTTACCACTCCTACCCAGTAACTAGAATATGCATATACTTATTACATATGGATAGAAAACACCCTAAATTTTCTAAAACTGTTTGAATGGTGTCTGTGAGTATAACAGAACTCAAATGGCAGGTCAAAACCTGAGAGATTCCTTTACAGGAAGTGGCCTGTCTGACCATTTCTTGAACTTCTTTTCCATCTCTATCATTTACTAAGGATCTCTGCTCTAACGTGACACTTCCCACGTCGTCCATAGGCGCTCAGAGCCCGGGAAAAAACAGAATGTCGTCATTCCAGCCCCAGGCTGAAACACATTATCGCCTTTCTCAAGTGGCCGATCAAGGGACACGGGCTTATGCGCGTGACCCCGACCGCCCCCGCCTTTGGGATTTTTTCCTCTGTTTGCCGAAAAGGAGATTCCCTGTCGGAATATTATCGCTTTTCTACGAGAAAAGTGTCGTAAAAATTGATTTTAAACAGCGGTTGACATGCTTCGAAGTACGGTAATGGAATATTTAGAATTTTATTGTCACGAATTGCGCCATGCGCGTGACACTTCTTTACTATTTCGGATAGTGTCTGGAACGCACGAACAAAACGCCGCTATTCGGATATAACGATGGATTATTTTGGACCAAACCAACATTTGTTATTGAAGTAGCAGTCCTGGGTGTGCATTCTGACGAAGACAACAAAAGGTAATCAAACTTTTATAATAGTAAATATGATTATGGTGAGTGCTAAACTTGCCGGGTGTCTAAATAGCGAGCCCGTGAAGCCTGGGCTATGTACTTAGAATATTGCAAAATGTGCTTTCACCAAAAAGCTATTTTAAAATCGGACATATCGAGTGCATAGAGGAGGTCTGTATCTATAATTCTTAAAATAATTGTTATGCTTTTTGTGAACGTTTATCGTGAGTAATTTAGTAAAATGTTAGCGAATTCCCCGGAAGTTTGCGGGGGGTATGCTAGTTCTGAACGTCACATGCTAATGTAAAAAGCTGGTTTTTGATATAAATATGAACTTGATTGAACAAAACATGCATGTATTGTATAACATAATGTCCTAGGGTTGTCATCTGATGAAGATCATCAAAGGTGAGTGCTGCATTTAGCTGTCTTCTGGGTTTTGGTGACATTATATGCTGGCTTGAAAAATGGGTGTCTGATTATTTCTGGCTTGGTACTCTGCTGACATAATCTAATGTTTTGCTTTCGTTGTAAAGCCTTTTTGAAATCGGACAGTGTGGTTAGATTAACGAGAGTCTTGTCTTTAAATGGCTGTAAAATAGTCATATGTTTGAGAAATTGAAGTAATAGGATTTTTAAGGTTTTGAAAATCGCGCCACAGGCTGCCAGTGGCTGTTACGCAAGCGTCCCACCTAGCCCATAGAGGTTAATGACGTCAGACCGAGGCTCTGCATCTGTCCTCGTGCTCCTAGATCTTAGTGCCGCTTTTGATACCATCGATCACCACATTCTTTTGGAGAGATTGGAAACCCAAATTGGTCTACATGGACAAGTTCTGGCCTGGTTTAGATCTTATCTGTCGGAAAGATATCAGTTTGTCTCTGTGAATGGTTTGTCCTCTGACAAATCAATTGTACATTTCGGTGTTCCTCAAGGTTCCGTTTTAGGACCACTATTGTTTTCACTATATATTTTACCTCTTGGGGATGTCATTCGAAAACATAATGTTAAATTTCACTGCTATGCGGACGACACACAGCTGTACATTTCAATGAAACATGGTGAAGCCCCAAAATTGCCCTCGCTAGAAGCCTGTGTTTCAGACATAAAGAAGTGGATGGCTGCAAACTTTCTACTTTTAAACTCGGACAAAACAGAGATGCTTGTTCTAGGTCCCAAGGAACAAAGAGATCTTCTGTTGAATCTGACAATTAATCTGGATGGTTGTACAGTCGTCTCAAATAAAACTGTGAAGGACCTCGGCGTTACTCTGGACCCTGATCTCTCTTTTGAAGAACATATCAAGACTGTTTCAAGGACAGATTTTTTCCATCTACGTAACATTGCAAAAATCAGAAACTTTCTGTCCAAAAATGACGCAGAAAAATTAATCCATGCTTTTGTTACTTCTAGGCTGGACTACTGCAATGCTCTACTTTCCGGCTACCCGGATAAAGCACTAAACAAACTTCAATTAGTGCTAAATACGGCTGCTGGAATCCTGACTAGAACCAAAAAATTTGATCATATTACTCCAGTGCTAGCCTCCCTACACTGGCTTCCTGTTAAGGCAAGGGCTGATTTCAAGGTTTTACTGCTAACCTACAAAGCATTACATGGGCTTGCTCCTACCTATCTTTCCGATTTGGTCCTGCCGTACATACCTACACGTACGCTACGGTCACAAGACGCAGGCCTCCTAATTGTCCCTAGAATTTCTAAGCAAACGGCTGGAGGTAGGGCTTTCTCCTATAGAGCTCCATTTTTATGGAATGGTCTGCCTACCAATGTGAGAGACGCAGACTCAGTCTCAACCTTTAAGTCTTTAGTGAAGACTTATCTCTTCAGTAGGTCCTATGATTAAGTATAGTCTGGCCCAGGAGTGTGAAGGTGAACGGAAAGGCTGGAGCAACGAACCGCCCTTGCTGTCTCTGCCTTGCCGGTTTCCCTCTTTCCACTGGGATTCTCTGCCTCTAACCCTTTTACAGGGGCTGAGTCACTGGCTTACTGGTGTTCTTCCATGCCGTCCATGGGAGGGGTGCGTCACTTGAGTGGGTTGAGTCACTGACGTGGTCTTCCTGTCTGGGTTGGCGCCCCCCCTTGGGTTGTGCCATGGCGGAGATCGTTGTGGGCTATACTCGACCTTGTCTTAGGACGGTAAGTTGGTGGTTGGAGACATCCCTCTAGTGGTGTGGGGGCTGTGCTTTGGCAAAGTGGGTGGGGTTATATCCTGCCTGTTTGGCCCTGTCCGGGGGTATCATCGGATGGGGCCACAGTGTCTTCTGATCCCTCCTGTCTCAGCCTCCAGTATTTATGCTGCAGTAGTTTATGTGTCTGGGGGCTAGGGTCAGTCTGTTACATCTGGAGTATTTCTCTTGTCTTATCCGGTGTCCTGTGTGAATTTAAATATGCTCTCTCTAATTCTCTCTTTCTCTCTTTCTGTCTTTCTCTCGGAGGACCTGAGCCCTAGGACCATGCCTCAGGACTACCTGGTATGATGACTCCTTGCTGTCCCCAGTCCACCTGGCCGTGCTGCTGCTCCAGTTTCAACTGTTCTGCCTGCGGCTATGGAACCCTGACCTGTTCACCGGACGTGCTTGTTGCACCCTCGACAACTACTATGATTATTATTATTTGACCATGCTGGTCATTTATGAACATTTTAACATCTTGACCATGTTCTGTTATAATATCCACCCTGCACAGCCAGAAGAGGACTGGCCACCCCTCATAGCCTGGTTCCTCTCTAGGTTTCTTCCTAGGTTTTTGGCCTTTCTAGGGAGTTTTTCCTAGGGAGTTTTTCCTAGCCACCGTGCTTCTTTCACATGCATTGCTTGCTGTTTGGGGTTTTAGGCTGGGTTTCTGTACAGCACTTTGAGATATCAGCTGATGTACGAAGGGCTATATAAACACATTTGATTTGATTTGATTTAGCCCCCCGACACATAAACAGCATAAATACTGGGGCTGAGACAGGAGGGGTCAGGAGACACTGTGGCCCCATCCGATGAAACCCCCGGACAGGGCCAAACAACCATTTCAATATCAGAAAGTCTGTCATGCCATTTTTTTCTATGCATTAATTCACTAATGTAGTTAAGCTAGGCTGGCTGGCTAACTAACTAGGATCACTTCTGCCAACTCAATCATTAAGTTTGCAGACGACACAACAGTAGTAGGCCTGATTACCAACAGTGACAGGGAGGAGATGAGGGCCCTGGCGGAGTGGTGCCAGGAAAATAACCTCTCCCTTAAAGTCAACAAAATGAAGGAGCTGGAAAGCTTCAAGTTCCTCAGTGTTCACGTCACTGAAAATCTGAAATGGTCCACCCACACAGACAATCAAATCAAATTAAACTTTATTTGCCACATGCGCCGAATAGAACAAGTGTAGACTTTACTGTGAAATGCTTACTTTCAACAGTGCAGTACAAGAAGAAGAAAATATTTACCAAGTAGGCTAAAATAAGAAGTCATAATAAAAAGTAACACAATTAGAATAACAATAACGAGGCTATATACAGGGGGCACCGGTACCGAGTCAGTGTGCAGGGGTACAGGCTAGTTGTGGTAATTTGTACATGTAGGTGGGGGCGAAGTGACTATGCATAGGTAACAAAAAAACAGCGAGTAGCAGCAGTGTACAAGGGAGGGAGGTGTAGAAGAATTTTTATGAATTGTTCAGCAGTTTAATGGCTTGGGGTTAGAAGCTGTTGAGGAGCCTTTTGGTCCTAGACTTGGCGCCCCGGTACCGCTTGCCGTGCGTTAGCAGAGAAAACAGTCTATAATTTGGGTGACTGGAGTCTCTGACAATTTTATGGGCAATTTTATGTGGTGAAGAAGGTGCCTTTTGTATGTTATGTTGTGAATTTGAATATGAATTATGCCCCTATTTCAGATTACTCTGACGTTTTTCTTATGATGTACCCAATGATTTATGAAAACTTGCTCGGTAGGTCGATGTCCTCGTTGTGGTTTTACAGATATGTTTAATACGTCGCATTTACACACTTTATTTGAATATTAATGAAATCCATATTATTATATTTGGTAGCACTTATTTGTTTTTCCTTTGCCTCCAACCCCTTTCAATGCGTGGAATGGATGTGGGTGGGACTAGGTCTACATAAGGGTGCTAACTTTTTTTTTAACTCACAAAAGCTCTGATGAAGTCATTTAGCAGACGCTCTTATCCAGAGCGACTTACAGTAGTGAATTCATACATTTCATACATTTTACTGGTCCCCCGTGGGAATCGAACCCACAACCCTGGCATTGCAAACACCATGCAAACACCATGCTCTACCAACTGTGCCACAGCTTATTAAAGATCAGTGATACTATCAAGAGCAGTGTGCGGTTTCCTTTTTCCCTCATCTTGTCCAACTTTTACCATGCACCTGCAAAAAGATTGCTCAGATGTGGTGAAGAAGGTGCAAAAGCGCCTCTTCAACCTCAGGAGGCTGAAGATATTCGGCTTGGCCCCTAAGACCCTCATAAAGTTCTGCAGATGCACAATTGAGAGCATCCTGTCGGGCTGTATCACCGCCTGGTATGGCAACTGCACCGCCTGCAACCGCAGGGCTCTACAGAGGGTGGTGTGGTCTGCCCAACACATCACTGGAGACAACACTGCATGCCCTGCAGGACACCTACAGCGCCAAATGTCACAGGAAAGCCAAAAAGATCATCAAAGACATCAACCAGCCGAGCTATCATCCAGAAGGCGAGGTCAGTACAGTTGCATAAAAGCTGGGACCAAGAGACTGAAAAACAGCTTCTATCTCAAGGCCAACAGACTGTTAAATAGCCATCACTAGCTTGCTACTACCCGGTTACTCATTCCTGCACCTTAGAGGCTGCTGCTCTATGTAGACATGGAATCACTGGGTACTTTAATAATGTTTGCATACTGCTTTACTCATCTCATATGTATATACTGTATTCTATTCTACTGTATTTTAGTCAGTGCCACTCCGACATTGTTCATCCTAATATTTATATATTTCTTAATTCAATTCTTTTACTTTTAGATTTATGTATTTTTGTGAATTGTTAGATACTACTGCACTATTGGAGCTAGTAACACAAGCATTTCACTACACCCGCAATAATATCTGCTATATATGTGTATGGGACCAATACAATTTTATGCAATGTCGTTCCTGTTCATTATTTTAAGTTTACATACTCAAATTACAATAATATATATTTTTTAAACATTCTGTGATATTAAGATGACATATTACATATTATAATATGGTATACCACCTTATTGTATCCCAACAGTGGGATTTACATAGACTTTTAGAGAACTTAAACACTTCTGTAAGCATCATTGAACCTAAAAAAAAGAGTTCCAGAAGGAATATTTGTGGAGGGATAGTGTTCTATCAAGAACCGTTTTGGTCAGAAGAATCATTTTGGTTCTTCGTAAGTCAAAGGGTTCTAACAAGAACCATTAACGTCCTATTAATCATTTTTGGAAGAAAGGGTTATTTGATGGTTCATTGGAAGGCAAGAAGGATTCTTTGGAAGGCAAGAAGGGTTCTCATTAGAACAATATCTAATATTTCCCATCATGCTCTATTGCAGGGAGATTTTCAGAATTGTTTGTGCTATCTGTGTTATTGCATGTACTGTACATCGATTGGCTGATTAATTTTATGCTACATGAAGATAGATAACATACAGTTGTCTAAACCAATCCAATGTGTTAGTAATTTGATTTATTGCACCCGTTACTGAGATGGTTGTTCCAGTTTATATGATTAAGATAGTCTCAGCAGTCAATATTGTCTACTCTGGCAGTAATTTTGAATGCAGGTTATAGGTGATTAACAATTCCACTCTCCTAATGCTAGCTGGATTCCAATAGGAATAATACATAACTTTGAAAGCCAGTATAATGTGACTTGCTGGCCTGTAAACAGGATATTATTACCACTGTCTTAGAGTATAAATAGGCCCTCAAAGAAAGGACTTATGATATATGTATTGTCATAAATAATATGATTTTAAACACTAAAAGGGCTGGAGAGATCTACCCGTTCATAGAGGTTTTTAGGAAAAACCTTCCAAAAATAAAAGGGTTCTCAGTAGACAGTTCTATAAAGAGCATTTAGATGATAAAATATTATACACTGCTCAAAAAAATAAAGGGAACACTAAAATAACACATCCTAGATCTGAATGAATGAAATCATCTTATTAAATACTTTTTTCTTTACAAAGTTGAATGTGCTGACAACAAAATCACACAAAAATAATCAATGGAAATCCAATTTATCAACCCATGGAGGTCTGGATTTGGAGTCACACTCAAAATTAAAGTGGAAAACCACACTACAGGCTAATCCAACTTTGATGTAATGTCCATAAAACAAGTCAAAATGAGGCTCAGTAGTGTGTGTGGCCTCCACGTGCCTGTATGACCTCCCTACAACGCCTGGGCATGCTCCTGATGAGGTGGCAGATGGTCTCCTGAGGGATCTCCTCCCAGACCTGGACTAAAGCATCCGCCAACTCCTGGACAGTCTGTGGTGCAACGTGGCGTTGGTGGATGGAGCGAGACATGATGTCCCAGATGTGCTCAATTGGATTCAGGTCTGGGGAACGGGCGGGCCAGTCCATAGCATCAATGCCTTCCTCTTGCAGAAACTGCTGACACACTCCAGCCACATGAGGTCTAGCATTGTCTTGCATTAGGAGGAACCCAGGGCCAACCGCACCAGCATATAGTCTCACAAGGGGTCTGAGGATCTCATCTCGGTACCTAATGGCAGTCAGGCTACCTCTGGCGAGCACATGGAGGGCTGTGCGGCCCCCCAAAGAAATGCCACCCCACACCATGACTGACCCACCGCCAAACCGGTCATGCTGGAGGATGTTGCAGGCAGCAGAACGTTCTCCACGGCGTCTCCAGACTCTGTCACGTCTGTCACATGTGCTCAGTATGAACCTACTTTCATCTGTGAAGAGCACAGGGCGCCAGTGGCAAATTTTCCAATCTTGGTGTTCTCTGGCAAATGCCAAACGGCCTGCATGGTGTTGGGCTGTAAGCACAACCCCCACCTGTGGACGTCGGGCCCTCATACCACCCTCATGGAGTCTGTTTCTCACCGTTTGAGCAGACACATGCACATTTGTGGCCTGCTGGAAGTCATTTGCAGGGCTCTGGCAGTGCTCCTCCTGCTCCTCCTTGCACAAAGGCGGAGGTAGCGGTCCTGCTGCTGGGTTGTTGCCCTCCTACGGCCTCCTCCTGATGTACTGGCCTGTCTCCTGGTAGCGCCTCCATGCTCTGGACACTATGCTGACAGACACAGCAAACCTTCTTGCCACAGCTCGCATTGATGTGCCATCCTGGATGAGCTGCACTACCTGAGCCACTTGTGTGGGTTGTAGACTCCGTCTCATGCTACCACTAGAGTGAAAGCACCGCCAGCATTCAAAAGTGACCAAAACATCAGCCAGGAAGCATAGGAACTGAGAAGTGGTCTGTGGTTACCACCTGCAGAACCACTCCTTTATTGGGGGTGTCTTGCTAATTGCCTATAATTTCCACCTGTTGTCTATTCCATTTGCACAACAGCATGTGACATTTATTGTCAATCAGTGTTGCTTCCTAAGTGAACAGTTTGATTTCACAGAAGTGTGATTGACTTGGAGTTACATTGTGTTGTTTAAGTGTTCCCTTTATTTTTTTGAGCAGTATATTTGGAACTCTTCATATAGGGTTCTAGGCAGAACCATATACAGGCAATGTTTTTGAAGAACTCTACATAGAGAGTTCTACACAGCACCAACAAGGGTTCCACTCTTGGGACAAACCAAAGAACCCTGTGTGGTTCTATTTAGCACCTTTTTTTCTAAGGGTGGACAGTATGCAACAGAACAGATGAACAGAAATTACATTTAATCTCATGGGTGGCAAAAAATAGATTTCTGAAAGCCACACCCCTACCAAACTACACCTCCAGTCTTCTGCTCTGACCCGATGGGTCAAATCTCAATAAACCAGCAACAATAAACCAGCACCCAGTATCAATAACCCAGCAGCTTTTAAAAAAAAACAACCCAGAATTTTTTGAGAGTGAATTTTGCACACTGACCTTCTTCTCGGCCTGTTCTTTGCTGAACATTTTAAGTGGAATTACAAACCATTATTCAACCAAGCTTAACAGGCTTACAATTTGGCAAGAACAAATTACTATCTCAAAATGTTAATGAATGTGTCAAAAAATGTTTTTTTGAAGGTTGAAGTAATTGACCTATTGTCAAATGCACCATTAATTGATTTAACAATTGAAAGTATTTTTGAATGTGAACAGTTTGTGAATTCGTTTTTGCCATTGGGCATCAAACTCCAGAGCCCTTCATTGCAGAGTTGTGCCAATGAGGTGGTCGGTTTTTTAATTGGCTAACACTTACCACATGGTTTCTGCAGGCTGAAAAGTGCAGGCTGAATTATGGTGTGTTGGGATATATGGTTGGGATGCTAATGGAAAATGTAACATTTGTAACAAGCATGGTAACAAGCATTCGTTGTTACACCGCTGTAATTAGACTGCAGTTACCACCAGTTACATATTATTATTAGTGTAACTATTAATTATTAAAATGAATTACAACACTTGTTAAAGTCTAATTACATATGTAATTACACTGCAATAAGTACCCGTTAATTAAAAAGAAGTGTTACCCACCTTGGCTACTAAAGACACATCATAAGAAGGCTCTAACTGTCACAAAAGGTGCCGTGTTGAAGGGAAGACCAAAATGCAGCAGGTATGTGGATACTCATTCTTTTAATGGAAAAAACGAAAAGCATCCACAGGAAAAACAAAACAATAAACAGTACTCACGACTAGACAGTGTAGCAGGCTCAATAAACACAGTGCTCACAAACAATTACCCACAAACACACAGACAAACACACCCTACTAATATAGGACTCCCAATCAAAGGCAACTCAACACACCTGCCTTCAATTGGGAGTCCAATCCAATAACTCTGCATAGAAAACAAACCTAGACCCTATACCCACAACTAACTAACTAAACCTAGAAATACAAACACAGAGCAGTGCCCAAACCCCCCAGAATACATAAATAAAACAACCTACTACCTACACCACCACCCCAAACCATATAAAACAAATACCCTCTGCCACATCCTGACCAAACTCCAACAACAAATAACCCTTAACTGGTCAGGACGTGACAGTACCCCCCCCCCCCCCCCCCCCCCCCCTAAAGGTGCAGACCCTGGAATGCACCTAAAAGAAAAAACAAACCCCCAAACAAAAAATATCCCCCTAAATAATAAGGGAACGACGGCAATGTGCTACACCCTCCCTCCCCAACCCACCTATCCTGGAGGTGGCTCAGGTGCAGGACGTGGACCTCGCTCCACCTTCGGCGTCGCCCACTTCGGTGGCGCCGATAGCTGCGCCGGGCCACTCGGGCTGACCCTGGCAGACGGACCACTCGGGCTGGGCCGGAGGACAGGCGGGCCACTCGGTCTGGGCCGGAGGACAGGCGGGCCACTCGGGCTGGGCCGGAGGACAGGCGGGCCACTCTGGTAGACCCGGAGGACAGGCGGGCCACTCTGGTAGACCCGGAGGACAGGCGGGCCACTCTGGTAGACCCGGAGGGCAGGCGGGCCACTCTGGTAGACCCGGAGGGCAGGCGGGCCACTCTGGTAGACCCGGAGGGCAGGCGGGCCACTCTGGTAGACCCGGGCAGTCGGGCCACTCTGGCGACTCCTGACTGGCAGGCAGCTCTGGCGACTCCTGACTGGCAGGCAGCTCTGGCGACTCCTGACTGGCAGGCAGCTCTGGCGACTCCTGACTGGCGTGGCTGGGCTGACACACTAGACGCCTGATGCGTGGGGCTGGTACTGGACGTGCCAGCCTGGAGACACGCACCTCCATGCTAGTGCGGGGAGCTGGCCTGGGGCTCCATTCTTGCCCCGCAAAACTGCCCTTGTGCCCCCCCAAAAAAAAATCCTGGGGCTGCCTCTCGAGTTTCCTAAACTCTTCCATCGCCCTGGAAACGCTCCTCCTTAGCTCTGCCCGCGTCCATCCTTCCTCCTCGTTCCTCTGCTGCTTGGTCCTGGTTTGGTGGGTAATTCTGTCACAGCTGTCTTCAGGAAAGGACCAAAATGCAGCAGAGTTAGTGTTCGTCATCTTGAATTTAATAGGAAGAACACTACAAAAACAATAACAAGGAAACTGACAGCCAACAGTCCTGTCAGGTGCAACCACACGAAACAAGAAACAATTACCCACAACCCCAAAGAAAAACACACACTCCTATATAGGACTCCCAATCAAAGGCAACTCAACACACCTGCCTTCAATTGGGAATCCTAATCACCAACACAACCATTCACACACACAAAACCCCTGCCACATCCTGACCAAAACTAATCCAATTGCTCCCTCTGCTGGTCAGGATGTGACACTAACGATGATATTAACACTACGAAGGAACTGGGAAATGAGCACAGTTCTTTTCAGATGGAAGGGACAGGATGATATCTGTGAAGCATTTTCCTCATACCTGTGTTTAATAAATCATGCAAAGTTTGATGGCATTTCTGTCCAACCGGTCGCACCAGGTGTACTGGCAGTAAACTTAACAAAGAAGACAGACAGGAGGATGCAGGGAGGGGATAATCAGGTGGTTTATAGTGATGGATCCAGTGGCGACCCGTCATTTAGGGCAGAGCCCCACCTGTTTTGAGCCTACATTTTTTTGCCCAAAAAATAAATATCTATATATTTTTGGGGGGAGTGCCTGTTTTGCATATTATTTTGGCATTAATACAAGTCACATATCAGTTTGCAAAAAATGCAAAAAATATGTATATGATTGAGTTAATAAAGCCGCATACAAACATGGTCTCTTTTTTGTTTTCTTGAGTAAGGCAGCTCCAAAATGCAGGTGTTTCAGCCTAGCTCAGTGCTTTCTGTGGTGGTGGGGCAAGCCAGCAGAAAATAGGAGTGTTGTGACGTGATTGGCTCAGTATTCTGTCACTCATGGGGACACTACGTCACCACCAAGTCCTTAGTAAGGGTAGACATCGAAAATTTAAGCCCTCCTGCCATAGAGTTACATTAGTAGTGGTCCTAGGCTTGGCGCTCTTCCAAGAAAGCTCAAGGTCATTGGCCACAGATAAAATGACGTCAAGTCATGTTTTATGTACAGTAGCTTTGATTGGACTGATCATGTCAACATCTTACTTTCAAAATCTTAGCTAGCAGTCATCATCATGAATCAAGTCGACAATCTACTGGCAAATCCTTTTTAATCTTTGTCATATGAAGAGAAATAATGAAGAGAAATTATAGGTAAAACGTATTGGTGCTCATCGGCCATAAACTTTACACAATAAGTTGGAAATCGCAAATTCAACAATGAGTGGTAAGGAAGGAATTGCTCAGTGGCTAACTGCAAGCATTGCAACTGGGAAGTCGGGAATAAACGAGCTCAGACTGGGAAAATACATTTTGAACGGTCATCCAACTCGGAATTGTAAATCCGGCCTCTTTCTTTGATGACAAAATTTTCCCACAAAGGTCCGCCGCGCTACCTTCCTGTTCAAATTAGCACATCACAACAAGATGAGTCCAAAATATCTTATGTGCTGCTGCATAAATAATGTACACTGCCCCAAAAAATAAAGGGAACACTAAAATAACACATCCTAGATCTGAATGAATGAAATAATCTTATTAAATACTTTTTTCTTTACATAGTTGAATGTGCTGACAAGAAAATCACACAAAAATAATCAATGGAAATCCAATTTATCAACCCATGGAGGTCTGGATTTGGAGTCACACTCAAAATTAAAGTGGAAAACCATACTACAGGCTGATCCAACTTTGATGTAATGTCCTTAAAACAAGTCAAAATGAGGCTCAGTAGTGTGTGTGGCCTCCACGTGCCTGTATGACCTCCCTACAACACCTGGGCATGCTCCTGATGAGGTGGCGGATGGTCTCCTGAGGGATCTCCTCCCAGACCTGGACTAAAGCATCCGCCAACTCCTGAACAGTCTGTGGTGCAACGTGGCGTTGGTGGATGGAGCGAGACATGATGTCCCAGATGTGCTCAATTGGATTCAGGTCTGGGGAACGGGCGGGCCAGTCCATAGCATCAATGCCTTCCTCTTGCAGGAACTGCTGACACACTCCAGCCACATGAGGTCTAGCATTGTCTTGCATTAGGAGGAACCCAGGGCCAACCGCACCAGCATATGGTCTCACAAGGGGTCTGAGGATCTCATCTCGGTACCTAATGGCAGTCAGGCTACCTCTGGCAAGCACATGGAGGGCTGTGCGGCTCCCCAAAGAAATGCCACCCCACACCATGACTGACCCACCGCCAAACCGGTCATGCTGGAGGATGTTGCAGGCAGCAGAATGTTCTCCACAGCGTCTCCAGACTCTGTCACGTCTGTCACATGTGCTCAGTGTGAACCTGCTTTCATCTGTGAAGAGCACAGGGCGCCAGTGGCGAATTTGCCAATCTTGGTGTTCTCTGGCAAATGCCAAACGTCCTGCACGGTGTTGGGCTGTAAGCACAACCCCCACCAGTGGACGTCGGGCCCTCATACCACCCTCATGGAGTCTGTTTCTGACCGTTTGAGCAGACACATGCACATTTGTGGCCTGCTGGAGGTCATTTTGCAGGGCTCTGGCAGTGCTCCTCCTGCTCCTCCTTGCACAAAGGCGGAGGTAGCGGTCCTGCTGCTGGGTTGTTGCTCTCCTACAGCCTCCTCCACATCTCCTGATGTACTGGCCTGTCTCCTGGTAGCGCCTCCATGCTCTGGACACTACGCTGACAGACACAGCAAACCTTCTTGCCACAGCTTGCATTGATGTGCCATCCTGGATGAGCTGAACTACCTGAGCCACTTGTGTGGGTTGTAGACTCCATCTCATGCTACCACTAGAGTGAAAGCACCGCCAGCATTCAAAAGTGACCAAAACATCAGCCAGGGTGCATAGGAACTGAGAAGTGGTATGTGGTCACCACCTGCAGAACCACTCCTTTATTGGGGGTGTCTTGCTAATTGCCTATAATTTCCACCTGTTGTCTATTCCATTTGCACAACAGCATGTGAAATTTATCGTCAATCAGTGTTGCTTCCTAAGTGGACAGTTTGATTTCACAGAAGTGTGATTGGCTTGGAGTTACATTGTGTTGTTTAAGTGTTCCCTTTATTTTTTTGAGCAGTGTAGTATGCTAGGGAGATATGTATGCTGTAGCTAAGAAATGAATACTAAGGTTAAAGTATGTTGTGTAGTAAGCTGTTAGTAGCCCATGTGCCTCACCCTAATAACCCTTAAATTCATCTGCTGTTCTGACACGGGGGTGCACATGTAGCGTATATAACCTGTTTTTGAGAAATGTAATCATAGAATATTGTAAGATCACTCATTGTCTGCTTATATGCCCCCTTTATTTATCCTATGGTTCTGACTCGGTGTACAGGGAGAACACTGTAAGAACAGCCCATCTTCTGAATTTTGTTGCTGTTCATTTCAAAAGTGCTGATCAAATAGTTATATTGACTACGTCCGTCCTGGTTCACTCATTAATGTCTAAATCGAAATTACGGATTGCCTCTTTTCCGCTTCTTGTCCCCTTATGCCATAGTTTGTACATCTCAATTGTCAGTAGAAACCACATTTGTTTAAGCAAGTCAGACATATCAGCTATGTTTTTTTTAAAGGCAGTAAATTAGGCTGAATGACCTGTTTCACTGCCAGACAACGCTCCGATGATAACCAGGTGTAGTAGTGTTAAGGTTGGGACTCTGCTGTTGGGACAGCTTTATGTAGGCCCTAACAGCTTGTGGGCAGTGTTTGTCACCATTATAGTGCAATTCATTTATTGTTTACTGTTGTGTTGTGTTGTGGCTTTGCTGGCATGCATCCTACATTTTTTTTTGCCCCACCAAGATTTACATACTAAAATCACCACTGGATAGATCCAAGCACAAATCTGTCGCTACACTTGGAGAGTAAAACTTTGTTGGTTATTTTGCAAAGCAAACCATGTCCACCATGGCTACAATTAAGATGCTTTTGCATGAAAGTCTGGAGGACCTGGTGTCAGATGCTTTAAAGAAATTCCAATGGCACCTGGTTAGCAATCCTCTCATCCTGAGGAGCCAGCCGGAGAATGCGGACAGGGAGGACACAGTAAATAAACTGGTACATATTTTTGGCACTGAGGACGCTCTTAAAACCATACTGGACATCCTGAAGAAGATGGAGCAGAGATACTTCACTGAGCAGCTAGATAAAGACTTCGAAACAGGTAACAAGTCACAACAGGTGTGAAATCTTTTTCTGAAATGTTAACTCAGTCTCAATCGTACACCTTTCCTGCAGTCGAATGACCAAAGCACCCTCTAATGGCCTCATGGGTGGAACGTCATTATATTCATAATTTCATAACTAATCAAATTTCCAGGGTTTCTATGTCAAACGGTTTTGTTATATTTTGGTCTTCTGTGATGTAAAAAAAAGTGTAATATTAAGTTGGAAACTCAAAATGTAATGCATTTCAACTCCATATCTGACATGGCAAAGGTGTATTCTTATTTTTAAGGCAATAACCATGTGTGTGAGGTGTATACTTTTGTTTCAAAGTAGATTTCTTTGAGCCTACTGAGAAACACTCCATGTGACCCTGATTTAGCCCAATGCAGAAAAAGTTTAAATAAAATCTGTGTGAATGCCGCAAGGTTATTGTAGTAAATTAAAACAAAAACTAATCAAGAAAAAAACAAGGCCCACCAACTTGGCAGCCAGGTCCACCCACTGTGGAGCCAAGCCCAGCCAATAAGAATGAGTTTTATTACAGACAGAAATATTCTGCAGCATCCCCTTTAGATGATCACGCAGGTGAAAAAGACGAATGTGGAGGTCCTCGGCTGGCAGGATTGGACGTATTGCCAAATTCTCTAAAATGACGTTGGAGGCAGCTTATGGTAGAGAAATGAACACTCAATTTTCTGGCAACAGCTCGGGTGGACATTCCTACCATCACCATGCCAATTGCTCCCACAAAACTGTTGCATTGTGTTGTGTGACAAAACGGCACGCTTTAAATTGGCCTTTTATTGTCCCCAGCACAAGTTGCACCTACGTATGTAATGATCATGCTGTTTAATCAGCTTCTTGATATGCCACACCTGTCAGGTGGATGGATTAACTAGGCAAAGGAGAAACCTTCACTAACAGGGACGTAAAAACACTTGTGTTCAAAATTTGAGAGAAGTTAGCTTTTGGTGCGTCTGCAAAAAAATGTTTTTCTGATCATGAAACATGGGACCAACACTTTACATGCATTTTGTAATGGTCGTCGTAGTAAGTGGACCAAAGCGCAGCGGGTTGAGTGCTCATTATATATTTATTTTTGAACACTTAAGAAAACAAAACAAGAAAACATATGCACGAACAGGATTACAGGCTAAACACAGCTATGCAATCACAACTTCCCACAAAACCCAAACAAAACACACCCCTCTATATAGGACCTTCAATCAGAGGCAACAAGGAACAGCTGCCTCCAATTGAAGGCCAAATCAATAAACTAAACATAGAACTGAAAAGACTAGACTAGAACATAGAAATATACTAACATAGAACATAGCCCAAAAACCCCGGAAAACACTAACCAAACACCCCTCTACATAAACACACACCCCGAACCACATAAAACAAATACCCTCCTGCCACGTCCTGACCAAACTACAATAACAAATAGCCCCTTTACTGGTCAGAACGTGACACATTTATATTTGTGTTCAGTGTAAAATATAAACCATCATAAAGTATGTTCAGTTTTATTTTTGGGGGGTAGTCAAGCTTCTAAATCTGGTGTGTCACATTGAGATTGGGTTTGAGTGGTAAGGCTCAAGCAAACGACTGTAGACGAAAGACGGGGAGGTGCAAATAGGGCTGTGGCGGTCATAACATTTTGTCAGCCGAGGATTGTCAAGCAAATAACTGCTGGTCTCACAGTAATTGACCGTTAATTAACATAAACATCTGTAGCATCTCCTGGCTTCTGCGCATAGCCTACAAGCCACTGATGCAGACCTTTGGAACATCTTCATTTTAAAAAGTATAATAAATATATTTAATATAGCCTACACTATCACAATAAATACATTATCTATTTTACACAGGTCTAAGGAAACATGATATGAAGAAAATGTAGTCTTTTTCAGAATAACAGAATAGAATACTCTGAGTTGTCCTTATGTTAGGCCCTGACATGGCAATGCCATATGGCTGTGGCCTACACTAGTTCTTTAGCAGAATTTGCTTAGAATTCCGTGGCATTATTTTTAATTATTTTTTAATTTGAATACAATTGAACATTGCTTAATAAAATAGAAAGGACAATTTCTCGAAATGATTTCAAAGGAAGTGTGCACATGCAGCTATTCTGTGTTGAGCGGTTAACAAGAAACTGGTACTCCTATATGCTTAATTTAGAGTAACAGTGCCTTTCAAAAAAGTATTCATCCCCCTTGGTGTTTTTTTCCTATTTTATTGCATTACAACCTATAATTTAAATGGATTTTTATGTGGATTACATGTAATGGACATACACAAAATAGTCCAAATTGGTGAAGTGAAATGGAAAAAATAACTTGTTTCAAAAAATAAAAAAAAATCGAAAATTGAAAAGTGGTGCGGGAATATGGTTTTACCCCCTTTGCTATGAAGCCGCTAAATTAGATCTAGTGCATACAATTACCTTCAGAAGTCACAAAATTAGTTAAATAAAGTCCACCAGTGTGCAATCTAAGTGTCACATGATCTGTCACATGATCTCAGTAAATATACACCTGTTCTGAAAGGCCCCAGAGTCTGCAACACCACTAAGCAAGGGGCACCATGAAGATCAAGGAGCTCTCCAAACAGGTCAAGGACAAAGTTGTGGAGAGTACAGATCAGCACCATTAAATCCAATATTAAAAAATGGAAAGATTATGGCACCACAACAAACCTGCCAAGAGAGGGCTGCCCACCAAAACTCACAGACCAGCCAATGACGGCATTAATCAGAGAGGCAACAAAGAGACCAAAGATAACCCTGAAGGAGCTGCAATGCTCCACAGCGGAGATTGTAGTATCTGTCCAGTATCTGCTTTACAGAAAAGTGGCCAGAAAAAGCCATTGCTTAAAGAAAAAAATAAGCAAACACATTTGGTGTTTGCCAAAAGGCATGTGGGAGACTCCGCAAACATATGGAAGAAGGTACTCTGGTCAGATGAGACTAACATTGAGCTTTTTGGCCATCAAGGAAAACCCTATGTCTGGCGCAAACCCAACACCTCTCATCACCCCGAGAACACCATCCCCACAGTGAAGCGTGGTGGTGGCAGCATCATGCTGTGGGGATGTTTTTCATCGGCAGGGACTGGGAAACTGGTCAGAATTGAAGGAATGATGGATGGCGCTAAATACAGGGAAATTCTTGAGGGAAACCTGTTTCAGTCTTCCAGAGATTTGTGACTGGGACAGAGGTTCACCTTCCAGTAGGACAATGACCCTAAGCATACTGCTAAAGCAACACTCGAGTGGTTCAAGTGGAAACATTTAAATGTCTTGGAATGGCCTAGTCAAAGCCCAGACCTCAATCCAATTGAGAATCTGTGGTAGGACTTAAAGATTGCTGTACACCAGCGGAACCCATCCAACTTGAAGGAGCTGGAGCAGTTTTGCCTTGAAGAATGGGCAAAAATCCCAATGGCTAGATGTGCCAAGCTTATAGAGACATACCCCAAGAGACTTGCAGCTGTAATTGCTGCAAAAGTTAACTCTACAAAGTATTGACTTTTTCAAAGCAAGCATATATGTCACAAAATCCAAAACCACAGCTAAATGCAACACTAACCTTTGATGATCTTCATTAGATGCCACTCCTAGGACATTATGTTATACAATACATGCATGTTTTGTTCAATCAAGTTCATATTTATATCAAAAACAGCTTTTTACATTAGCATGTGATGTTCAAAACTAGCATACCCACCGAAAACTTCTGGTGAATTTGCTAAATTACTCATGATAAATGTTGACAAAATACATAACAATTATTTTAAGAATGCAAACGCTATGTCAGATTTTAAAATAGCTTTTCAGCGAAAGCACATTTTGCAATATTCTAAGTACATAGCTCGGCCATCACAGGTTTTCGGTGGGAATACATTTTCTGAACATCACACGCCAATGTAAAAAGCTGTTTTTGATACAAATATGAACTTCATTGAACAAAACATGCATGTATTGTATAACATAATAGGAGTGCCATCTGATGAAGATCATCAAAGGTTAGTGCTTCATTTAGCTGTGTTTTGGGTTTTTGTGACATATATGCTTGTTTGGAAAATGGCTGTGTGATTATTTTTGGCTATGTACTCTCCTAACATAATCTAATGTTTTGCTTTCGCTGTAAAGCCTTTTTGAAATCAGACAATGTGGTTAGATTAACGAGAGTCTTATCTTTAAAATGGTGTAAAATAGTCGTATGTTTGAAAAATTGAAATTATTGCATTTTTGAGGTTTTGTATTTTGCGCCACGCTCTTCCATTGGATATTGGCGAGGCGTTCCGCTAGCGGAACCCCTAGATGTAAGAAGTTAACCTCCCTGGGCAAAGGGAGACAAGCAAGAGCAGATGGTGAACAGATCGCCAGGTGGAATCCAAGCAGCAGTGCAGCAGGAAACAGGAGTAGGTGTCACACCCACTTGGGAGAAGCTTTTTTCATGAGGCAGATTCCTTGTTGAAAATCCTTTCTAGCTAGCTAACGTAGCTAGCAGGTCTCTGTCCACCATTTGTTTCCATGTGGAAAAGGAGGTCGTTAGCTAGCTATATCTCTTCAGTTTCGGCTAATGGTATTTACGACGTCCAAACAAAGTTTTCCTGTGGCTGTTGTATTTTTCAGATTGCAAGGAGGATATCTTCTAATGTGATCAAAGCAACAATATTGTTTCTTATTGCGGTAATTTACAATTGAAGTGTCCTGGCTGCATATCAGTTGAAAATAGAGATCCAGTGGGTACTGTTTTGCAATGACCTCTGTACAGATCCAGGGGGCTTCAAAGGCCTTTGCATTTGGGTGGGGGAGGCTGTGAAACTCTCCTGGCATTGTTGGGCTCAAGGGCTTCATACCTCTGACCTCATACCTCAGTGCTAATTGATCTGTTCTGCCCTAGCAAGCTTGGTAGCCTTAACTTAGCATTCAAGCCTTATAATGTAAAATATATCATTGTAATTTATTTTTGAAATTACAAATGATAGTACATAAATCACAAGTGATTAATATTGTCACCCATCAGACTATTCCTAATTTAATGTTGGTACATGAAGCTCTCAACCTGCTCCACTACAGTTCCCGTCGATGAAAATGGGGGCGTGCTCAGTCCTCCTTTTCCTGTAGTCCACAATCATCTCCTTTGTCTTGATTACATTGAGGGAGATGCTGTTATCCTGGCACCACACGGCCATGTCTCTGACCTCCTCCCTATAGGCTGCCCCATCGTTGTCGGTGATCAGGCCTACCACTGTTGTGTCATCGGCAAACTTAATGATGGTGTTGGAGTCGTGTTGGTGTTGGAGCCATGTTGAGGTTCAGCATGGCGGATGTGTTGTTACCTACCCTTACCACCTGGGGGCGGCCCGGGTAAAAAAGCAGGAGACATGAGGCAAATAGCATAAAGCAGAAGAAAAAAATATACCGAATTTGGCTAGCCGTTGTAAGTTCAGAGTCACTCACCACAACACTGCATGTGTTCTGGAGGCGAACAAGTCTTTATACACTGCTCAAAAAAATAAAGGGAACACCTAAACAACACAATGTAACTCCAGGTCAATCACACTTCTGTGAAATCAAACTGTCCACTTAGGAAGCAACACTGATTGACAATAAATTTCACATGCTGTTGTGCAAATGGAATAGACAACAGGTGGAAATTATAGGCAATTAGCAAGACACCCCCAATAAAGGAGTGGTTCTGCAGGTGGTGACCACAGACCACTTCTCAGTTCCTATGCACCCTGGCTGATGTTTTGGTCACTTTTGAATGCTGGCGGTGCTTTCACTCTAGTGGTAGCATGAGATGGAGTCTACAACCCACACAAGTGGCTCAGGTAGTTCAGCTCATCCAGGATGGCACATCAATGCAAGCTGTGGCAAGAAGGTTTGCTGTGTCTGTCAGCGTAGTGTCCAGAGCATGGAGGCGCTACCAGGAGACAGGCCAGTACATCAGGAGATGTGGAGGAGGCTGTAGGAGAGCAACAACCCAGCAGCAGGACCGCTACCTCCGCCTTTGTGCAAGGAGGAGCAGGAGGAGCACTGCCAGAGCCCTGCAAAATGACCTCCAGCAGGCCACAAATGTGCATGTGTCTGCTCAAACGGTCAGAAACAGACTCCATGAGGGTGGTATGAGGGCCCGACGTCCACTGGTGGGGGTTGTGCTTACAGCCCAACACCGTGCAGGACGTTTGGCATTTGCCAGAGAACACCAAGATTGGCAAATTCGCCACTGGCGCCCTGTGCTCTTCACAGATGAAAGCAGGTTCACACTGAGCACATGTGACAGACGTGACAGAGTCTGGAGACGCTGTGGAGAACATTCTGCTGCCTGCAACATCCTCCAGCATGACCGGTTTGGCGGTGGGTCAGTCATGGTGTGGGGTGGCATTTCTTTGGGGAGCCGCACAGCCCTCCATGTGCTTGCCAGAGGTAGCCTGACTGCCATTAGGTACCGAGATGAGATCCTCAGACCCCTTGTGAGACCATATGCTGGTGCGGTTGGCCCTGGGTTCCTCCTAATGCAAGACAATGCTAGACCTCATGTGGCTGGAGTGTGTCAGCAGTTCCTGCAAGAGGAAGGCATTGATGCTATGGACTGGCCCGCCCGTTCCCCAGACCTGAATCCAATTGAGCACATCTGGGACATCATGTCTCGCTCCATCCACCAACGCCACGTTGCACCACAGACTGTTCAGGAGTTGGCGGATGCTTTAGTCCAGGTCTGGGAGGAGATCCCTCAGGAGACCATCCGCCACCTCATCAGGAGCATGCCCAGGTGTTGTAGGGAGGTCATACAGGCACGTGGAGGCCACACACACTACTGAGCCTCATTTTGACTTGTTTTAAGGACATTACATCAAAGTTGGATCAGCCTGTAGTATGGTTTTCCACTTTAATTTTGAGTGTGACTCCAAATCCAGACCTCCATGGGTTGATAAATTGGATTTCCATTGATTATTTTTGTGTGATTTTGTTGTCAGCACATTCAACTATGTAAAGAAAAAAGTATTTAATAAGATTATTTAGTTCATTCAGGATGTGTTATTTTAGTGTTCCCTTTATTTTTTTGTGCAGTATATATACACTAAATAATATACTGTATGTGTGAAATTAGTTTAGAATGGACCATTTTCTTACAGCTGTCTCAGAACAGGGGCATGGGGGAAAAAATATGTGTCACCTATGAATTGGCAGGGTAGCCTAGTGGTTAGTGTTGGACTAGTAACTGAAAGGTTGCAAGTTCAAATCCCTAAGCTGACAAGGTACAAATCTGTCATTCTGCCCCTGAACAAGGCAGTTAACCCACTGTTCCTAGGCTGTTATTGAAAATAAGAATTTGTTATTATCTGACTTGCCTAGTTAAATAAAGGTAAAATTCTGCCAGATAGGTTACTCTTGTTGCAAAGCAATCTGCTTAATATTAGAAAAGTTAATAAAAAGTAGGCCCAAGGGTCACATCAATAGGGCATTGTTAATGTATGTTTTTCTTTCTCTCGGTCTCCAACCAACATATTACACACTCACAAGCTGAAATTTGTGTACATTACACACTCACAAGCTGAAATTTGTGTACATTGTACAATCATATATATATATATATATAGAGAGAGAGAGAGAGAGAGGAGAGAGAGAGAGAGAGAGAGAGAGAGAGAGAGAGAGAAAATACTTAAATTCACACAGGACTCCGGATAAGACAGGAGAAATACTCCAGATATAACAGACTGACCCTAGCCCCCCGACACATAAACTACTGCAGCTTAAATATCACATTCATTTGTATATATCCACTGTATACACAAATTGCGTCAAAGCTGATGGGATCTTCCTCTTTTAACAGAGTCCATCAAAACTCTGTTTTCTCACGCAATAGCATAGCCTATACAAATGTTGCACAACATGAGCCCATGGGCTCTCATGAAGTGTTTGATTAGATTTGCATTGATATCAGAGTGATTAGAGGGACAGTAGCGTGCTGTGTACCAGGCAATTAGCAAGTCTGGTAGGCTACTAATGACCATCAGCAGCATCAGAGCTGGGAGAAGCCTAATTACCGTGACTAAATGGTCACGTGGAATTTGACTGCCGCCATGACTCGTGACCGCCGGTGTGGCGATAATACAGTATAGGTAACATCCATAGGTGCAACTGCAACAGCAGAAAGTCGGACACTAATGTGGTTTTCCAACACCAAGGGTCAGATCAATAGGGCAGTGTTGACATTGTTAATATAAGTTTTTATTTCTCTCGGTCTCCAACCAACATATTACACACTCACAAGTTGAAATTTGTGTACATTGTACAATCATATATATATAGAGAGAGAGAGACTTAAATATCACATTCATTTTTATATATCCACTGTATACACAAATTGCGGTAAAGTTGGTTCCTGTTTCAGTCATGTCTTGATCACGTTCGTGTGGGTCAAACAAAAAAACACTTAATGGTTGGTTGACAGTAGAGCCTCCCAAAATGGAGGCCTTGGCTGCAGGATGAAATTGGTGAAGAGCAACTGCAGTCAAAACTTCTCACCAACTGCACCATGCACCCAACGCTTGGCTAGTGGGAGGCTCTATTTGACAACCAGTCATTAGGGTGTTTTTGGTTGACCCACGCAAACGTGACCAAAGACGTGACTGAAACAGGAACCAACTTTGCCAAGATTCGAAAACTACAGTTACAACAGGGGATGCAAATGAAAGTGATATTTAAGACCTCTCTCTAAACCAGTGTTACTTACTATTTTTTGTAAGGGGGCTACTTTGGGTTGAGACACTCATTCAGAGGGCTGCACAGATCTTTAATTTGTTGTACTTTTTCTTCCAATATTATCAATTATCAATTGAGAGCAAATTCAGAGCAATACAGCACATGCAATTGATTTGATGTGCAGCACATCACAAATATATACATACACACATCAAATAGGCTACATCACATGTATAACACCCATTTTAGGGTTACCTCAGTAGTTGGATGAGCGAAAATGTCCCTTCTGCTCCTTGACTGAATTCATTCTAAATGTATTGTCTGTTGTTGCTATCCTGGTGTGCATTGGTCAGTCTGTTTCTCTGTTTTTGTTTCATAATCTTCATTGTTGAGTCCCTTCTCCTTCCCTCGCATGTTTCGGGTGCTGTCAGAGCACATAGATGCCGGATTTGTCCAGTCAATATTGTTATCAGCAAAACATGTAACACGGGCTTTCAGAATATCTTCTCCTCGTGTTTGTCCCTGAAGGGCAGTAAACATAAAAGTTCATCTCTGTACGACTCGTTTTGAGGGAAGCGGACTACACACATAATTGGGCAATGTCACTTACATCAGTGCTTCCGTCAAGCACAATACTAAAACACAGCACCACGGATATGTCAGTAATTAGTTGTCTTCTATGCGTCTTGTTATGGTCGAGTCTGAGAGTTGCAGTCCCTTAATTTGCTTTAAAATAACTTCCTTGTTGGGGAAATCAGCAAACAATATTTTGGCTGAGGCCAAAAACATTCTTTGACAATCACCAAATCTGTGAAGGCCTTCTTGTTTCTCATGAGTATCCAAGCAATCTCATATTTAAACATTTTTTTTAAATATAACCTTCATTTAACTAGGCAAGTCAGTTAAGAACAAATTCTTATTTACAATGACAGCCTACATCGGCCAAACCGAGGCGATGCTGGGCCAATTGTGCCTGGATTCGAACCAAGGTGTCTGTAGTGACACCTCTAGCACTGAGATGCAGTGCCTTAGATCGCTATGCCACTCGGGAGCCCATCTGGCCCAGTGGCCTTGTGAATGTTAATCTGTTTCAAGGTCTGATTCGCATTGGCTACAGAGAGCGAGATCACACAGTCCTCCAGAACAGCTGGTGCTCTCCTGCATGGTTCAGTGTTGCTTGCCTCGAAGCAAGGATAGAAGGCATTTAGCTTGTGTGGTAGGCTTGCGTCTCTGGGCAGCTTGCGGCTGGGTTTCCCTGTATAATCTGTGACAGTTTGCAAGCCCTGCCACATCCATTGAGCATCAGAGCCAGCGTAGTAGGAGTCGAACTTAGTCCTGTATTGCCGCTTTGCCTGTGTGATGGCTCGTCGGAGGTCTTATTGTGATTTTTTACAAGTGTCTGGATTAGAGTCCCACTCCTTGAAATCGGCCACTTTAGCCTTTAGCTCAGTGTGGGTGTTGCCTGTAATCCATGGCTTCTGGTTGGGATATGTGCGCACGGTCACTCTGGGGACGACATCTTCGATGCACTTATTAATGAAGCCGTTGACTGATGTGGAAAACTCCTCAATGTCATCCTAGGTTCACCAACTGATAACAGGTATTGTGTAAAGAGGGTCTGTCAGGGCGTTGCTACTGGGAGGCAGAGTGGGTGGGGAATTCAGTTAATATTGGCATGGCCTATAGAGGGATGGCAAGGTTGGGAGCTGATTTGGATGTTAGCATTGGGTACAAAGCCCTGTCCTGGAAGGTGCACTGCATCTTGGACACAGTCACTGTCTGACATAATAATAAGAACACTGTAATTCCTGATAAATTCCCATCAAAGAAAGTTGGGGTGTATCTGGACTGGCGGGAAGGCACTGTCCTTTTATAATATAGACTCCTCTGACACACTGAGTCTTCTCTTTACGTTCCTTATTTATCTCTGCACATCCCTGTGGTTATTCTCTGTTGTTTGTTCAGGTCTTAATGGGGAAACTTTGCTCATTGATTGATATTAGATTTTTCTTTGTGATTAGGTTGGTGTCGAGTCGAGGCTGTGTACTTAAACTGGAATTGAAGGTAACACAAACACAGGCCAAATGATAACAACACAACTCTGCCCCTCTATCTCCACCCCCATCCGCTCTCTCTGTCTCTGTCTCTCTCTCTCTCTCTCTCTCCATCTGTCTGTCTTTCTCTCCCTCACGCCATCTCTCTCCCTCAATCCGTCCATCTCTCTTTAATTACTAGTGTTATTGTTTCTGTCCTGCTCCAGGCTTCCTGAGATCTGGGATCCGTCAGTTAATCTCCATCAGCCTTATTACACTCAGATTTGCTTTAATATTTAATTGGATGAATTGAGGCCCATGGAATTAGATACTGGTACTTCAGACTGTTTGTGTGGCCCGGATTGGACCAGATCAAACTGTAGCATCTGATACACATACACTTGCATGCACAGACACACACTCAAAAAAGCATGCAAATAAACACACACACCCTGCTTTGGCTGAGCTGTGAATATTCACCTAGCCACAGAAAGTGTGTAATGAACTCTACCCCAGACTTCCTCTCGGCGCAGGAAGTTGGACGTTTTGGGCTCTGAAATATTACATTTAATAATGTGTGGGACATTTTGCATCACTGACTCCAATCTGAGATCTCAAATGTGAGAATGAATTAATTATTCCGCTTTGCAAATGAATCCATTAAAGGTTAATGCACTTGTTGCCTACAACAGATACAACACAATGTAATTACATTCTTATTTTATTGAGCTGCATTTCTCATGACTGTTCTAATTACAGAATGGAGTAGACTAAGATGATGAGATAGAACAGCTGGTACACAGAGACAGTACCAGCTTTACATAGTCAACTACTGGGTCCATACACGCACACACAAGCATGCACATACACACAATTACACACACATATGTGTGTATGTATGCACACATGCACACACACACACACCCACACACAGGGGGGAGGTCTCAGTGTTTGAGACTAATTGTATTGATGGATCGCTCCAAAGGGGATTGCTCCTTTTCTCCATGTCGCTACCAAATATACCATCTCTGACACACACCCTGACTTACACACAGATAGACAGTGGAGTCCTGACTGACGTCAGCTGTAATGTCGCTGTCACTGGTGAACAACGTGCTGCACCCCGGATGACACTTTATGTCACTTCATGACAGTTCATGTCAATGGCAACAGAGGCTTAGAAATGCCAATTAATGTTTCTGTCAAGGGGTTGTGAGATGTAACAAGGGGCCTACAGCACAGTACTGTGTCAGTAATAATACCTCCCACTTCTAGGGGTTGTTTTTGTTGTCTGTTTTTGGACTGTTGCCACAATTTTCTCAGCCCAAACTCCAGTGGATTATGTGCTGTCCAGTCATATAAAACGCATGGCGTGGCATTTTATTTCCACAGCAATTTCCAACAGTTCACTATGGGCAACACAATACCTGCTACCATCTACTGTAGTAGGGCATTGGGGATGGGATTGAGGATGGGATTATTAAACCTCAAGCTATGGTTTTGGTTTCACTTTTGCACAATTTGACTGAAACATGCCATAATTAAAACAGCAACACACTCCATAATCTACAGACATCAAATCAAATTTATTTATAAAGCCCTTCTTACATCAACTGATATATCAAAGTGCTGTACAGAAACCCAGCCTAACACCCCAAACAGCAAGCAATGCAGGTGTAGAAACACGGTGGCTAGGAAAAACTCACTAGAAAGGCCAAAACCAAGGAAGAAACCTAGAGAGGAACCAGGCTATGAGGGGTGGCCAGTCCTCTTCTGGCTGTGCCAGGTGGAGATTATAACAGAACATGGCCAAGATGTTCATAAATTGTAGTAATCACAGTAATCAGGTCAGGGTTCCATAGCCACAGGCAGAACAGTTGAAACTGGAGCAGCAGCACAGCCAGGTGGACAACAAGGAGTCATCATGCCAGGTAGTCCTGAGGCATGGTCCTAGGGCTCAGGTCCTCAGAGAGAGAGAGAGAGAGAGAGAGAGAGAGAGAGAGAGAGAGAGAGAGAGAAAATACTTAAATTCACACAGGACTCCGGATAAGACAGGAGAAATACTCCAGATATAACAGACTGACCCTAGCCCCCCGACACATAAACTACTGCAGCATAAATACTGGAGGCTGAGACAGGAGGGGTCAGGAGACACTGTGGCCCCGTTCGATGATACCCCCATACAGGGCCAAACAGGCAGGATATAACCCACCCACTTTGCCAAAGCACAGCCCCCACAGCCCTAGAGGGATAACTTCAAACACCAACTTATCATCCTGAGACAAGGCCGAGTATAGCCCACAAAGATCTCCGCCACGGCACAACCCAAGGGGGAGCGCCAACCTAGACAGGAAGACCACGTCAGACACTCAACCCACTCAAGTGACACACCCCTCCGAGGGACGGCATGGAAGAGCACCAGTAACTCAGTGACTCGGTCCCATTACTAGGGTTAGAGGCAGAGAATCCCAGTGGAGAGAGGGGAACCAGCTAGGCAGAGACAGCAAGGGCGGTTCGTTGCTCCAGTGCCTTTCCGTTCACCTTCACACTCCTGGGCCAGACTACACTCAATCATAGGACCTACTGAAGAGATGAGTCTTCAATAAAGACATAAAGGTTGAGACCGAGTCTGCGTCTCTCACATAGGTAGGCAGACCATTCCATAAAAATGGAGCTCTATAGCAGAAAGCCCTGCCTTCAGCCGTTTGCTTAGAAATTCTAGGGACAATTAGGAGGCCTGCGTCTTGTGACCATAGCGTACGTGTAGGTATGTACGGCAGGACCAAATCGGAAAGATAGGTAGGAGCAAGCCCATGTATTGCTTTGTAGGTTAGCAGTAAAACCTTGAAATCAGCCCTTGCCTTAACAGGAAGCCAGTGTAGGGAGGCTAGCACTGGAGTAATATGATAAAATGTTTTGGTTCTAGTCAGGATACTGGCAGCCGTATTTAGCACTACCTGAAGTTATTTAGTGCTTTATCCGGGTAGCCAGAAAGTAGAGCATTGCAGTAGTCTAACCTAGAAGTAACAAAAGCATGGATTAATTTTTCTGCATCAATTTTGTACAGAAAATGTCCGATTTTTGCAATGTCACTAAGATGGAAAAAAGCTGTCCTTGAAATAATCTTGATATGTTTGTCAAAAGAGAGATCAGGGTCCAGAGTAACGCCGAGGTCCTTCACAGTTTTATTTGAGATGACTGTACAACCATCAAGATTAATTGTCAGATTCAACAGAAGATGTCTTTGTTTCTTGGGACCTAGAACAAGCATCTCTGTTTTGTCCGAGTTTAAAAGTAGAACGTTTGCAGCCATCCACTTCCTTATGTCTGAAACACAGGCTTCCAGCGAGGGCAATTCTGGGGCTTCACCAAGTTTCATTGAAATGTACAGCTGTGTGTCATCCGCATAGCAGTGAAAGTTAACATTATGTTTTCGAATGACATCCCCAAGAGGTAAAATATATAGTGAAAACAATAGTGGTCCTAAAACGGAACCTTGAGGAACACCGAAATGTACAGTTGATTTGTCAGAGGACAAACCATTCACAGAGACAAACTGATATCTTTCCGACAGACAAGATCAAAACCAGGCCAGAACTTGTCCGTGTAGACCAATTTGGGTTTCCAATCTCACCAAAAGAATGTGGTGATCGATGGTATCAAAAGCAGCACTAAGGTCTAGGAGCACGAGGACAGATGCAGAGCCTCGGTCTGACGCCATTAAAAGGTAATTTACCACCTTCACAAGTGCAGTCTCAGTGCTATGATGGGGTCTAAAACCAGACCGAAGCATTTCGTATACATTGTTTGTCTTCAGGAAGGCAGTGAGTTGCTGCGCAACAGCTTTTTCAAAACATTTTGAGAGGAATGGGAGATTCGATATAGGCCGATAGTTTTTCATATTTTCTTTGTCAAGGTTTGGTTTTTTCAAGAGAGGCTTTATTACTGCCACTTTTAGTGAGTTTGGTACACATCCGATGGATAGAGAACCATTTATTATGTTAAACATAGGAAGGCCAAGCACAGGAAGCAGCTCTTTCAGTAGTTTAGTTGGAATAGGGTCCAGTATGCAGCTTGAAGGTTTAGAGGCCATGATTATTTTCATCATTGTGTCAAGAGATATAGTACTAAAACACTTGCGTGTCTCCCTTGATCCTAGGTCCTGGCAGAGTTGTGCAGACTCAGGACAACTGAGCTTTGGAGGAATAGGCAGATTTAAAGAGTCCATAATTTGCTTTCTAATGATCATGATCTTTTCCTCAAAGAAGTTCATGAATTTATTACTGCTGAAGTGAAAGCCATCCTCTCTTGTGGAGTGCTGCTTTTTAGTTAGCTTTGCGACAGAATCAAAAGAAATTTCGGATTGTTCTTATTTTCCTCAATTAGGTTGGAAAAATAGGATGATCAAGCAGCAGTGAGGGCTCTTCGATACCGCACGGTACTGTCTTTCCAAGCTAGTCGGAAGACTTCCAGTTTGGTGTGGCGCCATTTCCGTTCCAATTTTCTGGAAGCTTGCTTCAGAGCTCAGGTATTTTCTGTATACCAGGGAGCTAGTTTCTTATGACAAATGTTTTTAGTTTTTAGGGGTGCAACTGCATCTAGGTTAAATTGAGTTCCTCAGTTAGATGGTTAACTGATTTTTGTCCTCTGACATCCTTGGGTAGGCAGAGGGAGTCTGGAAGGGCATCTAGGAATCTTTGGGTTGTCCGAGAATTTATAGCACGACTTTTCATGCTCCTTGGTTGGGGTCTGAGCAGATTATTTGTTGTGATTGCAAACGTAATAAAATGGTGGTCCGATAGTCCAGGATTATGAGGAAAAACATTAAGATCCACAACATTTATTCCATGGGACAAAACTAGGTCCAGAGTATGACTGTGGCAGTGAGTAGGTCCGGAGACATGTTGGACAAAACCCACTGAGTCGATGATGGCTCCGATATCCTTTTGGAATGGGTCTGTGGACTTTTCCATGTGAATATTAAAGTCACCAAAAATTAGAATATTATCTGCTATGACTACAAGGTCCGATAGGAATTCAGGGAACTCAGTGAGGAACGCTGTATATGGCCCAGGAGGTCTGTAAACAGTAGCTATAAAAGGTGATTGAGTAGGCTGCATAGATTTCATGACTAGAAGCTCAAAAGACAAAAACGTCAGTTTTTTTTGTAAATTGAAATTTGCTATCGTAAATGTTAGCAACACCTCCGCCTTTGCGGGATGCGTGGGGGATATGGTCACTAGTGTAACCAGGAGGTGAGGCCTCATTTAACACAGTACATTCATCAGGCTTGAGCCATGTTTCAGTCAGGCCAATCACATCAAGATTATGATCAGTGATTAATTCATTGACTATAACTGCCTTGGAAGTGAGGGATCTAACATTAATTAGCCCTATTTTGAGATGTGAGGTGTCACGATCTCTTCAATAATGGCAGGAATGGAGAAGGTCTTTATTCTAGTGAGATTGCTAAGGCGAACACCGCCATGTTTAGTTTTGCCCAACCTAGGTCGAGGCACAGACACGGTCTCAATGGGAATAGCTGAGCTGACTACACTGACTGTGCTAGTGGCAGACTCTACTAAGCTGGCAGGCTGGCTAACAACCTGCTGCCTGGCATGCACCCTATTTCATTGTGGAGCTAAGGGAGTTAGAGCCCTGTCTATGTTCGTAGATAAGATGAGAGCACCCCTCCAGCTAGGATGGAGTCCATCACTCCTCAACAGGCCAGGCTTGGTCCTGTTTGTGGTTGAGTCCCAGAAAGAGGGCCAATTATCTACAAATTCTATCTTATGGGAGGGGCAGAAAACAGTTTTCAACCAGCGATTGATTTGTGAGACTCTGCTGTAGAGCTCATTACTCCCCCTAACTGGGATGGGGCCAAAGACAATTACTCGATGCCGACACATCTTTCTAGCTGATCGGTAGCCCTGCCCCCTGGTAAACAGTGTATGATCGCTGGATGATTCGTTGTAAGTCTAATACTATGGGTAATGGAGTCGCCAATGACTAGCGTTTTCAATTTGTCAGAGTTAATGGTGGGAGCCTTCGGCGTCTCAGACCCCATAACGGGAGGAGTAGAGACCAGAGAAGGCTCGGCCTCAGACTCCGACTCGCTGCTTAATGGGGAGAACTGGTTGAAAGTTTCTGTCGGTTGAATGAGCGACACCGGTTGAGCATTCCTACAACATTTCCCTCCAGAAGCCATGAGAAAGTTGTCCGGCTCCGGGAACCGTGCGAGGGGATTTATACTACTATCTGTAATTACTGGTGGCACAGACGCTGTTTCATCCTTTTCTACACTGAAATTACCCTTGCCTAACGATTGCGTCTGAAGCTGGGCTTGCAGCACAGCTATCCTCGCCGTAAGGAGATCGTTCTCCTGTATATTATGAGTACAGCGACTGCAATTAGAAGGCTTCATGTTAATGTTACTACTTAGCATCGGCTATTGGAGGTCTTGTCGAACCATGTCCAGATAAAGCGTCCGGAGTGAAAAAGTTGAATGAAAAAAAAGTTGAGTGAGGGAAAAACTAAAAATATAAACGGTAATTAAAAAAGTAAAAACCGTAAAGTTGTCAGGTAGCAAAGTAAGGTTAGCAACAAAACGCACAGCAGCATGTAAACAAGTCTGCAAGTTGTGACCGGAAATGACATCACCATAGACAGCACCACACTCCATAATTAAAAAGGCAAGACACTCCATCTCTGTCGCCTGCAGTTATGGCAAATGTCCACATTTGCTTTGGAGGTTGCATTGAATTTTATATGTAAGGCACGCAGACTTAGAGCATGTAGTTGGGTTAAAACGCAGAAGTAGGATTGTGGCTTTGAAGCCACCTGTGGCTTCTCCTCCAACACGGGCCTATCAGGAATAGATATACACTACCAGTCAAAAGTTTTAGAACACCTACTCATTCAAGGGTTTTTCTTTATTTTTACTATTTTCTACATTGTAGAATGATAGTGAAGACATCAAAACTATGAAATAACACATGTGAAATGATGTAGTAACCAAAAAAGTGTTAAACAAATTAAAATATATTTTATATTTGAGATTCTTCAAACCTTTTGCTTTGATGACAGCTTTGCAAACTCTTGGCATTCTGTCAACCAGCTTCATGATGTGGTCACCTGGAATGCATTTCAAATAACAGGTGTGTCTTCTTATTTGTTAATTTGTGGAATTTCTATCCTTCTTAATGCGTTTCAACCAATCAGTTGTGTTGTGACAAGGAAGGGGGGTACACAGAAGATAGCCTTATTTGGTAAAAGACCAAGTCCATATTATGGCAAGAACCGCTCAAATAAGCAAAGAGAAATGACAGTCCATCATTACTTTAAGACAAGTACATTTACAGAAACCATCAAGCGCTACGATGAAACTGGCTCTCATGAGGACCGCCACAGGAAAGGAAGACCCAGAGTTACCTCTGCTGCAGAGGATAAGTTCATTAAAGTTACCAGCCTCAGAAATTGCAGCCCAAATAAATTCTTCACGGAGCTCAAGTAACAGACACATCTCAACATCAACTGTTCAGAGGAGACTGTGTGAATCAGGCCTTCATGGTCGAATTGCTGGAAAGAAACCCCTACTAAAGGATACCAATAAGAAGGAGAGACTTGCTTGGGCCAAGAAACATGAGCAATGGGCATTAGATCGGTGGAAATTTGTCCTTTGGTCTGGAGTCCAAATTGGAGATTTTTGGTTCCAACCACCGTGTCTTTGTGAGACGCAGTGTGGGTGAACGGATGGCCTCCGCATGTGTATTTCCTACCATAAACAATGGAGGAGGAGGTGTTATGGTGTGGGGTGCCTTGCTAGTGACACTGTCTGTGATTAATTTAGAATTCAAGGCACACTTAACCAGCATGTCTACCACAGCATTCTGCGGCGATACGCCATCCCATCTGGTTTGGGCTTAGTGGGACTATAATTTTTTTTTCAACCGGACAATGTCCCAACACACCTCCTGGCTGTGTAAGGGCTATTTTACCAAGAAGTAGAGTGATGTAATGCTGCATCAGATGACCTGGCCTCTACAAACCCCCGACCTAAACCAAATTGAGATGGTTTGGTATGAGTCGCACCGCAGAGTGAAGGAAAAGCAGCCAACAAGTGCTCATTATATGTGGGAAATCCTTCAAGACTGTTGGAAAAGCATTCCAGGTGAAGCTGGTTGAGAGAATGCCAAGCATGTTTAAAGCTGTCATCAAGGCAAAGGATGGCTATTTGAATAATCTCAAATATAAAATATATTTTGATTTGTTTAACACTTTTTTGGTTACTACACATCATTCCATATGTGTAATTTCATAGTTTTAATGTCTTCACTATTCTACAATGTAGAAAATAGTAAAGATAAAGAAAAACCCTTGAATGAGTTGGTGTTCTAAAACTTTTGACCGTTAGTGAGTGTAAGACAAACATTAACCAGACAGGAAGACAAGTTTATTTATATCCACAGATGTCACTGAGCTTAATGTTGCTTTCATATCTCACTTGTACCTTTGTATCATAACCAAACAACTATCGTCTTCTTCTGCTCTCATCGACCGATTACACACACACATACGCACGTATCCATTTCCTCACACAAATACACACACTTCAGCTTCCCAGCAGAAACAGTTCGGAACAGTTCGTGCATATACTATGATGATATTTTGTGACGCTTTTGATTGTTTGGGTCTTCAACAAGGTTTTTTTGGGCTGTTCGTGCGCACACATTTTTGTTGTTGTTGAGGCAAGCTGAAGTCAGTAGCCGAAGTCTACACCCCTTTGTCAGTAATTGGTCAACAGTAGGGATTCTTCAACAAAGTTATTGTTTTCATTCAACGAGCAATGTGAAGGTCTTCTAAGGGAGCATGCGAGCACACTCGTTCGGTTCGCCTAGCCGAGTTCAGCTAGGCACCAGCCAAACTGAAGCATGCTGACGCCTGTGACCATCTGTCCCAACCTATTTCACCGTCTCAGAAGAGCTATAACACTTCTCCTTTCTCTGGGTCACAATGACCCCGGCTGGGCTGGAGGATAGATGGATGCGAACACACCGAACGCACACACATGCACACCCTATCTGTTTCAAGGGGACAGTGTTCTGTTAAATGGGTGTTTTGTCTATGAAGATTTGTGTTTTGGGGGATACTAAGTATTGAAAAGTTGGCAGGGAAAGTAGTGGGGGAGAGAGGGAAGGAGGGAAGGAAGAAGGGAAGGACTGAAAGAGGGATGTGGGAATCTGGTGAAGGTATGGAAGAGTAAGGGTAGCACCGGATGATGACATGGTAGATGGCTGACCGTGTATGGACAGAGACAACCAATCAGAGAGCCCCAAACTCACTCCAGAGGGCCACACCTTCTGCTCTATATTTTCCCCTGTCTGGGTCCCTACTCTTTAGAGATGATATCTCTAGGACCTGCCTTTAGCTGTTGTATATACTCATGATTCAACAGGAGCCTACAGCTCAGCCCAGGGAACTAAGAAGCCCACAACAGCAGCTCCATCTAATTTACACTGCAGGATGTGATATACGAATGGTGTTCACAGAATACTGAACCAGAGAGCTGAGGGCTGACTGACTGCAAGGAAACCTAAAGTCACACAGAACTGACGTCAGTACGGGGAAAAAGAGATTGTGGTTCTGGTCCATTATCCACAATAGCTTAACACTTAAAATGAAGAAATGTATTGGATGTGCATTCTAATTAGTATACTAATATGGATATTGGAATGTACCTTATGAGAGAGCGATTGGGAACTTTAGACGGCTAATGGACAATTGATATAACGCATGTCCAGTGTTTGTGTGTGTGTGTGTGTGTGTGTGTGTGTGTGTGGCTTGTGTCTGTGTGTGTGCATGCATACGTGTGTGTGTCACTGAGTGTGTGAGTGTGTGTTTAGGTGTGTCACTGTGTTAAAATATATTTCCTGTCCTGAACGGAGGATACACTGGAGACAGACACCAGACACTGTCCTCTGAGACACAGCCGACCAACCGCTAGACACACACACACACACGCACACCACATACACACACTGGAGACAGACGGCAGTTGTGAGAAACAACTGACACACTGACCGCTAGACACACACACAACCTTCCAAACTCCCCAACTGTCACTTACAGTTGAAGTCGGAAGTTTACATACACCTTAGCCAAATACATTTAAACTCAATTTTTCATAAATCTTGACATTTAATCCTAGTAAAAATTCCCTGTCTTAGGTCAGTTAGGATCACCACTTAATTTTAAGAATGAGAAACGTCAGAATAATAGTAGAGAGTGATTTTCTTCGGCTTGTATTTCTTTCATCACATTCCCAATGGGTCAGAAGTTTACATACACTCAATAAGTATTTGGTAGCATTACCTTTAAATTGTTTAACTTGGGTAAAACGTTTCGGGTAGCCTTCCACAAGCTTCCCACGATAAGTTGGGTGAATTTTCGCCCATTCCTCCTGACAGAGCTGGGGTAACTGAGTCAGGTTTGTAGGCCTCCTTGCTCACACGCTTTTTCAGTTCTACCCACAAATTTTCTAATGGATTGAGGTCAGGACTTTGTGATGGCCACTCCAATACCTTGACTTTGTTGTCCTTAAGCCATTTTGCCACAACTTTGGAAGTATGCTTGGGGTCATTGTCCACTTGGAAGACCCATTTGTGACCGAGCTTTAACTTCCTGACTGATGTCTTGAGATGTTGCTTCAATATATCCACATCATTTTCCTCCCTCATGATGCCATTTATTTTGTGAAGTGCACCAGTCCCTCCTGCAGCAAAGCACCCCCACAACATGATGCTGCCACCCCGTGCTTCACGGTTGGGATGGTGTTCTTCGGCTTTCAAGCATCCCCCTTTTCCCTCCAAACATAACAATGGTCATTATGGCCAAACAGTTCTATTTTTGTTTCATTAGACCGGAGGATATTTCTCCAAAAAGTACGATCTTTGTCCCCATGTGCAGTTGAAAACTGTAGTCTGGCCTTTTTTATGCTGGTTTTGGAGCAGTGGCTTCTTCCTTGCTGAGCAGCCTTTCAGGTTATGTCGATATAGGACTCATTTTACTGTGGAAATAGAACGTTTTGTTCCCGTTTCCTCCACCATCTTCACAAGGTCCTTTGCTGTTGTTCTGGGATTTATTTGCACTTTTTGCACCAAAGTACGTTCATCTGTAGGAGACAGAATGCGTCTCCTGAGCGGTATGAAGGCTGTGTGGTCCCATGGTGTTTATACTTTTGTTTGTTCTGGTGAACATGGTACCTTCAGGTGTTTGGAAATTGCTCCCAAGGATGAACCAGACTTATGGAGGTCTACAATTTTTTTTATAAGGTCTTGGCTGATTTCTTTTGATTTTCCCATAAAAATCAAGCAAAGAGGCACTGAGTTTGAAGGTAGGCCTTGAAAGACATCCACAGGTACACCTCCACAGAAGCTTTTGAAACCTCGACATCATTTTCTGAAATGTTCCAAGCTGTTTAAAGGCACAGTCAACTTAGGTTATGTAAACTGCTGACACACTGGAATTGTGATACAGTGATAATAAGTGAACAATGTAAACAATTGTTGGAAAAATGACTTGTGTCATGCACAAAGTAGATGTCCTATCCGACTTGCCAACACTATAGTTTGTTAACAAGACATTTGTGGAGTGGTTGAAAAATGACTTCAACTGTAGTAACCAGCCATTAGTTTGAGTGACAACTTTGCCATAAACACAACTTCATTAGATTACATTCTGTACTGAAGATAAAGCTGACATTGATAACAACATCGTTAGGGGATCTGAGGTCTGAGGTTCCTCTGATCTGGGCTGTTTCCTGTACTCTAATTAATACGGTTGTTTAATTACAGGAAGTTGATTATAATGTATGATAATGTATTCTGATTGATAAGGGAAGCTCAAGGTAAAGTCTCTCACTGATTGAAGCATTCCGACCATTTGGCTTTCTCAAACACCTCTCACTCTTCAGAGACATCCGTCACGTCTCTGTCTGTTTCTTGATCTCCCCAACGTCTCCTCTACTCTTTCTACCTCACTCCCCTTCTTGCTCAGTTTCTCTCTAACTACTCTCTCTCTTTCTTTGTGTGTGTCTGTCTATCTCACTGTCTGTCTCTCTCCCCTTTCTCCCTCTTTCTTTCTCTCCTCTCACTCTATTTACTCTTTGGCAGTCTACCCTCTGTGCTTCCTCCCTTCCCTGTCACAATTTGCTCTCCTGTCCTCTCTACGTCTAGCCTCATCTCTCAGTGAGTGCCTATGGTCGTGTCTACACTTGACACTTACATGCGACTTCTGCTATCAGAATGTGAAGATTGCATTGAAAGACGGGTCACTTTGTTGTCTGATTGTATTCAGATCTGGCTGACCACTTCTGGATGCCATCAGGCTACCGAAAGTGCATATAGTGGGCAATGTCATCAGCACTCCTCCCACAGGTCTCCAGAAAACGTGTGTTTTGGGACCAAGAGGCACCTTTTCATTATAATGTTGGAGGAAATACATTCCTAGGGTGTGAGGACAGTGTTTACTGGCCTCATAAATGCTAGCCAGCTAGCTAATATTTTGCTAGATTTATGCTAACCCATTTGCAATCCCTTTAGCATTGGTTGCTAGCTTGCTGGCTAGGTAAAGAGGTTAGCTGGCTAGTTAGCTACAATAGTTAGCTATGCCATCAGATGTCGTTGTGTTATTATCATATTTAGCCTAGTCCACAGTTTGTAGAATGCGTACTGGTATTTGAATATAGTGCGTGAAAAGGGAATCCAGACACACTGTGGACACTGTAGACTCATTTAAATGTAGGTGTAGATGCATGACGCATTTGGAATTCAGTGATCAGAACACTAAAGCTGCATGAACTGTCAAGTCTATACACGTCCTCTAACCATCACCAGGGGCACAACGTTCACTGGGGATGGGGAGGACATGTCCCCCCTACATTCTGAAATTGCATTTTTGTCCCCCCCAGTTTCAGCAATGTTGTGCTTTAAGAACATGTGAACGCCTCTGAGCAGCCGGGTAGGCTGTTTGGACTGTTTATACGACTGGATTTAGGACCACGTGGACACCACAGGCTGGCTGGACCAGCACGGGAGAGTTGAGCATGGTTCAGAGCATGGTTCACTGGCTACTCTTTAGTTGACTGATGTAGCTGGCAAAGTAACTGCTGTTTAACTTAACAGAAAAAAACTAAACTAATGTTTATTCGCCGTGCTAAGCTAGTATTGTAACTGACATGTAATGTTAGCTAATGTTTCATCCCCTCTCGACTGAGGTATATTAATAAGTTACGCCAGTGTGTAGCTACCACAGCCAGGTCAGCTCTAGCCTCTAGTTATCTGTCAAATAGCGACATGAGGGAGCTATTATTACTATCTAACAGCAGTTGTTTGTATGGAAATGTTTTGTAGCCTTTGTTTTGTCCTGTTTCAGAAGTAAATGAACTTGGCAAGATATCACCAGTTGATGTACCGTTGGAGAGATAGCTGGCCAAAAGTTGGCTTACATTAGATATTGTTTTGGCCTCAATCAAACTAGACCTGAATCAAACAATGAAACCATCGCCCAAACGATTGAAGATTGATATTCTGACGTTTTTTCAATGCAATGTGAGTTGTATTAGTCAGTATGACAATGTAACTTTATTGATCTGTCAGTTTCCCTAGCTAATTCCCTACTTTTCACACTGACACAGTAATAAACAGCTCTAACATTACAGGCTTCACTGTCATGGTGCACAGTAGAAGTCTGTGTAGGACTGATTTCTTCATCCCGCTCCCACCTGCACCAGCTGTGCTGGCTTTCTGTCGACTCCCACCCGCTACCTGGTTCCAAACCCAACTGCAGTCCTGCAATGTTATTTTAGGTCCCAGCAATTTTGCGCCCAATAGGCAACATCAAAGGCGCAAAAATAACTTAAGAAATAGGTTACATTACCTGAGATTCTCACGTGGACCTTAGATTGTATTACTGGGCTATATCAGCCAATATGCTAGATGTAGTTTGAAGAGAGCAGAGTTGGAGACACTTTCTTTCTCTTGAGCTATTTTTATAGCCTACCTTTTAGGAGTGGGAAGATTCCCAGCAGTATCAGACAGCCAGGGAATACCAGTTTACGGAGCTCAAGTGAATTTTGCAGTATATTCAGTGAATTATACAAAATTCCATCTTGAATTGATTGGTAGAACTAAAGTAGCTACATGACAGCAGCTAAAGCTTAAAGCTACAGTCTGGCATCAGAATAATGATAATTTCAATTATTGAACCATTTATTACATTCTTGGATAATATAATGTGTAAATGTACACCAAGGTAATTCTTTGTCATGCCTCATTTTAGGAGTGTCTCAGTGGGGTCAGGCAACCAGGGAAGACCAGTCTGTGACAGAGGTGAGGTGAGGTGAATGTTTGCAGATACAACATTTCCAAACTGTATCAAGGGTTGATAGAGGCTTTTCCCGATGACACAAAACATGCAAAACAAAAATGTGAGGAAGACCTGAGAGACGCTACTGATGATGATGAATGGATATAGATATGTTAGAATGCCCAGTCATGTTCATATAATCTC
Source organism: Salmo salar (assembly GCF_965601325.2). Taxonomy (NCBI): domain Eukaryota; kingdom Metazoa; phylum Chordata; class Actinopteri; order Salmoniformes; family Salmonidae; genus Salmo; species Salmo salar. Next base: position 11,603,189 of record NC_138318.1, on the reverse strand, counting down.
AGACATAAATTACTGCAGTTTAAGGCCAACCATAGAACATATTATTTCCAGGGAAACTGAATATCATGCACTCAGAATTGTATTATTGTGCTGGAAGTGTAAAGCACAAAAGGGAACATATTTGCATATCTTGTGGTCTTTTGAAGGATGGCTGAATTCTGGCAAAGAGTATGTTCTTTTATCTCAGCATGTCTACAGATTCTCCCTTCTCCTTGTTTTTGTTTGCTTTTAAATGTTGATACTGGAGACTGTTATCAGAATAAACTGTGTAACCTAGCATTTATAGTGGCTAATAAATGCATTGCAATTAATTGGAAGGTTGTTATCCTCCCACAATGTATGGAATAAATGACAAGTTATGTACAGTATCTCTAGATTTGTTTTAATATTAAGTGTATACTCTGCAACTTTCATAAGGTCTGAATGCCTTTTATGGAATACTGTATGACAAAAGGAGTCTTTATTGAAAACATGCCCACGTCAGAGGAGATACCTACTTAGGCATTCCCTAGCTCCTGGGCTGCTCAGTCCTGGCCTTGGGGGTCTGCTGTACTGTTGTCATTCTGGCCTTGGCCTAACACACCTGAAACCAATAATGAATGTTTCACTAAGATCCTAAAGCTGAGTGGGGTGTGTTGGGTGGACCCCTAGGGGTGACCCAGTTAGATTGTGTGCAAGTAAAAAGAGCTCTGCAGTACTATTAGGCCTATGATATGAATTATATGGAGAGTGTACTGTTTCTGTGTGTTGATGTGTAGGTGTATGTGTGTTTTCATTCATCTTTTGTTTTCCAAACCTTTCCTTTGAGACAGAAAAAAAGATGGGAAAGAAGTTGCATTGGGGAGAGAGTTGAGGTATTGACTAGACTGGTGGGGGTCAGGCGTGCAAGCGGCTCGGTTTGGCTGGGCAGTTTGGCAGAAATTTCATATAGAGGACGTCTTAAAGACAATCAAAGTTAAGTCTTTGTAGTATATTTGTAAGAGTTGTTCATTTGGTTAAAGGTGCAACACAATATTGATTAATGAATTATCATAGATCTACAGCAGTTCAGTCTCATCAATCACTTAAACATATTTAATCATCTCTTACCTAGCTTGATGACTGTGGGCATTTTTTTTAAACTTTTTTTTTGTTCTAAATAGATGGCTAGAAGGTCCATGGGTCATATTAGATTGTGTAGAAATGCAGGAAATGTGCGTTAGATCAGCAGTCTACAACCTTTTTTTGCACCACGAACCGGTCTCATATAGACAATATTTTTCTCTAATGACAATATTATAAAAACATTGCATCTCACCATGTCGCTGAAACAGTGGGAGCTCTGAGCTTGTTTCCCGGCAACAAGACGGTCCCATCTAGCTGTGATGGGATACAGTTCCTTATGTCCAGTCTACTCCGTAATTTCGTTTTTGTTGACGTCATTGCGGAAAACCCCACTTCGCAGAGATAGGATGCTGGAAATGGAAGCAACGCTCTCAGTGCTTTTGTGGCTAACCCAGGATATTCTGCCTTGAAGGTCTCAAACATAATTTTCAGGCCACTGTCATTTGCTCAAGGAGTTGATCTTCTTCCTGCAAGGACATGGACGATTCACCTGGGACATTCACAAATGGGCTGCGGATCCATTCCTTCGCACTTCGTGGGTCTTAGGTGGTTGGGAAGTAACTCTTGAACTCCGTTGACAGCGGAGTTCGCGCACCAGCTGTGAGAAAGACGGCCCAGTCTCAATCACTCCCAAAATCGCCGCTAAATTTTGGAACATGTCAAATATGCCCCTGTCCACTCTCCATCCCCACAGTTCCAGTTTGGCTTTGAATGCAGCCAACTTAAAAACAGTTGTAATTCTCCCCTGAAGTGACAGATTGAGTTCGTTGAGCAGGTTGAATATGTCGCACAGGTAAGCGAGTTTTGCGAGCCATTCCTAATCATTGAAATGTCCTGCCAGTGGTGACTTTTTTTTGGAAAGAAATCTCTGCAGCGGCTCTCGTAACTCAACCACTCTGGCAAGCGATCTCCCCCTGGATAGCCTATCTCCACATACTACGCACAGGGGGCTTGGAGCATGTGAGTTACCTGTCACAATAAAGCCATATTTTACGTAGGACTCATCATATTTTCTATTGAATGAGGCTTTCTTTTTTTTGCAGTCTCGGGCTCTGCTGTCTCTGCATTATAGACAACATCGTTGGGCCTTTTATCTCCCTTACCCCGTCCAAAGAAGCTCTCCAGCGATGTTTGTTTGTTTGTTTGTTTTTATTCATGTCAGCTAACGTAGCTAGCTAGTATAAGTTGTCGGGTAACACAGCTCAGGCAGACCGTGATGAACTCGCGGTGCGCACATTACTCAAGTTCAAAATCTGTAAACTGTTGTGGGTGTGACAGAGATATTAGAGTGGTGAGAAAAGGGAGCCAACAGACTGTGCCAAGTTCAATGTAATTACTGCACAAATAGCCTGTAATTGTAGATAATAATTATTTTATATTACCAGTATAAAAAAAATATTTATCCTTTCTGTACGGCCCTGTAGCAGTCCGCGGCCCAGTGGTTGGGGTCCCCTGCTTTAGATGCCCTCACACAAAAAAATGACCCCCTGCCAAGTTTTGTCCCCCTCTGCAAATAGCACTGCTGGGTGATTTAAAAAGTCATGGTCAATCTATCAATAATATTATAATAATCTTAGCAAAAACATTTTTGCAGTATGTAGAATCTTTGAGAATGGAAAGGTTCAGAACTTTTGTGAAACATCCCAGCACAGTTGAAAAATATATGACAAATATAAATCAAAACTGGATGGTGTTCAGAGATAGATGGGAGGGGTTGAGTGGAGCTGAAGGGTGGGACTAAAAACAAACAAAAGATAACTAATGTAAAATATACTGTGTCTGTAAAATGTATATAGTATGTATGAGCTGGAAGTAGAAGCTTTAGTGTTGTTGTCCATTAGTTTACTCCAATTAGGGGAGGGATTGTTAGATTATTACTGCACTGTCAGAACTAGAAGCACAAGCATTTCGCTACACTCGTATTAACATCTGCTAACCATGTGTATTTGACCAATACAATTTGATTTGATTTGATTTGGATGGTAGGGTAAGGGGAAAATAATAAAGGAAAGTATATTAAAAATATATATATTTACAAAAAAAATATATGTGGGATTGGAAATTATGCAGAAAACTACATTGATGGAAGGCACAATATTAAAGCTGATCTACCCCCTAAAAAATAAATAATAAATAAGTAATATTATGTCCCACCACTTCAAAAACCAAAGTTGCTCACCAGACCATCACTCTCTCTGACTGGGGGAGTCTCTCTCTCTCTCTATCTCTCTCTCTCTCAATTCCATTCAAAATGTCTTTATTGGCATGGGACCCATGCTTACAATGCCAAAGTAAGTGAAATAAACAATAAACAAAAGTGAGAAGACACAAAACAACATCAACAAAAAACAATGAGAAATTTAACATTGCACTCACAAAAGGTTTCAAAATGAAAAATACATTTTAATTGTTTTCAGCTATGTACAGTGTTTTAGCAATGTGCAAATAGTCGTAGTACAAATAGTAGGGTAAGATAAACAAACAGATAAATGTTGGTGTTGATTGTGCTCCACTGGTTCCCCTTTTCTCATGGCAACGGGCCACACATCTTGCTGCTGTGATTGCACACTGCGGTATTTCGCCTAACAAATATGGGAGTTTATCAATGTTTGATTTGTTTTCAAATTCTTTGTGGGTCTGTGTGATCTGTGGCAAATAATCTCTCTCTCTCCCTCTCTCTCACACTCACCCTCACACACCGCAGGGGAGAAGAACCCAGAGCTTCATATTCACAGCAAGTAAGAGTACATTTTATAGAAATTCCTTTGGTACACTGAATGTACAAAACATTAAGGACACCTTCCTAATATTTAGTTCTACCCAACTGTTGAGCGTGAAAAACCCAGCAGCATTGCAGTTCTTGACACAAACCGGTGTGCATTCACTCTCTAAATGGCACACATACACAATCCGTGTCTCAATTGTCTCAAAGCTTAAAAATCCTTCTTTAACCTGTCTCATCCCCTTCATCTGCACTGATTAAATTGGATTCAGAAAGTGACATCAATAAGGGGATGTAGCTTTTAACTGGTCAGTCTATGTCATGCAAAGAACAGATGTCCTTAATGTTTTGTACACAGTGTATATCAGTGTAAATCAGTGTGTGTGTGTGTGTGTGTGTGTGTGTGCGTGTGCGTGTGCGTGTGTGTGTGTGCATATGTGTTTAAGCAGGATACAGATACAGCCACACAGTTAATAAGGTGTCAACAATGACTGATGGGCAATTAAAGCGATGGGATAGGTTTGTGCACGTACGTGCATGTGTGCGTGTGTGCCTGCATGTCAGTGTGTTTGCATTCTTTATGCCCCACTTCCATTTCAGTCATTTCACTCAACCATCCCACATTGTTTGATGTTGTGCAGTATTGCTGTTTACAATAATGACATTTGGATGGCAGACATAATCTACCCTGATGATCAGATTACTGCATTGACCATATCCGTTTTCATGTATCCTTTCCATGTCTATAATACTTTGTTTTTATGATATGTATATGTGAATACCCCGCTCCAGGCTGTGTACATTTTGATTTGATGAACACTTTCTTGGTTACTACATGATTCCGTATGTGTTATTTCATAGTTTTGATGTCTTCACTATTGTTCACTAGAAAATAGTAAAAATAAAGTAAAACTCTGTAATGAGTAGGTGTGCCCAAACTTTTGACTGGTACTGTATATACTGTATACACACACACACACACACACACCACACACACACACACACACACACACACACACACACACACACACACACACACAACACCCGATGGAAAAATAAGAAAGCTGCATGTTATTTTGTGTCAGCTAAACAGGAATTTAGGACTTTTGAGAAATGGGGGTGGAATAAGAATGTAGTTTTGTTTACCACTCTATTTCTTTGTGTTCTTTGTGTGCACAGCAACATGCTGTGTGAAGGATTAGAGATATATTTAGAACCCAGTAGCTACAGAGGATGATACTGAACTCCAGGCATGATAAACTGGCTGTGGTTGGAGTTTGTTTCACTGGGCACAAGTATGGCTTCATGCTGGTTCAAGCCCAACATGGTCAACACTGCTGCACACACAGATACACTCTGTCACCTTGGGCGTGTTTGTGTGTGTGTGTACCCACAGATGACGGCGTTCTGTGTGTTTGCATGCATTTATGTCTGTGTGTGTTTACACTGCTATTCTGTCACTCAAGGGCAGAGAGCTACAGAGCAGCTGGAGGTTAAAGAGATGAGAGATGATGGGACAGTGTTTTTGTCATTGGGAGTAAAGTTAAGAAATTGCTTTATTTAACTAGGCAAGTCAGTTAAGAACAAATTCTTATTCTTATTTTACAATGACGGCCTACCCCTACCAAACTCTCCGCAAACCCGGACGACGCTGGGCCAATTGTGCACCACCCATTGGGACTTGGGATAGAACCAGGGTCTGTAGTGATGCCTCTAGCACTGATATGCAGTGCCTTAGACTGCTGTGCCACTCGGGAGCTGAAATTAGGTTCCTCAACGGTTTTTGGGGGAGGGTGATGGTTCTATGTGGAACCATATTAATCCAAAGAACCCTTTGAGCACTTCAAGGGTTCTTTCTAGCTCAAAAAAGGGTTATTTCCTCTTTTAGTGATAATTAAAATATAGGGGCGGCAGCTCATTATAATATTATGGGGCGTGGATTGTCTATAGCGCTTTTTGTGCATCCATGAGTGAGAGTGTCATTCCAGTTTATCTAATCTGTTGTGCTATGCTATTAATTTATAGCTGACTATGGCCAGTAGCAGTAGCTTGTAACACACTCATGTATGGTTTTGTGTCATCTGAGAATGATCACCTTAGTCAGTAATTCTCCTCTCAGGGACCCCTAGCAGTTCCAGAGCTAGCACACCTGATTCATTTTGTTAAACCTACAGAATACAATATAGTATGGCTGTTAATGCAGAATAAAAAAACTTGATGGTTCTACAAAGTACCTTCGAAATTGAGAAAGGATCTTTCTAGAACAGTACATGTGTTTCATATACCCCCCAAAAGGGTTGCTACCATAGCAGAACCCTTTTTTGGTGCTATATATAACATTTTTATATTGGTTCTTTGTAGAACTTTAGGAAAGGGTTCTTTATAGCACTATACAAGTTCCATTTAATAACTTTTGAGCATGGTTTTTTATAGAACCTTCAAAAAAAGGTTCCATATAGCACCAAAAAGGTTTCTGCCATTCGGCTCAAAATAGAACAATTTGTTTTTAGTGTCTATACATTTTATATAAAAAGGAAAAGTAGCATATTTCTTAAATGTGTGCATAATTTTTTCCTCTGAGAAAACAAAAGCTGTTTCAAAGGGGATGTGGCAGATTTCAAAAGTGTTCCACAGTAGCATACACCTGAGCTTCCTCCGCCGCAATAGGCAATCAAGGAGAGGAGCAAAATCTTACCAAGCATGCCTAAAAAATGAGCCAGAAACAACAATACCATGCATCCGCTAGTGGTTAAAAGGTTGTCGGCGCTGCATAGATATAGTACGGTACTGTATTCTGTGGGGTGGAATTAAAGTATCATTTGAAATACAGCAATTCTTTCCCCAAACACAATATTTCCCCACAAAACATCATAATTGACAGTATGTTGCAGTAAAACGTTTCAGAGTATGTTACGGGCGTCATATAGAGGAGACCAAAGCGCAGCGTGCTGAGTGCTCATCATTATATATTTTAATGAAAACGAACACTAGACAAAATGACAGCCAACAGTTCCTCCAGGTTATACAAACTAAACAGAAAGCAACTACCCACCAAAACAAAGGGAAAAACAGGCTGCCTATGTATGGCTTCCAATCAGAGACAACGATAGACAGCTGCCTCTGATTGGAAACCATACCTGGCCAAAACATAGAAAAACAAAACATAGAATGCCCACCCACCTATCACACCCTGACCTAACTAAACAGAGAAAATGCAGCTCTCCTAGGTCAGAGCGTGACAGCGTATTTTGCTGTTGATAATACCCCAAATTACTGTATAAATTACAGTTTTCCATTACAGTGTAAATTGAATGTATTTGGGTGAACAAACTTTGGTGATGTAAACCCATAGTGAATGTATTCAGGTGTTACGTGTGTTGTCTGTTGTGTGTGTGTGTGTGTTCACGCATTTTTAGGGCTTACAGGTAATATTTTTCTCATTATTTCCTAATTGCTCTTTAATTGTTGTTCTAAAGCAGGTTTTAATTGGTTTGTTAAATGGCACTTAGCGGCGTAGCCAGCAGTCCCTCCAACCTGGCGGCTGGCTTTGGGTCCTCCAGGTCTCAGGTGTTCAGGCTGATTGCCTGATTGTTTGTCAGTCTGCCTGCTCTCAATATGTCAGCGCTGCAGCCAGTGTGTGTGTGTGTGTGTGTGTGTGTGTGTGTGTGTGTGTGTGTGTGTGTGTGTGTGTGTGTGTGTGTGTGTGTGTGTGTGTGTGTGTGTGTGTGTGTGTGTGTGTGTGTGTGTGCGTGTGCGTATTGTGTGTGTGTGTCCGGGAAAAAGGTCCCCCAGAAGTGAATCCATGTTTGACTCCCCTGAATTATTCTGCTTTTATTTTATCTCTGTATTATATCCCTAATTACCTCCCTCTGTCTTACTGCTCTCTCTCTCCCCCCGCCCACTTTCTCCATATCTCTGAAACAGGTGGGTGTTTTATATGAGCTGTTTTATTGATCCAACTTTTAATATAAGAGAGGGTGGTTTTAATATCACAACTGTGAGCTGTATAGGTGGGCGATGTGTAAAACCAGCAATATAATAAACTGTACAGCCCCTAGTCTTAAAATGTCTATATACCATGTGTAGTGGGGGTGAAAACAAACTTGTGTGATGAGCAACACTACCTGAATGTATACAGAGGGAAAGCATAACCAAACCAGTAACACTGGAGATCAAAGGTCTTTGGAACATTGAGGATTGTGAGGATTCTCATCTTTATCAAGAGATTCCATCAATAAATGTATGTCCATATGTTCATGTGACAGTCAGTGCATATGCCTGACCATAAGTTTCTTAGGAGCCATTAGGGTCATTGGTCATTGGTCTTCATGTCTGAAGGTAGCTCTGCACATAGCATATTTTGGTTGAAAGTAAGAGCCATTGAGGTAAAGTAGAGACACATTCTGCTGTCTGACAGGAAGCATGGAAGAACACCTACAGAACTGGTTAAATGTAATGTCAAAATTTCCGCCTAAATAGACTAAAGTAATCACTTATTATGAGAGGGCCATAAACAATGCCTAGTAATGCTTATACTGCCAGAAATATTAAAATCTCACCTTTTTGGTAAATGCAGTTATAAATTGCTGAGGTGTAGTCACTTTTGAGGACACAAGCTCAGTACACAGTACAAATATGATGAAAATATGAAATATATTTTCTATGATGTATATTCTATTTAACAAAACTGTATAAGGCTTGAAATTACATATGCTTTCTAACTATAGTACAATCAAATTAGAACCTGATTTACTATATGATTTCACCTTCTTTTTAACTGTAAAATACACATCTGTATGTTTAGTGTTAGAGTAAATTCACATATTATCTAAAAGTCTCTCTTGATCAAAACTTCTTCCCCCACACTGGAGAAGTCAGAGCTCAGGCATAGACGAGTTTCCCACTAGTAATTACCAGTGGAAGGGGCATTCAAGTGGTAAATACCACCTTCCCAATTGGTTATGAACGCAGCATACGGATTCCAGGCATGTGCCTTGTCAGTGGCAGTGATGGAGGGTGCATTCCTCTGCTCAGCCGTTCTTGACCCATGACAGATCTTATTCCTGGATAGGTACTTTAATTATCAGCTAGCTACATCATATGTTATAGCAATTTGGTTGACCACGGCACAGTTGTCGACGTGACACGCCACCTTTGGTTGATGCATGCAACGTCTGAGCAGGGGAACGTGACCATAGCGTTCAGTCAGAAGTTGATGGACAGTCGGAAGAGCGAAGGAAATAGTAGATGGGACATCCCAGCTTCAAGTGGTGCCAGACTTCACAGCCTGAGACACACAGGGGGAAGATATATTATCCCAAGTCCATGAGAACTATGGCTATCGCTGAATGCAAGCCATTCAGATCTACAGTGTCCACAGATCGATTTATAAGTGAAAATGTTGGTCGGAACCGGTACCAGAACCACGCTAGTCCCCTCTTTAATAACTTCTCATTCATTATCTCCATCATCATTATTATGTTTCTTTCTATCCTCCCATCCTACTCTCTTTCTCTCTTCCACCATATCTGCCTATCTCTCTCTTTCTTCCTCCCTCCCTGTTTCTTCCTCTCTCCCTCTCTTCCTTCCTCTCCCTCCCTCATCCCTCCCAGTAGAGTGTAATCATGAGCGTGATCAGTCATGCTGTTTGTCTCAGGGCTGAGTGAGGTATTACCTGAATGACAGGGATGATTCATATCAACTCATTATAAAAACACGAAAGAGAACCAGGAGCCAGAAACAGTTCTTCACTCACTCAAAGTACATTTTCAGAAAGTTAAGTGTATACGCGTGGCTTTTCCATATGATGTGTAGCTGGTTTCCTAGACCAAGATTTAGTGTACTCCTGGACTAAAAGGCACTTCAATGGATATTGGATATTCTCCCTTGAGCATGCTGTTCAGACCAGCAGTTGCCTTAACCAGCCATGATATATAAATACTCAGTATGCCTATCCCATTATCTCATCTCACTGTGACACCTCATAGTCCATTCTCACCACTTTGACCTTGAGTGGCTGGCTGTCCAATGAGAGTGCTCCATGATGGATGGAATTGTGATGGTGATGGTAAAAGTCCAGGTTAGCGTTTTTTGTCATGAACCTTGTGGTCACTAGCTGGCACTGTCACAGTCTACAAATCTGATTTGAACCTTAACCCTAACCTTAACAACACTGCTAACCCTAGTGCCTAACCCTAACCTTAAATTAAAGCACATTTTTACAGTATAGCCAATTGTGACTTTGCAGCTGGCCCATCTAGCAGAATCAGTTCTGCTTAAGGACAAGACTCATCCCAATACATGTCGAACTGAGTTTACATAGCTGGCCATAAATCGATGTTGCATATCGGTCCTGTGTGGCTCAGTTGGTAGAGCATGGTGTTTGCAATGCCAGGGTGGTGGGTTCGTTTCCCACGGGGGACCAGTACGGGGGGAAAAAAGGTAGGAAATGTATGCATTCACTACTGTAAGTCGCTCTGGATAAGAGTGTCTGCTAAATGACAAAAAAAATAAAAAATGTAAATGTACTTTATGGGTTGGCTATGTAGGCTTCTACTACAGATAATAATATGATTAAGCTATATCTTCAAATATAACAAAAAACAGAGTAGGTCAGATTTCCAGTCATTCCATTTAATACACCTTGATCTTCAAGAATAGCACTTGGAAATATGGAATATAGATTAGCCAAACTTTTTTACCTGAGTATAACCCAAAAACTAAGGACCTGTTAGCTGACTCTGTTGTTTATGATTTTGTCGTCATGAAGGATTGACCTCATTGCTTTGATTTGGAACGGCATGCATTGAGCACTACCAAAAAGTGCTATTTGCATTTCAAAAATGTATGCCATATGCTGTATTTGCTATAGACCTATTGTTTACGTTTTTGTTGGTGACTCTGATATCTTGATCATTTGAAGCTGTTTAAGTCTGTAAAAAGTGCGGCGAGTTTGAGTATGTGTCCGTTACGCTTTTTTTTTATCTGCACAAATTAGATTGAGCAATAAAAGCCCTACTCGTGGTCTTCTTAAATTAAACTCTCTTTCTTTCGCTCTCATTCTTCCTCTCTGTTTATCTCTCTGTCTCTAACACTCATTATGTGCTCCCCACCCCCACCCCCCTCTCTATCTCAATTCTATTAAATTCAAAAAGGTGCTTAATTGGCATGGGAAACATACGTTAACATTGCCAAAGCAAGTGAAATAAACCATCACAAATGAACAGTTAACATTAAACACACAAAAGTTTCAAAAGAGAAAGACTATTGAAATGTTAAACTATTACCTATGTACAAAAACAAACACAAAAAAATGAGTGTATTGGTCCGGACCTGTACAGGCCTTCGATCGATACACTAAATAAAATATAAAATAGCCTCTAAATTAAGATAAAATAGCTCACAGACAAATTCAACTACTTGCACCTTACACAACTTCCTGGCTCCACCAGCAAGCTGGCAAGTGTGCAAGAGCATGTGCTGTGTGTGCAAAAAGTAGATGTACAGGGAAATTGTAAGAGAAAATAAATGAACAGATACATTTAGGCCTAGGATATACAGTATATACTTTGGTGTTTGTTCTCCGCAGGTTACCCTTTTTTCAACAGGTCACAAATATTGCTGCAATGATTGCACACATTTTGCTGCAATGATTTCGTCTAACAGATATGGGAGCTTGTTAATATTTGATTTGCTTTAAAATACTTTTTGGGTCCTTGTAATCTGAGTGAAATATATGTCTCTTATATCGTTGTACATTTGAGGAGGTTAGAAAGTGCAACTCATAGCCTGTCTTCGAGAGAGCCAGGTCTGCCTCTCTCACAATAGCAACAGTACATTGCCAATTTTCGTTTTTTGTCTTCATGAAGTTTACTGTCAGGGACCATGTCTGACAGAACTAATGTAGCATATTTAGATTATGTTGTAGACCCTCTTTTGTGGGTGACAACAGAACTAGATCATCTGCATTCAGGAGGAATTTAACTTGCGTATCATTCAGGGTGAGACCAGGTGCTGTGGACTGCCAATTCATTTATACATACAGTGCCTGAATTTAAAATGGATTAAATTTAGATGTATTTGTCACTGGCCTACACACAATAGCCCATAATATCAAAGTGTAATTATGTTTTTTCGACATTTTTACAAATGAATAAATTGTGAAAAGCTGAAATGATTTCAGTCATTTACATTTACATTTACATTTAAGTCATTTAGCAGACGCTCTTATCCAGAGCGACTTACAAATTGGTGCATTCACCTTATGATATCCAGTGGAACAACCACTTTACAATAGTGCATCTAAATCTTTTAAGGGGGGGGGGGGGTTAGAAGGATTACTTTATCCTATCCTAGGTATTCCTTAAAGAGGTGGGGTTTCAGGTGTCTCCGGAAGGTGGTGATTGACTCCGCTGTCCTGGCGTCGTGAGGGAGCTTGTTCCACCATTGGGGTGCCAGAGCAGCGAACAGTTTTGACTGGGCTGAGCGGGAACTGTGCTTCCTCAGAGGTAGGGGGGCCAGCAGGCCAGAGGTGGATGATCGCAGTGCCCTTGTTTGGGTGTAGGGCCTGATCAGAGCCTGAAGGTATGGAGGTGCCGTTCCCTTCACAGCTCCGTAGGCAATCACCATGGTCTTGTAGCGGATGCGAGCTTCAACTGGAAGCCAGTGGAGAGAGCGGAGGAGCGGGGTGACGTGAGAGAACTTGGGAAGGTTGAACACCAGACGGGCTGCGGCGTTCTGGATGAGTTGTAGGGGTTTAATGGCACAGGCAGGGAGCCCAGCCAACAGCGAGTTGCAGTAATCCAGACGGGAGATGACAAGTGCCTGGATTAGGACCTGCGCCGCTTCCTGTGTGAGGCAGGGTCGTACTCTGCGAATGTTGTAGAGCATGAACCTACAGGATCGGGTCACCGCCTTGATGTTAGTGGAGAACGACAGGGTGTTGTCCAGGATCACGCCAAGGTTCTTAGCACTCTGGGAGGAGGACACAAGGGAGTTGTCAACCGTGATGGTGAGATCATGGAACGGGCAGTCCTTCCCCGGGAGGAAGAGCAGCTCCGTCTTGCCGAGGTTCAGCTTGAGGTGGTGATCCGTCATCCACACTGATATGTCTGACAGACATGCAGAGATGCGATTCGCCACCTGGTTATCAGAAGGGGGAAAGGAGAAGATTAATTGTGTGTCGTCTGCATAGCAATGATAGGAGAGACCATGTGAGGATATGACAGAGCCAAGTGACTTGGTGTATAGCGAGAATATGAGAGGGCCTAGAACAGAGCCCTGGGGGACACCAGTGGTGAGAGCGCATGGTGCGGAGACAGATTCTCGCCACGCCACCTGGTAGGAGCGACCTGTCAGGTAGGACGCAATCCAAGCGTGGGCCGCGCCGGAGATGCCCAACTCGGAGAGGGTGGAGAGGAGGATCTGATGGTTCACAGTATCAAAGGCAGCAGATAGGTCTAGAAGGATGAGAGCAGAGGAGAGAGAGTTAGCTTTAGCAGTGCGGAGAGCCTCCGTGACACAGAGAAGAGCAGTCTCAGTTGAATGCCCAGTCTTGAAACCTGACTGATTAGGATCAAAAAGGTCATTCTGAGAGAGATAGCAGGAGAGCTGGCCAAGGACGGCACGTTCAAGAGTTTTGGAGAGAAAAGAAAGAAGAGATACTGGTCTGTAGTTGTTGACATCGGAGGGATTGAGTGTAGGTTTTTTCAGAAGGGGTGCAACTCTCGCTCTCTTGAAGACGGAAGGGACGTAGCCAGCGGTCAAGGATGAGCTGATGAGCGAGGTGAGGAAGGGGAGAAGGTCTCCGGAAATAGTCTGGAGAAGAGAGGAGGGGATAGGGTCAAGTGGGCAGGTTGTTGGGCGGCCGGCCGTCACAAGACGCGAGATTTCATCTGGAGAGAGAAGGGAGTCAATAAGTATTCAACCCCTTTGATAGGGCAAGCCTACAAGTCACATATTAAGTTGCATGGACTCATTATTATTTGTGAAGTAATAGTGTTTAAGATTATTTTTTAATGACTACCACATCTCTGTACCCCACACATACAATTATCTGTAAGGTCCCTCAGTTGAGCAGTGAATTTCAGACACAAATTCAACCAAAATGCCTTGCAAAGAAGGACACCTATTTGTAAATGGGTAAAAAAAAATGCTGGCATTGATATCCATTTGAGAATGGTGAAGTTATTAATTACACTTTGGATGGTATCAACACACCCAGTCACTAAAAAGATGCAGACGTCCTTCCTCAGTTACCGGAGAGGAAGGAAAGCATTCAGGCATTTCACCATTAGGCCGATGGTGACTTTAAAACAGTTACAGGTTTAATGGCTGTGATAGGAGAAAACTGTGGATGGATCAACATTGTAGTTACAGTACTCCACATTACTAACCTAACTGACAGAGTGAAAAGGAATCATGTACAGAATAAAAATATTCCAAAACATGAATCCTGTTTGCAACAAGGAACTAAAGTAATACTGCAAAAAAATCATTAACTTTTTTACAACGTGTTATGTTTGGGGCAAATCAAATAGAACACATCACTGAGTACCACTCTCCATAGGTTTAAGCATAGTGTTGGCTGCATCATGTTATGGGTATGCATGCGATCACAGAATGGTGAGCTTTTCAGGAGAAAAAAATTCATGGAATGGCACAGGCAACACCCTAAAGGAAAACCTGATTCAGTCTGCTTTCCACCAGACACTGGGAGATGGATGCATCTTTCAGCAGGACAATAACCTAAAACACAAGACCCTATCAGGAATCAAGGTAAGGCCCAAGTGCAAGCTGTGTGAAGTAACAATGTTTATTGTAAGCACAGGGGTAGGCAGGCTCAGGGTCAGGTCAGGCAGAGGTAGGTAATCCAGAGGTGGAGCAAAGGTACAGGACGGCAGGCCGGCTCTGGGTCAGAGACAGGCAGTGGTCAGATGGGCGGGTACAGGCAAAGGTCAAAAACCAGGAGGACGAGAAAAAGAGAGACTAGGGACAAACAGAGGTTGAGACAAACCACTGGTAGGCTTGAACAAACAAGATGAACTGGCAACAGACAGAAAACACAGGTATAAATACACAGGGGATAATGGGGAAGATGGGCAACGCCTGGAGGGGGTGGAGATAAGCACAAGGACAGGTGAAACAGATCAGGTCGTGACAGACCCAAATATACACTGGAGTTGCTTACCAAGGAGACAGTGAATGTTCCTGAGTTGCCAAGTCACAGATTTGACTTAAATCTGCTTGAACTGAAAATGGTTGTCTAGCAATGCTCAACAAGCTTCAAGCTTGAAGAATTATTCAAAGAATACTGGGCATATGTTGCAGAATCCAGGTGTTGAAAGTAGTTAAAGACTTACCCAGAAAAACTCACAGCCTCAATTGCTACCAAAGGTGATTCTAACATGTATTGACTCAGGGGG
Organism: Salmo salar; assembly: GCF_965601325.2. NCBI lineage: Eukaryota > Metazoa > Chordata > Actinopteri > Salmoniformes > Salmonidae > Salmo > Salmo salar. Next base: position 11,587,940 of record NC_138318.1, on the reverse strand, counting down.
TAGAATACGTATCTAATCAAGATATATTAGTGTTATACACTGCATTCAGAAAGTATACAGACCCCTTCACTTTTTCCCCATTTTTTTATGTTACAGCCTTCTTCTAAAATGGATTAAATACATGGTTACCCTCATCAATCTACACACAATATTCCATAATGATGAAGTGAAAGGAGGTTTTGAGAAATTTTTGCAAATGTATAAAAAAAATAACTTAAATACCTTATTTACGTAACTATTCAGACCCTCTGCTATGACACTCGAAATTGAGCTCAGGTGCATCCTGTTCCATTGATCACCATTGAGACGGTCCAAAACTTGATTGGAGTCCACCTGTGGTAAATTAAATTGATTGGTCATGATTTGGAAAGGCACACACCTGTCTATATAAGGTCCCACAGTTGACAGTGCATGTCAGAGCAAAAACCAAGCCATGAGGTCGAAGGAATTGTCCATAGAGCGCTGAGACAGGATTGTGTTGAGGCACAGGTCTGGGGAAGGGTACCAAAACATTTCTGTAGCATTCAAGGTCCCCAAGAACACAGTGGCCTACATTATTCTTAAACGGAAGAAGCTTGGACCACCAAGACTCTGAATGCCAAGCGTCATGTCTGGAGGAAAACTGGCACCATCCCTACGGGGAATCATGGTGGTGGCAGCATCATGCTGTGGGGATGTTTTTCAGTGGCAGGGACTGGAAGACTAGTCAGGATCGAGGAAAACATGAACTGAGCAAAGTACAGAGAGATCCTTGATGAAAACCTGCTCCAGAGCGCTCAAGACTGAAGACGGTGGCGAAGGTTCACCTTCCAACAGGACAACAACACTAAGCACACAGCCAAGACAATGCAGGAGTGGCTTCAGGACAAGTCTCTGAAGGTCCTTGAGTGGCCCAGCCAGAGCCCGGACTTGAAACCGATTGAACATCTCTGGTAAAGACCTGAAAATAGCTCTGCAGCGATGCTCCCCATCCAACCCGACAGGGATTGAGAGGATCTGCAGAGAAGAACAGAATAAACTCCCCAAATACAGGTGTGCCAAGCTTATAGCGTCATACCCAAGACGACTCGAGGCTGTTATCGCTGCCAATGGTGCTTCAAAAAGTACTCAGTAAAGGTGCTGAATACTTGTGTAAATGTGAGATTTATTTTATATATTTGCATAAAAAAATCAATAGTTTTGATTTGTCATTATGGGGTATAGTGTGTAAATTGATGAGAGGGGGAAACTATTTAATCCATTTTCGAATAAGGATGCAACGTAACAAAATGTGGCAAGGTCAAGGGGTCTGAACACTTTCTGAATGCACTGTGTGTATATACAGTTGAAGTCGGAAGTTTACATACACCTTAGTCAACTACATTTAAACTCAGTTTAACAATTCCTGACATTTAATCCCAGTAAAAAGTCCCTGTCTCAGGTCAGTTAGGATCACCACTTTATTTTAAGAATAATAGAATAATAATAGAGAGAATTATTTATTTCTGCTTTTATTTCTTTCATCACATTCCCAGTGGGGCAGAAGTTTACATACACTCAATTAGTATTTGGTAGCATTGCCTTTAAATTGTTTAACTTGGGTCAAATGTCTCAGCTAGCCTTCCACACACTTCCCACAATAAGTTGGGTGAATTCCTCCTGACAGAGCTGGAGTAACTGAGTCAGGTTTGTTGGGGGATGGGGGGGATGCTTGCCCTCACACGTTTTTTTCAGTTCTGCCCACAAATTTTCTTTTGGATTGAGGTCAGGGCTTTATGATGACCATTCCAATACGTTTACTTTGTTGTTCTTAAGCCATTTTACCACAACTTTGGAAGTATGCTTGGGGTCATTGTCCATTTGGAAGAACCATTTGCAACCAAGCTTTAACTTCCTGACTGATGTCTTGAGATGTTGCTTCAATATATCCACATCATTTTCCTCCCTCATGATGCCATCTATTTTGTGAAGTGCACCAGTCCCTCCTGCAGCAAAGCACCCCCACAACATGATGCTGCCACCCCCGTGCTTCACGGTTGGGCTGGTGTTCTTCGGCTTGCAAGCATCCCCCTTTTTCCTCCAAACGTAACGATGGTCATTATGGCCAAACTGTTATACTTTTGTTTCATCAGACCAGAGGACATTTTTCCAAAAAGTATGATCTTTGTCCCCATGTGCAGCTAAAAAAAACGTAGTCTGGCTTTTTTATGGCGGTTTTGGAGCAGTGGCTTCTTCCTTGCTAAGCGGCCTTTCAGGTTATGTCGATATAGGACTTATTTTACTGTGGATATAGATACTTTGGTACCTGTTTCCTCCAGCATCTTCCCAAGGTCCTTTGGTGTTGTTCTGTAATTGATTTTCACTTTTCGCACCAAAGTACGTTCATCTCTAGGAGACAGAATGAGTCTCCTTCCTGAGCGTAATGACGGCTGCGTGGTCCCGTGGTGTTTATACTTGCATACTATTGTTTGTACAGATGAACGTGGTACCTTCAGGCGTTTGGAAATTGCTCCCAAGGATGAACCAGACTTGTGGAGGTCTACAATTTTTTTTCTGAGGTCTTGGCTGATTTCTTTGGATTTTCACATGAGGTCAAGCAAAGAGGCACTGCGTTTGAAGGTAGGCCTTGAAATACATCCACAGGTACACCTCCAATTGACTCAAATGATGTCAATTAGCCTATCAGAAGCTTCTAAAGCCATGACATCATTTTCTGGAATTTTCCAAGATGTTAAAAGGCACAGTCAACTTAGTGTATGAAAACTTCTGACCTACTGGTATTGTGATACAGTGAATTATAAGGTAAACAATCTGTCTGTAAACAATTGTTGGAAAAATGACTTGTGTCATGCACAAAGTAGATGTCCTAACCAACTTGCCAAAACTATAGTTTGTTAACAAGAAATTTGTGGAGTGGTTGGAAAAACGAGTTTTAATGACTCCAACCTAAGTGTATGTAAACTTCAACTGTATATGTTTGACTGGTACTGTGTATGTATGTATACAGTTCCAGTCGAATGTTTAGACACCCCTACTCATTACAGGGTTTTTCTTTATTTGTACTATTTTCTACATTGTAGAATAATAATGAAGATATCAAAACTACGAAACAACACATATGGAATCATGTAGTGACAAGGTACGGGTGGTATAAAGAAAGCCTTATTTAGTAAAAGACCAAGCCCATATTATGTCAAGAACGGCTCAAATAAGCAAAGCGAAATGACAGTCCATCATTACTCTAAAACATAAGGTCAGTCAATGCGGAACATTCAAGAACTTTGAACGTTTTTTCAAGTGTAGTCGCAAAAACCATCAAGTGCTATGATGAAACTGTCTCTCATGAGGACCGCCACAGGAAAGGAAGAGCCAGTGTTACATCTGCTGCAGAGGATAAGTTCATTAGAGTTACCAGCCTCAGAAATAGCAGCCCAAATAAATACTTCACGGAGTTCAAGTAACAGACACATCTCAACATCAACTGTTCAGAGGAGACTGCAAAGAAACCACTTCTAAAGGACACCAATAAGAAGAGAATACTTGTTTGGGCCAAGAAACACAAGCAATTTACATTAGACTGGTGGAAATCTGTCCTTTGGTCTAATGAGTATAAATTAGAGATTTGTGGTTCCAAACATTGTGTCTTTGTGAGATGCAGAGTAGGTGAACGAATGATCTCCACATGTGTGGTACTCATATTGAAGAATGGAGGCGGGGGTTTGATGTTGTGGGGGTGCTTTGCTGGTGACACTGTCGGTGATTTATTTAGAATTCAAGGCACACTTAACCAGCATGGCTACCACAGCATTCTGCAGCGATATACCATCCCATTTGTTTTGCGCTTAGTGGACTATCATTTGTTTTTCAACAGGACAATGACTCACACCTCCAGGCTGTGTAAGGGATATTTGACCAAGAAGGAGAGTGATGGAGTTTTGCATCAGATGACCTGGTCTCATAATCACCCGACTTCAACACCAATTGAGATGGTTTGGTGATGAGTTGGACCGCAGAGTGAAGGAAAAGCAGCCAACAAGTGCTCAGCATATGTGGGACCTCCTCAAATAGTGTTGGAAAAGCATTCTCGTGAAGCTTTTGATTTGTTTAACACTTTTTTGGTTACTACATAATTCCATATATGTTATCTTTGATATCTTAACTATTATTCTACAATGTAGAAAATAAAAACCCTTGAATGACCAGGTGTGTCCACACTTTTGACTGGTACTGTATATATACTGCTCAAAAAAATAAAGGGAACACTTAAACAACACATCATAGACCTGAATGAAAGAAAAAATATTATTAAATACTTTTTTCTTTACATAGTTGAATGTGCTGACAACAAAATCACACAAAAATAATCAATGGAAATCCAATTTATCAACCCATGGAGGTCTGGATTTGGAGTCACACTCAAAATTAAAGTGGAAAACCACACTACAGGCTGATCCAACTTTGATGTAATGTCCTTAAAACAGGTCAAAATGAGGCTCAGTAGTGTGTGTGGCCTCCACATGCCTGTATGACCTCCCTACAACGCCTGGGCATGCTCCTGATGAGGTGGCGGATGGTCTCCTGAGGGATCTCCTCCCAGACCTGGACTAAAGCATCCGCCAACTCCTGGACAGTCTGTGGTGCAACGTGGCGTTGGTGGATGGAGCGAGACATGATGTCCCAGATGTGCTCAATTGGATTCAGGTCTGGGGAACGGGCGGGCCAGTCCATAGCATCAATGCCTTCCTCTTGCAGGAACTGCTGACACACTCCAGCCACATGAGGTCTAGCATTGTCTTGCATTAGAAGGAACCCAGGGCCAACCGCACCAGCATATGGTCTCACAAGGGGTCTGAGGATCTCATCTCGGTACCTAATGGCAGTCAGGCTACCTCTGGCGAGCACATGGAGGGCTGTGCGGCCCCCCAAAGAAATGTCACCCCACACCATGACTGACCCACCCCAAACCGGTCATGCTGGAGGATGTTGCAGGCAGCAGAACGTTCTCCACGGCGTCTCCAGACTGTCACGTCTGTCACATGTGCTCAGTGTGAACCTGCTTTCATCTGTGAAGAGCACAGGGTGCCAGTGGCGAATTTGCCAATCTTGGTGTCCTCTGGCAAATGCCAAACATCCTGCATGGTGTTGGGCTGTAAGCACAACCCCCACCTGTGGACGTCGGGCCCTCATACCACCCTCATGGAGTCTGTTTCTGACTGTTTGAGCAGACACATGCACATTTGTGGCCTGCTGGAGGTCATTTTGCAGGGCTCTGGCAGTGCTTCTCCTGCTCCTCCTTGCACAAAGGCGGAGGTAGCGGTCCTGCTGCTGGGTTGTTGCCCTCCTACGGCCTCCTCCACATCTCCTGATGTATTGGCCTGTCTCCTGGTAGCGCCTCCATGCTCTGGACACTACGCTGACAGACACAGCAAACCTTCTTGCCACAGCTCGCATTGATGTGCCATCCTGGATGAGCTGCACTACCTGAGCCACTTGTGTGGGTTGTAGACTCCGTCTCGTGCTACCACTAGAGTGAAAGCACCGCCAGCATTCAAAAGTGACCAAAACATCAGCCAGGAAGCATAGGAACTGAGAAGTGGTCTGTGGTCCCCACCTGCAGAACCACTCCTTTATTGGGGGTGTCTTGCTAATTGCCTATAATTTCCACCTGTTGTCTATTCCATTTGCACAACAGCATGTGAAATGTATTGTCAATCAGTGTTGCTTCCTAAGTCGACAGTTTGATTTCACAGAAGTGTGATTGACTTGGAGTTACATTGTGTTGTTTAAGTGTTCCCTTTATTTTTTTGAGCAGTGTATATATATATATATATATATATATATATATATATATATATTTTGATTTACAAATGTTACAATATTTCTTCACGTTATAGAGTATTTTGTGTAGATCGTTGACCAAAAATGATAATTAAATACATTTTAATCCCACTTTCTAACATGTGGAAAATGTTAAGGGGTGGAAAAAGTTATGGGGTGTGAATAATGTCTGAAGGCACTTACATAGAGTTGTGCTTAGGCTACAAACCTGTATAATAGTACAATGTACCTTCCCCAGGTTACTGTTCACATAGACACATCTGTTATTTCTGGGTTAAACATTTTGTGTTAAACATCTTAGAGACAGGGGATATGGGTCCTTTATTCCAAATCTCAGGGAAATACCCTACACTTAATGTTAAAGTGAACATTTTTAAGATAGTCAATTAGAATTTTTCAGAACTGTGTTTAATCATCACGTTTGAGATGCCATTGGGATCACATGATTTTTTGTCTTTGAGTGACTGAATTTTTGTCCTTAATTCCTTTTCAGTAACCATGTTCCTATCCACAGTTTTTATGTGAGTAAAGTCATACTGTATAAAAATAAATCACGACAGCTGTGATAGAAACTTGAAACCCCACTATATTTTATAAATGCCGGCAGATCATTTGTGCGTTCGACACGGAGGGATCTTTTTGTGTCTGTAAAATTAATAATGTGACAAATGCCAGTGGAAACGACTTTAATTTATGATGAACTTCACAGGCTGGTGAAAGTGCATGGTATGAGTTTTATGCACCTTTCCAATAAATGTCAAGGGTACATCGATAATCTGTTCATGTAGACAAGCCTACCCGCAGAGCATACCCGCGCTGTATCTGCAAACTGTTCGCTAGAGCGCAGGTGCCAAGACAGAGTAGGCACCTTTGCTATTTAACGCAACAGCTTTTGTGACAAAACTATGGGTAGAGTTGAAAATGCGATAGAAACACATTGAACTTTACATTTTTAATTTTGTGAAAATTAAAGAAATTCTAAATTTCATTTTGTGTGCACCACAATATCACGTATTGATTTTTATCTGCATCAAGTCAGTTTGGTGGAAACACACAACTAGTGGAAAAATGTGGATATTTTCTTTGTGTGGATTTTGGAATATTCACATAAAAATCTGTCGCCAATTGGATGGAAACCTACCTAGTGATGGGGAAATCTAGTGCATTCTTTTATGATCAATTCCAATTTCTGCAACTGTGACTCCTCAATTAGTCACAGTTGTTTTGGGGTATGTTAAATCTTTTTATCCTGATGATGTTCTTATAATGTTTAAGTGTCTCACAGTACTCAAGGGGTAAAACATTGTTGTTTGGATTTGTATGTTTTTGATTTGCTATTTTCTCTAATTCTGTCTTCAGTATTTAGCTTTTGTCCAAACACCAAACTTTTGTTTTTCTCTTTATGTTCTTTGGTGACTCAATTGCTAAATGTACACCTTCAATACTGTGGGGGTATGATATATTTTTTTTAAGTGTCCAAAAGTGTTTGAATTTCTTGACTTTTGATTGCTTTTTGGAATTTGTCAGAGCTGTTTTTGGCCCATCTGTATGAAGTACAGTTTGCTGGGTTTTGTATATTTTTCTATGGAATTCTCTGTCCTTTTGAGGAACACGGTGATTTGGCTGTGGTCAAACAGAGGGGTCAGCGGTTTGACTGTGAAGGCACTGAAAGAGAAAGGGTCCATATCTGTGACCATATAATCAACTGTGCTATTGCCAAGAGATGAGCAATAAGTATGTCTTCCTAAAAAGACCCCTCATACCCTACCATTGACGATGAACAGACCCAGGCTTCGACAGATCTGCAGCAAATCCTTCCCGTTTTTGTTGACAGGGGTGTCAAAATAATTTCTGGGGGGGGGGCATATTCAAATGATTAAATCAATTGAGGTAAATTATATAGTTGTCACCCTGTGTGTTGGTTAAATCAGGAAGAATTCCTGTTCCAGCATTAAGGTCACCACATACCAGCACATTACCTTGGGCTTGAAAATGGCATATCTGTAACTCAAGGAGATATGTTCTCTCCCACCCCCTCTCCCATATCTCCATAGTGTAATCTAGTTAGCCATCAGCCCCCCTGGTTAGTTCATCAGTTTTAGAGGACACAAAGGGATGGGGCCTGGGAGGGGGTGTTGGGGGTTGTGTTTTTGGCAGTGGCCCCACTGTCTCCCATCTGTCCTACAGCGCTCTGTGTGTGTGTGTGCCTGTGTGTGTTTGTGTGTGTGGGGGATTAGATCATTTGAGTAGATCAAGATGACAATGGGGAGTCAGATGTTTAGAAGATCTCAGATGTGTTTAAGGGGATGTGTGTATGTGTGCTTGTGCATGTGTGTGTGTGTGTTTGTGCGTGCGTGTGAGTGTATGTGTGTGCGTGTATGCTTGTGCAGCCCATTATTACCTTCCAAATGTCATCCTGTGATGATTTTGCAAAATGTTAGGTTTCACAACATATTAAGCTTATGTCAATACATTGCAGTCAATGGGAACATTTGAGCATCACCAAATTGATACTTATGTAACGACTGTCGTAGCAAGGGGACAAAAATGCTGCGTGTTGAGTGCCCATAATGACTTTTTATTTTAACACAGAACACTAAAGAAAACAACAAAAGCGAAAACGATCAGCTCACAGTTCTGTCAGGTACATTGACTAAACAGAATACAACTACCCACAAACACAGGTGGAAAAAACCCCTACTTAAGTATGATCTCCAATTAGAGACAACGAGGACCAGCTGCCTCTAATTGGAGATCATCCCCCAAAAAACAACATAGAAATAGAAAACTAGAACTAAACATAGATATAGAAAACATAGAAAAACACAAAACACCCCTGTCACGCCCTGACCTACTCTACCATAGAAAATAACATCTTACTATGGTCAGGACGTGACAGCTTATGTCAATACATTGCATTCAAGGGGAAAAGATAATTGTCACAATGTTTGACTGTAATCTCAATGCATTGCATTCAATGAGAAAAGATGACGTCACAGTCAATACATTGCATTCAATGGGAAAAGATGACCTTCACTGTGTTTGATGCATATGTCAATACATTGCATTAAGTGGGAAAAGATGACCTCACAGTGGTTAGCACTTATGTAAAATACATTGCATTCAATGTCAAAAGATGTGCATCATAGTGTTGATGCTTATGTCAATACATTGCATTAGTTGGGAAAAGAATAGTGGCACATGGTTGATGCCTAAGTGAATACATTGCATTCAAAGAGGGGATGATCCACTGTTGCTAGCAATCATCAGGAACGACCACACGAACGTGACAGAGAAAGGAATGGTAAGCTATTAATGTAATGGAATGATGCAAAATGTAAGGAAACTAACACCGAAGTGAGAGTTGTGTGTATAACTGATGATGGCTACCGTGGCATGTTGATATGCATCAGTTTGCTGCCAAATGACTCGTTTCACATTTTTCTCCAGCGATCATAAGGTAAAATAGATCTAAAACAATGGTCATTTATATTTACAATCCCCTTATCCTAGCGGCGTACACATTTACCTAGCTTTTCTCAATAGATTGTATCAGTTTCTAAATTACAGTGCACAGAGAATGTTGTCATTTCTATTGGAAAGAAATAACTAATTGTTCCACTTGGACCCAACAGGTTTGCTCGACCTTATTCATTGTTTCCTCGCGTGTAAAGATGGTGTAATTATAAGAGAATTAAGTCAAGGTCAGAAATACGACGCATGAGTAGACACATCTCTGCCTCACCATCATTTCTTCAATATCTACCCCAATGAAGAGCAGGTGAATAGCATGCAATTCTCGTGCTTAAGTTCAAGGTCAGAATACGCGTATAGAGAAAAGAGCATAAAAAGGGAATTATGTTCCATTTACACACGCTTAACTTGGGTTGGAATTCCCCCCTAAATGAATACATTGTATTCAATGGGGGAATATTAGCTTCACAATATGCATGCCTAGAGAAAGTCATCACTGAAATGACACCCTCCTTCTCTCTCTTTTTCATCTATCTCTTTCTCCCACCTCCCTCCCTTCTCTCGCTATCTCCTCTCTCCCTCCCCCTTAATCCTCTCTCCCTCCTTTCCCTCCCACCCCTTCCTCTCATCTCTCCCTCCTCTCTCTCCCTCCTCTCTCCCACCTCCACCTGTCTCTCCTCTCTCCCACCTCCAAAGACAGGATATTGAATCATAGATATGCATCAAGGGTATTGATGCATAAGTCAATACATTGCATTCAAGAAAAAAAAGTTGGTGATAAAACTTCAATGGGTAAATTGGTAAAAGATGCAGACAGGCAAGCAGGCAGACAGGCAGGAGGCCAGCAGGCATATAAAACACACACAGACAGGCAGGCAGGCAGGCAGACAGACTAACAAACTCTAAACTCAACCCTAAACATTTGACATTTTAGTCATATAGCAGACGCTCTTATCCAGATCGACTTACAGGAGCGACCTCTACAGGATCGGTGGGTCCCCCGCGGAACGGTTGAGCTAACGTAGGCTAATGTAGTTAGCATAAGTAACAAGAACATTTCCCAGAACATATCTGATATTGGCAGAAAGCTTAAATTCGTGTTAATCTAACTGCACTGTCCAATTTACAGTAGCTATTACAGTGAAAGAAAACCATGCTATTGTTAGAGGAGAGTGCACAATTTTGAACTTGAAAATGTATTCATTAACCAATTAGGCACATTTGAGCAGTCTTGATACAACATTTTGAACAGAAATACAATGGTTCATTGGATCAGTCTAAACCTTTGCACATGCACTGCTGCCATCTAGTGGTCAAAATCTAAATTGCGGCTGGGCTGGAATAATACATTATTGCCTTTCTCTTGCATTCTTCCTTTCAGATTTTCTCAAACTCTTAAGTTAGATGGAGAGCGGCGGTAAACAGCATTCTTCCAGTCTTTCCACAGATTTTCAATGGTATTCCTGCCTGGGCTTTGACTGGGCCGCTCAAGGACTTACATTCTTGCTCTGAAGCCATTCCAGCGTTGCTTTGGCTGTATGCTTGGGGTCATTGTCCTGTTGGAACATAAATCTTCACCGAGATGTGGACAAGAAATTAGGGTTATGGCTCGGGTTAGGGTTAGGATTAGGGTTGTGGCTCGGGTTAGGGTTAGGGTTATGACTCGGGTTAGGGTTGTGCCAAGATGTGGAGTTGGAGCAAGGGTTAGGGATAGGCTTAGGGTTACACACTAAATACATATAGTGCTAAATAAGGTTTATTTGGCTTGTAACCATAATTGATCCCTTTTTGGTGCTATATAAAACCTTTTTTTAAGGTTCTATAAATAACCATGCTCATACGGTTCTAAAAGGAACCTGTATGGTGCTATAAAGAACCATTTCCTAAGGTTATATAAAGAGCAACAAAAAAAGTTTCTGTATAGCACCAAAATGTTTTTTTTACAGCACCATACATGTTCTTTATAGAACCTTTGAATGGTTCTATAAAGAAAATGTCTCCATCTCAGAGGTTCTTTGTAGATTGTTTTGACGAACCACACAAGTTTTCATTTTATTTTGGTTAGCCATACTATATTGTTCAAGACTGGGCATTCAACCGAGACTGCTCTTCTCTGTGTCACGGAGGCTCTCCGCACTGCAAAAGCTAACTCTCTCTCCTCTGCTCTCATCCTTCTAGACCTATCTGCTGCCTTTGATACTGTGAACCATCAGATCCTCCTCTCCACCCTCTCCAAGTTGGGCATCTCCGGCGCGGCCCACGCTTGGATTGCGTCCTACCTGACAGGTCGCTCCTACCAGGTGGCGTGGCGAGAATCTGTCTCCGCACCATGCGCTCTCACCACTGGTGTCCCCCAGGGCTCTGTTCTAGGCCCTCTCCTATTCTCGCTATAGACCAAGTCACTTGGCTCTGTCATATCCTCACATGGTCTCTTCTATCATTGCTATGCAGACGACACACAATTAATCTTCTCCTTTCCCCCTTCTGATAACCAGGCGGCGAATCGCATCTCTGCATGTCTGTCAGACATATCAGTGTGGACGACGGATCACCAGCTCAAGCTGAACCTCGGCAAGATGGAGCTGCTCTTCCTCCCGGGGAAGGACTGCCCGTTCCATGATCTCGCCATCACGGTTGACAACTCCCTTGTGTCCTCCTCCCAGAGTGCTAAGAACCTTGGCGTGATCCTGGACAACACCCTGTCGTTCTCCACTAACATCAAGGCGGTGACCCGATCCTGTAGGTTCATGCTCTACAACATTCGCAGAGTACGACCCTGCCTCACACAGGAAGCGGCGCAGGTCCTAATCCAGGCACTTGTCATCTCCCGTCTGGATTACTGCAACTCGCTGTTGGCTGGGCTCCCTGCCTGTGCCATTAAACCCCTACAACTCATCCAGAACGCCGCAGCCCGTCTGGTGTTCAACCTTCCCAAGTTCTCTCACATCACCCCGCTCCTCCGCTCTCTCCACTGGCTTCCAGTTGAAGCTCGCATCCGCTACAAGACCATGGTGATTGCCTACGGAGCTGTGAAGGGAACGGCACCTCCATACCTTCAGGCTCTGATCAGGCCCTACACCCAAACAAGGGCACTGTGTTCATCCACCTCTGGCCTGCTGGCCCCCCTACCTCTGAGGAAGCACAGTTCCTGCTCAGGATAAAGTAATCCTTCTAACCCCCCCCCCCCCCCCCCCTAAAAGATTTAGATGCACTATTGTAAAGTGGTTGTTCCACTGGATATCATAAGGTGAATGCACCAATTTGTAAGTTGCTCTGGATAAGAGCGTCTGCTAAATGACTTAAATGTAATGTAATGTAATATTGTTAAAATTCCATAGGTGTTATAAATGTGTTAATTGACAAGTAGAATCAGGTGCACTAGCTCTGGACCAGCTGAGGAGATAATTGAGAACCAGTCATTGTGAGTCATTATGGTTCCAGATAGAACCATCACCCTTCCCAAAGAAGCTTTGAAGAACCCTCTTTTCTTAGTGTGTAAGGTTCAGGGTTAGGGTTAGGGTTGAGCCTTGAGTGGATATGAAGCTAGGGTTAGGGTTAGAGTTGAGGCTAAGTTTAGATTTGAACCGGGATGTGGACATGAAGCTAGAATAAGATCCTCAATATTTATTGGAAAGGAGCATCAAGCTCATCACATGCTCTTTCATCACCCTGTGAAGTTCATTATAAGTTATTTCATCTGTAGCCTAGTAAAAAGCATGCTTACCTGAGTCGTAGTGGGAGGACCACACAATGTACCATCACGTGACTCACTCATAATTATTTTTACTGACAAATTTGCTGTTTCCATCAGGCCTGTCGTGACATTTTTTATCCAACATGTACTTTACACGCATAAAAAGGTTGGATGGAAACCTAGTTTCAAAGGGTTAAAAAGGTTGAATCTTCCAAAACGTTACATATTTTTAACCGGGGGACTGTCTATGACCATGCATATGAAATTTGAAGGGAATAAACCCAAAAGCATTGTTAGAATGAATTCTGAATTGCGTATTGGTATTTTTGGGGGGATTGACTTGAAAGTGTCTGTCTACATATCTGTCTGCCTTTCTGTCTGTCTTTCTGCCCGTCTGTTTGTCTGTCTGTGAATGGATATGTCTGTCTGTCTGCCTCACTCTCCCTCTGTCTGTCTCTCAGTCTGTCTGTGAGTGTCTGTGTGTGAGTGTCTGTCTATCTGACATGCTGACCAGACCGCTCATTTTATTCAATCATTGCACCCATACCGCTCGCGCGCATCAAGGAGTGCCGGCGTAGCCAGGCTCTAAAATAGAACTTGGTTCTTTTTGTGATGCTCGACGCACTGCAAGTCCTGCCTCTCCCATCTCCTTATTGTTTTTTTGGAGCATATACCCACGTACCATCTTCTTATTGGTTTATAGGAGCATATATGTGGTAATGCACCTTAAAGTTGGTTGACAACCACCATATGAAGTCCAAAGAAAAAGAAGAAGCCTGAAGGAGGTAGAGATTACTAGAAAACAAACTTTTACCCTTTTATCTATGGATTAATTGTCAAAGTAGAGGACCTTATGCATTTCAGGTAAAATAACAACCCAATGTTTATATCCCAAGACAAATTAGCTAGCAACAGCATGCTAGGTAGCCTAATTGCCATAAATGTTTAATGCTTTTTGACCTGTCCCTAAATTAATATAGTTGGTTCAGAGTTTGTTTGAATATTTCAACCTGCATGTCCAATCGCGTCTGGTGTGGGGGGACAAAATCAACATGCGCGCGATGATGCACGCGGACGAACGCTCTAGTGCGGTTTGGTCAACATTTGAGTCTTTCACCAATGTACCCATTGCAGCTGTATAAATGACTTTTTTGCATCAATATCCTGACAAGGATATAGAGGGAGGGAGGGAGGGAGGGATTTGAGAATAGAGAAAGAGACATGTCTGTGAGTTGATGTCTGTGAGTTTGTCTGTCTGCCTGCCTGCCTCACTGTCTTTCACCAGTTTATCATTGTAGCATTATAACTTTATTTTCTCACTGACTGCAATATATTGACATACATTTGAATTCGGAAGTTTACATAGACCTTAGCCAACTACATTTAAACTCAGTTTTTCACAATTCCTGACATTTAATCCTAGTAAATATTCCCTGTCTTAGCTTAGTTAGGATCACCACTTTATATTAAGAATGTGACATGTCAGAATAATAGTAGAGAGAATGATTTATTTCAGCTTTTATTTCTTTCATCACATTTCCAGTGGGTCAGAAGTTTACATACACTCAATTAGTATTTGGTAGCATTGCTTTTAAAATGTTTAACTTGGGTCAAATGTTTCAGGGAGCCTTCCACAAGCTTCCCACAATAAGTTAGGTGAATTTTGGCCCATTCCTCCTGACAGAGCTGGTGTAACTGAGTTAGGTTTGTAGGCCTCCTTGCTCGCACACACTTTTTCAGTTCTGCCCAAAAATTTCTATAGGATTGAGGTCAGGACTTTGTGATGGCCACTCCAATACCTTGACTTTGTTGTCCTTAACCTGTCTGGGCAACGTGGGACGTTTGCATCCCACCTTAGTCAACAGCCAGTGGAATCGCGTCGTGCGAAATACAAATACCTCATAAATGCTATAACTTCAATTTCTCAAACATATGACTATTTTACACCATTTTATAGATACACCTCTCCTGAATCGAACCACGTTGTCTGATTTCAAAAAGGCTTTACAGCAAAAGCAAAACATTAGATTATGTTAGGAGAGTACCCTGCCAAAAATAATCACACTGACATTTTCAAAGCAACTAGCATGCATCACAAATACCCAAAACACAGCTAAATGCAGCACTAACCTTTGACAATCTTCATCAGATGACACTCCTAGGACATCATGTTACACAATACATGCATTTTTTTGTTCGATAAAGTTCATATTTATATATAAAAACAACATTTTACATCGGCGCGTGACATTCAGAAAATATTTTCCCTCAAATGCTTCCGGTGGATCAGCGCTACAATTTACAAAATTACTATTCGAAAACATTGGTAAAATATTATATTTTCATTCAAAGAATTATAGATTAACATCTCGGGAATGCAACCGCATTGCCAGATTTAAAAATAACTTTACTGGGAAATCACACTTTGCAATAAACGAGGTGCTATGCTCAGAAAAATAGGGTAGGCGATACAGGTTAGCGCCATCTTGGAACCATCTAAAATCAAATATACTATTGTAAATATTCCCTTACCTTTGATTATCTTAATCAGAAGGCACTTCCAGGAATCCCAGGTCCACAACAAAGGTAGTTTTGTTCGAAAAAGTTAATAATTTATGTCCCAATAGCTCCTTCTTATTAGCGCGTTCCGAAGGCTACTCATAATGTACGAGGCGCGCGGGACTTGTCGTCACGAATGTGCAAGAAAAATATATTTACGTTCGTTCAAACATGTCAAATGTTGTATAACGTAAATCTTTAGGGCCTTTTCAATCAGAGCTTCAATAATATTCAAGGCGGACGATTGCATTGTCTTACTAAACGTTTCGGAACAAGAGGGTACCCATGGGCGCCCGCGTCATAGTAGTAATGGCCCTCCCTCTATGACAAATTTTCCAGGCCTCTCGTTCGGTCAGTTTTTACCGAAGAAGACTCAAACCACTTTGTAAAGACTGTTGACATCTAGTGGAAGCCTTAGGAAGTGCTAAATGAATCCTAACTCACGGTGTGTTTCATAGGCAAAGTGTTGAAGGTGATTTCACAAATCAGATTTCAACTTCCTGCATGGAATCTTCTCAGGTTTTGGCCTGCCATATGAGTTCTGTTATACTCACAGACACCATTCAAACAGTTTAACCTGTTAGGGCTAGGGGGCAGTATTGACACGGCTGGATAAAAAACGTACCCGATTTCATCTGGTTACTACTCCTGCCCAGTAACTAGAATATGCTTTGGATAGAAAACACCCTAAAGTTTCTAAAACTGTTTGAATGGTGTCTGTGAGTATAACAGAACTCCTATGGCAGGCCAAAACCTGAGAAGATTTCAAGCAGGAAGTGGCCTGTCTGAGAAGTAGTGTTTCATCTTGGCTCTTTTTATTGAAGACTCAGGATCTGTGCAATAACGTGACACTTCCTACGTCTTCCATAGGGTCTCAGAGCCCGGGAAAAAGTTGAACGATATCGAGGCAGGCTCTGGCTGAAACACTTTATCGCTTTTGGCAAGTGGCCACTCAGAGTACTATGGGCTTAGGCGCGTGCCCGCTTCGACCGAATGCTTTCTTTTCCTTTGTCTGTTTATCTATACGCAGATTCCCGGTCGGAATATTATCGCTTTTTTCTGAGAAAAATGGCATAAAAATTGATTTTAAACAGCGGTTGAAATGCTTGGAAGTACGATAATGGAATATTTAGAATTCTTTTGTCACGAATTGCGCCATGCTCGTCACCCTTATTTACCCTTTAGGATAGTGTCTAGAACGCACGAACAAAACGCCGCTGTTTGGATATAACAATGGATTATTTTGGACCAAACCAACATTTGTTATTGAAGTAGAAGTCCTGGGAGTGCATTATGACAAAGACAACAAAGGTAATAACATTTTTCTTATAGTAAATCTGACTTTGATGAGTGCTAAACCTGCTGGGTGTCTAAATAGCTAGCCCTGTGATGCTGGGCTATCTACTGAGAATATTGCAAAATGTGCTTTCACCGAAAAGCTATTTTAAAATCGGACATATCGAGTGCATAGAGGAGTTCTGTATCTATAATTCTTAAAATAATTGTTATGCTTTTTGTGAACGTTTATCGTGAGTAATTTAGTAAATTCACCGGCAGTGTTCGGTGGGAATGCTAGTCACATGCTAGTCACACGCTAATGTAAAAAGCTGGTTTTTGATATAAATATGAACTTGATTGAACAAAACATGCATGTATTGTATAACATAATGTCCTAGGTGTGTCATCTGATGAAGATCATCAAAGGTTAGTGCTACATTTAGCTGTGGTTTGGGTTTATGTGACATTATATGCTAGCTTGAAAAATGGGTGTCTGATTATTTCTGGCTCGGTACTCTGCTGACATAATCTAATGTTTTGCTTTCGTTGTAAAGCCTTTTTGAAATCGGACAGTGTGGTTAGATTAACTAGAGTCTTATCTTTAAAATGGTGTAAAATAGTCATATTTTTTTAAAATTTAAGTAATAAATTGAAGTATTAAATCGGGTACGTTTTTTATCCAGCCGTGTCAATACTGCCCCCTAGCCCTAACAGGTTAAACAATTGTTGGAAAAATGACTTGTGTCATGCACAACTTTTAATGACTCCAACCTAAGTGTATGTAAACTTCCGACCTCAACTGTGCATGTAAGCGTCAACCACTGTGACACGCATCTTTTCCCATTGAATGCAATGTATTGACATAAGCATCAACCACTGTGAGGCTTATCTTTCCCATTAATGCAATGTATTGAAATAAGCTTCAACAACACTGACGCTCATTTTTTCCCATTGAATGCAATGTATTGACATTGGCGTCAACCACTGTGAAGCTTCTCTTTCCAATTGACTGCAATGTATTGACATAAGTGTCAACCCTGTGGCACTCATATTTTCCCATTGAATGCAATGTATTGATTTATCTGGTGATGCTTGTCTTTGTATTGATATATGCTTCAATTTGGTGATGTTGATCTTTTCTCATCCCATTGACTACAGTGTACTGACATAAGCATGTGTTGTGATGAATGATATTTTGTTAAACCGTCACAGGATGATATTTTATTTTTATATCATGTTAGTGTGAATTTATGTGTGCGCGTGCGTGCGTGCAAGCCAAAAATAAATACATCTTGTCAGTCCCACTATCATTCATACTTTTATTGATGTGATCAAATCCCCTGAGTAGAGGGATGTCGTTTGTATTGGTATATGTAGCTTCAATTGCCCTATTCTATATCAGACACACTTATAAGTCTTTATTCACCTTCCTGAATAAAGGGCAGGAGGACTCCTGTGTGTGTGTGTGTGACAGATTTACTGCAGCGTGTCCCTGCTCTTTGCACCTTTGACCATGCCTGTGACTCTGTACAGGGCTTGAAGAGGAGAGTGGGTGGGGGATGGATGGGGGACGGATGAGTACAGGAGTTTTTCAGAGGGCGGCGGAGGATATAGAGGAGGTGGGTGATGTAGATGGTCCCATGGGGAGGAGGGTTGCAGGAGATGGCTTTGGAGGACGAAGGAGGGCTAGGGAGGGAACGGCCAAACTATTTAGTCTCATTTGTCATCAGCTGCACCAGTTGTGTGTCCTTATATTGTCTAGAAACAAGCGCCTTCGGAAATAATTCTGACACCATTACTTTTTCCACATTTTGTTAGGTTACAGACTTATTCTAAAATTGATTAAATTGTTTTTTTCCACATCAATCTACACACAATACCCAATAATGACAAAGCAAAATGTTAGCAAATTTATTTAAAACAATTATGAATTATCACATTTACATAAGTATTCAGACCCTTTACTCAGTACTTTGAAGCACATTTGGCAGCGATTACGGCCTCGAGTCTTCTTAGGTATGACGCTACATGCTTGGCACACCTGTATTTGGGGAGTTTCTCCCATTCTTCTCTGCAGATCCTCTCAAGCTCTGTCCCGAGGAGCGCAGCGTCCGCTGCACAGCTATTTTCAGGTCTCTACAGAGATGTTCAGTTGGGTTCAAGTCCGGGCTCTGGCTGTGCCACTCAAAGACATTCAGACATTTGTCCCGAAGCCACTCCTGCATTGTCTTGGCTATGTGATTAAGGTCATTGCCCTGTTGGAAGGTGAACTTTTGCCCAAGCCTGAGGTCCTGAGCACTCTGGAGCACATTGTCATCAAGGATCTCTCTGTACTTTGCCCATTCATCTTTGCCTCGATCGTGACTGGTCTCAGTCCCTGCCGCTGAAAAACATCCCCACAACATGATACGGCCACCACCATGCTTCACGGTAGGGATTGTGCCAGGTGTCCTCCAGATGTGACGCCTGGCATTCAGGCCAAAGAGTTCAATCTTGGTTTTATCAGACCAGAGAATCTTGTTTCTCATGGTCTGAGAGTCCTTTAGGTGCCTTTTGGCAAACTCATAGTGGGCTGTCATGTGCATTTTACTGAGGAATGCCTTCCATCTGGCCACTCTAACATAAAGGCTTAAATGGTGGAGTGCTGCAGAGATTGTTGTCCTTCTGGAAGGTTCTCCTATCTCCACAGAAAAACTCTAGAGCTCAGTCAGAGTTCTTGGTCATCTATCTGACCTAGGCACACCTAGGCACTCCACCGATTGCCAGCTCAAGGAAGAGTTTTGGTGGTTCCAAACTTCTTCCACTTAAGAATGATACAGGCCACTGTGTTCTTGGGGACCGTTAATGCTGCAGAAATGTTTTGGTACCCCTAATTATGATAAGTGTATAATATTACATATTGGATCTTTAAAAAATACACCTTTTACATTACCCTGCAGTTTACCTATAAAATGGGCTGATGGTGAAGTATGCTATCCATTTGTTTTTTGTATGCTGTTCTGTGTATGCCATTTTTATATTTGAGAATTAACCAATGATATTAGGCCACACTTGGCCATGATTACAGACACCTGTGTGTCTTTTGACACTATATAAGCGAGTCATCCCACAGTGTTTGTGATTATACCCTGATGAAGACAGCTTGTCTGTCGAAAAGTTGGATATTACATTTTTGCATCTGAGCTCCTAGAGTGTGCGGCTCTCCTTTAATTTCAAGTTTTCTACTCCACTAGCCAGCACCTCGTCTAAATAGGTGTGTGTTTCTTTTTCTTCTAGACTGTTGGCGAAGTAGACATACTTGGTATTCATATACATTTACATTTACATTTTAATCATTTAGCAGACGCTCTTATCCAGAGCGACTTACAGTAGTGAATGCATACATTTCATAATTTTTTTCTCCGTACTGGTCCCCCGTGGGAATATCACAAAAGAGCTCTCCACAATGAATTTCAATAGAAAACTTGTAAAAATAGACAAGATCCTGCAACCATGGAGAGGTAAATACCTGTCTATTTATGGAAAAAATTGCCCTGATTAAAATGATACATTTGGATTAGCTAGCACAATGTGCCATTGGAACACAGGAGTGATGCCCTTTCTGTGCCCTGCGGTCTCTCTGACTCTATAAGCATTTATAATTTCATTGAGGGGTGAGGGGCTGTACTCTGTGTTTGCAGTTCACCACACTCTCTCCCTCTCCCCTCTTCATCACTGCTTTATTCTGTATTTTCCTTGCTATCCTCTACCCTCCTCTCTACTCCCTCCCCCAGTCATTCCATTCCCCATACGTACACTGAAAACATAGATCTTCTGACCAGGTCACATTACCTACAAGGTTGAACTGTCTCCTGACAAGGATCTGACAAGGCCACACAACCGCACGCACAGAGACACCAAGGGACAGCCTGCGGGCACATAATGGGTGTTATCATGTGTGTCTGCAGGGCTTGGTCCAGTCTAGTAATGTTCTGTCGTTCTGTTTGGCTGAGCTACTAAATGGGTCCATTCTCATCTCTATCGGTCTATTGCCTGTTGTAACTTGTACGCTGAGAGTCGGGAAGCAAGTTCAGGGAGTGTATTTAATAAATTAACATAGAACAAAACAAAAAACACACGTAGCGTACAGACATGAAACCGAAACAGAAACAATACTGCCTAGGGAAAGAACCAAAGAGAGTGACAGATATAGGGAAGGAAATCAGGAAGGTGATGGAGTCCAGGTGAGACTGATGAGGTGCGTAATGGTGGTGACAGGTGTACGTAATAATCAGCAGACTGTCGACCTCGAGCACTGGAGAGGTACTATACGTGACACCTGTTGTGTATTATAGAATAACTCTTCAAAGTAATGACTCGGGACGTCGCGTTTGAGATGAAAGCTTCTTTTAGTACTAATACTTGTTCATGTTACATTTAACAACTTTAGATTCTATAAAACAATAAAAGTAATTTGCTAGGGAAAGGTCAGGATAATCACTTGTCACTTGTACATAACTGCCGCGTTCTCTCTCTACCTCCTGTCGCAAGGCATTCTGGAACTTGCAGTCAAAAGCGTAATTCAATACTATCCAATACAACAAAGTACGTATGTAGTTCTCTCAATCTCCAACACACAAATTCTAATACAATTACATATGTAAATAACTGTAAAGAAAATATCTTTAGATACAGCTCAATGAATTAACTTAAACATTAACTCTGTAACCCATTAAAGTTACAACATGTATCTCATTTTAGAAACATGTACTTTCTCTCTCTTTTCCTCTCTTCCTCTCTTCCTCACTTTATTTCTTTCTTTCCACTCTGGAGTACACTATTCTGCCGTTTCTGCCATTAAAGAAGTCCAGCAGTTTACAGTAGAAAACAAAAGTCAACAACTGAAATGACACACATACTGTAAACCTTCACTGTAATACAGTCCAACGAACTACTAATATTACACTACAGGCAGACATCCCAGACATAAATGCTTCTTTAACTGACCTTTCTTCAAATATCCTAGGAGTTGAAGCACTACATTCAGAACGATTAATTTTATTTCCTTTGTTAAATCCTCTTCCCGCTGAGAGTTCACACTACGCCTGTGTTTAATCTGCAGATTCTGCTTAGCCAGCCTCATCTCTACAACTTCCAGCCTCTCCTCTCCAGGGACAGGTCATGGCTGATTGCCCAACCATACCCACCTCATCTGGGCTTGGATGGAAGGGATGACACCCTGAGCCTGGTGGAAGAAATCTAACCTGTGTTTGCATTTTGGGAACATTTTTGCCCAATTTGCCCAATGGGCCTGTCTTGTGTTTTTTGGTCAAAATGATCATTATCTGCTTAATAACTGGGGCCTCGAGGAAATAAATGGTCCAGTGTGTTAGGAATGCCAGGGCTGATTTTGGTCCCAGTCTGCCCCTGCATGTGCGTGTGCGTGTACGCGAGAGAGAGAGCTTGTGATTGGTACCAAGGTCAGTTCAAAGCTCTCGTTAAACTCTTGTTTTTCTCACGCCATCTTATTTCGGCTCAGAGAGAAATATGGAGAAATGATGAGGAGAGATGATTTTCACATTAATTAACAGTTTGACCAATTTGACTTCAGATACAAATGTTTTGTACACCTTCTCCAAACGTAAAAATGCTGAAGTTGCTCCAAACGTCACATTTCAACAAAAACATTGACAGCCTGGGTTGCCATGGTCGATCGTTTGAGCTACCTGCTACTGCTGCATTAATTCAGAATGGTTAGGTTAAGGGTTAAGTTTTGAGATCGGGTTAAAACCCCCAAAATGTAACAAGTGTCTAGCACTTGGATTGAACACGCGACGCTCAGAGTCAGAGCTCGCAACTTACAACCATCCATCACCTCTGTCTACAATGCCCTAGCAAAACCCAAGCCAACTTGATGGTAATAGCACTCACCGTTGCCCCTAGTGGTGGGTTTTTGAAGGCATTTCTCGACGTCCTCGGTACATGGATGGACATCCAATTTCGAAGTGAATCTTGAGCGACCTGGCTGGTTCCCATTACTGTGCTGTTCACTGTGAGCCCAAAAGACAGAGGGAGAGAGAAAAAGGTAGAAAGAGAAAGAGAGAACAGTAATTGCACTCTGTTAATCTCAGGACAGATTAGATGAGTCTGAGCACCATTAGCTGTGTTTGCCCAGAGGCCACACACACACCCAAACACACACACACACACCACACACACACAAACTCAACCTCACACACCCTCACACACAATGTGATACCGGCTTTGTGATTATAGACCAAGGCCAGAACTCAGACTCCCCAACATACAATCAGCTGATTAAACGTTCTGAATACAAAGCTTGCTTGAACTAAGACAATGTGTGTGCTTGTGGGTGCATGCGTGCATACTTGCGGTTCGGTGGGTGTGTGGTGCTTTAATGATGAAAACGATAGCAATCTACTGCAGGCGAGTTTTAATTGCCGCTTTCCTCCGGGCCATCAGAATATTTCCAGCACACACACACCCACCCTTCTTTTTTATTTTACATGTTTGCATTACAGTCTCTATGCACACTCACATGCTCACACAAACACACTCACACTCCAACACACACACACACTCACATACAATCATCATACACGCTGCTGCTACACTGTTTATCATACAGTATATCCTGATTCCTAGTCACCTTACCCCTATTCATATCTAACCCTACCAGTGGCGGTCAGTGGTGTTTAAAATTAGGGAGGACAATTTTTTGTTGTTGATGAGCATTTCCTTATTTCTATTACAGCATATTGGATGAATGTCATTCACATGCCATTCACCCAGCTCAATGCAACATCAATAGGTTCAGGTTTCTACATGATACTCAAATTTGCTCATCATGAGGTTGCTACAACCTAGCCTACAAATACAAATGTATAAGGTAGGCTCACAGGTCGATAAACAAATTGGAGTAATCAAGGTGAGACAGTGACACATGCAATACTGTCTTGCACATTCTTGCCTGCATCTAGCTGATCTAGAGCATAATCATTAGTCCAAACAGTTGCAAAATATTTTGTTTTGCATCTAAAGCCAGAGTTTCTATTGGACGAATGCAGGTAGGTCCATCCCCGTTTTATTCAGTTTACTTCCGTTTAAGAAACGTTTGCAACAGAATCGGCAGAATGAACACACCCCTGATCACCCAAACACACACAGTTCACTTTCATAGCAGCCATACAAACAGCATCATCACATTTACGTGCTTTCCTCTCACATTTTCCCTTCACTTCTGGACTTCAGTGCACAACACAACAGCTGTCTGTAACGAGGCAAAAAACCTCTCCAAGCCAGATCTTCATACCATAACCGCTAACCGTTGCACACAGCCCACATCGTTGTCACCATATTAGCCAACGTCATAGTCAACATAGGTACAATCCAATCCATGTGTACAATCACACAGTACAGTGTGCAGCAAGCAGTTTAGCAGTTACGTGAGCGGGCCCCGGTGGCAATAAATTAATAAAACTGAAAGCTTACCTTGACTTGGAAGAGTTGGAGAGTTGGATAGCCTTAGCCAGCTAGGTAACATACATAATATCCCTCTCTGTTTGAGTCAGGTTGTTGAGTAGGCTAAATTAGCTGAATTTGCTAGCTAAGTGAAAGTGAAAAAAATACAACAAAATCTCTCTTCTGCTTTGCCTTAACTTTTTTTTAAATTAATGTTAAAAACTGTTCAAATATTGTCTTTCTCTCTCTTTGAGTCAACTACTCACCACATTTTATGCACTGCTAGCTAGCTGTAGCTTATGCTTTCTGTACTAGATTAATTCTCTGATCCTTTGATTGAATGGACGGTATGTCAGTTTATGCTGCAAGAGCTCTGATAGGTTGGAGGGTGTCCTCCGGAAGTCTTCATAATTACTGTGTAAGTCTATGGAACCATGAGCCTCCTAGGTTTTGCATTGAAATCAATGTACCCAGACGTGGAAGGAAAATCGCTGTCCTTCGGCTACTACACCATGGTGCTACCTTACAGAATGTTGTTAAGGCTTCTATTGACCTTCAATGCAAAACAGTGTTTTAATCAGTTCTTTGGTGACGTGAATGTATTTAATATAGTTTTATGTAAAAAAGGTTCACTTTTTAATGTTTCAATATTTACATTTTTATGAAATTCACTGAGTAGGATGGTCCTCACTTTCTTCCTCTGAGGAGCCTTCACTAACTCCTGTATCCCTGCACATTGTAAATATGGTTTTGGCACTGACCCTGAAACTGACAACGAATATAGCTTACTTACTTTCTCATGTTCTTTGTATTTCTATTTTTGTTGTGTTGTGTTTTTGTACTACTTGACTTTATCATTTTTTCAGTAATACTGCATTGTTGGGAAAGAACAAGCAAGAAAGGCTTTTCACTGTACTAGTGCATGTGACAATAGAAACTTGAAATACACACACACAATGATAGAGCTTTATATGGCAATGACACTAGAAAAACGGAGCTACGGAGATGTATCTGGTGTGTGCGTGCGTGAAGGTGTGCGTGCCTGCTTACATGAGTGTGTGTGTTGCCGCGGGGTTAGCACTATATGAAGGAGTTGAGTAGTGAAGGTATGAATAAATATCTAGGGTAAGTTTCATGTTATCCAGCTACTGTAATAGGCTAGTCAGAGTGGTAAAGATGACAGTCAGAGCCACACATCTCTAAACAGGATAGTACAGAGTTCACAGAGCCTCATCACTGTTCTTAGAAAATAGCAATCTCACGCAGGTCTAGGACTCGTTTCAGCCAGGGTTCAGTTGCGTTTCCCACATGCTTTATGGTGCAGATCGGGACACCAAATGCTCTAAGGTCAAAATCAAACAGAGATATTTTTATTATTTTTATTTAACTAGGCAAGTCAGTTAAGAACAAATTCAATTTACAATGACAGCCTAGGAACAGTGGGTTAACTGCCTTGTTCAGGGGCAGAAAGACAGTATTTTTCCTTGGCAGTTCGGGTGTTCGATCTAGCAACCTTTCGGTTACTGGCCGCCCCGATACAGTCACAACCAAAATGATTGGCACTCCGTGATATAGATGATCAAAAAAAGACTATAAAATAAATACAAATACTGAGCTCTATTTTCATGAAATCCAGCAAATGTAAATGCTTGGAGTTTTCTAAACGGCATTGGCACTTGGAATGGAGCCCGTCCTATGGTCAAATGACAGGAAAATAGAGCTCTTTGGCCATGCACCACAGTGGTGGGTTTGTCGTCAAAAGAATGCAAACGCAGAAAATAACCACATATCTACTGTAAAATAGGTCGGTTCACCTTTGATGTTATAGGTCTATCTTGCTTCCACTGGTCCATTGAGCCCTTGTTAAGGTCAATGGCATCCTTAACTCTACCAAGTACAGGACATTTTAGCCAAAAACCTGGTTGCCAGAAAGGTGAAACTTGGCCACAATAACCCCAAGCACACATCACACTCCGTAAAGAAATGGTTAATTGACCACAAAATCACTCTCTGGAATTGAATCCCATTGAAAACCTGCCATTTGAATTGAAGAGGGCAGTCCATAGCACAGACAAAGGATATCAAGGATCTGGAAAGATGATGTATGGAGGAATAGTCAAAGATCCTTCCCAATGTGTTCTCCAATCTCATAAAACATTTTAGAATAAGGCTCAATACTGTTATCCTAGCCAGGGGATGGTGCCAGAGTATTGAAAACAGTTGTACCAATAAAAAAAATCTGACTTGATGAAAAAATGATTTGTCTCTGAGCAAACGTATTAGTATAAATTTAAGTTTCCCATTTTTTGGGAGAATACAATATACAGCTGTTTTTTTATTATTTATTTTATACAGTCTTTTTTGCTCATTTTTATCAAGGGTGCCAAACATTTTCGAAGTTACTGTTTGTGAAAGTGCCCATAGAGTACCACCATTCTGTTGCCAAAGAAACACAGTAGAACTCATTTAGATGGGCACAACAACAAAAAAACTGTCAGCAACTCAAGTAAAAATGTATATTTCCAGTTCTGCACTGTTGAAGAGTATATAAATGTAATATATATATTTATTCAACAGAATATTATAATAAACGACAACCACTGTGATTATTATTATTTGACTTTGCTGGTCATCTATGAACATTTGAACATCTTGGCCATGTTCTGTTATAATCTCCACCTGGCACAGCCAGAAGAGGACTGGCCACCCCACATAGCCTGGTTCCTCTCTAGGTTTCTTTCTAGGTTCTGGCCTTTCTAGGGAGTTTTTCCTAGCCACCGTGCTTCTACACCTGCATTGCTTGCTGTTTGGGGTTTTAGGCTGGGTTTCTGTACAGCTCTTTGTGACATCAACTGATGTAAGAAGGGCTTTATAAATACATTTGATTGATAGTTGTTAATAAGGCTGTAACAGTAGATTCTACTCCAGTTTATCTAAATAAATTGCCATATTGAAACTGAACCCATCCTAGATAGTTGGAGAAGGAAGGACGGGTCATGAGATCAAGGAAAAAGAGCATGAGATCAAGTGCCAACACACACACACACACACACACACACACACACACACACACACACACACACACACACACACACACACACACACACACACACACACACACACACACACACACACACACACACACACACACACACACACACACACACACACACACACAAGGCAGGTAGCCTATCATTTAGAGCGTTGGGCCAGTTAGAGCGTTGGGTCAGTAGTTCAAATCCCAGAGCCAACAAGGTGAACAAGCTGTCGAAGTGCCCTTGAGCAAGGCACTTTACCATAATTGCTCCAGGGTCGCTGTTGATAATGGAAGACCTTGGATGTCTCAGGAAGAGATGTGATATGCAAGAAAACACATTTGCAATTCACACATTAATACCCACCAAATTATTATTATTATTCTCACACACACACACACACACACACACACACACACACACACACACACACACACACACACACACACACACACACACACACACACACACACACACACACACACACACACACACACACACACACACACACACACACACACACACACACACACACACAAGGCAGGTAGCCTATCATTTAGAGCGTTGGGCCAGTTAGAGCGTTGGGTCAGTAGTTCAAATCCCAGAGCCAACAAGGTGAACAAGCTGTCGAAGTGCCCTTGAGCAAGGCACTTTACCATAATTGCTCCAGGGTCGCTGTTGATAATGGAAGACCTTGGATGTCTCAGGAAGAGATGTGATATGCAAGAAAACACATTTGCAATTCACACATTAATACCCACCAAATTATTATTATTATTCTCACACACACACACACACACACACACACACACACACACACACACACACACACACACACACACACACACACACACACACACACACAACCAGGCAAACTCAGATAACATTCAGCAATACCGACCGTGAAAATAGTCAAATCCCACTCGGACAAAGTTCAGCTTTACACCATTCTCTGGTAATCAGCCCCCTTCACACCTCCTCTCCTGCCCTAGAGTGTCTAAGACACAGGTGTCAAACTCATTCCACAGAGGGTCGAGTGTCTGCGGGTTTTCACTCCCTCTCTTGGACTTTATTGATTAATTAAGGTCACTGATAAGTCAGGAACTCCCCTCACTGGTTGTCTGGGTCTTAATTGAAAGGAAAAACCAAACACCAGCTGACACTAGGCCTTCCATGGAATGAGTTTGACACTCCTGCCTTAAGATAACTATTTTTGGTGCTAGGTAGAACCCTTTTTGGTAATAAAGAACACCCTGTATATGGTTCTACCTAGAACCCTCTATGAAGGGTTCTACCAAGAACCCTTTTATCCTCTAAAGGATCTTCCTAGAACCCTCTATGAATGGTTCCACCAGCCTTATTAGCCTTTAAGATTAAATTATTTATGATATTACATATATCATAAGGCCTTTCTTTGAAGGCCTATTTTCTAACCTAAAACAGTGGTGTTAGGAAACTCCTGGTTAACAGGCCACATCAGCCCTACTTGTCCCATTATGCTGGCTTAAAAATTGAAATGTAATTCCTATTGGAATCCAGACAGGGTTAGGATATCCAACAAGTGGAATTATTTATCACCCGCAACATGCATAGCTTCTAAAGCCATGACATCAATTTCTGGAATTTTCCAAGCTGTTTAAAGGCACAGTCAACTTAGTGTATGTCAACTTCTAACCCACTGGAATGGTGATATAGTGAATTAAAAGTGAAAAAATCTGTCTGTAAACAATTGTTGGGAAAATTACTTGTGTCATGCACAAAGGAGATGACCTAAAAACTATAGTTTGTTAACAAGAAATTTGTGGAGTGGTTGGAAAACAAGTTTTAATGACTCCAACCTACAGTTGATATCGGAACTTTACATACACTTAGGTTGGAGTCATGAAAACTAGTTTTTCAACCACTCCACAAATGTATTTCAAGGCTTACCTTCAAACTCAGTGCCTCTTTGCTTGACATCATGGGAAAATGAAAAGAAATCAGCTAAGACCTCCACAAGTCTGGTTCATCCTTGGGAGCAATTTCCAATCACCTGAAGGTACCACGTTCATCTGTACAAACAATAGTACGCAAGTATAAACACCATGGGACCTCGCAGCCGTCATACCGCTGAAGAAGGAGACGCATTCTGCTCCTAGAGATGAACGTATTTTGGTGCGAAAAGTGCAAATCAATCCCAGAACAACAGCAAAGGACCTTGTGAAGATGCTGGAGGAAACAGGTACAAAAGTATCTATATCCACAGTAAAACAAGTCCTATATTGACTTAACATGAAAGGCCGCTCAGCAAGGAAGAAGCCACTGCTCCAAAACCGCCATAAAAAAAACAGACTACGGTTTGCAACTGCACATGGGGACAAAGATTGTACTTTTTGGAGAAATGTCCTCTGATCTGATGAAACAAAAATAGAACTGTTTGGCCATAATGACCATCGTTCTGTTTGGAGGAAAAAGGGGGAGGCTTGCAAGCCGAAGAACACCATCCCAACCGTGAAGCACATGGGTGGCAGCATCATGTTGTGGGTGTGCTTTGCTGCACAAGGGACTGGTGCACTTCGCAAAATAGATGGTGTCATCAGGGAGGAAAAGTATGTGGATATAGTGAATCAACATCTCAAGACATCAGTCAGGAAGTTAAGGCTTGGTCGCAAATGGGTCTTCCAAATGGACAATGACCCCAAGCGTACTTCCAAAGTTGTGGCAAAATGGCTTAAGGACAACAAATTAATGGTATTGGATTGGCCATCGCAAAGTCCTGACCTCAATCCTATAGAACATTTGTTGGCAGAACTGAAAAAGTGTATGCGGGTAAGGAGGCCTACAAACTTGATTCAGTTACACCAGCTCTGTCAGGAGTAATGGGCCAAAATTCACCCAAGTTATTGTGGGAAGCTTGTGGAAGGCTCCCAAAACGTTTGACCCAAGTAAACGATTTAAAGGCAATGCTTCCAAATACTAATTGAGTGTATGTAAACTTCTGTCCCACTGGAAATGTGATGAATGAAATAAAAGCTGAAATAAATAATTCTCTCTACTATTATTCTGACATTTCACATTCTTAAAATAAAGTGGTGATCCTAACTGACCTGACACAGGGAATTTTTACTAGGATTAAATGTCAAGAATTGTGAAAAACTGAGTTTAAATGTATTTGGCAAATGTGCATGTAAACTTCCGACTTCAACTGTGTGATATATAACAAAAGTAAACCTTGAATTTGTAGGTTTAAAATATCCCTCTTGTAGCCAGGGTTGACCTATTTTATGAAATGTCATTGACTGGTAAATATACTGCTCAAAACAATAAAGGGAACACTTAAACAACAAATCCTAGATCTGAATGAAATAAATAATCTTATTAAATACTTTTTTCTTTACGTAGTTGAATGTGCTGACAACAAAATCACACAAAAATAATCAATGGAAATCCAATTTATCAACCCATGGAGGTCTGGATTTGGAGTCACACTCAAAATTAAAGTGGAAAACCACACTACAGGCTGATCCAACTTTGATGTAATGTCCTTAAAACAAGTCAAAATGAGGCTCAGTAGTGTGTGTGGCCTCCACGTGCCTGTATGACCTCCCTACAACGCCTGGGCATGCTCCTGATGAGGTGGCGGATGGTCTCCTGAGGGATCTCCTCCCAGACCTGGACTAAAGCATCCGCCAACTCCTGGACAGTCTGTGGTGCAACGTGGCGTTGGTGGATGGAGCGAGACATGATGTCCCAGATGTGCTCAATTGGATTCAGGTCTGGGGAACGGACGGGCCAGTCCATAGCATCAATGCCTTCCTCTTGCAGGAACTGCTGACACACTCCAGCCACATGAGGTCTAGCATTGTCTTGCATTAGGAGGAACCCAGGGCAAACCGCACCAGCATATGGTCTCACAAGGGGTCTGAGGATCTCATCTCGGTACCTAATGGCAGTCAGGCTACCTCTGGCGAGCACATGGAGGGCTGTGCGGCCCCCCAAAGAAATGCCACCCCACACCCTGACTGACCCACCGCCAAACCGGTCTTGCTGGAGGATGTTGCAGGCAGCAGAAGATTCTCCACGGCGTCTCCAGACTCTGTCACGTCTGTCACGTGCTCAGTGTGAACCTGCTTTCATCTGTGAACAGCACAGGGCGCCAGTGGCAAATTTGCCAATCTTGGTGTTCTCTGGCAAATGCCAAACGTCCTGCACGGTGTTGGGCTGTAAGCACAACCCCCACCTGTGGTCGTCGGGTCCTCATACCACCCTCATGGAGTCTGTTTCTGACCGTTTGAGCAGACACATGCACATTTGTGGCCTGCTGGAGGTCATTTTGCAGGGCTCTGGCAGTGCTTCTCCTGCTCCTCCTTGCACAAAGGCGGAGGTAGCGGTCCTGCTGCTGGGTTGTTGCCCTCCTACAGCATCCTCCACGTCTCCTGATGTACTGGCCTGTCTCCTGGTAGCGCCTCCATGCTCTGGACACTACGCTGACAGACACAGCAAACCTTCTTGCCACAGCTCGCATTGATGTGCCATCCTGGATGAGCTGCACTACCTGAGCCACTTGTGTGGGTTGTAGACTCCGTCTCATGCTACCACTAGAGTGAAAGCACCGCCAGCATTCAAAAGTGACCAAAACATCAGTCAGGAAGCATAGGAACTGAGAAGTTGTCTGTGGTCCCCACCTGCAGAACCACTCCTTTATTGGGGGTGTCTTGCTAATTGCCTATAATTTCCACCTGTTGTCTATTCGATTTGCACAACAGCATGTGAAATTTATTGTCAATCACTGTTGCTTCCTAAGTGGACAGTTTGATTTCACAGAAGTGTGATTGACTTGGAGTTACATTGTGTTGTTTAAGTGTTCCCTTTATTTTTTTGAGCAGTGTATAAAGTCATAGATATTTGATAAACTGATGAAGAAATTGTTGCAGGATGTAATCACTGCCACCTGGTGAGGTTATCATAGGGCTAACATATGCCAGGTTATCTGATTGGACTAGCTTCAATGTAGCTTTCTATCTTGTGCAAGTAACAGTTTTAATTGGCTGATATGCATTTTGAGCTGGAGAAACTACCATACGCATTTCATAAGGCCTGAGTTTGACCCTAACCTTCACTTTGAACGAAAATCTCCCAGCATGCTCTATTGCAAGTTGATTTTTAGAGTTATTTGTTTCATTATCTATGTTTGTGCATGGTCATTGATTGATTAATTAATATTATGCTACTCAAATATAAATTCAACATTTTCTAAACTAATCCAATATGTTATTTGGACTTATTGCACTCATTACTGAAATGGTTGTTCCAGTTTAGATGCTTTAGGTAGACTCATAGCTTAGTCTTCCCAACCCCGTCAGTCATTCTGATTACAGATTGCGGGTGATTCATTTTTTTTTTTAAGTAACTGCAAGGTGGCCTGTAAACCATCAGTTTCAGCCTATTGTATTACACTCCCAGATAAAAGGTTTCGATTTGTTACTAATGGGGTACAAACACTCATCACTTTGGTTGTACCCTGTAAGGCCATCCTTTGTACCTTTTAGTTATAAGTGCATAATTGTACCCCAGTTCATAACTCAAATCACATCAGGCCTGCAAGTAGAGTTGCAAAATAACTTTCCCAGTGACTTTCCCAAAATTCCCAGATTTTCCAAAAATCCTGGTTGATGGCTTGCAAAGTGATGTGTAATTCCAGCCAGAGTTAAGATATCCAACAATATCAATTTTTATTTACCTGCAACTTGCAATCAGAATGAGTTCCAGATGTAGGAACATTATGAGGACACTACCTAGGAAATTTTAACTTGAACAAAGGTTTCAGTCACAGCTACAAAATAAATCTAAGTAATAAGTTTAGAAAAATGTATGTGAAGACTGAGATTTGAATACATAATTGTTGCAGGATGTAATCACTGCCACCTGGTGAGGTTATCATAGGGCTAACATATGCCAGGTTATCTGATTGGACCAGCTTCAATGTAGATTTCTATCTTCACACAGTGCATGCATATAATATATAGAATATACTGGATAAATATATTGGGTATATATTGGATTTTATAAACTGGGTGGTTCGAGCCCTGACTGCTGATTGGCTGATAGCCGTGGTATATATATAAATGTATATATAATCTCAATTAATATTTAAGCAATAAGGCCTGAGGAGGTGTGGCATATGGCCAGTATACCACGGCTAAGGGCTGTTCCTCTGCACGACACAACACGGAGTGCCTGGACACCGGCTTAGCCGTGGCATATCGGTGTCACGACTTCCACTGACGGTGGCTCCTCTCCAAGTTTGGGTGGTGCTCGGTGGTCGTCGTCTCCGGTCTACTAGCTGCCACCGATCATTTTTTTATTTTTCATTTGGTCTTGTCTGTTTTGATTGTGCACCTGTTCCTTGTTTAGGTTGATTATTGTGGGTATTTATTTTCTCCCTACCCGCTTTGTTTCGTGCGGGTTTATTTTCGTTTCCCTGTTTTTATGTCGGGTGACGTGATTTTGTTGATTACTTCATTCAGGTGTTTTCCCTAGACTTTGTTCTAGTGGTGTTTTTTGGACTGTGTATTTAGGTCCTGTGCCTGTATGTTTTGGATGGACTTCATTAAACACTTTTGATTGCATTTACTCCTCTCCTGCGCCTGACTCCTACACCCACCTCTCGTAGAGAGCCGTGACAATTGGCCATATATCACAAACCACCGAGGTGCCTTATCGCTATTATAAACTGATTACCAATGTAAACAGTAAAAATAAATGTTTTGTTTAACCCGTGGTATACAGTCTGATATACCACGGCTGTCAGCCAATCAGCAGTCAGGGCTCGAACCACCCAGTTTATAAAATCCAATATATACCCAATATATTTATCCAGTATATTCTATATATTATATGCATGCACTGTGTGAATCAGTAGACTGTACACTCAGTTGCCAGTTTATTAAGTACACCACCCCGTTCACGAAAATGGTTAGTCCCTACAGAGAGTGAGCCATGGCTTGCTATATGAAGCAGTCAGATCGGCATTGAGGTATTCAGTTACTGTTTGACTGAACATTGCAAAGGGCAAAACTACCACGCTCAGCGTGGTATGATCGTCGGTGCCAGGCGCGCCGGTTCCAGTATCTCAGAAACGGCCGGCCTCCTCAAGCATGACAATGTCTACGGTTTACCGAGAATGGTGTGGCAAACAAAAAACATCCATTCAACAACAGTCCTGTTGGCCAAAAACAGCTTGTTGATGAGAGGTTGTAGGAGAATGGTAAGAATCGTGCAAGCTAACAGGCGGGCAACAAACAGGCAAATAACGGCGCAGTACAACAGTGGCCTCAGTATTGAAAATAGGAGAAAGATTGTTCAAACAACACTTCTCCCTCTATTGCATTTTGATGATATTGTTTACATGCATGCGGCAACCTCTGTTTTGAAACCCTTGGACGCAGTCTATCATTCCGCAATATGTTTTATCACAGGGGACAATTTAAGGACTTATCATTGTAGTCTGTATAAAAATGTGGGATGGACCTCTCTGTCTGTAAGAAGAGAGCTTCATTATCTTTTATTTACTTACAAAGCAATCTCACAGAAACTCCCTTCATATGTAACTTCATTAAGTTAAGAATCATAAGTTACCAAACCCATTCTCAGGAATGGATAACACTAGAGATCCCTCCAGTCTCCACAGAGCTGGGAAAATCTGAATTTTTTTTGCATCTAATTTGTGGAACAATCTGCAGAGTTTACTGCAGTTAGATGTGCTGGTGCCACTCAGGCAGTTTAAATTATGATTGATTGAGGACCTCAATGTAGTTGAATGTGATTGCTTTTCTGAAATATGTTTATTTTGGTATCGTGTGCTGAATTATATTGTTTTGTACACACAGTATATGTGTATGTTTTATTATTCTGTTTTTATTGTAATGTATGCAGGGCTCTCTTGTAAAATATATTTTTAATCTCAATGTGACTCCCTGTTTAAATAAAAGTTAAATATAAATAAATAAAATGGTAGGAGGTGCCAGGCACACCGGTTTGAGTGTGTCAAGAACTGCAACGCTGCTGTGTTTTTCCACGCTCAACAGTTTCCCGTGTGTATCAAGAATGGTCCACCACCCAAAGGACATCCAGCCAACTTGACACAACTGTAGGAAGCATTGGAGTCAACATGGGCCAGCATCCCTGTGGAACACTTTCAACACCTTGTAGAGTCCATGTCCCGACAAATTGAGGCTGTTCTGAGGGCAAAAGGGGATGCAGCTCAATATTAGGAAGGTGTTCCAAATGTTTTGTACACTCAGTGTATGTATGGTATTGTGTTAAATAAATATAACAAATTATGATAACATTTTCACTTTAGGATCTCACTTGGTGAAGTCCATAGGACCGAAAATGGGTGAATGCAACAACCATGTCTCTGTCACTAACACATACAGTCATTGGTGGTAACTCTACAATTTACTCAAGGCAAGGCATTCTGGGAAATATTTGTAAAAGCTTTTACACTAAGCAGTGTGTTAATTCAACACTGTTCCGGTGTTGATTTAACTCTGTTATTATTTGTTCGTTTTTTTACAATGGAGAATTTGCTGTGTAGGGGACAGATTAAGTGTTTTTGTTGTTGGAATTTACAGATAACTGGCTGCCAGTAAGTTACCATAAAAACAAGTTACGTTTCTTACAGTGTAGCAGCCAACCTGCCCTTACTCCAATCCATTGTAATTACAGTAAAATGCTGTGAAATATAAACCATCCATTCATTAATTAATTCCTTACAATTACGGTAGTATTAACTTTTTAACAGTATAATACAGTCAATTTTTATGGCTTTGATACCATATTTACATTACAGTAGGTGTACTGTAATATGAAATACATCATTTTACTTACTACACCCACGAGTTGCCTGTCATATTCACAGTAACCCCTTTACAATGTAATGTTCTACTAGAAGAATAGTGAAAGAGAGAGAGCGGGATGAGGAGATCAATAGAAAGAGGTGCTGATTGGGGAACAACTGACTTCAGAAGAGACACACACATGGCTGAACACACCGGCACTCAACTCATTTGACTTTCATAAAGGTAGATCTGTGGGCATGTGTTTTTTTGGTTGAGAGGAGCTTTGTTGCCAGGTGATGAATGGTTCCATAGGTGCATATAAAAACATCTGTGGAGGATGCAAGACATAGAGAGAGAAAGAGAAAGAGACATGGGGGGGTCAGGACCCCCCCCCCCCGAGGAGAAAATTATTCACATAATAATTCACATTCTCATGGACACACACACACCTGAGGAGCGTCAGGACCCCCGAGGAGAAAATGTAGTAATTATTCACGTTCTCGTAGAAACACACATAAACAGGTGAATGTCTCACAAAACCATATGACCTTGAACAAGGGTATATCGCTCAGACCAAACACACACAGACACACACACACACACACACCTGAGGAGCGTGGTGGTCTGAATAAATTGGCTCATGTGACGTAAACTACTCCAGATGCTCAGAGTCACCTTGAGAAAAAGAGAGGGCTGACAGGTGATATAGGAAGAAAGAGAATGAAAGGGGGGAAGGATAAGATAGAGATATTAGTGGAATATGAGAAAATAGAAAGGGGATGGGGATAGGGGGAAGAAAAGAGGAGTATGATTAGGGAGGGGAGAGGAGCGGTTGGATAAGGAAGAGATTGTCACGCCCTGATCTGCTTCACCTGTCCTTGTGATTGTCTCCACCCCCTCCAGGAGGCGCTTATTTTCCCCAGTGTATTTATCCCTGTGTTTCCTGTCTCTCTGTGCCAGTTCAGCCTGTCTGTTTCAAGTCAACCAGCCTGTTTTTCCTGTGCTCCTCCTTTTGCTGTTCTCTCTTTTGCTAGTCCTCCCGATTTTGACCCTTGCCTGTTTTCTGGACTCTGTACACTCCTGCCTGACCAGTCTGCCTGCCCTGACATCGAGCCTGCCTGCCACTCTGCACCTCCTGGACTCTGATCTGGTTTTGACCTTTTGCCTGTCCACAACTATTCTCTTGCCTTGGAACTAATAAATATCAAACACTCAAACCATCTGCCTCCCGTGTCTGCATCTGGGTCTGGCCCTGAGCCCTTATAGAGATATTACATTGTGAATGGGTGGAGGTATAGAGAGGAGGGAGGGAAAGGGGATACCTAGTCAGTTGCACAACTGAATGCATTCAACCAAAATGTGTATTCTGCATTTAACCCATTCCCTCTGAATCAGGAGAGAGAGGGGTGAGTGTGGACATATTGGGGAGCATGACAAAAGGGACCATGTTTTGTTTCTAATAAAATATACGTTGAAGATATCTATTGATTTGAACTGTAATACTCTAAGATATTTTATTAACAATCTGTGGTAGTAGTTCAATTCCAGTAGTCTATTGCAATATTTTGACTGATATTTGGAATTTCTATTACTTCCATATTAAATATTTTGTACCCTGCACCTGAGAAGTGTTTGATGTGTGACATTTTTTTGATTAATTGTGTGCCACTCACGTCATGTCTGAGTCACTCTCCAGATCAGGCGACGTGATTGGCTTAGCCAGCAGGAGCGTTAATTACCTTGGCAACGCCAAGATTCCAGGCTCGGTGCCCACATTCATCCCATCCATCACAGGAGCCGGAATGACTTTAGCATTAAGATACGAAGATTTCGAAATTCCAATCCAAAACTGTTAACTGACGTAAATGGGCAGACGTGACACACTAGACATCAGTAATAAAGGTTGCTCTCTGGATAGCTTCTGGACTGATCGCAAAGAAACACATAAAAAAAAACACCTAGTGAGCAGACTCTGTTGGAGCTTGTATGAGGAAAACTGTAACATAAAAAATAAAATAAAAAAGTTTAGCCCTAAAGTTTTAGACGTGTTTCTTCAAACAATATCAAATGGGAAAATCTTCATTAGTCCAAATATATCTGATTTCAAAACAAAACTGATCTTTATTTTGTTGAAATGAATGCAGCATTTGTTATGCCAGTGGGATGCAGACAGACATTTACAATATATCAAGAATCGTGTGTTGAGTGGCAGATAACAAAGACGCCATTTCCTCTTTCACAAAGAAACCCTCAAAATTGTTGATGAGGAAAAATTATTACGTTGCTTTACATATTGGGCACGATATGATCTTTTTCCATCTAGAGATTTTGCGGTGTGATTTGTCATCACTTCTATGCTGTCACCAGCCTATTAGACCAGAGGATCCAATTCTAAGGCGCTCCAGTTTCTGAATGGTTCCAGGATGGGTTTTGGGGAGCAATTTGAGCGTGGCACCGGGAGCGGTGAGGTTCTTTATACAATGATGTGTACACAGGCCATACATCATCAGTACTGTCAGACACACATGCACATATTGTACACAGAACACACACACAAACATGTGCACGTACACGTACACAGTCTACACACAGTAACCATGACAATGGTGAGCTTTTCCCTCTTTCATTACGTAAAGAGGCGGCTCACATTGTTGTTGACTATACTCAAGATGTCACCAAACTATCGCCTGTGTGTGTGTGTGTGTGTGTGTGTGTGTGTGTGTGTGTGTCACCAGGCTGTCACCTCTCTCCTCATCCTTCCAAGGTGGAAGGCCCCTGTGGTCTGGTTGGCACCAATCACCCCAGCAAATGAACTACCCCACCACAACCTGCCACACAGCCAGTCCCGACAAGGAGCGTGGCCAGGCTGCCAACGACACACATACAGACACATTTGCCAGGCTGCCAAAGAGCTACAGAGCTCCCACTGAACCCATAGCCCTCTAATTAACTAGGGGTGTAAGTCTCAACCCCTCTGTACTCCCTCACCCCTCCTCTCTGCACCCCTAGCACCAAGCAGACAATATAACCGGTATTATTAACTGGCAGATACATTGTGAGGTGGGGCGAGAGATATTACTCAGGTTACTCATGTTATTATTATCACAGAATTTCATTTGTTTTACATGAGGGATATTGACCATGCTCCAGGGTTTGACACTCTTTTTCCTAAATTAACACAAAAACCAGAGATGAAAAAGATACAATTATGAATAGGAAGAGAGAAGATGAGAGGAAAAAACAGAGTACATTGAGAGTGGTGAGGATAGAGTTCATTCTGGTTTTAACCCCAGAGGAAATCAGCATGGACGAAGAACCATTAATAAGAGTTATCTCATCGTTGTCCCCCATCTGACCAACACATTTTCCCCCTCCAATGGAGACAGGGGAACGACTTTCACCGTCTGGATTCACAGATGGCAGAATTCTGGTCACCCCCCCCCCCCCACACACACACGCACACACACACACACACACACACACATCTAAACACACGCGCACACACACACACACACACACACACACACACACACACACACACACACACACACACACACACACACACACACACACACACACACACACACACACACACACACACACACACACAGCCATAGTAGTAAGGCACCCCTAGAGCGAATTAGGGTTAAGTGCCTGGGTATTCAATGCCAAGGGAAGCCAGGCTTCCCCCCCCAATAATGACAAAGAAAAAAATATATATCTTTCCTTTCTCTGTTTCATAAATGTCCTTCAATTTGCAAGAGTCTGAATGTATCTCACAAGAGTCTGAATGTATCTCACCGGAGAAAGCATCCAAGTGAATTGAACAGTGCCCCTCTGTCTCCGTATGTGTAGCCAGCCCATCTATGCTGTCTGGTCAAAAAGAGTATGACTGTTGCCGACCATAGCATTGAATGCCTCCCTTGATAAAAAAAGGTATAAAATAATAACCATTCGGCGTTGAGCAAAACTGAGTGAGCGCAGCTGTGAACGGTCCTGGCACAAGAAAAAAAAGTGTCAAGGGAAGCCAGTTTGGATTTGGTATCACGCCAATCACATCACATTTGAAGCAAAACGTAATTGACAGAACTTGAATTGTTACATTTCGTTATGTCGTTGTCCTCCTTTGGCCATGGATGGAGATAGGGATTTGGACTTTTTAGTGATGGGGCAGTATTCGGAAATTCAGATGAATGACGTGCCCAAATTAAACTGCCTGCTACTCGGGCCCAGAAGGTAGGATATGCATATTATAAGTACATTTGGATTGAAAACACTCTGAAGTTTCTACAACTGTTTGAATGATGTCTGTGAGTATAACAGAACTCATATGGCAGGCAAAAACCTGAGAAAATATCCAACCAGGAAGTGGTTTGTAGTTTTTCAAGCGATTGCCTATCCAAACTACGGTGTCTGTGGGGTCATTTTGCACTTCCTAAGGCTTCCACTAGATGTCAACAGTCTTTAGAACCTTGTTTCATGCTTCTACTGTTACTGGGGAGAGAATAAGAGCTGACTCAAGCCTGAGACCTATGAGTTGTTTACTGCGCGGGTCATTCCTTCTTTTTCCTCTGTAATGAATACGCTATTGTCCGGTTGGAATATTATCAAAGATTTATGTTAAAAAGACCCTAAGGATTGATTGTAAACATCGTTTGACATGTTTCTACGAACGGTAATGGAACTTTTTTACTTTTCGTCTCGGATTTTGCGCTCACGCATTATGCCTTTGGAATAGTGATCTGAACTCGCGAACAAAACGGAGGTATTTGGACATAAATATGGAGTTTATCGAACAAAATGAACATTTCTTGTGGGAGTCCTGGGAGTGCATTCCGATGAAGATCAGCAAAGGTAAGTGAAGATTTATAATACTATTTCTGAGTTTTGTTGACTCCAGAACTTGGTGGGTAACTGTATAGCTTGCGTTGATGGCTGAGCTCTGTACTCAGAATATTGAACAATGTGCTTTCGCCGTAAAGCTATTTTGAGTATTTTAGTAAATTGATGTGCTCATTCACCGGAAGTTTTGGGAGGCAAAACATTTCTGAACATCACGCGCCAATGTAAAATGGGGTTTTTGGATATAAGTATGAACTTTATCAAACAAAACATACATGTGTTGTTTAACATTGAGTCCTGGGAGTGTCATCTGATGACGATCATCAAAGGTTAGTGATTCATTTTAGCTGTATTTCTGGTTTTATGACGCCTCTCCTTGCTTGGAAAATGGCTGTGTGGTTTTTCTTGTCTAGGCGCTGTCCTAACATAATCTAATGTTATGCTTTCACCGTAAAGCCTTTTTTGAAATCGGACAATGTGGTTGGATTAACGAGAAGTGTATCTTTATAATGGGATATAATAGTTGTATGTTTGAGAAATTTGAATTATGAGATTTTTGTTGTTTTGAATTTGCCGCCCTGCTATTTCACTGGCTGTTGACTAGTGTGTCCCACGGGTGGGACACACATGTCCCAGAGCGGTTAATTCTCCGTGCTGGCCATTGATTATAACTGTGATTCTGATCCAACCATAAATCCATACATTGTGCCCCCGGACTGAGAGGATGGAAGTTCAACATGTAGCTAGATGTAATAACTTTAGATATTTTGTTGTTGTTGTGTATTTGTCTTTTTTTATTATCATTTTTATTTGAGGTATTTTCTTAAAACTGTATTGTTGGTTAAGGGCTTGTAAGTAAGCATTTCACTGTAAGGTCTACACCTGTTGTATTCGGCGCAAGTGACAAATACAATTTTATTTGATGTTAACTAGCTGGCCTGGCGGATCGTTGCACCTGAAAGGAAGTTAGGCTAGCATGTATGACTGTTTACGCAACATGAAAGAGGATGGCTTTTCTCTATAAGTAGGGTGAGTTAACATGTTTTTGTACTTGCACGCACAGAAATCAGTACCATGGACAGCCACATCATATTTAGCTTTGACTAAATCATTTTTGGTAACATTCAGTTGTCACTGTATTAGACTAAGTATCGGTGATTATAAGTTGAAGTGGTGTTGGAACAGTGAACACAGCCACTGTTTAATTTATATTTTAGTCATTGATCAATAACAGAGGCTGCTGCCAACATACAGACTCAAATCTCTGGCCACTTAAATAAACAGACTTAATAAAGGTATCACTAGTCAGTTTAAATAACGCCACTTTAATAATGTTTACATATCCTACATTACTCATCTCATATGTATATACTGTATTCTATACAATCTACTGCATCCAGCCTATGCCGCATGCCATCGCTCATCCATATATTTATGTATACATATTCTTATTCATCCCTTTACATGTGTGTATTTGTGTGTTTAAGGTAGTTATTGTGAATTTGTTAGATTACTTGTTAGATATTACTGCATAGTCGGAACTAGAAGCACAAGCATTTCGCTACACTCGCATTAACATCTGCTAACCATGTGTATGTGACCAATACAATTTAATTTGATTTTACTTACAGTTGACGGGGGCATGTCTAGCAGGGCAGACATTTGACAAACTGACTTGTTGGAAAGGTAGCATCCAATGATGGCACCACGTTGAAAGTTGCTGAGCTCTTAGGTAAGGATATTCTACTGCCAGTGTTTGTCTATGGAGATTGCATGGCTTTGCACTCAATTCTATACATCTGTCAGCAACAGGTGTGGCTGAAATCGCTGAATTGGAAGGGGTGTCCACATACTTTTGTATATGTAGTGTATGTAAAAGGGGAATAAATAGGCACTAACAATCAAATGCAAACAATTCACCCAATGAAGTCATGAAACAATGAATGTACACAAATTGGCGGGAGAGAGCACATTCTGGAAAGAGACTGCCACACTCCCCTTCTTGGACTGTGCCATCCCCACAGCCTACAAAATGGATTAGTCTCGGCCTCCCCAATGGATTAGTTCACTGAGATGGGTGCGAATAAGAGTTTGTCCGTGATGTACACGTCGAGGAACTTAAAACTTTCCACCTTCTCCACTACTGTCCCGTCGATGTGGACAGGGTGGTACTCCCTCTGCTGTTTCCTGAAGTCCACGATCATCACCTTTTTTTTGTTGACATTGAGTGAGAGTTTGTTTTCCTGACACCATACTCTGAGGGCCCTCACCTCCTCCCTGTAGGCCGTCTCGTCGTTGTTGGTAACCAGGCCTACCACTGTAGTGTTGTCTGCAAACTTGATGATTGAATTGGAAATGTGCATGGCCACGCAGTCATGGGGGAACAGAAAGTACAGGAGAGGGCTGAGAACGCACCCTTTTGGGGCCCCAGTGTTGAGGATCAGTGGGGTGGAGATGTTATTTCCTACCTTCGCCACCTGGGGGCAGCCCGTCAGAAAGTCCAGGACCCAGTTGCACAGGGCGGGGTCGAGACCCAGGGTCTCGAGCTTAATGATGAGTTGAGGGTACATTGGTGTTAAATGCTGAGCTGTAGTCAATGAACAACATTCTTGCATAGGTATTCCTCTTGTTCAGATGGGATAGGGCAGTGTGCAATGTGATGGCGATTGCATCGTCAGTGGGTCTAGGGTATCAGGTAGGGTGGAGGTGATATGGTACTTGACTAGTCTATCAAAGCACTTCATGATGACAGAAGTGAGTGCAATGGGGTGATAGTCATTCAGTTCAGTTACCTTAGCTTTCTTGGGAACTGGAACAATGGTGGCCATCTTGAAGCATGTAGGGACAACAGACTTGGATAGAGATGTGTTGAATATGTCCGTAAACACACCAGCCAGCTGGTCTGCGCATTCTCTGTGGATGCGGCTAGGGATGCCATCTGGGTCGGCAGCCTTGCGAGGG
The DNA here is from genome assembly GCF_965601325.2 of Salmo salar. Taxonomy (NCBI): domain Eukaryota; kingdom Metazoa; phylum Chordata; class Actinopteri; order Salmoniformes; family Salmonidae; genus Salmo; species Salmo salar. Next base: position 11,543,997 of record NC_138318.1, on the reverse strand, counting down.
TTAACACGTTTAAATGTTTTACTCACGTTGGCCCGGGAGAAGGAGAGCCCACAGGCTTTGGTAGGGGGCTGTGTCAGTGGCACTGTATTGTCCTCAAAGCGAGCAAAGAAGTTGATTCATTTGTCTGGGAGCAAGATGTCGGTGTCTGCAACGGGGCTGGTTTTCTTTTTGTAATCCGTGATTGACTGTAGACCCTCCCACATACGGCTCGTGTTTGAGCCATTGAATTGTGATTATACTTTGTCTCTATACTGATGCTTTGCTTGTTTGATTGCCTTGCGGAGGGAATAGCTGCACTGTTTGTATTCGGTCGTGTTTCCGGTCGCCTTCCCATGATTAAAAGCGGTGGTTTGCGCTTTCAGTTTTGCGCGAATGCTGCCATCAATCCACGGTTTCTGGTTAGGGAAGGTGTTAATGGTCACAGAGAGTACAACATCTGCGATGCGCTTGCTAATAAACTCGCCCACCGAGTCATCGATTACATCAATGTTATTATCTGACGCTATCCGGAACATATCCCAGTCCACATGATTGAAGCAATCTTGAAGCGTGGAATCCGATTGGTCATACCAGCGTTGTATTGACCTGAGCACGGGCCATTTCCTGTTTTAGTTTCTGTCTATATGCTGGGAGCAACACAATGGAGTCATGGTCAGATTTTTCAAAGACGTGGAGTGGGAGGGCCTTGTATGCATCGCGGAAGTTCAAGTAGCAATGATCCAAAAAGCTACCAGCGCTTGTCGCGCATTCGATATGCTGATAGAATTTAGGAAGTATGATTCTTAGGTTTGCTTTGTTATAATCCCCAGCTACAATAAATTCAGCCTCAGTGGAAAGTGGAAAAGTCTAGGAGCAACAACGGCTCAGCCGCGAAGTGGTAGGCAACACAAGCTCACAGAACGGGACCGCCGAGTGCTGAAGCATGTAAAAATTGTCAGTCCTCGGTTGCAACACTCACTACCGAGTACCAAACTGCCTCTGGAAGCAACATCAGCACAATAACTGTTAGTAGGGAGCTTCATGAAATGGGTTTCCATGACCGAGCAGCCGCACACAAGCCTAAGAACACCATGCACAATGCCAAGCATCGGCTGGAGTGGTGCAAAGCTCACCGCCATTGGAGTCTGGAGCAGTGGAAACGTGTTCTCTGGAGTGATGATTCACTTCACCATCTGGCAGTCTGACGGAAAAATCTGGGTTTGGCTGATGCCAGGAGAACGATACCTGCCCCAATGCGTATTGCCAACTTTAAAGTTTGGTGGAGGAGGAATACTGGTCTAGGGCTGTTTTCCATGGTACGGGCTAGGCCCTTGAGTTCCAGTAAAGGGACATCTTAACGCTACAGCATACAGTACAATGATATTCTAGACAATTCTGTGCTTCCAGCTTTGTGGCAACAGTTTGGGGAAGGCCCTTTCCTGTTCCAGCATGACAATGCCCCTGTGCACAAAGTGAGGTTCATACAGAAACGGTTTGTTGAGATTGCTGTGAAAGAACTTGACTGGCCTGCACAAAGCTCTGACCTCAATTCCATCGATCACCTTCGGGATGAATTGGAACGTCAAGTGCAAGCCAGGCCTAATCACCCAACATCAGTACCCGACTTTACTAATGCTCTTGTGGCTGAATGGAAGCAAGTCCCTGCAGCAATGTTCCGACATCTAGTGGAAAGCCTTCCCAAAGAGTGGAGGCTGTTATAGCAGCAAAAGGGGAGAACAACTCCATATTAATGCCCATGATTTTGGAATGAGATGTTCAACGAACAGGTGTCCACATACTTTTGGTAATGTTGTGTACTTCTGAAGCCAAAAAATAAAAGACAATAATCTCTAGGTAATTTTGTTATACAAAGCTAAGTAAATAACAATACTAAACTACCAATCTGCTCGGACAGAACAGACCTGGCTGTAACTTCAATTAGCACCAAAGTGTGGAGTGAGATGTGTGAAAACTCTTAAGCCCAACAATGGCAGGAGAGGTTCACATCCTCCTCCACCCAAATGCAGAGGCCTTTGAATCTCCCCACTCCATGGCGTCCCCCTGTTCAGATGTCATTACGGTACCCCTTGGATATAAAAAATAACCCTGCACAGAATAAGTACAAAAAGAATCTCTTCAAGGACAATCCAGAGACACTATTTGCTGACTGCTACAAAGAGGGGAACGTAAGCAACTTCATTTTTCACACAGACCATCCCCTGGCATGACACAGTGCTATAAGAGCACACTAACACCATGTCAAGAGGGAATCAGCATGGAAAATCACTATACTAGACATCAGTGGAGGCTTGTGACTTGAACAATTGAGGAGGATGGGAGACCCACGGTATAGGTGCGGAACGCACGGAGGCGACAACGTTTGTTTCAAAAATCATCAAAGACTAATTATTTTAACCTAAAGCATTTAATAAAGACATTCATAGTACAATAGTATGGTGAATGGGAATGAGAGGGCTACACACAGTGTTAGGAAGGGTTCACAGCAGTGACTGACTTCCGTGGAGGACAGGATTTGACTGGGAAGACAAAAAAAAGAACACAAAACACATACAGTTAGACAAAAGAGCTAAGAATGAGTTAGTCCAAGTAGGAATGAAAATCATTGATGTGTAATAATATGATTGTGTATGTGATTGACTCTACATACAGTAATGAGATAAAATTGATAGGGGTACTCACAGTGCTTGGAGAGGAAACAGTCAATGTGCCAGTGGATGAGCGGGCACATGAGACATGGCTTCAGTTAATGTCAGGAGAAAGTTGACAATGGTAGTGGAGTGGAGCGGTCATCGCCTCTTAAATCAGGGAACAGGAGGGTACTTAGCTGGAAATACAAATAGCTGATACATTCCATACATCTGCACCATCGTAGGTTTGAACAACAACTTTCTCCATGAAGTTATACTCAGACATCTCAAAATTCACAAAGTCAAACACAGACTGCGCATCTCACCCACTTGACACATCAAAGTAGCCCAATAAACGTTCCTGAATAAAGCCCTGATTATCTACATATCTGACGATAACTGACAACTGCAAGCAGACTGTTGGCACCATAGGTCCCAGAGTGGTGGGGCAATTTTTACCCCCTGGGGCCCGGAGTTTATCCTTAACTATTAATCCTTGTGTTGTCTTAATAAAATAAAAATAAAAATGTCTTGAAAGCATTGTTAACTAATGCGCAATGCAGTCAGAGGCTATAAAAAGGTGCTAAAGATGACAGTCCCCCCAGTTCTCTTTGCTGAAGCCATGAGTGCACGTTTCCAGTGCCCAACAGGATGTAGATCTTATTTTTTCAGATGTCCAGGAAGAACAAGAGAACAATGATTTAGAAGAGGAGGTAGCATCTGAAAAGATGGGGAAGAATACAACCCAGAGCACGATGCATCATCTTCAGATGAATAAGAAATCCCCCAAGCTGAAAGAGACATTTTTGTCGAAGAACGGCACAATAATATGGTCCTTGTCATCATATGACAACCAGGGCAGGATGGCAGCACAAAATGTCATAAGGATGACCCCAGGGCCTACAAGACATGCAGTTTCCCATGCCCAGTACATCACCTCAACATTCTACATGTTCATCACACCAGCCATCGAAAAAAATCATCCTGGAGATGACAAGTTTGGAGGGTTTCCGTAAATATGGAGACAACTGGAAAAGGATGGATGAGATTGACCTGCGTGCCTACAGAGGGCTGCTAATCTTCGCGTGTGTGTATAGGTCCCGAGGCGAGGCTACATGTAGTCTCTGGGATGCAGAGAATGGAAGGGTGATTTTCCGTGCCACGATGCCACTGAAAGTCTTTCACACTCTCAAGAATGCTAGATTTGATAACTGTGAGTCAAGACCTGCAAGACGTGTGAGAGAAACTGGCGGCCATAAGAGATGTCTGGGAGAAGTGGGTGGAGCGTCTGCCATACCTCTACAACCCTGGGCCTGAAGTTACAGTGGATGAGCAACTGGTTCCATTCCAAGGTCAATTTGTGTTTTCATATCTGTAATGTAAGTGATTTACAATGTTCATTTTATTATGTATTGCTGTAATATCATTGATTTATGTGATTGTTTTCTGTGACACTGATACTAATTACTGATAGTAATCTCTTTCGTCAAATGGTCGCTGTCCTTTCCAGCAGTATATGCCCAGCAAGCCAGCAAAGTATGGCATCAAGATATGGGTGGCCTGTGACGCACAATCCAGCTATGCTTGGAAGATGCAAGTCTACACAGGGAAGCCGACCAGTGGAGGTCCGGAGAAGAACCAGGGGATGTGAGTTGTGCTTGATGTGACAGATGGACTGAGGGGGCACAATGTCACGTGGGACAGTTTCTTCATCTCTTATGACCTCAGCCAGCAGCTCCTGAAGAGGAAGATCATCATGGTTGGCACAGTTAGAAAGTACAAGCCTGAGCTCTCCCCTGCACTCCTCGCTACAAGGGGGAGAGAGGACTTCTCATCAAAGTTTGCCTTCACCTCCGCCACTACTCTAGATTCTTACCACCCAAAGAGGAACAAGGGCACACTGCACAAAACGGCTGAGATCAGTGATCGTGAGGACAGAAAGCCAGCCATCATTCTGGACTACAACCACAACAAATGAGGCGTGGACAACCTGGACAAGGGGATTGGAACTTACAGCTGCAGGAGGATGACTGCCCGCTGGCCACTGGTCATCTTCCATTAAATCATTGATTTGTCCTCATACAATGCCTTCATGATACGGAACAAGATCAACCCTACCTGGATGCCCGATAAGCGGAACAAGAGGAGGGTGTTCCTGGAGCAGCTGGGAAAGGCACTTGTAACCCCACACATTCGAAGAAGGGAGCGCCTCCCCTACACAGCAGCCTCTATAGCGCTTGTGAAAGCTGTTCAGGGGGCTGAAGCTTGTCCTGATCCACCTGAGGCTGCAGCTGGGGCAGTGAAGAGGAGGAGATGCCAATTCTGCCCCACAAAGAAGGACTTTAAAACAAATACTATGTGCTGCACATGTGAGAAATACATCTGCAAAGTCCATGCACACACACTTGCATACTGTCCTACATGGGCTAATTAGAGTTGATTGATTTATGTTCTTCACGTTTCTGTTTTGTATCTACTTTGATTTTATTCATATTTATTGTTGTTGTTTATACACCTTGTGGGTGGAGGCAATGGTTAAAAAAAATGGGAGAAGACTAGTATTTTGTAGTTGAGTTTCTCATTGTACAGTATATAAGAATATATCACTACGTTGCCAAAAACGTTCAAGACTTTTATTGTTTCCCTTCAATAAAATGCATTCAAAACTACTTTCTGCACATTTCTGCTACTTTCTTAGGCAATACAAGTGCTATCTCTTGCAAAAAAAAAGTTTTACACCTATGCAGTAACTTTAGCAATAATAATAATAAACATCTACTTTAGTACAGAAAACAATTATGACAGGTGTATAGCCTTTCCCGTGGCTCAGTTGGTAGAGCATGGTGTTTGCAATGCCAGCATGGTGTGTGCAACGGCAGGGTTGTGGGTTCGATTCCCACGGGGGGCCAGTACAAAGGAAAAAAATTATAATAATAAATGCATGAAATGAAATGTATGCATTCACTACTGTAAGTCGCTCTGGATAAGAGTGTCTGCTAAATGACTAAAATGTAAAAAATGTGTGTTGTAATAAAAATGAGTGACGTCCACTGATTAAATGCAATCTTTCTGCATTGTGGCTCCCTGTGGCTCAGTTGGTAGAGCATGGTGTGTGCAATGCCAGGGTTGTGGGTTTGATTCCCACAGGGGGCCAGTACAAAAAAAAAAAAATTGTATGCATTCACTACTGTAAGTCGCTTTGGATAAGAGCGTCTGCTAAAATTGTAAAGAGGGAAAATCCAGATATTCACAAAGTTTGTGATGAATGACAGGTTGTTGTTTCTTCATGCAAAATTTTAGGAGTTTAGTGAAGGCGGTAATTTTTTACCCTTAGGACAAAGGGGAGTATACAGAATGTTAAGACTACACAAGGGACTACACAAAACTCGGGATCCTGTAAGGTATGACAGTGATTAATCAGTTGTAATTTGTTTTTATAAGGGCTATGATGGGACCAGTTTTTCCTACTCAGGTCACATGGTTTTAAAAAACTGGAGAGAAAAAACCTGTCAAACTCCAGCAACCTTATACTTCATGTGAATTATATTTAGACTAGATTAGGAAGGGGGATTTCCTCTACCCAGACACAGAGACAACAACTGATCGACAATAGAACTCACTGAGCTGAGCTCGCTTTCTGCATGTTTGCATCATACAGGCCTATGCAACCATAAGCCTTAAAAGAATTCTGTCATCACTATTATGTTGATTGGTTAAGTCCAGTTAATCATTTTGGATTGAAAACGTGTAGGCAGCCTAGCCAGCCCAATTTGGAATATAAACCAAAATTTGATTACATTCACATGTTCCCGTTACAAACAAATGGACTATAAATACACAACGTTACCAATTAGTTACCCTGGCCAAATGGACAGTGCACATAGGCTGTATGCAGCTGCTCTTATTAGTAGCCTAAATCCAGACTGAATTTCATCCCATACAGCATGTCAGATCTGTAATGTTTAGGTGTGCCTAGGCTGCTGCAATGTAATGAGTTTTTGCTTGTGTGTGTCTGGAGTGATTATGTGTTATCATCGTTGCTAAATAAAAACCCGGAGGAAAATGGAAAGCCAACTTGAGCGCATGCGAAGAAATGTGCTGCGTCAACCTCTCTCTTTAATCTAACTTTTAATGGATGATGCGATGGAAGCGATCTTCAAGGTGTGTCCTCTAAAAGCCAATTCAAATCACATCACATTTTATTGGTCACATACACATGGTTAGCAGATGTTAATGCGAGTGTAGAGAAATGCTTGTGCTTCTAGTTCTGACTATGCAGTAATATCTAACAAGTAATCTAACAAATTCACAACAACTACCTTATACACACAAATGTAAAGGGATGAATAGAATATGTACATATAAATATATGGATGAACGATGGCGTGCGGCATAGGCAAGATGCAGTAGATTGTATAGAATATAGTATATACACATATATGAGTAATGTAGGATATGTAAGCATTATTAAAGTGATGTTATTTAAACTTACTAGTGAATACTTTATTAAGTCAATTTATTTAAGTGACCAGAGGGTGCTCCCTCTGCTGTTTTCTGAAGTCCACGATCATCTCCTTTGTTTTGTTGACATTGAGTGAGAGGTTATTTTCCTGACACCACACTCCGAGGGCCCTCCCCTCCTCCCTGTAGGCCGTACAGTCATTGTTGGTAATCAGGCCTACCACTGTAGTGTCGTCTGCAAACTTGATGGATGATTGAGTTGAAGCGTGAATGGCCACACAATCATGGGTGAACAGGGAGTACAGGAGAGGCCTGAGAACGCACCCTTGTGGGGCCCCGGTGTTGAGGATCAGCGGGGTGGTGATGTTTCCTACCTTCACCGCCTAGGGGCGGCACGTCAGAAAGTCCAGGACCCAGTTGCACAGGGCGGGGTCGAGACCCAGGGTCTCGAGCTTAATGACGAGTTTGGACGGTATCAGGTATCAGGTAGGGTGGACTAGTCTATCAAAGCACTTCATGATGACAGAAGTGAGTGCAATGGGACAATAGTCATTTAGTTCAGTTACCTTAGCTTTCCTGGGAACAGGAATAATGGTGGCCATCTTGAAGCATGTGGGGACAACAAACTGGGATATGATTGATTATGTCCATAAACACACCAGCCAGAGGGTCATTGCATGCTCTGAGGACCTGGCTAGGGATGCTGTCTGGACCGGCAGCCTTGCGAGGGTTAACACATTTAAATGTTTTACTCATGTTGGCCACGGAGGAGAGCCCACAGGCTTTGGTAGCAGGCCGTGTCAGTGGCACTGTATTGTCCTCAAAGCGAGCAAAGAAGTTGTTTAATTTGTCTGGAAGCAAGATGTCGATGTCTGCGACAGGGCTGGTTTTCTTTTTGTAATCCGTGATTGACTGTTGACCCTGCCACATACAACTCGTGTTTGAGCCGTTGAATTGCGATTCTACTTTGTCTCTATACTGACGCTATGCTTGTTTGATTGCCTTGTGGAGGGAATAGCTGCACTGTTTGTAATCGGTCGTGTTTCCGGTCGCCTTGCCATGATTAAAAGCGGTGGTTTGCGCTTTCAGTTTTGCGCGAATGCTGCCATTAATCCATGGTTCTTGGTTATCGAAGGTTTTAGTCACAGCGGGTACATCTCCGATGCACTTGCTAATAAACTCGCCCACCGAGTCAACGTATACATCAATGTTGTCTGAGGCTATCCGGAACATATTCCAGTCCACGTGATTGAAGCAGTCTTAAAGCGTGGAATCCGATTGGTCAGACCAGCATTATATTGACCTGAGCACGGGCCGTTTCCTGTTTTAGTTTCTGTCTATAGGCTGGGAGCAACACAACAACGATTTTCCGAAGGCAGGGCGTGGGAGGGCTTTGTATGCATCGCAGAAGTTCAAGTAGCAATGATCCAGAATTCTGCCAGGTCGTGTCGCGCATTTGATATTCTGATAGAATTTAGGGAGAATTGATCTTTGCTTAGCTTTGTTAAAATCTCCAGCTACAATAAATGAAGCCTCAGGATGTATGGTTTCCAGTTTACATAGAGTCCAGTGAAGTTCTTTCAGGGCCGATGAGGTATCTGCTTGGGGGAGGGATATACACGGTTGTGACTATAATCGAAGGGAATTCTCTTGGAAGATAATGCGGTCGGCATTTGATTGAGAGGAATTCTAAGTCAGGTGAACAAAAGGATTTGAGTTCCTGTATGTTGTTGTGATTACACCATGAGTCGTTAATAATAAGGCATACACCCCCACCCTTCTTACCAGAGAGATGTTTGTTTCTGTCGGCGCGATACGTGAAGAAACCGGGTGGCTGTATTTACTCTGACAACGAGCCATGTTTCCGTGAAACAGAAAATGTTACTATCTGTCTCTCTGGAATTTTGTCCACCTTGTTATTTAAGATTGAACATTGGTGAGTAATATGCTAGGAAGCGGTGGATGGTGTGCTCGTCTTCTGAGTCTGACCAGTAGGCCGCTCCGTCTGCCTCTCCTGCGGCGACCTCATTGCTTTGGGTCGGCCTCTGGAATGAGATAGCATGTCCAGGGTCGAGGTCCGACCAAAGAATTCTTGCATGCCCAAAAACGCAGTGGTGTTGATAAGCCGCTTGAGAACGTCCCTGTTTCTTCATACTTTCTCATTGTGTTGCGCAGTTTGAATACGCAGACCCTTGTCATGATCGATGCAGATTTTTCCCCAGAAGCTTGAATCTGATGTGCGCATTTATATGCTAACCTGCTTTTCTTTTGCCATTTAGCTAAATGATCAATGTTCTTCAGGTCACTCTACCCCCCCTTTCTCCCCAAGGCTCACTTTCCAAAAAGCATGCAAGGCCAGCAATACAGGCGGCTTGATGAAAGACTCCCTGTTAAGCAGCTATACTTTTGATACCAATTGGTATTGAGTGCCCTCACCTTTTAATCCTTCTTATTGAAACTGATCTCAGGTAGAGGTCGGCCCTCAGTTTTAATTCACATCTTTTCTGTGTACCCCAGAGAATGAAAGGGGTTCTTCAACAAAAAGTCAACAGAATTTGTGGTAGCGTTGGTGGCAAAAACTGCTCACTCGAGCTGGTAGCTAGCAAGCTACTGCTACTTGTTACTGAAGTTAGCAAGGCAAATTTAAATAAATTGCACTAACTGGACACAAAAACAAAAGTTCTAAAACCAAGAATACAAATTGTTATCTACCTCCTTTCCTGTACTTTGAAGAAACTAATATGAATTAAAACCAAAATAAGCTCATCTACCATTTTTCAATCTCTATCCAAGCTTCTCAACACAGACAGCCCCCCCCCCCCCCCCCCCCCCCCCCCCCCTCCATAATGCTCTGCAGCACAACCCCAATACAACACACTAGATTCATTCTCTGATCCTAATCCCATGATTGGATGGACAACATGTCAGTTCACTTCCTCCGCGGAAGTGGTCATAATTAGGTTTTGAAGTCAATGTACCCCGAGGAGGACAGAAGCTAGCTGTCCTCCGTTCTACCCCAGAGAGTGCTGTTGAAGTTATTACTGTATAGACCTTCATTGAGAAACAGTGTGTTTTAACCAATTATCTGGTGACATATGAGTATATTTAGTATAGTTTTATATAAAAAGGATAACTTTAGCGTTTTACTATTTTTATTTGTATGAAATTTCACTGAAATTTCACTGAGGAGGAGCCTCCACTGCTAGACATTGAGAAAATTGAATGTCTGGAACAGAAATGGTGCAATTCCAGCAGGACTTTTACAGGCTCATAGATAGAGCACAGCAGGAAAAGCTCTCTCTCGGTGACAATTCCCCCATCCGGAGTGAGTATGATCACTCCTCATCCTTAAACTGCCCTGCAGATGAGCAGCCCCAAGAGGAAAGTCAAACCCCCAGCACTGAACAGACCCAGGTCCCACTACTGCACTTCTCCATTGTTGAGAAAGATAAATTCACAGAGCTGGAGAGGGAGATGGTGGAGCTCAGAGAGCTAGTCCACACAAAACAGACCCACAAAGCAGAGCAGCACAACACACACCCCATCAAAACACGGAGGGCTGAAGGTGGAAATAGACGGATGTCTGAGATAGCTGGCTGCACTCCGGACTGAGGTGAGAGAACTTAAGTAGGAGAGCGAGGAATACATGGCACTGCTAACATCATGATGAGGAGGGACAGGAACAAGGAGGAGGTGAGAAAGGTGAGGTGTGACAGAGAGCAGGACACTCCCCCAGAGAAGCCAGCAGAACAGCCCACCTCAGACCCGGACCACAACCTCAACACCACAATGGGAGAAACAACAGGACCCACCAACCCAACAAACCCCACGCCCCCCTAACATCCCCGCTGTCAGCTCTCTTCAATATCCATCCTGACAACCCCACACGGATCCAATGAGGACACACAAAGCCAGAGAAATGTGCTCCTCATTGACTCAAATGGCAAATACATTCAAGAGAAAAAACTTTTTCCCAAACACAAAGTGGCTAAACTCTGGTGCCCAAACACTAGGGATGCCCTGGAGCTGTTGTCAGAAAACAGACTAGGATCTCCCAGCCACATCATAATTCACATGGGCACAAACAACCTGAGGGCCCAGCAAGGTGGCCACAGCACTCAAGGGAGTGATTAAAAAAAAAGCAAGCCTCTTCCACTTTCCCCAACACATAAGTGGTCATCTCCACCCTGCCACCATACAGCGGGTGAATGCAAGCATTTCCGGGGACTGTGCCTTTAAACCTAATGTCTACCTGGCCCACCACAACAACCCTGGACTTAAACAGACTTCACAACCAGGTCCACCTCTTCAAGGCAGCAATCCCAACTTTTGTCAGGACCCTGAAGTACGTCACCCAAAACCGCAGCCCCAGCACCTCACACAGGAGAAACAGAGCAACGGACACCCCGTCCAGACCAGCGAGACACCCTCCAGGACCTGTGAGACCCCTTCCCAAAGGACCTGCACAGAGAGAACCCACACCAAGATGACCTATACTCTAACCACAGCATCACCAGCTACATCCCCACCCCAACAAGCCGAATCGCCCTCAAACAAACCCTGATCACACCCTATATATGGCCCCCCAGATCAGACCTATGCCCCTTCTGCCCCCTCATGCCCTCCTGCCTCTGCAGTAAGGACCTCAGAATGACAGCCGCACATATGCCCAGGCCGTGAGCAGAGCAACAGGCCCAAACCACACCAAACACCCACCCAAGCCCCATCCTGCAACCTAAGAGGCATGTATCAGATACTCAACATGCTCTGCTCACACCTGCTGTAATGGTCGCCTAAACCAAACAAAAACAACACTAGACACTATGGAACACAAAGCTTTTATAATCTCATCCTGGCATGTACAACGTCTGAGGTCATCTGACTTTTACCTAAAGAGCAGGAACCCAGATATCAAAGAAATTAGATGTTTCTTGTAGAACATTGTCATCCTACAAGAAACATGGTATAGAGGAGACTGACCCACTGGTTGCCCTCTATGTTACAAAGAGCTGGTTGTCCCATCCACCAAACTACCAAGTGTGAAACAGGAAGAGAGTCAGGGGGCATACTAATTTGGTATAGATCAGACCTAACACACTCTTAAATAAGTCAAAATAGGAACATTTTATATCTTGCTACCTATATCCCCCCCAATAGAATTCCCATACTTTAACGATCACAGCTTCTCTATCCTTGAGGGGGAGATGAAACTACTTCCATGCCCAAGACATGTACTAGTCTTTGGTGACCTAAATGCTAGAACTGGACAAGAACCTGACCCTCTCAGCACACGGGGGACAAACACCTACCTGTAGGTAACAGTAGTCCCTCACAAATATGCCCCCCTAGACACAACTATGACAAAACAACCAACAAAAACAGGTCACAACTCCTGTAGCTCTGTTGCATGCTGGGTCTGTACATAGTCAATGGTAAGTCTTCGAGGAGACTCCTATGGTAGGTACAGTACACCTATAGCTCATCTCTTGGCAGTAGTACTGTAAACTACTTTATCACCGACCTCAAACCAGAGTGTCTCAGAGCGTTCACTGTCAGCCCACTGGGACCCCTATCAGATCACAGTTCAATACTCAATTACGAGGCATCAAAGCCAAAGGAACGGCACAATATTAAAACATTATTTAGATGGAAGGAAAATAGTGTACCAAAAAACTATTGGGCAACAACAAATTCAATCCCTTTTAGACAACTTCATGGACAAAACATTCCACTGTAATAGTGAAGGTGTAAACTTATCAGTAGAAAGCCTTAACAGTATATTTGACCTTTCAGCTTCCCTATCAAATCAAAAAATGTAAATCAGGCAACCTACGAAAATTAAAAACAATGACAAATGGTTTGATGAAGAATACAAAAACCTAAGAAAGAAATTGGGAAACCTAGCCAACCAAAAACAGAGACCCAGAAAACCTGTGCCTTCCGTATGGTGAATCACTAAAACAATACACAAAAACACCACGGAAAAAGAATTAACAGCACGTCAGAAATCAGCTCAATGTGATTGAAGAATCCATAGAATCTAACCATTTCTGGGAAAATTGGAAGACACTAAACAAAGTTATCTATCCAAAACGGAGATGGATAAACCACTTTTCCAATCGTTTTGGCTCTACAACAAAGCAAACAGCAAAAACAAATACATGATAAATTACAAATCTTAGAATCAGCTACCAGAATTAATTATTACATTGAATGAACTACAGGACAAAATACAAACCCTGCTACTCAAAAGGCGTGATATTGATGGAATCCTAAATTAAATGATAATATACAGACCATAAATTTCAATTGGATATGCTTACACTCTTTAACATTATCCTCAACTCTGGCATCTTCCCCAATATTTGGAACAAATGACTGATCACCCCAATCCACAAAATTGGAGATACATTTGACCCCAGTATATGGGCACAAGATGAGACCCAGATGCAGATGGCTAGAGTCCAAGATCTTTATTAACAACCCAAAAGGGGTAGGCAAGAGAATGGTCATGGACAGGCAAAAGGTCAAAACCAGTACAGAGTTCCAGAGGTACAGAAAGGCAGGCAGGCTCAAGGTCAGGGCAGGCAGAATGGTCAAGTAGGCGGGAATGGAGTCCAGAAAACAGGCAAAGGGCAAATCCAGGCTGACTTGAACATACAAGACGAACTGGCACAGAGAGACAGGAAACACAGGGATAAATACACCAGGGAAAATAAGCGACACCTGGAGGGGGTGGAGACAATCACAAGGACAGGTGAAACAGATCAGGGTGTGACATCCAATAACTACTGTGGGATATGCATCAACAGCAACCATGGGAAAATCCTCTGTATTATCATTAACAGCAGACTCGTACATTTGCTCTGTGAAAACAATGTGCTGAGCAACAGTTTAATTGAAAGACCACGTATTCACCCTACATAACCTAATTAACAAACAAACAAACAAACCAAAAACAAAGCAAAGTCTTTTCAAGCTTTGTTGATTTCAAAAAAGCTTTTGACTCCAATTGGCATTGAGGTCTGCTATACAAATTGATGGAAAATGGTGTTGGGGGAAAAACAGACAACATTTATAAAATCCATGTACACAAACAACACGTGTGCAGTTAAAATTGGCAAAAAACACGTTTCTCAGATGTTTTTCAGAGAGGGGGACTGGGAGACTAGTCAGGATCGAGGGAAAGATGAACGGAGCAAAGTACAGAGAGATCCTTGATGAAAACCTGAGACTCTGCATGCAGCATTCTACAAAAACATCCTCCTTGTACAACGTAAAACACCAAACAATGCATGCAGAGAAGAAGTAGGCTGATGTCCGCTAGTTATGAAAATCCATAAAAGAGCCGTTAAATTCTACAACCATCTAAAAGAAAGTGATTCCCAAACCTTCCATAACAAAGCCATCACCTACAGAGAGGTTAACCTAGAGAAGAGTCCCCTAAGCAAGCTGGTCCTGGGGCTCAAACAGACCCCACAGAACCCCAGGATAGCAACAGCAACAGAATTAGACCAAATCATGAGAAAACAAAAAGATAATTACTTCACACAATGGAAAGAATTTACCAGAAAACAGCAAACTCGGATTGCTATTTGGCCCCAAACAGAGAGTACACAGTGGCAGAATACCTGACCACTGTGATTGACCCAAAATGAAGGAAAGCTTTGACTATGTATAGACTCAGTGAGCATAACCTTGCTATTGAGAGAGGCCGCCGTAGGGAGACCTGGCTCTCAAGAGAAGACAGGCTATGTGTACACTGCCCAGAAAATGAGATGGAAACTGAGCTGCACTTCCTAACCTCCTGCCAAATGTATGACCATATCAGAGACACATATTTACCTCAGATTACACCGACCCACCAAAGATTTTGAAAACAAATCAAATTTCGATAAACTCCCATATCTATTGGTTGAAATACCACATTGTTTGATCACAGCAGCAAGATTTGTGTTCTGTTGCCACAAGGAAATGGCAACCAGTAAAGAACAAGCACCATTGTAAATACAACCCATATTTACTATATGTTTATTTATTTTCCCTTTTGTACTTTAACTATTTGCACATCATTGTAACACTGTACATAACCCTAATATTACATTTGAAATGTTTATATTCCTTTGAAACTTTTGTTTGTGTAATGTTTACTTTGTCTATTATCTATTTCACTTGCTTTGGCAATGTAAACATATGTTTCCCATGCCAATAAAGCAATTTGAATTTCACTGAGAGACAGAGAGAGATAGAGAGTGAGAGAGAGAGAAGTGCACACACATACTGTATATAGAATAAATAAGAAAGGCGCTTTGGTGATGAAATGTAAGTTCCTTTTGTTATAAAATACATTTTACCAAGACAAATATGATTATTCATGTTCTGAATTGTTCAGTGAGGTCTTTCACTAACCTATCATTAATATTATATCCAAAAACTCAGATTTCATAACCAAATACATCCGATAATAAGCAATGAGCTATGTTAACATAGCGATGCAGGTTTCTCGTAACAACTTTTGAGGATTTTACATTCTGTGGTCGTCGTCATCAAAGTTGTTTCCGTGGTTCGCAAAAAGCTAAATTAGCATGACACGAGCTGAATTAAATGTAGGTTTTGAAAATGAAAGCTTGTTAAATGTAAATGTGCTCCGTTGACATTTCACAGAGATACGCTTGTTTTTGTTAGAAATCCAATTTCTTTCTTACAGGAATTCTGAATTCATATGAAAAGCATATACTAAAATATGAAAATACTACATGTCATGTCTCAAAATCGATATCCGTCTAACCTCTGTATTGTTTAATGTCCCGCAGACTCGAGAAGAAAGATGATGAGTTCAATGGGATAGTGAGCCTGTCAGGTAGCAAGTAGCCTTAATTCTTGCACAGAATCCAGCCTAGTTGACACAATGCAATTCTGTAGATTTTTGACCACTTTTTAGTCACCCTAATTATGGCCATCCTACAAGGGTAAAAACTCCAATAACTTTTTAATGGATTATAACAGAGGCATGCGGTTTGGACATTGTTTTTAGAGGGTTATCTACACAATATTATTTTACCCATTGTTTAATAAATGCGTTTTGATTGGACACCCTTCATAGAGGGCATAGGGACAGTGGTAATAAGACAGAAACAGATGACAGAGAGTGAAGCCGGCAGTGAGAGATAAAGAGAGATAAAGCGACAGGCACAGAGATGCAGACAGTGGTAAAAAGAGAGAAACATGGGACAGAGCAATAGAGTCACACAGAGAGAGCAAAAGAGAGACTCACAGGCACGTTTGTCCAAAATACTTTTAATTGTTCTTAGTGATTAATTACAATGTGGAAAAATCAGGTAATACAGATACTAGAATAGCTTTCAATGACCTCCTTTAGCTATAATTTACAGAGAGGAGGGAGGGGAGAAATAGTAAGTTCTGCCATCATTACACAGAGAGAGGAAAGAGAGAGCGGAAGAGAGAGAAATAGAGAAAGAGAGAGGGGAAAAGGAAGGGACTTGGAAAAAGACGGAGAGAGAAAGAAAATCAATCAAAGTCAGTCAGTTCTGCCATTATAAAAGTCCTGAAAGATATGCCTGAATAGTTATTGGTAATTTGAAACTAATATATATATATATATATATAGATAGATATAGATATACATATATATAGATATATATATATATATATATATATTATATATATATATATATATATATATATATATAGTTATATATATATCTATATAGATATATTAATACATTAATATAATACTAAAACAACAAATAGCATGATATATCTACAGTATATATTATCTATATCTAAATATAGAATACATATGCAGTGCATTCGGAAAGTATTCAGACCCCATGACTTTTTCCACATTTCGTTACATTACAGCCTTATAGTGAAATTGATTAAATATTTTTTTCCCCTCATCAATCTACACACAATACCCCATAATGACAAATCTAAAACAGGTTCATATTCATTTCTTACAATTTGTAAAATAAAAAAATCTGAAATACCTTACATACGTAATTATTCAGACCCTTTGCTATGAGACTCGAAATTGTGCTCAGGTGCATCCTGTTTCCATTGATCATCCTTGAGATGTTTCTAAAACTTGATTGAAGTCCACATGTGGTAAATTCAATTGATTGGACATTATTTGGAAAGGCACACACCTGTTTATATAAGGTCCAACAGTTGACAGTGCATGTCAGAGCAAAAACCAAGCCATGAGGTCAAAGGAATTGTCCGTAGAGCTCCGAGACAGGATAGTGTCGAGGCACAGATCTGGGGAAGGAAACCAAAACATTTCTGCAGCACTGAAGGTCCCTAACAACACAGTGGCCTCCATCATTCTTAAATGGAAGAAGTTTGGAACCATCAAGAATCCTCCTAGAGCTGGCCGCCCCGGACAAAATGAGCAATCGGGGGAGAAGGGCAGGGAGGTGACAAAGAACCCAATTGTCACTCAGACAGAGCTCCAGAGTTCCTCTGTTGAGATGGGAGAACCTTCCAGAAGGACAACCATCTCTGCAGCACTCCACCAATCAGGCCTTTATGTTTGAGTGGCCAGACGGAAGCCACTCCTCAGTAAAAGGCACATGACAGCCCACTTGGAGTTTGCCAAAAGGCAGACCATGAGAAACAAGATTCTCTGGTCTGATAAAACCAAGATTGAACTCTTTGGCCTGAACGCCAAGCGTCACGTCTGGAGGAAACCTGGCACCATCCCTATGTTGAAGCATGGTGGTGGCAGCATCTTACTGTGGGGATGTACAGAGTACAGAGCGATCCTTGATGAAAAACTGCTCAAGGGCGCTCAGGACCTCGGAAGACGAACCTTCGCCCCCAGTCTAACGGGACAACGATACTAAGCACACAGCCAAGACAACACAGGAGTAGCTTCGGGACAAGTCTCTGAATGTCCTTGAGTGGCTCTCCCAGAGCCCGGACTTGAACCTGATCAAACATCTATGGAGAGACCTGAAAATAGCTGTGCAGCGACGCTCCCCATCCAACCTGACAGAGCTTGAGAGGATCTGCAGAGAAGAATGGAAGAAACGCCCTAAATACAGGTATGCCAAGCTTGTAGCATCATACCCAAGAAGATTCTAGGCTGTAACTGCTGCCAAAGGTGCTTCAAGAAAGAACTGAATAAAGGGTCTGACTACTTACGTAAATGTGATATTTCAGTTTTGCAAAAATGTATAAAAACCTGTTTTTGCTTTTTCATTATGGTATTGTGTGTAGATTGATGGGGGGGGGGGGGACTATTTAATCCATTTTAGAATAAGGCTGTAATGTAAACATTTTTGGGAAAAAGTCAAGGGGTCTGAATACTTTCCGAATGCACTGTAAATCTGATGAGAAGCCCTATTAGATTGTGTGCTGCTGTGGATGTATCATCCATCCAGTGTGATGTGCTCAGAGTAGGCACATATCTAGTATCAGCCTACCTTCCCAAAAACCTTACCTTAACCATCAGGGTGGGAACACAAAACTGACCGTAGATCAACGTCCAGGATTATATAGCTTCTCAGATCACTTCTATAGCTGAAACCTTTTCATTGCACTGTAGATACACACACTAAGGGCTGGATTCAATCCGTATCCCCACAGTATCACGGAAGATCCTCGTTATAGCTCGTTATAGGCAATGTTCCCACATTTGCAGAGACTGCACTTACAGTAAACCCTGCATGTCGGCTCAATCGAAAACTATCTTTGCATTTTAATGCCGATCTTTCTCAATACTTCCGCGATATGGATTGTGTCCAGCCCTTAGCTTTCCGTATTCCTTACCAATATACAGTGTGTTCATATCTACAACGGAAACCTTTTTATTGCAATTCTTCTCCAGATTCTTTAACTGTACTCATACTTATAGAAATTGCTGGGTTGTCATGGCCTTGTACATAGCAGTCAATAGATACAGGTAACTGTGATCTTGTTAGTGTGTATGGTTGTGGGAGGTTTTTTGCTTATATGGAGAGCTGAAGACATGTTCCCCTTTCGCTCGGCTCAGTGGAGAAGCGCTCGGAAATAACCCGGCAAGGGCTGACAACACACAGAACACACACAGCACACATACACACACACACAGAATACACACACACAGCTCTCTGGGCTATGTGACATCTCTGAGAGCATCTGTCCCACACAGCAACACTACTGACTCTGTACATCGTGGACACGTAATACAATGCACAGAACACAGGAATATAATGTTTCAAAGCAGCAAGTAAAATCAACATTCCATCAAAAGCCAAGGGTGCTTCTAAGGGTTCTCCTATAGGGACAGCCGAAGAACCATTTTAGGGTCTAGATAGCACCTTTTTTCTAAGAGTGTAAAAATTGAGAAAAGGGGACGTCACTGTGCTAGGCTGAGCTAGCTACAGTACAGTCACCTCCACTACACATCCTTTCAGTTTCATGCTTTTTCCAAAATGGACAATTAACATTCAGTCAAACACTCTACTTTGTCTGTTCAATAAGGAATAAGGAAGTTCAACTGTCCAACCTACCTACCCCTCAGCTTACCACCTTTACTGTACAAATCCTTGGTGTACATGTTTCTGTGTATGAGACGTAGCCCACCTCCCTCTGAAACGGTCACTGTGGATCACAAATCTTAAATGTGGAAGTCAAACAGTATATTCTATTGTATAAATTCCAGTATGTAAAGTCTGTAGTGTTTGTCTGTGTCTCTCAGACCTCTGACTCCAGACTAGACACGCGTCCCCAGGGCTGGGTCACACAGGATCTGTCCTCAGACCTCAAACCTCCTGATGCATCTCCTCTCTGGGGCTGTAAGCCCAGATCCTGGTCCTCTCGGTAGGCTCCATTGGCCCCATAGGCTCCATACAGACTGTCCTGGTACAGTGACCCCCTCTGGCCTCGAAAGCCACCTTCACAGGGCAGGAGCTGGCATACTGGGCTGGGACTAGGGTATGTACCGGGGCTGGGGCTGGCGTGGTTGCTGGATGCCTGGGAATGGGCCTGGAGGTCCAGGGGGCCATGGTAGAGAGGCAGCCCAGGGTAGGAGGTTAGATAGTGGGAGTACTGTCTGCTGAGCAGGTTGGTGGCTCTCCGGACCACCCCAAGGCCTACCCCCCCTCCGCCTCCCTGACCCCCCAGCATGGCCTCCCTGTAGGTGGGCAGGTGGGTGGAGTTTGAGTACCGCAGCTTCTTACGTCCGTTCCCTTTCCTCTGGTCCTGCCTTATGTGGAGATACGCATGCTGGCGAGTTGAGGTGGCAGGGTAACATAGGTTGTTCCGGAGGGGGGCGGGGTTGTAGAGTTTAGTGGGAGTTTCTTGGTCGGCCATGATGCAGGGGAACAGGTCTGGTAAAGCAGAATGTGATTGGCAATCAAGGGATGTAGGCGGAGTTTCGTCTGGCTGGAGAATCCGCTCACTCCCCCAGGTGGCTCGGAGGAAAGATGGCCGTCGGTGGAGCCTCTGTCTGCCTGCCAGAACCAGCTCCTCCAGGGGAAGAGGCCAGGAGCCAACGCAGCCTTCTACCCCAGGACAGAGCACCGTTCCTGGGTACAGGGAGTCGGGCATCTGGGTCGAGACGTTGTTCTCCTGAAGGTGGTTGGCCCGGAGTTCAGCCAGACACACTGTCTTCTCCTCCCTGCGCCGCCTCCTCTCTCCTCCTCCTGATTCCCCTGAGAGGAGGCTCTTGCTCCTCCTATTCTTCCTGGAGGGTTCTGTGTGGGATGGATGGGAGATGGCAGAGGGGGGGTGAGAGAAGGGGTAGATGTCTGGCAGCTGAAGCTCACTATAGGGGATGAAAGGAGAGCGGGGGTGGGAGATGTGCTGGGGCTCCACATACAGCCTACCTGTGGAGGGTTGAGAGTAGGAAGAGAGGTGGTCCCCCCCAGCCAGGTCAAGATGAGTTCTACTGAGACTAGAAACAGAAAGTGGTCTGTCATAGAGGGAGGAAGTGCGAGCCGGGAGCGTGTATCGTAGCGGCGTGGGTCTCGCCAACCCCTTCTGCCTGTTCAGAGAAGTCACTACACCCAGCGTGCAGTATTGCGGGCTAAGGGGGCGCTCGGGGGACAGGTGTGTGTGTGTGTTCTCTGTGACATGAGAAAACCCTCCTGGAACCATTTCCGTGGTGACCTGCTGCGGAATGTGGACTGGCAGGTTGCCGCCATGGCGACCCCAGTGTTCTATGGTCTTGGTGGCGTGGTCCAGTGAGGTCTCGACCTGGGCAGAGTTGACCAGGTCTTTAGCGGTGCGTAGCATCTTAAGCATGTTAGCCTGGGCGTAGTTAGCTGTCAGATCTGAGTTTGCCAGGTTAGGGTGGTCTGGTTCCTCCACCCCGTTGAAGCAACTGTAGATTCCCTGGGAGATGGAAGAGAGAGGGAGAAAGGGATAGAGTAGGTTAGAAAGAGGGAGGGAAAGTAGAGGAAGGGAGAGAGGAATGGGGGGTAGGAGTGTAAAAATGATGATCTATTACACTTAACCTTCAGCTAACCTAGAAGCCCTGTAGAGAGAAGACTTGGCTCAAAAGTTACACCTCACATATAGTAAGAAAGTAATTTCATTCAACTAATTTTGCCAGTTTACAAAAGTTATGAATTCCTTTACCATTCCCCTGATTATACAGAACATCCCTATAGCCAGTGTTGTGTTCGAGACCACCTAAAGCGAGACCGATTCAAGACAAAGACCGGAGCAAATCGAGACAGAATCAAGACCGAGAACAGGAATGGAACAAGGGGTCCGAGACCGAATCAAGACCGAGACCAGAAAAATGTCCAATTCAAGACCATGATTGTAATTTTGTCAAATCACCACCATAATAAGAGTTGTAAATGTCCAGTATTTCAGTGTTCATATTTCAGAACAACATATGGATTCTTTAGAATTTCAAAATAGTGAAAAAATGCATGCTGAGGGAAATTAGAGCTGCTCTATAAATTATTACTAACCCAAACACAGTGGGGAACAATGGGCCTTCTACACTTTCAGAGACAGCTAAGGATTTATAAAATATTGACTACAATAGTATAATAATAATGATCATTATATTATTTTTTTCCATGATGTTCGGATTTAATCGTTTCAGTTTTTGTTGGAAAGGAAAGGGTTAACACTGAAGAGAAAATAATATCCAATCAGGATTTTTCTTTGCTGGTCTCTGGGAGATACATCTTGCTAGCTGAGTCAGCCATTGGCTAGGCCAACAGAATCTAGACGAAGGCATCTGCCAATAAACTGTATTAGGGCAACATTTTGGAGGGACAGTGGAATCAACCGATCACATTTTGACTTAATGGATGGGACCGTTTTTACAAAACGCATGGAAACTTTTGCCTTCTTGAAGGCCAACAGGTCACTGCGCAATAGCGAGCAGTAGTTTCCCACGGTCTAGCTAGCTTTTGTTGTCGGCTAGTTTTTAGTGGCTGTAGCAGGTGTTATGAAAGAGGATGTTGTTGCTATTTTGTTAGCTTATCGCTTTTCAAGAATAAATTTCAACAAGAAGTTAAGTTTCAAATGATCATCATCCGGTGAGTGTTTTTAGTTTTTATAACACTTGCTGTTGTTAGCCATCTCTTTGAAAATAACTTATGAAACACACATTTAAAGTGGAACTAACAGCATTTTAGCAACATGAAATTTGATAAAAAAATCTGTTCATGTACACCGCCAAGAAGAAAATTGTCATTTTTACATTTTCATAAATTCTTAGAATGTTTGGGAATTATTTATAGTAAGGCACATGTGATAATTCTATTGCAATATAGAGTGAGAACGTGGTGTTTGGACAATTAATAGACACTGCAGTAAATAAAACTGTTTTGTCTAGGAGCGGAGTCTACAGAGACTGGTGAGCTATAGCCAATCAGATCTACAGTAGGCCTTTATACAAACAAGCCATTTGCCACACGGCCCTGCAATCATTCACATTGAACTGGACTCAGGGGCGGAAATCCCGGGGGGAACGGGGGGGACATGACCCCCCCATCCTGGGAAAAATATGATTCGTCCCCCCAATATATCACTGAAACATAACTATGTAATTTAAATAATATTAATAATACGCAATGAAAGCAATTGTGCTGATTATAGACACTTAATAGCGCGTTTTTAAGTTTCAAAAGATTGCGACCCCCCCACCCTTTGCCTCAATGGTTTGATCCACTGCCAGTTCCTTAGTTGGCAAGGTAACAGAGGGGTCGTGTCTACTGTCTGAAAGGCACTCAATGCACATAACTGACGTGAGGTTAATCCAGTCAATCGCGCACTCACACTAGCTGAATATGCAGAGCTAGAGCGCAAATATTAACTATTAAGCTAGCTAGTACCTATTCCATTTATGTGGCGTCGTCAAAGATGGAATCTTTGCTATCGTCAATTTATTCCAAGATCAGCATGCAGATGATGTAAGTTAGTGCTTCAAAGTCCCTGTGATAAGGTTAGCGATAAACTGAAGTCCAAACTGAACAGAACTACACTCTCTTCTACCATTGTCTTAAATATATTTAATGGTCTCGTTGCAAAAGCTAAATTGTCGCAAGGGAACTTTTATTTATTTATTTTATTTCACCTTTATTTAACCCGGGTAGCAAAGATTATAGCAAACACCACTGAAACTGAATTGGTTCTCGCTAGCTTTGCAAATTCCGCTATTGTTGGAAGCCAGCCAATATAAAATTACAAAAGGTTGCAGCATATGCTGTGTAAATGGTGAACTCATACAGCTGTCAACTCTTGTCATTTTAATCCGTTTCACATTTGCTAGCTACCTTTTAGATCGAAGCCCAAATAGAATGATAGAAGATGATAGAAGCCCATCTCCTACTGTAAATAACATACACACTGTGTGTGTGTGTGTGTAGCCAGCCAGCCAGCCAGGTAGAAAAATGGCAGAAAAATAAAAGACGGACATCAGAGTATTTTTCAATACACCAAAACGCATAGTAAGAACCCTAGTAGCCTAATATCTCAAAGACTAGTTGATAAAATGTTCATAAGAAAGAAATGAAATTCTAATGGAAATGTTTCACAATGATGTCATTAGGCAGAGCAGGCAACAGATGGCACACAGACAGCAGAGTTGGGGACTGATATGCAGGGACAGACTGGCAGAGACAGGGAGTCTCAGGTAAGTTTGTTGAGTCTTTGTTTGGCAACATTATGAAAGGTTCTCAATTTTGACTTGTAAAATAGGAACATAATTGGAAAATGCCATGGATACCCCCACTCTCAACTTAAACTGGTGACTGATCTAAGATTTGTTAAAGGCAATGGTATTGCTGTTGTGATTAGTTGTGTAGTTTTGGGTACCGGTAGTTAGGAGTACGGCAAACACCTTATTTCTTTGGTTCCTCAATATACATTTACCATATTACAATGTAGGCTATGTGTTACAGCACTACTGTTGGTGTCCCCCTCAGGAATTGCTCTTGAGAAAATTTCATGTAATTGTCCCCTCCAAAGTTGATATCAGATTTTCTCCCCTGACTGGACTGTGTGTTTACAGGCAGTGGCAACAGCACAACTTAGATAATTAGAACTCATTCGACAAAAGCCACAAAATACACCTGAAAGGATTTCTGCAAATGTGTTAACACCATGGGAGTCCTCTTTCATTTGGGAACTTTACAGTACTATTGATCAAACAACCATGAAAAGTTAGGCTCTCTCTCCCTCCGTTACGCACATCAAGAAGTAAAAAAAATTTATGCTAGCCAGAGCAAGATGAGCTAAAATCTAACAAAGGAACATTTGATAAACCCTCTCAAACGTTTTCAGCTAGTAGGCCCTCAAAATTGTACTGATAAACCATGGGGAATTGTAGCCTCCTCGTCCTTCTGCAGCTTGCCTGCCAATGCATGCTTGTCCCAACCAAGCACCCAAGCTGACTGGTTAAATTTGCCTAGCTTGCTAGCTAGCTACTTCCAGACACAAATTAGAGAACACCTCACTCTGACAATTTTACTCGCCGTAGCAGAGCTGGTTAAGCTGTTTACATGTTATCTAGTGCATTCTTGACCAACTATTACTTTTTTTGTCTACATTTATTGACACCGGTCATATTCAGCAGGTGTTGCGCATTTGTAAATTCATCAGTTGTTCTGCGCTCTGGCAAACTCAAATGAGAGTGCTCCAAAAAAAGATAGGAGGGGAAGAAGGTAGTCACTCACCCACTCCTCCAATGGCATGACATGACATCCTCCTAGCAGCTTGATAGCTAGCTAGATAACGTTAGAATCTGTGTTTTTAGCTTGCTACATAAATAGATACCCTAGCCTATTAGCAACGTTATGACTGTGATCATTGCGATGTGATTATTGCAATCATTGCCCTTGCTAGTTTGATCGTATTGACATTCCCAGCCTTAGTTACATTCATTTTTTTTTATTTCACCTTTATTTAACCAGGTAGGCTAGTTGAGAACAAGTTGTCATTTACAACTGCGACCTGGCCAAGATAAAGCACAGCAGTTCGACACATACAACAACACAGAGTTACACATGGAATAAACAAACATACAGTCAATAATACAGTAGAAAAAAGAAAAGTCTATATACAGTGAGTGCAAATGAGATAAGATAAGGGAGGTAAGGCAATAAATAGGCCATGGTGGGGAAGTAATTACAATATATCAATTAAACACTGGAATGGTAGATGTGCAGAAGATGAATGTTTCATGTTTTAAAGTACTGAATGTCATCAGTTTTTGTCCAGAATATTGAGTCATTGAAACTGACACAGCGCATCCCGAATGGATCCAGCAAACAATGTACCAGACCAGCTGTGATTTACAACATGATAGCAATATTTTGGGACGACCAGGAAATGTATTGGTGAATTATATTAATCATGCACTGAACTGCATCCATCTATTCTGGCAACAATGTCTTTGTGTACATCATAGAACATTGAGTCAAATAGATCTTTAAAACCTCTTATAAAGTTGGTTTTGTAGCATAAACTGGGAATTTTATATTTTTTACTGATATTATGATTGTCTGTTTGTTTCATAACTGAATATTTTAGGTCATCGGTTACTTTGTGTGCTAAACGTGATATTCTTTTGCAATGGGAAGTGATAGTTGTACCTTTCGATTGGGAATTGCTTAATGGTTGTGTTTTTGTAATGTTATGATTGGGACCTACTGGCTTATTTTGCCTGAGTTTCTGGACTGCTTATCCTTTAACATCATGCTGCATGTGACTGCTGTCTTTCCACCGGCCCTATGTAATGGTGCCTGGAGAAGTGGGTATAATAAAAATGTGCCAAAAGTTCCCAAACGGCCCGCCCAGCGAAGGAAAGGCACCCTGGTGTGAAATATCTAGTTTTTGTATGTGTTTTTCTGTAGATTTTTCAGGTTCTCACTCTCATTCACACTTATTTTAAATTTAAAAAATAAAAATAAATTGTTCACAACAATGATAAACCACATCATTCTGATTGGGTGGGCCTGTCATAGACTGGCTCCTCAGTAGGTGGGCCTCTGTCCACCCAGGTCCATCCATGTCTACGCCCCTGATGCAAACAGCGCATGATGACAATTGCGCATCACAAATAGCAGTGGTGTAAAGTACTTAAGTAAAAATACTTTAAAGTACTACTTAAGTCGTTTTTTGGGGGTATCTTTGCTTTACTATTTATATTTTTGACAACTTTTACTTCACTACATTCCTAAAAGAAAATGGTCTAATTCACACACATATCAAGAGAACGTCGCTTGTCATCCCTACACATGCTTTGTTTGTAATTGATGTCTGAGAGTTGGAGTGTGCCCCCTGGCTATCTGTAATTTTAAAAAACATGAAAATGGTGCAGTCTGGTTTGCTTTATGGAAGGAATTTGAAATGATTTATACTTTTACTTGTGATGCTTTAGTATAATTATTTTAGCAATTACATTTACTTTTGATACTTAAGTATATTTAAAACTAAATACTTTTAGACTTTTACTCAAGTAGGATTTTACTGGGTGACTTTCACTTTTATTTGAGTCATTTTCTACTAAGGTATGTTCCTCTTTTACTTTTATTCAAGTATGACAATTGGGTACTTTTTCCACCACTGACAAATAGCCTACTACTTCAGACTAAACTTTTTCAATACCTGGTTTGCATACCCATTGTTGCATTAGTCAGCATTTACTGGCTACCAATGTCATTCGTCTCTGAGCTGCTCCATGCCAAAACTAGTTGAGAGCTGCACGCTCTTGCTGCCTGCAGATGATATTCTGCTGAAACTAGGCTTTTTGTGCGGCGCGCATGTGAATATATTTCACGTGCTTTGCAATTGTGGAGGCTTCTTTGTGCACGATTTCTCTATTGTACTACATCATTGATAAGTTGCATACCTTTACTACACTGCTTTGATATGCATCAGTAGGGATTAAGAAGTGAGTATATGAAATGCCCACTGAAAGAAAAGTAGGTATATGGTTTATACCTGCATATAGCCTCCACCACTGGCCCTTTCTGTTCTACAAAAAGTGCACTCCCCGACATGTGCGCTGTTATTACAGTTGATGTCCATTCAGAATCACGAACTTGTCAGACACTGAAGGCCTATAGGTTTGCCACTGCGCAAACATGTCTATAATAGATATGAAGGCTGTTATCATGCTGTATTCATGTTTGAAGAATATTTGGCCTGGCGAAGCGGTTTTATGCGCTGACTGAATGGAATCTGATAATTCTGAGTTTTTACTCTGCTGCTAGTCCTCACTGTCCGAGACCGAGTCAAGCCCGAACAAGACCGACACTCAATATGTGGTCTCGATACCGGACTCGAGATCGAGACCTGTCTTGAGTGCTACAACACTGCCTATAGCTAAACAAACACACACACACAATGAACACACACACACACACACACACACACACACACACACACACACACACACACACACACACACACACACACACACGACACACACACACACACACACACACACACACACACACACACACACACCACACACTGAACACACTTGCTGAGCAAATAGTCTCATACTGCATCGGCAAACAGAGAGCCGAGTCTCCTGACTGCCCTGTTCACAGTCGACTGAAAAACTGACAAAGCCCAAATTAATTTGGCCCTCAGGGGCCCCCATAGGGATTAATTATCAGATAGTAATTTAGCTGCAAATCTGATAAGCCCTGATACAGGCACACCTCTGCAATTACACTCTGCTAGAGCAGGATGTGCACACACACACACACTCTTTGTAAGAGTGGTGTTCGAGTTGTGTCTATAGATTTTTGGCTAGTAACGTTTTTCTTATTCCTTCCTTGATACTGCCTCTCCTCTCGCCAACAACCACGCTTTCATTACATAGATTGATTGTTGATTAACACTAATGTTGAGCTGGAATTGTAACTGTGGTTCGATCTCATTATAACTATAGCTGGCAGATGATAATGTAGTCATTGAAATGATAGGCGGTGTAAACAGCACTAAGAGCTCATATCAGGCTTCATACATTGGCCACACATCCTCTCTCTCTCTCTCTCTCTCTCTCTCTCTCTCTCTCTCCTCTCTCTCTCTCTCTCTCTCTAAACCTCTCTCACCCTGCTGATAGCGAGCAGGAAGTCCATGCGAGGAGACTTGTCTAGTTTCTTGCGTAGTTTCCAGTAGAGTAGATGTTCCCAGGCGAACACCAAGAGACTGAGCCCCATGGCCACCAGTAGCATGTAGAAGACCCCGGCCATGTTATCTATGTCCAGCTTACTACTCATCACCTCGTTCTTCTCATTCTGACAGATGCCTGACAGCCAGACCGTCTCCAAGCGCTGGGTGTCACCTGGGAGAGAGGAGAGGAGAGGGACATGGTCATAATCCCCTTGAGGAGGGACTCACAAGTGAATAACTAGTCAGATTCAGCCGCTTTATCTTTCTTTCAAATAAGGGTAGGCTACTGAGGAAAGCATTATTTATGACTTACAAATTGGGGTTAGCAGTGAACAAGAGACGACTTCCATAATTCTACCGTATCAGTAGGACCACAGATGGGTAATTGTACCGAAGCTCCTGTTATACCTATATAAGTAACCTTTTCTGTGTCTGCATGTGTGTGTGTGTTGTATAGTTTGTATTCCCAACACTGTCCTCATGATATCTCTAACACCTCCCTGTGGTCCCTACGATCCTACTGCGATAGGGGATATTAACTCCTACTGTGTGAGTGTGTGTGCCCATAGCGGTTATCATCCTCACACCTAGCCTACTGTGATGAAGGATATTAACTCTCTCTCTAAGCTTCACCCCCGGTGCTGCTGCACACACTGTCGTCAACAAATGAAGATGTGCCAGCTCTACGGGCTGTGTGTGTGTACGTGCGTGCGTGCGTGTGCGCGCGCGCATGTGTTTGCAGTGACACACCGTCTCCCAGGAACTGCAGCAAGGCCAGGTCAATGGGTCGTTTCCATCTGGAATCTTTCTGCAGGGCTATGCCATAGCCTGTCGTGGCAAACACTTTCCCAGAGCCGATAGTCACAAGCTTACAGCCCTCATCCTTCCCTGCCATGTAGTTCAACACCGCAGCATCATAGATGAATGCATCCAGCTTCCTATTGAATGACACAAAAAAGAATCAGACAGTGATGTAATAAATCTCCAGATTATATTAGGAATGAGTTATAAAGTACATGCATAGGGAGCCAAATAGAACTCCTTCCAGTAAATGGGACTAAATCCAATTTTTGGGTTAATGGACTGTCATTTATTTTGAGGTCATTGGGATGAGGGGTTGAGGGCTGGAGGAGAGTTCAGTGTTAAGCGCAGTGTATTTTTCTTACCCTGTCTTGAGGCTGTTGAGAGCATCCTCCACTCCTTTCTGGTTGTATTTGACCATGTGTGCGTGCATGTCGGGGTAGTTACTTCTGATGTTCCTCTCTGTACTGCCGTTAGGGACCGTACCAAAACGGAATGGAGGGTAGTGCTCCTGAGGCTTCTGGAACTGTAGTAAGTGATGAGGAGAGGAGATTCAGTTCAATGAGATCTAATTCAGAGCAGTCCTATTCATTTCAAACTGATTCAAATAAATGCAGTTCCACTCAATTAAATTCCTTTTGATTGAATGTCATTCTACCCTTTTCAATTTGATTAGATTTGATATAATTCAAGGCCGTTATTTTTGAGTCAATTCAATAGCCATAGATTGCCCGGACCTGCTGTTAGCCCGGACCTGCTGTTTTCGACTCTCTCTCTCTACCACACCTGCTGTCTCTAACTCTGAATGATCGGCTATGAAAAGCCAACTGACATTTACTCCTGAGGTGCTGACCTGTTGCACCCTCTACAACCACTATGATTATTATTATTTGACCCTGCTGGTCATCTATGAATGTTTGAACATCTTGGCCATATTCTGTTATAATCTCTACCCGGCACAGCCAGAAGAGGACTGGCCACCCCTCTGAGCCTGGTCCCTCTCTAGGTTTCTTCCTAGGTTTCTGCCTTTCTAGGGAGTTTTTCCTAGCCACCGTGCTTCTACATCGGCATTGCTTGCTGTTTGGGGTTTTAGGCTGGGTTTCTGTATAGCACTTTGTGACATCGGCTGATGTAAAAACGACTTTATAAATACATTTGATTGATTGATTGAGTTCAGTCTACTACACTCAAAAAAAAAACGCTGCTTTAAAAACAACTCAATTTGGGTAAATATAGGACAGAACACATGTTGGGTTATTTTGACCCAGCAGTTGGGTCATTTAAGAACACATTGCCAGAGCCAGGTTGGGTTGTTGATGCTGCGGTATTTAGCTAAAATCAGAGATGGGTAGACAAATATTACACAAATATTATGGCTGAACTCAAATGTGCTGGTTGATAAAATACCTGTATTTATGGGAAAGATGTTTGAAAAGGGTGTTTTGTTCTTAAATGATATTGTAAATTTTAATGATAGAGTTGTGTCCTTCATGGAGTTATCAGAATTGTACGGGAAGGTCTGCTCAATCCAAGAGTACAACCAATTGATTACGGCACTGCCCCAAAAATGGAGGATGCGGGTGGCAGTGGGAGGAGGTAGGGAACTGGTCTGTCTGCCCAATATAAAGGATCAAAACTGGCGGAGGAATAAAAATAGCATAAATAGGAAAGTATACCAGTTTCATTTGAGGACCAGGATGTTGACAACTGTGTCATGCAGATCGCAAAATAGTTGGGAAGAGATTGTTGATGTACCAATTTCATGGTACAGGGTGTATGAGTTGATATATAAAACAACGCAAGATTCAAGACTTCGTGCTTTTCAGCTAAAATTATTATATAGAATTCTTGCCACCAACAAAATGTTGAATACTTGTGGCATACCATCATCGAAGCTCTGCAGATTGTGTTGTGAGGATACAGAATCAATAGACCAGGTAGCCTGTTTCTGGTCTCAGGCTCAGGAATGGCTGAAAATGCATAGCATTGATCTAAAATTGACCCTAGAAATAGTACTGTTAAGAGATCTGGAGAGACCGGGTCAGTTAATTACTAATATACTAATACTCTTAGTAAAAGTATTTATCTTCAACACGCAATCTGTAGATTCTATTCGATTAGATAGATTGAAATTGTACGTTAAACAGCATAGTATAGTTGAAAGATATGTGTTGCGTAGAAACACGAAGTGGGTGACCAGCAGAGATAGATGGGATGGGCCGAGGGAAGCTGAGGGTTGGTATGTGGAATTGGAGACAAGTGGGAGTGGAGTTGCTGTGTGAGAGAGAGAGAATGATGGTCAAAAGATAAAGGGAAAAAAAGTCAAAATAAAACATAATAAAAGTACATTTGAATGGCACTAAGTGGCAGTGTTTTTACAACTAATGCCGGTTTGCCTGAGGCTGATGCCGTGCAGGTGTTTGTACATATGCAAATACACACACTCTCATTCCAATTAACACATACAATAACACACACATACATGTAATAGTGCCAGACATGCACACAAACATATAAAGTAGGCATTGCTGTTATGATTTCAGTTGTCCTTGATGTCCTTTGTTTTAAATGTATTATTTAGTTGTATTTTTTTTGCATTGTTGTTTGATGTTTTCTTCTGTCTTTTCCTTTTTTCTCTTTAGTTCATTCTCTTGGTTGTTGGTGCATTGGGGGTTCTTGGGGGTTGGGAATGGAATGAATTGTTCAGTTTTTTCCGGGGGGGGAGACTGTGGGAGGGGTCTAGAATGGTTGAGGAACAGCTATTGGGGAACTGTGGGGGGATCTTGGAGGGTTCGGGTTTCACAAGGTTGTGATCATGAAAAAGGATAACTATGACACATATTTTATATCACTATCATGCACACGCACCCTCACACATAATGATGGCTCTGTTGCGGAAAGACTGATACATGTTTGATAGTGTCTTGATGCTGTATTGTTTGTCCTTCATGTTCTAATACTTTAATGTTACCCCTTCCTTGTGTTTTTTGTAATAAATAATACAAAATAAAAAAATTAATTCAATCAGAGATGGGAATTATTTCTATTACATGTATTTCAAATACGTATTTTAATCACAGTATATATACAAAAGTATGTTGACACCCCTTCAAATTCATGGATTGGCTATTTGAGCCACAGGTGTAAAAAAATCAAGCACACAGCCATGCATTCTCCATAGACAAACATTGGCAGTAGAATGACCTTACTGTCATAGGATGCCACCTTTCCAACAAGTCAGTTCGTCCAATTTTTTCCCTGCTAGAGCTGCCCTGGTCAACTGTAAGTGCTGTTTTTGTGAAATGGAAACATCTAGGAGCAACAACGGCTGAACCGCGAAGCTCACAGAACAGGACCGCTGAAGCGCATCGTGAGTAAAAAAACATCTGTTCTCGGTTGCAACACTCACTACCAAAGCGAGGTCCATACAGAAATGATTTTTCGAACTTGACTGGCCTGCACAGAGCCCTGACCTCAACTCCATCGAACACCTTTGGGATGAATTGGAACGGCGACTGCGAGCCAGGCCTAATCGCCCAAAATCAGTGCCGACCTCACGAATGCTCGTGGCTAAATGGAAGCAAGTTCCCGCAGTAATGTTTCAACATCTAGTAGAAAGTCTTCCAGAAGAGTGGAGGCTGTTACAGCAGCAAAGGGGGGACCAACTCCATATGTATGCCCATGATTTTGAAATGAGATGTTCGACAAGCAGGTGTCCACATACTTTTGGTCATATAGTGTACTTCTGAATATTTTGTATTACACTGGTCTGAATAACACTCCAATGTAGTATTCAGAGCCCTTGACTTTTTCCACATTTTGTTACATTACAACCTTATTCTGAAATTGATTAAATAGTTTTTTTCTTCATCAATCTACACACAATACCCCATAATGACAAAGAAAAAACCTGTTTGTGTATTAAAAAATGTATTAATGTATGAAATTTAAAAACTGAAATATCACATTTACACAAGTATTCAGACCCTTTTACTCAGTACTTTGTTGAAGCACCTTTGGCAGCGATTACAATCTCGATTCTTCTTGGGTAAGACGCTACAAGCTTGGCACACCTGTATTTGGGGAGTTTCTCCCATTCTGGATGGGGAGCGTCGCTGCACAGCTATTTTCAGGTCTCTCCAGAGATGTTCTATTGGATTCAAGTCCGGTTCTGGCTGGTCCACTCAAGGACATTCAGAGACTTGTCCCGAAGCCACTCCTGCATTGTCTTGGCTGTGTGCTTAGAATCGTTGTCCTGTTGGAAGGTGAACCTTCGCCGCAGTCTGAGGTCCTGAGCGCTCTGGAGCAGGTTTTCATCTTTCCCTCGATCCTGACGAGTCTCCCAGTCCCTGCCACTGAAAAACATCACCTAAGCATGATGCTGCCACCACCATGCTTCACCACAGGGATGATGCCAGGTTTCATCCAGACATGAAGCTTGGCATTCGGGCCAAAGAGTTCAATCTTGGCTTCATCAGACCAGAAAATCTTGTTTCTCATTGTCTGAGTCCTTTAGGTGCCTTTTGGCAAAGTCAGCTGTCATGTACCTTGTACTGAGGAGTGGCTTCCGTCTGGCCACTCTAACATAAAGGCCTGATTGGTGGAGTGCTACAGAGATGGTTGTCCTTCTGGAAAGTTCTCCCATCTCCACAGAAGAACTCTGGAGCTCTGTCAGAGTGGCAATTCGGTTCTTGGTCACCTCCCTGACCAAGACCATTCTTCCTTGATTGCTCATTTTCTCCGAACGGCCAACTATAGGAAGAGTCTTGGTGGTTCCAAACCTCTTCCATTTAAGAATGATGGAGGCCACTGTTCTTGGGGACCTTCAATGCTGCAGACATGTGTTGGTACCCTTCCCCAGATCTGCGCCGTCACGCTATCCTGTCTCAGAGCTCTACTGACAATAGCTTCATCCTCATTCCTTAGTTTTTGCTCTGACATGCATTGTCAACTGTGGGACCTTATATAGACAGGTGTGTGCCTTACCAATCATGCCCAATCAATTTAATTTACCACATGTGGACTTCAATCAAGTTGTAGAAACATCTTAAGGATGATCAATGGAAACAGGATGCACATGAGCTCAATTTCGAGTCTCATAGCAAAGGGTCTGAATACTTATGTAAATATGATATTTCAGTTTAAATTTTTTTTAAATTTGCAAGAAATACTGAAATGTATTTTCACTGTCATTATTGGGAATTGTGTGTAGATGGATGAGGAATAAAAAGAATGTAATACATTTTACAACAAGGCTGTAACATCACAAAATGTGGGTCTGAGTACTTTCTGAATGCACTGTATTTTATAAGAAGATACTTTAGAAAGCTGTCATTTGTATTTTCAAAATGCAAAATACTTTTGTGTATCATTTCTTTATAGCGTTTCACAATTGTGTGACCCCTTTCCCCCTACATTGGTATCAAAAGTCTGACGGCACTATGGTGTGATAAGAGCGTCTGTTAGATGAACTACAGTAAATGGAAATGTATAGCCTATGTAAAAATGAACAATTGCAAAGCATGCTGAGTATTCCTCGAATGAGTTCCGCGTCAAAACAAGGCCAATGACAATACCCAGTGTGCTTTGCAGTTGTTCATTTTCATTTTCACATGTACATTTACATTTTGGACATCAGCAGACACTCTTACCCAGAGTGACAGCGCATTCAACTAAGGTAGATAAACAACAGCATACGGTGTCACGGTCATAGCAAGTAAGACGTTTCTGTAACAGTTACTGAGAATGTTGTTGCTGTTCGGCAGGCAACTTGCAAATGTATTTTTGTAATTCAAAATACAAAATATAGTGCCTTCAGAAAGTATTCACCTCCCTAGATTTTTTCACATTTTTGTTGTTTTACAGCCTGAATTTAAAATGTATTTTGTCACTGGCCTACACACAATACTACATAATGTCAAAGTACACTTTGGATGGTGTATCAATACACCCAATTACTACAAATATACAGCGGTCCTTCCTAACTCAGTTGCCTGAGAGGAAGGAAACCGCTCAGGGATTTCACCATGAGGCCAATGGTGACTTTAAAACAGTTACAGAGTTGAATGGCTGTGATAGGAGAAAACTGAGGATGAATCAACAACATTGTAGTTACTTCAGTATACTAACCCAATTGACAGAGTGAAAAGAACGAAGCCTGTACAGAATAAATGTATTCCAAAACATGAATCCTGTTTGCAACAAGGCACTAAAGTAATACTGCAAAAAAAAAATATGGCTAAGCAATTAACTTTTTGTCCTGAATACAACATTTTATGTTTGGGGCAAATCCAATACAACACATTACTGAGTACCACTCTCCATATTTCCAAGCATAGTGGTGGATGCATCATGTTATGGGTGTGCTTGATTCTAACATGTATTGACTCAGAGGGTTGAATACTTATCTAATCAAAATATATTTGTGTTTTAGTTCTCATGATTTTTTTTACAGATGCTAGAATTTTTCCTCCACTTTGACATTACAGAGTATTTTGTGTAGACTGTTGACAGAAAATGACAATGAAATCCATTTTAATCCCACTTAGTCATAAAATGAGTAGTAAGTCAAGGGTTTGACAACTTTCCGAAGGCACTGTACATGTATTTTAATTAAATACAGTACTTTGCAAAATTATCTTATATTTTGATACATTGGTCTTTAGGGTATTTTGTAGTCGTATTTTGTAGTTTGTAATTTATGCCCATCCCTGGCTATGATCCACCGGGTCAGATCAGAAGACTGGAGGCGTGGCTTAGTTGGGGCATGGCTTTTGGCTAGTTGTTTTTGGCCACCTGTGAGAGTAAATGTCATCCCAGTTCATCTGTTCTGTTGTATTGTCAATATACACTGCTCCAAAAAATAAAGGGAACACTAAAATAACACATCCTAGATCTGAATGAAAGAAATAATCTTATTACATACTTTTTTCTTTACATAGTTGAATGTGCTGAAAACAAAATCACACAAAAATAATCAATGGAAATCCAATTTATCAACCCATGGAGGTCTGGATTTGGAGTCACACTCAAAATTAAAGTGGAAAACCACACTACAGGCTGATCCAACTTTGATGTAATGTCCTTAAAACAAGTCAAAATGAGGCTCAGTAGTGTGTGTGGCCTCCACGTGCCTGTATGACCTCCCTACAACGCCTGGGCATGCTCCTGATGAGGTGGCGGATGGTCTCCTGAGGGATCTCCTCCCAGACCTGGACTAAAGCATCCGCCAACTCCTGGACAGTCTGTGGTGCAACGTGGCGTTGGTGGATGGAGCGAGACATGATGTCCCAGATGTGCTCAATTGGATTCAGGTCTGGGGAACGGGTGGGCCAGTCCATAGCATCAATGCCTTCCTCTTGCAGGAACTGCTGACACACTCCAGCCACATGAGGTCTAGCATTGTCTTGCATTAGGAGGAACCCAGGGCCAACCGCACCAGCATATGGTCTCACAAAGGGTCTGAGGATCTCATCTCGGTACCTAATGGCAGTCAGGCTACCTCTGGCGAGCACATGGAGGGCTGTGCGGCCCCCAAAGAAATGCCACCCCACACCATGACTGACCCACCGCCAAACCGGTCATGCTGGAGGATGTTGCAGGCAGCAGAACGTTCTCCACGGCGTCTCCAGACTCTGTCACGTCTGTCACATGTGCTCAGTGTGAACCTGCTTTCATCTGTGAAGAGCACAGGGCGCCAGTGGCGAATTTGCCAATCTTGGTGTTCACTGGCAAATGCCAAACGTCCTGCACGGTGTTGGGCTGTAAGCACAACCCCCACCTGTGGACGTCGGGCCCTCATACCACCCTCATGGAGTCTGTTTCTGACCGTTTGAGCAGACACATGCACATTTGTGGCCTGCTGGAGGTCATTTTGCAGGGCTCTGGCAATGCTTCTCCTGCTCCTCCTTGCACAAAGGCGGAGGTAGCGGTCCTGCTGCTGGGTTGTTGCCCTCCTACGGCCTCCTCCACATCTCATGATGTACTGGCCTGTCTCCTGGTAGCGCCTCCATGCTCTGGACACTACGCTGACAGACACAGCAAACCTTCTTGCCACAGCTCGCATTGATGTGCCATCCTGGATGAGCTGCACTACCTGAGCCACTTGTGTGGGTTGGAGACTCCGTCTCATGCTACCACTAGAGTGAAAGCACCACCAGCATTCAAAAGTGACCAAAACATCAGCCAGGAAGCATAGGAACTGAGAAGTTGTCTGTGGTCACCACCTGCAGAACCACTCCTTTATTGGGGGTGTCTTGCTAATTGCCTATAATTTCCACCTGTTGTCTATTCCATTTGCACAACAGCATGTGAAATTTATTGTCAATCAGTGTTGCTTCCTTAGTGGACAGTTTGATTTCACAGAAGTGTGATTGACTTGGAGTTACATTGTGTTGTTTAAGTGTTCCCTTTATTTTTTTGAGCAGTATATGTTAAGGATGAGTAATGACACTTTTGTATTTTAATAAGACTTAGAAGGTGTATGCGTGCCTTAAATGCTGGGAAGGGTACCAATTTGATATAATGTTATTAATTCAGCAACATTTTAATTTGCAGTGTACAAATTTAACATGATGAACAGGAATGACATTTACTCTCATGGGTGGCCTAAAATAACAATCTGAAAGCCACACCCTCAATAGACCATTCCTTTGAATTACCCAAACATGGGTAATTTTTTACTTTCATGCTGGGTTGACCCAGCAGCTGTGTGTTTCTTAAAGTCTTACAAATGTTATTTTATTGTCCTAATATAAAATTAATAACATCATCAATGAAAGACTTTGACACAGTGGTACCAATTCCAATATTTGGGTATGAATAGGTTCTTGATTAACTCATACTCTTATGTACGCCTCATTAAAGCTACAAAATGACTAACTCTAAATTGTAATGCAATGACAATACCACAGACAAGACTAACCTGACTGACATTTACCTTCATGGGTGACCAAAAATAGCTATCTGAAAGCCACACCCCTACTTAGCCACACCTCCAGTCTTCTGATCTGGCCTGCTGGGTCATTGCCAGGGATGGGCATAAATTACAAATTACAATTACAAAATACCGAAAGACCAATGTATCAAAATATAAAATACTGTTGCAAGTATTGTATTTAATTAAAATACATGTATTTTGTATTTTAAAATAAAGAACTACATTTCCAAGTAACCAGAAGATCAGCAACAATATCTTGTGTGGTTGTGGAAACGTCTTACTTGCTTTGACTGTGATATGTTGTTGTTTGTCTAACTTAGCTGCATGCACTCTGGATAATTCTAAATGACCGAAAGCTCATTAGAATAACTCAGCATGCTTTCCCATTGTTTATTTTTACATAAACATTTATATTTAGTTCCTTTAGCAGACGCTCTTATCACACCATAGCATAATCAGACTTCTGATACCAATGTTGGGTGAAAGGGTGCCCGAAAATTCTGAACCGCTATAAAAAAAAAGTATTTTGTATTTTGAAAATACAAAAATTTCAGCTTTCAAGAGTATCTTGTTACAAATTATATTGGAGTGTAGTTCAGTCCAGTGTAATACAAAATACACACTACTCAGAAGTAATTGGAATATGTATTTCAAATATATGTAACAGACATACTGCCAATCTGGTCATAGCTCAATAACCCAACTAAGTGCTGGGTCAAAAATAACTATTTACCCAGGGATGGATTGTTCACACAGCATTTTTTTGAGTGTAGTACTTCAACTCAGGGCCGTTTGGCCAAGTCAGTTCAGAGTTGAGAGGATTCAAAGTGCAGGATGGATGAAACCTTTGACAGAACCACACAGAAACCAGACGCTCATGAAACTCAATTAAAGTGTAAATAAAAACTCTCCATTATAAGCTGTTAGTATTGACCTTCAGAGCCCTGTGAAGATGGATGGACCTCTCTACAATAAGATCCTTTGTGTGTGTGTGTGTGTGTTCACTGTCTGAGAATAATATAATATTGTCTCAACACCTCCCCTGAGGCCCTGGCTTTTTCTCTCTCTCTGTATCTATTCTCTGTTTATTTGTTTCTCGCTCTCGCACTCTGAAGTGAAGTTTGTCGCTTGTCATTTTCCTCTTCTGTGATTACGCTGAGGAATTGCGAGCCAAATTAAGAAAAGTGTGTGTGTGTGTGTGTGTGTGTGTGTGTGTGTGTGTGTGTGTGTGTGTGTGTGTGTGTGTGTGTGTGTGTGTGTGTGTGTGTGTGTGTGTGTGGTGTGTGTGTGTGTGTGTGTGTGTGCTATGGTCTGACAGGGAGAATCTTTGACAGGATGAGCCCAGAGAGGACAGTTATCAGGATGGATGGATTGATGGATGACTCAGGGATTGATTAGATGTCCTACCTTCTTGTCAGACAGTCCAGACACAGTGTCTATGTACTGCTCCTGGATCATGAAGGCAGCCAGGTTGGCAGTGTAGGAAGCCAGGAAGATGACAGCGAAGAAGGCCCACACCAACACCATGATCTTACTGGTTGTGCCTTTAGGGTTCTCAATGGGGACTGAGTTATTGAACACGATGCCCCACAGTAGCCACACAGACTTCCCTATGGTGAAGGTAGGACCTCCAGGTGCTGGGGGAGAGGAGCAGAGATGGGCAGTATTTATGTTACATAAACACTACCGGTCAAAAGTTTCAGAACACCTACTCATTCAAGGGTTTTTCTTTATTTGTACTATTTTCTACATTGTAGAATAGTAGTGAAGACATCAAAACTATGAAATAACATGTGGTAACCAAACAATTGTTAAACAAATCAAAATACATTTTATATTTGAGATTATTCAAATAGCCACCCTTTGCCTTGATGACAGCTTTGCACACTCTTGGCATTCTCTCAACCAGCTTCACCTGGAATGCTTTTCCAACAGGCTTGAAGGAGTTCCCACATATGCTGAGCACTTGTTGGCTGCTTTTCCTTCACTCTGCGGCCCAACTCATCCCAAACCATCTCAATTTGGTTTAAGTCAGGTGATTGTGGAGGCCAGGTCATCTGATGCAGTAGTCCATCAATCTCCTTCTTGGTAAAAATAGCCGTTACACAGCCTGGAGGTGTGTTTTGGGTCATTTTCCTGTTGAAAAACAAATGATAGTCCCACTAAGCCCAAACCAAATGGGATGGCGTATCGCTGCAGAATGCTGCGTTAGCCATGCTGGTTAAGAGTGCCTTGAATTCTAAATTAATCACAGACAGTGTCACCAGCCAAGCACACCCACACCATAACACCTACTCCTCCATGCTTTATGGTGGGAAATACACATGCGGAGATCCTCCGTTCACCGACACCATGTCTCACAAAGACATGGCGGTTGGAACCAAAAATCTCCTATTTGGACCAGACCAAATGACAAATTTCCACTGGTCTAATGTCCATTGCTCGTATTTCTTGGCCCAAGCAAGTCTCCTCTTATTATTGGTGTCCTTTAGTAGTGGTTTCTTTGCAGCAATTTGTCCATGAAGGCCTGATTCACACAGTCTCCTCTGAACAGTTGATGTTGAGATGTTGAGTTACTTAAACTCTGAAGTATTAATTTGGGCTGCAATTTCTGAGGCTGGTAACTCTAATGAACTTATCCTCTGCAGCAGAGGTAACTGGGTCTTCCATTCCTGTGGCGGTCCTCATGAGAGCCAGTTTCATCATAGAGCTTGATGGTTTTTGTGACTGCACTTGAAGAAACTTTCAAAGTTCTTAACATTTTCCGTATTGACTGACCTTCATGACTGACCTTCATGTCTTAAAGTAATGATGGAATGTCATTTCTCTTTGCTTATTAGAGCTGTTCTTGCCATAATATGGACTTGATCTTTTACCAAATAGGACTTGATTGGCTCAACTGATTGGCTCAAACGCATTAAGAAGGAAAGAAATTCCACAAATTAACTTTTAAGAAGGCACACCTGTTAATTGAAATGAATTCCAGGTGACCACATCATGAAGCAGGTTGAGATAATGCCAAGAGTGTGCAAAGCTGTCATCAAGGCAAAGGGTGGCTACTTGAAGAATCTCAAATATAAAATATATTTTGATTTGTTTAACAATTTTTGGTTACTACATGATTCCATATGTGTTATTTCATTGTTTTGATGTCTTCACTATTATTCTACAACGTAGAAAATAGTAAAAAATAAATAAAAACCCTTGAATGAGTAGGTGTTCTAAAACTTTTGACCGGTAGTGTATTTGAAATACATATTTTAATTACTTCTGAGTATTTTTTTTATTTGAATTACACTGGGCTGAACTACACTCCAATGTATTTTGTATTTTCAAAATTCTGTAATTTGTATTTTCAAAATACAAAATACTTTACATTACCATTGAGAGTTAGAGGCGGGGGGATGTTAGGGAGGAGAGGGAGGTGGAGATTAGATGTCTGGTTAATAAACCCAAGGTATCATAACAGCCTCATTAGCAGATGTACAATTGGATGAATGGATCAATAAAGCTCCCAAGATTCAGTGTTGTTGATGTGTTTCATGGAACATAATCCTTATACGTCCATGTTCCTATACTGTTGATGACAGAATCATGAATTTCAAATTAGCTTATTTCTATAGGCCCCTGCTAGGCATTATAGAGAGCTGAAAAGGTCAAACTTATATAATGTTTCTATTCATAGGTCATTCCCTAACCCATCACTCAACCCAGCAGCATTAGCGATCCTCTCAGCATTAGCCTAGCTACTGAAAGGTTAGGCATTAGCCTGCCTCCACCTGGTGTGTATCATGATGGGGAAGACAGCATTAGCCTATAATTGTGTGTCGTGTTGGGGAACACTGCGCTTGCCGCTAGCCTGCTTCTAGCTGTGTGTCGTGTTGGGGAACACACCCTCAGTCCATCCATCTTGGTCATCTTAGCGGAGCCACATCCATCTCCGTCAGATTAGCCTAGCGACAAATGTTAATTAAACCAGGAAGTGACCTTTCAGACAGTGAGACGAGTGCAAGCTCTGGCATCTCGGCAGGCTGGGATTGAATAGCCATCTTCGTTGTGTGCAAGGC
Source organism: Salmo salar (assembly GCF_965601325.2). Classification (NCBI taxonomy): domain Eukaryota; kingdom Metazoa; phylum Chordata; class Actinopteri; order Salmoniformes; family Salmonidae; genus Salmo; species Salmo salar. Next base: position 11,501,497 of record NC_138318.1, on the reverse strand, counting down.
TATACCCCACAGTCTCCCGGGGACTCTCGGTCTGACATTCTGTTTCATAACCTGTAAAGCAGGCTTCCCCAACAGTTGGCCCGTGGGCCGAATTCCGTCGGAGGGTGATTTTATTTGGCCCCCCAAGTTGTCAGAAATATACAGTACCAGTCAAAACTTTGGACACACCAACTCATTCCAGGATTTTTCTTTATTATTACTATTTTCAACATTGTAGAATAATAGTGAAGACATCACAACAATGAAATAACACATATGGAATCATGTAGTAACCAAAACAGTGTTGAACAAATCAAAATATATTTTATATTTGAGATTCTTCAAAGTAGCCACACTTTCCCTTGATGAGAGCTTTGTACACGCTTGGCATTCTCTCAACCAGCTTCATGAGGTAGTCACCTGGAATGCATTAAAAGTTCATTTGTGCAATTTATTTCCTTCTTAATGCTTTTGAGTCAGTCAGGTATGTTGTGAAAAGTTATGGGTGGTATACAGAAGATAGCCCTGTTTGGTAAAAGATCAAGTCCATATTATGGCAAGAACAGCTCAAATAAGCAAAGAGAAACGACAGTCCGTCATTACTTTAAGACATGAAGGTAAGTCAATCTGGAACATTTCAAGAACTTTGAAAGTTTCTTCAAGTGCAGTAACAAAAAACCATCAAGCTCAATGATGAAACTGGCTCTCATGAGGACCGCCACAGGAAAGGAAGACCCAGAGTTACCTCTGCTGCAGAGGATAAGTTCATTAGAGTTACCAGCCTCAGAAATTGCAGCCAAATAAATGCTTCACAAAGTTCAAGTAAAAGACGCAGCTTAACATCAACTGTTCAGAGGAGACTGTGTGAATCAGGCCTTCATGGTCGAAGTTCTGCAAAGAAACCACTACTAAAGGACACCAATAAGAAGAAGAAACTTGCCTGGGCCAAGAAACACAAGCAATGGACATTAAACTGGTGAAAATCTGTCCTTTGGTCTGATGAGTCCAAATTTGAGATTTCTGGTTCCAACCACTGTGTCTTTGTGAGACGCAGAGTAGGTGAATGGATGATCTCCGCATTTGTGGTTCCCACCGTGAAGCATGAGGAGGTGTGATAGTGTGGGGGTGCTTTGCTGGTGACACTGTCAGTGATTTATTTATAATTCAAGACACACTTAACCAGCATGGCGACCACAGCATTCTGCAGAAATATGCCATCCCATCTGGTTTGGGCTTAATGAGTGTTTTTCAACAGGAAAATGACCCAAAAAATACCTCCAGAATGTGTAAGTGCTATTTTACCAAGGTGAGTGATGGAGTGCTGTATCAGATGGCCTGGCCTCGATTGAGATGGTTTGGGATGTGTCGGACAGCAGAGTGAAGGAAGAGCAGCCAAGAAGGAGGCCTACAAACCTGACTCAGTTACACCAGCTCTGTCAGGAGGAATGGGCCAAAGTTCACCAAACTCATTGTGGGAAGCTTGTGGAAGGCTACCCGAAATGTTTGACCCAAGTTAAACAATTTAAAGGCAACTGAGTTTGATCCTGGGTCTCCTGTGTTAGCCCTCTGAGCTAAATCCAGGCTAGCAGACAGGTTAGTCTCAACTCACCTTTGGCACTGACCAAGCTTCGGTTGTAACCGACAGGACTGAAGTACTCAAACACGAATACAGTCACAGCGACCACGGTCAGGCACATTACAAACATCATCACCCACACCGCTGGGCTATAGGGCTCTAGTGGAGAGGAGGAGAGACACGGAGGGGAGCGATAGAGCGGGAGGGAGGGAGGGAGGGCAAAAGAGAGAAGGAGAGAGAGACATCTTTCTTTTCAGGTATTTTGGACTGGCCAACAATGGCTAACAATGTCTTCTGCATAGTATCTAAAGAAGAATTAAAGGTAATAATGGGATTCTTAATCCATTCCTTTGGTTGTCGTATTAGCTTTTGTACTGCCAGGCTCAAACAAGGTAATTATACATAATTTGAAGATCAGGGAGAGAAGAGGCAGAGATAAAATTATTAATTTTAACATGGGAAAATATCCAGCAACTTGTTTTCATTTTGATTTTGTTGTTTCAGGGTTTATGTGGGATTTAGTCATATCTGCAGGATAAAACTTTAATCTAAAGTTTCCTAAAGCAGAAAAAACAGACCACTGAGACAGAACTCAGTAAAGTAGGCCACACACACGTTTGAGCTCACTGAGCGTTGCCATGGGAGCTAGCGGTCTTGCTGCATCCATGGGGAGAGGCATCATGGCTGACAATACAGGTAAATTACTCTTAGGCACACATCTAGGATCGTCTTGTCCTCCCCATATCCTAATGATAGCTATTGGAGTAATTAAACTAAACTGACCTCAGATCAAATTCTATTTACATTATCTAAAGTCAATCAATTAATCAATCCTACTATCTCACCAAGGAAGGCGGAGGGGGAGACAGTCCCATTGCTACGGGCAACCATGACGCTGATGCCCGTCTCAACGAAGGGCACGGAGAAGTCGATGATCTCAGAACGCTCCTCATTTATGGTGAGAGAACCTATGGCCATGTCTGCTTTCCTATAGAACACCTGGGAGAGGAGAGGGTGAAGAATGAGACAGGGTGAGCAAAAGAGAGTGGCAGGTTGATACATGTACATCTTTACATTATACAACTGACAATAGGATTTACTGTACATAATCCCACTGCTAACGTACAGTGCATTCAGAAAGTATTAAGACCCGTTCACTTTTTCACATGTTGTTACATTACAGCCTAAAATGTATTAAATAAAAAATATCCTCATCAATCTACACACAATACCCCATAACGACAAAGCGAAAACTGGTTTATAGAAATGTTGGCTAATTTATTACAAATAAAAAACAGAAATACCGTATTTACATAAGTATTCAGACCCTTTGCTATGAGACTCGAAATTGAGCTCAGGTGCATCCTGTTCCCATTTATCCTCCATGAGATGTTTCTACAACTTGATTGGAGTCCACCTGTGGTAAATTCAATTGATTGGACATGATTTGGAAAGGCACACACTTAACTTTTTAAGGTCCCACAGTTGACAGTGCATGTAAGAGCCAAAAACCAAACCATAAGGTCGAAGGAATTGTCAGCAGAGCACTGAGACAGGATTGTATCGAGGCACAGATCTGGGGAAGGGTACCAAAACATTTCTGCAGCATTGAAGGTCCCCTAGAAAACAGTGGCGTCCATCATTCTTAAATGGAAGAAGTTTGGAACCAACAAGACTCTTCCTAGAGCTGGCCGCCCGGCCAAACTGAGCAATCGGGGAAGAAGGGTCTAGGTCGGGGAGGTGGCCAAGAACCTGATGGTCACTCTGACAGAGCTCCAGCGTTCCTCTGTGGAGATGGGAGAACCTTCCAGAAGGACAACCATCTCAGCAGCACTCTACCAAATCAGGCCTTTATGGTAGAGTGGCCAGACAGAAGCCACTCCTCAGTAAAAAGGCATGATAGGTCACTTGGAATTTGCCAAAAGGCACCTACTGTAAAGGACTCTTAGATAATGAGAAACAAGATTCTCTGGTCTGATGAAACCAAGATTGAACTATTTTACTGATTGCCAAGCATCACCTCTGGAGGAAACCTGGCACTATCCCTACAGTGAAGCATGGTGGTGGCAGCATCATGCTGTGGGGATGTTGTTCAGTGGCAGGGACTGGGAGACTAGTTAGGATCGAGGGAAAGATGAATGGAGCAATGTACAAAGAGTTCCTTGATGAAAACCTGCCCCAGAGCGCTCAGGACCTCAGACTGGGGCGAAGGTTCACCTTCCAACGGGACAACGACCCTAAGCACACAGCCAACAGAACGTAGGCCTGGTTTGGGGACAAGTTTCTGAATTTCCTTAAGTTGCCCAGCCAGAGCCCGGACTTGAACCAAGATTGAACATCTCTGCAGAGACCTGAAAATAACTGTGCAGTGACGCTCCCCATCCAACCTAACAGAGCTTGAGAGGATCTGCAGAGAAACTAATTATGGGGAAGTGTGTGTAGAATGAGGAAAAAAAACGATTGAGTCCATTTCATAAGAAGGCTGTAATGTAACAAAATGTGGAAAAAGTCAAGGGGTCTGAATACTTTCCGAATGCGCTGTATATAAGAATGGCACACTATGGTATTTTTCTCTAGAATTACCTCAAAATATATCAAACACATACAAAGTATTGAGCCTCTGGGCAGAGGAATGCAGGCAGTGATGTTCTCATGAGGAACACCTGTTTTGGCATACGCCTTAGGATGCAACTGTGTTTGATGTGTGTGTTTTGCATCTTCAGCACCATATGTGCATGTCCTCATACACCATTGCCTAGTTAAAATGCACCATCAAAGAGATAGGCAGAGCTACTGTACACCTACCCAGGTTACCACTGCCACTGACCACTGCCTCTTTTTCTCTCCTGCTCCCAAAGAACACACAGCACATAGTTAGGAGTAGGAGCGCTGTAGCTATTTATGGGGAAGCTAGCTTATATTCCAATTGTTATCGTTCTGGGATTTGAACCAGCAGCATTCCAGCTACTGGTACACCTCTCGAGCCTCTATGCTACCCACCACCTCTGCCCTAGCACAGACATCTCCTGTAATGTTCTGCATTCCTGGTCCTGGAAAACTAGGGTGTGCAGGCTTTTGTCCCAGGCCAGCACTAACACGCTTGATTACACTAATCAACGGACCATGAAAGCCTTGATAAGTGTAATCAAGTGTGTTATCAGAATGCAAGTGGAGCTTTTACCCCATTGCTTACACCTATGGATTACTCTCAGATTCCCATGGACTAGGGTTTGATATGGGGTTTGGCATTAGTCTTCCTCTCACCTCTCCGATCATGCCGTTCCAGATGCCACTGATCATCTTTCCATGTTTCCCGTTAGTGACCAGGTAGAGGTCGTAGGAGAACTTAATGGTGCGAGACAGCTTCTTCAGAATGTCTATACAGAACCCCTTACAGCACAGCTTGGTGTAGGGCTCCGAGTGGCCCACAATACTGTAGGGAGAGGAGGAGCGCACACACAGAACAGAGCTTAGTAAATTCTTCAGTGACCTGAGATATAGCAGAGATAGACCCACACACACACATACAGAGAGAGAGAGAGAGAGAAAGAACGTAGGTGAAGCATGATACGTTTTTTGGAGAAAGAAGAGCAACTCCTAATTGACCTAATAGGTCCTATTATTGACCTCCTAAACAGCAGTAGCACAGTGAGCCCTGATGGCTGGAGATGTGAGACATATCAGATCAATAAGCTAAACAGCATCATAGCCGAGCAAAGAGCAAACTGTACTCTGTACTAATGACTGGGAATCAAGGACCTGGTCTGCAGACAGGAATGACAACAGTAAATCAGTATCCCCCAGACACACACACACAAACGCACACACGCAAACAAGCGTGCGCATACACACAAACAGAGACAGAGATGCACGCACGCAGGCAGAGGGGCAGGCACGCACACACACACACACTTAGTCCAGTCTGAAACCTTGGATGTCTGAGGACCGGAGACAGACTCTAAACACAGGCCATTAGGCTGTTTGGAGGAACACTGACACACACACACATACACACAGAACGGTGATGATCCGTCACCTCCAGCCTCCCCTCGACCCCACTGTCTAATGATGTGTAGGTAGAGGGGGAGGACAGAGAGAGAGAGGGATGAAAGAGAGGTGATGGTTGTTGTTGTTTGACCTGGAGTAAACAGGTCTGTCCCCGTCTCCCTCATCTCACCAGCTGCCTGGGCTAAACGCTGCAGGTTAAGAGCTCTGAGTTAGGGTGTTCTAATGTGTGTGTGTGTGTGTGTGGGGGGGGGGGGGGGACGCTACACAACAATAAAACTACTTCCTCTATCTCCCCCAACTCTACACATACACGCACACAGACACACCTGAGGATTAGCGATGGCTCTGTTGCTCCAGGGTTCTTCCCTGAAACTACAGCAGTATGAAACAATGTGAACAGAGGGAGGAAATCAAAAGCTATAACAAAAAAAAGCTTCCTTTGCTATGAGGAAGGAAGATAGAGAATGATGGAGAAAGAAATAATGAGGAAGGAAGATTGAGAATGTATGTGTCAGTGGGGAGATGTGCCAGTGGTGTACCCTTAGGTATGTGATGCTAATACCTATGGCTCGATTGCAACCAACAGGCAGAATTTAACGCACTCCTGCAGGTTACTGCTGGATTTCTTAAAACGCTACAAATGGGAGATGACTAAGCTTGATTGCAACAAAAAAATGCACAAGGATAAAACGGCAGATCAGTTGATCTCTCGTTGTTACCGTGTCAAGTGGTTATGATACCAGATAGCTGGTCTAGATTCTCTACTACCGCCCCGAATGAAATATCAAACTATCAGGAGCATCAGAAATCAAGGATGATGGATGTAAAAAAAAAAGACTTATTTGAGTATAAGAATATAGAAGTAGTAGCCCTCATTTCATTCAAACGCTTCACCTTAAATGGCAAAATAAAATAAGAATTGCCTTTCAATATATAACATAAATGACTACGTTTTCATTTGATTAAAAAATATAGATGATATAACTCAATCATAATTTACTTGATATAGTTGCAAATTTCTAATATGGACTTTTGAAAGATATGACCATATCAGACCATTTTCTTTTAAAGACAGTTGCATTTAATGGAGAGTATAAATTGGAAACAAATAAAATAAAATGAGTAGGCTACACCTTTAACATAATTTTTCCGTTCATACAACGTGTTGGGAAAATTGCCACAGTAGATTTGTCATGGTAGAAAAGGAAATACTTTGTTTCAAATAGATACATCACTCTTAGTCTGCTCAACTAGCAAGATTAAAATGTTCCGATGATAATACCCACCAGAGAACAAAATAGTCTTGAAAAATCTTGGTTGCAATCAGGACTTAAAGTTAAACATCTGCATAATGCAGATTTTGTGGTTAACGGTGGTGGACGATGGTTGCAATTGAGATCAGTTGTGCTGGTGGTTTTAGCTCGTATCGATAGTTTAACGAGAGCTGGCGATAATCTAGTGGCCATCAGTGGTTGCAATTGTCCCAAAGCTTCTACATAACTAAACTAGTGTCTGCAGTGCTGCACTTGAATATTCTGCCATTGCAATACAACACTCGTGCACTCTGGGCGTCCCCGAACCAGAACTGCTCGCAGGTTTATGGCGACTACATTACAATCAGATACCCACACGTAGACAAGTTAGGATTCTACCCAGACAAAGCATCATACAGCATGTAGAATCACACACCAATAGCATCACTCTTGTGGCTAGCCCACAGTCAGTTAGAGAGAGTGCTTTTGACTGCCTTAAAGCGGACAACGTCACGAAAACGGTGCACATGCTTCAATGGGGCAGAGGTCTGTGTGACTTTTTGATTTGGGATGGTCAGATAGCTAGCAACAATGACAAGATGTTGCCATGTGGGAAATCGTAGGTGACTTGTTTCAGATGGTATCAAGAACAAGATAAAACTATCTCTTGATTTGAAGTGTTTTTACTGATGTCACCTCTATGCTAATGTCGCTCAAATTTGCTAGCAACTACAGTATAATGACGTATTTGACACAAGTGCTCATTGTGCAAATGTATTTGTTTTCAAACATTTGAGACTAAATATAGTTTACATGTCAACAATCTAAGCCAACTGTCTGTTTTGCTCCATAGTTGCACATGCATCGGTTTTGTTGCTGAACAAACAACCTGTTTATGCTACTCTCACTTATTGGAGTTCAGTTATCTTGCCAATGAGACCAGCCGCTGTCCAAAGAGATGAGTTTTAATGAGTAAAAAACCTTTCAATTACACCAAACATCTGCTACGGAGAATAGCTATGTCACCCAACATATGATTAACATCCTTTATTTTACTTTCACCAACTCTCTATCTCTGGTAGCCCGTAGAGTTGATTACTCCCCAAGCATGGTGGCTAGGTAGGTAGGTAGGTAGGTAGGTAGGTAGGTACAGACAGACAGACAGACAGACAGACAGACAGACAGACAGACAGACAGACAGACAGACAGACAGACAGACAGACAGACAGACAGACAGACAGACAGACAGACAGACAGACAGACAGACAGACAGAACGCCATAGAAAAACATGGAAGGTCAGAGAAGAGACACTATGTAAGCACTGTGGGTTGGGTGAAGTAGATGATGAGCAGCTCTTCCTACTCCACTGCTCAAAATACGACTCAATCAGAGGTATTTATCTCCTGAAATTTGAAGAAAGAATTGCAGGATTTCTTGAACTGCCTGTTGAGGAGAAAATCTGCATTTTGTTTGGAGAAAATGTAGAGACAGTAGATGTTGCCCCAGATGATGTCCTGGCCTGTCATACTATAAGAGAGAGAATAGCCCTTGCAGATGTATATTTCTCAATTGTTGCTGTTTGTTAAATATTTTGTTTATTATTTTCCTATATATTATTATTGTTGCTCAAACACATTGTTCATTTATGTAATACTCCATATACATTGCTTTGGCAACAGTGACAACCACCCATTCATGCCAATAAAGCGTTGAATCAGGAGAAAGAGAAAGAGAGAGAGAGGGTTGTGTGATTTCTATCCAACGGTACCATGATATGTATGCCATCGTTGGTAGATAAATCTTCTTTACAGCCAATCAATGTGCCATCGCGCTAAACTACTCTCCCCACACATCTCTCCACTATTAATATACTGGGTCTATAATTGATGTGCTGACTCGTGTGAATGTCTAAGGAATGTACAGCGGGTGTGTAACAAGTGTATAAATGGTTGCCCCCTGGTGTGTCATTGTTGTGTTATGGGTTGGCTCCTATTAGTAATCCGTTTCACTCCAGGTGTGTTCATGCACATGGTTTGATACAGCTTGAAGGATCACACAGCTCCTATGTGCTCTAAAAACAGTGCAACATAGTGTATGCATGCATGTTTGCATGTTTTAAATGTATAAAAGTATCCTGGTCTCAAAATCTAGCTTCCAGTATGTGTTTACCAGATACACCTTAGCCAAATACATTTAAACTCAGTTTTTCACAATTCCTGACATTTTATCCAAATAAAAATTCTCTGTCGTAGGTCAGATAGTATCACCACTTTATTTTAAGAATGTGAAATGTCAGAATAATAGTAGAGAGAATGATTTATTTCAGCTTATTTCTTTCATCATATTCCCAGTGGGTCAGAAGTTTACATACACTCAATTAGTATTTGGTAGCACTGCCTATAAAATGTTTAACTTGGGTCAAACATTTCGGGTAGCCTTCCACAAGCTTCCCACAATAAGTTGGGTGAATTTTGGCCCATTCCTCCTGACAGAGCTGGTGTAACTGAGTCAGGTTTGTAGGCCTCCTTGCTCGCACACGCTTTTTCAGTTCTGCCCACAAATTTTCTATAGGATTGATGTCAGGGCTTTGTGATGGCCACTCCAATACCTTGACTTTGTTGTCCTTAAGCCATTTTGCCACAACTTTGGAAGTATGCTTGGGGTCATTGTCCATTTGGAAGACCCATTTGCGACCAAGCTTTAACTTCCTGACTGATGGCTTGAGATGTTGCTTCAATTTATCCAAATAATTTCCCTTCCTCATGATGCCATCTATTTTGTGAAGTGCACCAGTCCCTCGTACAGCAAAGCGCCCCCAGAACATGATGCTACCACCCCCATTGCTTCACGGTTGGGATGGTGTTCTTCGGCTTGCAAGCATCCTTCTTTTTCCTCCAAACATAGCAATGGTCATTATGGCCAAACAGTTCTATTTTTGTTTCATTAGACCAGAGGACATTTCTCCAAAACGTACAATCTTTGTCCCCGTGTGCAGTTGCAAACTGTAGTCTGGCTTTTTTATGTCGGCTTTGGAGCAGTGGATTCTTCCTTGCTGAGCGGCCTTTCAGGTTATTCGATATGGGACTCATTTTACTGTGGATATAGATACTTTTGTATCTGTTTACGCCAGCCTCCACAGGTACACATCAAATTGACAAAAATGATGTCAATTAGCCTATCAGAAGCTTCTAAAGCCATGACATAATTTTCTGGAATTTTCCAAGCTGTTTAAAGGCACAGTCAACTTAGTGTATGTAAACTTCTGACCCACTGGAATTGTGATACAGTGAATTATAAGTGAAATAATCTGTCTGTAAACATTTGTTGGAAAAATTACTTGTGTCATGCACAAAGTAGATGTCCTAACCGACTTGCCAAAACTATAGTTTGTTAACGAGAAATTTGTGGAGTGGTTGAAAAACGAGTTTTAATGACTCCAACCTAAGTGTATGTAAACTTCCGACTTCAACTGTGTGTGCAGCCATCTGTATACATTTGCAATTTGTATGTTGTTGTTGGTGCGTGCGTACCTCTCGGTGCGGTTGGACTGGCGTCGGCAAGGCACGGTGTTGCGTACGCAGGTGCCCGTGTCGGGGTCCACGTTTTCTACGATGACGAAGGGCCTCTCCTCCAGAGTAGCTACCGTCAGGTGGCGGTCATCTGATACCGTCTCCAGAAAACTGCCATAGCGAGGCCACACCGGGTAACGCACCTGGAGGATTCCCCGCTCTAATGTACCCACCTGTGGGGGGGGCAGGAGGAGAGAGAGAGTGGGAGAGGTAGGGAGGAAGAGAGAGAGAGAGAGAGAGAAAGAGTGTGAGAGAGAGAGAGAGAGAGAGAGTATGAAGGGAGAGGGTGAGAAAGAGTACATGAAAGTGGATTAAACACACTCAGGGCTGTAGATCTGAGAGAGGCTGATCCAGGTAATCCAATGGATTGTGACCCTAAGCAGAGCCCCAGAGGACCCAATGATCCTCGTTAAGAACCTGTCCTCGCTTAACCCAACTGGGGCTCCATTTATCACCCAGGCTTCTATCCCTGGAGCTTCCAACTCCATCCCTCCAGTCATAAATCATAGTGTCTCTTCTTTTATATGCAGATGACATTGTATTGATCTCTGAAAGTGAAGATAAGCTTCAAGAAATGTTATATATTGTTTTTAACTGGTGTGAACAACGGAATCTGAATATCAATGTGGACAAAACTAAGGTAGTAAACTATTGGCATTCAGCAGTGACTAGAACACTGCTGTGGTCCAGGCCACAATAGATATGATCAGTGAGTACAAGTATATGGGATTGATTTTCAAAGACTTTGTGGATCACAATGTGTCTGTTAAGTACAGTGATGGAAAAAAGTATTTGATCCCCTGCTGATTTTGTACGTTTGACCACTGAAAAAGAAATGATCAGTCTATAATTTTAATGGTAGGTTTATTTGAACAGTGAGAGATAGAATAACAGCAAAAAAATCCAGAAAAACACGTCAAAAATGTTATAAATTGATTTGCATTTTAATGTGGGAAATAAGTATTTGACCCCCTCTCAATCAGAAAGATTTCTGGCTCCCAGGTGTCTTTTATACAGGTAAAGAGCTGAGATTAGGAGCACACTCTTAAAGGGAGTGCTCCTAATCTCAGTTTATTACCTGTATAAAAGACACCTGTCCACAGAAGCAATCAATCAATCAGATTCCAAACTCTCCACCATGACCAAAGAGCTCTCCAAGGATGTCAGGGACAAGATTGTAGACTTACACAAGGCTGGAATGGGCTACAAGACCATCGCCAAGCAGCTTGGTGAGAAGATGACAACAGTTGGTGCGATTATTCGCAAATGGAAGAAACACAAAAGAACTGTCAATCTCCCTCGGCCTGGGACTCCATGCAAGATCTCACCTCGTGGAGTTGCAATGATCATGAGAACGGTGAGGAATCAGTCCAGAACTACACGGGAGGATCTTGTCAATGATCTCAAGGCAGCTGGGACCATAGTCACCAAGAAAACAATTGGTAACACACTACGCCGTGAAGCACTGAAATCCTGCAGCGCCCGCAAGGTCCCCCTGCTCAAGAAAACATATACATGCCCATCTGAAGTTTGCCAATTAACATCTGAATGATTCAGAGGACAACTGGGTGAAAGTGTTGTGGTCAGATGAGACCAAAATGGAGCTCTTTGGCATCAACTCAACTCGCCGTGTTTGGAGGAGGAGGAATGCTGCCTATGACCCCAAGAACACCATCGTCAAACATAGAGGTGGAAACATTATGCTTTGGGGGTGTTTTTCTGCTAAGGGGACAGGACAACTTCACCGCATCAAAGGGACGATGGACAGGGCCATGTACCGTCAAATCTTGGGTGAGAACCTCCTTCCCTCAGCCAGGGCATTGAAAATGGGTCGTGGATGGGTATTCCAGCATGACAATGACCCAAAACACACGACCAAGGCAACAAAGGAGTGGCTCAAGAAGAATCACATTAAGGTCCTGGAGTGGCCTAGCCAGTCTTCAGACCTTAATCCCATAGAAAATCTGTTGAGGGAGCTGAAGGTTTGAGTTGCCAAACGTCTGCCTCGAAACCTTAATGACTTGGAGAAGATCTGCAAAGAGGAGTGGGACAAAATCCCTCCTGAGATGTGTGCAAACCTGTTGGCCAACTACAAGAAACGTCTGACCTCTGTGATTGCCAACAAGGGTTTTGCCACCAAGTACTAAGTCATGTTTTGCAGAGGGGTCAAATACTTATTTCCCTCATTAAAATGCAAATCAATTTATAACATTTTTGACATGCGTTTTTTCTGGATTTCTTTGTTGTTATTCTGTTTCTCACTGTTCAAATAAACCTACCATTAAAATTATAGACTGATTATTTCTTTGTCAGTGGGCAAACGTACAAAATTAGCAGGGGATCAAATACTTTTTTCCCTCACTGTACATATCAAACTATGCGAATTGTGCCCTTGGTGCCATCATTGCAAATTACAAAGCCATGGGGGGCTACCATTTAAATGTTTCACTAAACTGTTTGATTCATTGGTGCTACATATCGTATTTGCACTTATGCTGCAGGAGTATGGGGGCACAGAAACTATATTTTACTTGTGTAAATGCTGATTTTACCTTGGTGTGGATAAATACACGACATATCCTGCTATTCAAGGCGCTGTATGGGTTGGAAAATATGGCATCGTCAGTTGCTATGTATTTTTTTAAATGGCAGTGATTTTGCATCATGCATCAGCCAAAATGGAAATTGTAACAGTCTTGATGAAAATAATAAACTATGTGACATGTTAACAGATAACAATAATATGCAGTGCCTCTACTTTTTCCACATTGTGTTGTGTTACAGCCTGAATTTAAAATTAATTTAATTGAGATTTTGTGTCACACACAGTACTCCATAATGTCAAAGTGGAATTATGTTTTACAAGTTAATTCAAAATGAAAAGCTAAAATGTATTGAGTCAATAAGTATTCAACCCCTTTGTTATGGCAAGCCTAAATAAGTTCAGGAGTAAATATGTGCAAAAATAGTGTTTAACATAATTTTGTTATGACTACCTCATCTTTGTACCCCACACATACAATGGCATCACACAAAGCAGCCACAACTGTCAGTAAGAGTGTCCATGATTGAGTCTTTGAATGAAGCACTTGAGATAAAACTGTCCAGTTGAAGTGTTTGATGCAGCTCGTTCCAGTTGATAGCTGCAGCGAACTGAAAAGAGGAGCAACCCAGGAATGTGTGTGCTCTGGGGACCTTTAACAGAATGTGACTGGCAGAACAGGTGTTGTATGTGGAGGACGAGGGCTGCAGTAGATATCTCAGATAGGAGGGGAGTGAGGCCTAAGAGGGTTTTATAAATAAGCATCAAACAGTGGGTCTTGCGACAGGTATACAGAGATAACCAGTTTACAGAGGAGTATAGAGTGCAGTGATGTGTCCTATAAGGAGCATTGGTGGCAAATCTGATGGCCGAATGGTAAAGAACATCTAGCCGCTCGAGAGCACTCTTACCTGCAGATCTATAAATTATGCCGCCGTAGTGGGTAGGATGGTCATCTGAATCAGGGTTAGTTTGGCAGCTGGGGTGAAAGAGTAGCGATTACGATAGAGGAAACCAAGTCTAGATTTAACTTTAGCCTGCAGCTTTGATATGTGCTGAGAGAAGGACAGTGCACTGTCTAGCCATACTCCCAAGTACTTGTATGAGGTGACTACCTCAAGCTCTAAACCCTCAGAGATAGTAATAACACCTGTGGGAAGAGGGGCATTCTTCTTACCAAACCACATGACCTTTGTTTTGGAGGTGTTCAGAACAAGGTTAAGGGTAGAGAAAGCTTGTTGGACACTAACAAAGCTTTGTTGGTGAGCATTTAACTTCTCTAGGGTAAGGGGGCAGTATTTTGACGTCCGGATGAAGAAGGTGCCCAGAGTAAACTGCCTGCTACTCAGTCCCAGAAGCTAAGATATGCATATTATTAGTATTAACACTGTTTGAATGATGTCTGTGAGTATAACAGAACTCATATGGCAGGCAAAAACCTGAGAAAAAATCCAACCAGGAAGTGTGGAAATCTGAGGTTTGTAGTTTTTCAAGTGATTCCCTATCCAATATACAGTGTCTGTGGGGTCATTTTGCACTTCCTAAGGCTTCCACTAGATGTCAACAGTCTTTAGAATGTTGTTTCATGCTTCTACTGTGAATGGGGAGAGAATAAGAGCCATTGGAATCAGATGACTGAGAAAATGACATGAGCTCAGTGGCGCGCGCTCCCGTGAGAGTTAGCTGTGTTCCTTTTCTTTTTTGAAGACAAAGGAATCATCCGGTTGGAATATTATGGAAGATTTATGATAAAAACATCCTAAAGATTGATTCTATACATCGTTTGACATGTTTCTACGAACTGTAATACAACTTTTTTGACTTTTCGTCTGAACTCACTGCGCGAGCACAGTGGATTCGGATTACTCGACTGAATGTGCAAACAAAAAGGAGGTATTTGGATATAAAGGATGGACTTTATCGAAACAAATGAACATTTATTGTGGAACTGGGATTCCTGGGAATGCATTCCGATGAAGATCATCAAAGGTAAGTGAATATTTATAATGCTATTTCTGAGTTTTGTTGACTCCACAAAATGGCGGGTTTGGTTTTGTGACTGAACGCCGTACTTAGATTATTGCAAAGTGTGCTTTCGCAGTAAAGCTTTTTTGAAATCTGACACAGCGGTTGGATTAAGGAGAAGTGTATCTATAATTCTTTGAATAACAGTTGAATAACTTATCAACGTTTATGATGAGTATTTCTCTAAATTGATGTGTTCGTTCACAGGAAGTTTTGGGAGGCAAAACATTTCTGAACATTACACGCCAATGTAAAATGGGGGTTTTGGATATAAATATGAACTTTATCGAGCAAAACATACATGTATTGTGTAACATGAAGTCCTGTGAGTGCCATCTGATGAAGATCATCAAAGGTTAGTGATTCATTTTAGCTGTATTTCTGGTTTTTGTGACGCCTCTCCTTGCTTGGAAAAAGGCTGTGTGTTTTTTCTTGTCTAGGCGCTGTCCTAACATAATCTAATGTTACGCTTTCGCCGTAAAGCCTTTTTGAAATCGGACAATGTGGTTGGCATTAACTTCTATGGGCTAGGTGGCATGTCACCGTCCCACTCTATTCAACAGCCAGTGGAAGAGTGTGGCGCGAAATACAAAACCTCAGAAATGCAATAATTTCAATTTTCAAACATATGACTATTTTACACCATTTTAAAGACAAGACTCTCGTTAATCCAACCACATTGTCCGATTTTAAAAAGGCTTTACAGCGAAAGCAAAACATTAAATTATGTTAGGAGCGTACATAGCCACAAATAATCACACAGCCATTTTCCAAGCAAGCATTTATGTCACATAAACCCAAAACACAGCTAAATGAAGCATTAACCTTTGATGATCTTCATCAGATGACACTCCTAGGACATTATGTTATACAATACATGCATGTTTTGTTCAATCAAGTTCGTATTTATATCCAAAAACAGCTTTTTACATTGGCATGTGACGTTTAGTACTAGCATTCCCACCCAAAACCTCCGGTGAATTCACAAAATTACTCACCATAAACGTTGACAAAATACATAACAATTATTTTAAGAATTCTAGATACAGAACTCCTTTATGCAATCGCTATGTCAGATTTTAAAATAGCTTTTCGGCGAAAGCACATTTTGCAATATTCTGAGTACATAGCTCAGCCATCACGGCTAGCTATTTTGACACCCGCCAACTTCGGGGCTCACTTAACTCAGAATTACTATTAGAAAAATTGTATTACCTTTGCTGATCTTCGTTAGAATGCACTCCCAGGACTACTACTTACACAAGAAATGTTGTTTTTGTTCCAAATAATCCATAGTTATATCCAAATACCTCCGTTTTGTTCGTGCGTTCAGGTCACTATCCAAAGGGTAACGCGCGAGCGCATTTCGAGACAAAGAAATTCTAAATGTTCCTTTACCGTACTTAGAAGCATGTCAAACGCTGTTTAAAATCAATTTTTATGGTATTTTTCTCGTAAAATAGCGATAATATTCCAACCGGACAATAGTGTATTCATTCAAAGAGAAAAATAAAAAACAGCATGGTCGCGGGACCGCGCATCTCCAATCTCTTTGTCACTAGGCAGACCACTGACAAACTGTGCTAGTATACTCTGCCCAGAGACAGGAGATGCCTCAATCCGCTTTCTGAAGGCTTTAGAGAGCCAATGGAAGCCTTAGAAAGTGCAACGTAACCACAGAGATTTTACATTTACATTTACGTCATTTAGCA
Source organism: Salmo salar (assembly GCF_965601325.2). Lineage (NCBI taxonomy): Eukaryota > Metazoa > Chordata > Actinopteri > Salmoniformes > Salmonidae > Salmo > Salmo salar. The sequence continues at coordinate 11,484,832 of NC_138318.1, read as the reverse complement.
GACGCTCTTATCCAGAGCGACTTACAAATTGGTGCATTCACCTTATGATATCCAGTGGAACAACCACTTTACAATAGTACATCTATATCTTTTTTTTGGGGGGGGGGGGTTAGAAGGATTACTTTATCCTATCCCAGGTATTCCTTAAAGAGGTGGGGTTTCAGGTGTCTCCAGAAGGTGGTGATTGACTCCGCTGTCCTGGCGTCGTGAGGGAGCTTGTTCCACCATTGGGGTGCCAGAACAGCGAACAGTTTTGACTGGGCTGAGCGGGAGAGATACTGTAGTTTCGAAAGGGACTAGAAAGAAGAGCTACAATTTCTCAGACAGGCCACTTCCTGCTTGGAATTTTCTCAGGTTTTTGCCTGCCATATGAGTTCTGTTATACTCACAGACACCATTCAAATAGTTTTAGAAACTTTAGAGTATTTTCTATCCAAATCTACTAATAATATGCATATTCTCGTTTCTGGGAAAGAGTAGTAACCAGTTTAAATCGGGTAAGTTTTTTATCCGGCCGTGAAAATACTGCCCCCTAGCCCAGACAGGTTAATGAGAAGTGTATCTTTAAAATGGGATATAATAGTTGTATGTTTGAGAAATTTGAATTATGAGATTTTTGTTGTTTTGAATTTGGCGCCCTGCTATTTCACTGGCTGTTGAATAGTGTGTCCCGCAGGTGTTACAGATGTTACAATAATGTCTGAGACTATAACAGAATTGACATGGCAAGCGAAAATCTGAAGAAAAACCAACCGTAAATCTTTAAATTTTTTGGTCCCAGGCTCCTACAATGGAAAGCTATGGGTCCTATGTAATTCCGTCTCCCAGATTGCAATTCCTATGGCTTCCACTAGATGTCAACCATCTTTATACAAGGTTTCAGGCTTGTTTTTTGAAAAATAAGCAAGAATTTAAGGTTTTGGTGAGGAGAGGAGAGCACCGGAACAATATCAGTCATTCGGCGAGGGAGAGGGCGTGCGCTTACTAATTTTGCTTTCCTATTGAACATACTTCTTTCCGTATTAAATATTATAGTTTATTTACATTTTAGAGTACATGAGGATTAAATAGTGGTGATTAAAGAGCTCAGACATATGCTTCTTGTCAGTAACAACCACATCATCAACATTAAGGGACATGGGCAGCTGTGAGGAAGAGGGTTTATTCTCCAGGTCTTTAACCGTTTTCCAGAACTACTTGGGTTTAGACCCTCAGAGAGAGAACTGCTCCTTCAAGTAACTAACTTTGGCCTTCCGGATAGCCTGAGTGCACTTATTTCTCATTTGCCTGAATGATAGCCAGTCAGCCAAATGGAATTCTGAAGTGGAGTAACTCTGCAAGATCACATGTTGTCCCGTGTGGCTCTGTTGGTAGAGCATGGTGTTTGCAATGCCAGGGTTGTGGGTTCAAATCCCATGGGGGACCAGTATGGAAACAAATGTATGCATTCACTACTGTAAGTCGCTCTGGATAAGAGCATCTGCTAAATGACTAAATTGTAAATGTAAGATCACGGTCGAACCAGGGGCTGAACCTGTTTTTAATTCTCATTTTCTTTATGGGGGCGTGTTTGTTAACAATACCACTGAATATATAAAAAAAAGAAGGTCCAAGCGTCTTCAAGCTGATTCTATACCATTTTACAGAGGCCAGTTTGTCACGTATGATCCCTCTCCGGCCTCTAGGTCATCAAGCTGCTGATTGGTTCTTTCCTCAGGTGTTATTGACTCTGTTTTCATGTTGGTGCGTTGTTTGTGTTACGTGTTTATTGTTTTATTTATTTATTAAAACACTCACTCCCTGAACTTTCTTCCCGACTCTCAGTGCACTCGTTACACAGTTCATGAAGGAAGGCTTCCTCATTAAAGTTTTTTTGCAAACGTAGGCCGATACTGATGGAGGATTTTAGCATCCAGCAACAGTCAACAAGAGCTATTTGAAAGTTTAGTGCTTAGAACCAGCAAATCAAATTGTTTGGGGACAGACTTGGTGAAGACAACCGAGTACTGAATGTGATCCTTGGTAAAGATTGCCACTCCCCCACCTTTGGAAGATCTGTCTTGCCGAAAAGGTTATAACCAGAAAGGTTAACATCAGTATTCAAAACACTCTTCCTTAATCATGTCTCAGTAATGACCAACACATCTGGATAGGAGCTGTGAACCCACACTTTCAATTGATCCATTTTAGGTAATAAGCTTCCAGTGTTAATAACATGCAGAAAACCCAGGCTTTTGCGAAAGCAGAAATCAGTGAAGCAGATATCAGAGTACAAGTCAGAATTGGGGTTAGCAACAGTAGGTGCGCCAGGGTGTACATGCACATTTCCAGATATCATCAACTAGAATACAATCAAGGCACGGCATAGTACATGGAGAGCTCTGCAGTGCTGATTTATGACATCTGAATGTGCATCAGATGGCAACAAGATCATATTGTATAGCAATTTTATCAGGTAACATGAATACAAAGCCGGCGAGAGGTGGTTAGAATAGGATGGGAGGGCAAAAGTTTGTGTAACCAATAGAGAGTCAGATTCGCGAGTGTGGGAACAAACAGTCTGTCCCACGGTTGGGTAAAGGAAGTTTGTAGTCAACAAAGTACGCAGGAGTCATGGGGCAAATAGTAAAATGGCAAAATGCACAATATTTTTTTTAAATATATATAACGACTTGGGCTAGCCATTGTAAGTTCAGAGTCACTCGCCCCAACAGTGCATGTGTGCTGGAGGCGAGTGAAAGCTCGGGAGAGAGGGGTGAGTGTGGTGGAGGTACCTGTACCAGACAGGGGGAGACAGGGCAGGGCAGACGGCAAACAGATCGCCAGGTGGAATCCAAGCAGCAGTGCAGCAGGCAATGGGAGTAGGTGTCACCCACTTGGGATACGCTTTTATTTCTAGAGGCAGATTTCTTGTAGAAAATGCCAGTGAATGTTCTTTGAACAGCAGGAGGGGGATTCAGAAGACTCCTGACACTTGTTGGGCCCAAAGACTGTTTACTTCACACCTTAGTGCTAATTGAATTTGTATTTGGTCTGTCCTTGCAAGCCTGGGAGCCTTAACTCAGCATTCAGTCCCCATTAAGTAAAATATATCATTGTAATGTACTTTATTATAATTTTTTTCATTTTTCTTTTTCTTCTTGGCTTTCAAAATAGCCTCAGACCAAACACTACTCACTCAGTTCCAGGTTGGAATGGTGTCCTCAGGTCTCTGCTGTTTGTTTGTTAGAGCACCCTCCGTATAGATTGGGGGAAAAAAAACCTTGAAAGCAGTAATCTCTGCTTTAGGTAATTAGGCAATTAGTAATAATTAGGTTGTGGGTTTGGAGTTTTGATCTGGAGCGAAGGCCAAGCTGTGGAGGGTGGGTAGCATCCTGCATACAGCTGAAGTCGGAAGTTTACATACACCTTAGCCAAATACATTTAAACTCAGTTTTTCACAATTCCTGATATTTAATCCCAGACAAAATTCCCTGTTTTAGTTCAATTAGGATTACCACTTTATTTTAAGAATGTGAAATAACAGAATGATAGTAGAGAGAATGATTTATTTCAGCTTTTACTTCTTTCATCACAATCCCAGTGAGTCAGAAGTTTACATAGACTCAATTAGTATTTGGTAGCATTGCCTTTAAAATGTAGCCTTCCACAAGCTTCCCACAATATGTTGGGTGAATTTTGGCCCATTCCTCCTGACAGAGCTGGTGTAACTGAGTCAGGTTCGTAGGCCTCCTTGCTCGCACACGCTTTTTCAGTTCTGCCCAAAAATGTTCTATAGGATTGAGGTCAGGGCTTTGTGATGGCCACTCCAATACCTTGACTTTGTTGTCCTTAAGCCATTTTGCCACAACTTTGGAAGTATGCTTGGGGTCATTGTCCATTTGGAAGACCCATGTGCGACCAAGCTTTAACTTCCTGACTGATGTCTTGAGATGTTACTTCAATATATCCAATTGTCCATCTATTTTCCATGATGCCATCTATTTTGTGAAGTGCACCAGTCCCTCCTGCAGCAAAGCACCCCCACAACATGATGCTGCCACCCCCGCGCTTCACGGTTGGGATGGTGTTCTTTGGCTTGCAAGTCTCCCCCTTTTTCCTCCAAACATAACAATGGTCATTATGGCCAAACAGTTCTATTTTTGTTTCATCAGACCAGAGGTAATTTCTCCAAAAAGTACGATATTTGTCCCCATGTGCAGTTGCAAACCGTAGTCTGGCTTTTTTATGGCGGTTTTGGAGCAGTGGCTTCTTCCATGCTGAGCGGCCTTTCAGGTTATGTCGATATAGGACTTGTTTTACTGTGGATATAGATACTTTTGTACCTGTTTCCTCCAGCATCTTCACAAGGTCCTTTGCTGTTGTTCTGGGATTGATTTGCACTTTTCGCCCCAAAGTACGTTAATCTCTAGGAGACAGAACGAGTCTCCTTTCTGAGCGGTATGATGGCTGAGTGGTCCCATGGTGTTTATACTTGTGTACTATTTTTTGTACAGATGAACGTGGTACCGTCAGGTGCTTTGAAATTGCTCCCAAGGATGAACCAGACTTGTGGAGGTTTACAATTTCTTTCTGAGGTCTTGGCTGATTTCTTTTGATTTTCCCATGATGTCAAGCAAAGAGGCACTGAGTTTGAAGGTAGGCCTTGAAATACATCCAGAGGTACACCTCCAATTGACTGAAATAATGTCAATTAGCCTATCAGAAGTTTCTAAAGCCATGACATATTTTTCTGGAATTTCCCAAGCTGTTTAAAGGCACAGTCAACTTAGTGTATGTAATCTTCTGACCTACTGGAATTGTGATACAGTGAATTATAAGTGAAATAATCTGTCTGTAAACAATTGTTGGAAAAATTACTTGTGTCATGAACAAAGTAGATGTCCTAACCGTCTTGCCAAAACTACAGTGTGTTAAGACATTTGTGGAGTGGTTGAAAAAGGAGTTTTAATGACGCCAACCTAAGTGTATGTAACTTCCGACTTCAACTGTATGTACCTGCCGAAAAATCCAAGTTTATCTAACTCCAAATCTATCCATTTGTAAAAAAGAACACGTTGGAAAATGTGAGAGCTTACATCAAGCTGTGTCTTTCTCTCTGGAGACCTCATCTGTCACAATAACCTAAAACACAAGACCAAATGTACACTGGAGTTGTTAACCAAGACGATATTGAATGTTCCTGAGTGGCCTAGTTACAGTTTTGACTTACATTGGCTTAAAAATCTATGTCAAGACATGAAATGTCAGTCTAGCAATGATCAACAACCACCTTGGATAATGTTTTTTATAATAATGTGCAAATATTATACAATCGAGGTGTGCAAAGCGCTTAGACTTACCCAGAAAGACTCACAGCTGTAATCAAAGGTAGCACGTAGCCTAGTGGTTAGAGCTTTGGACTAGTAACCGAAAGGTTGCAAGATTGGAATCCACGAGCTGACAAGCTAAAAATCTGTCATTCTGCCCCTGAACAAGGCAGTTAACCCATTGTTCCTAGGCTGCCATTGAAAATAAGAATTTGTTCTTAACTGACTTGCCTAGTTAAATAAAGGTTCATAATAATAATAATAATTAATCAAATGTTAATTGTCAATTCAGCAGGTGTAAACTGTACTGTGAAATGTTTACTTACAAGCCCTTAGCCCTTAACCAACAATGCAGTTCAAGGAATAGAGTTAAGAAAATATTTACAAAGTAAAAAATAAAATAAAAAGTAATAAAATAACAATAATGTGGCTATACACAGGGGGTACTGGTACAGGATCAATGTGTGGGGATACAGGTTAGTTGGGGTAATTTGTACATGTAGGTAGGGGTAAAGGGACTATGCATAGATAATAAACAGCAAGTAGCAGCATTGTACAAACAAAGGGGGGAGGTCAATGTAAATAGTCCGGGTGGCCATTTGATTAATTGTTCAGCAGTCTTATGGCTTGGGGGTCGAAGCTTAAAAAGGAGCAATTTGGACCTAGACTTTGCGCTCTGGTACCGCTTCCCGTGCAGTAGCAGAGAAGAGTCTATGACTTGGGTGACTGGAGTCTTTGACAATCTTTTGGGCGTTCCTCTGACACCGCCTAGTATATAGGTCCTGGATGGCAGGAAGCTTGGCCCCAATGATGTACTGGGCCATACATACTACCCTCTGTAGCGCTTTGTGGTCGGATGCCAAACAGTTGCCATATCAGGCGGTGATGCAACCGGTCAGGATGCTCTCGATGGTGCAGCTGTAGATCTTTTTTAGGATCTGGGGACCCACGCCAAATCTTTTCAGTCTCCTGAGGGGTAAAATGTGTTGTCGTGCCCTCTACACAACTTTATTCATCTGTTTGGAACATGATAGTTCATTGGTGATGTGGACACCAAGGAGCTTGAAACTCTCGACCCGCTCCACTGCAGCCCCGTCGATGTGAATGGCCCTCCTTTTCCTGTAGTCCATGATCAGCATCCTTTGTCTTGCTCACGTTGAGGGAGAGGTTGTTGTCCTGGCATCACACTGCCAGGTCTCTTACCTCCTCCCTATAGGCTGTCTCGTCGGTGTTCAAGCCTACCACTGTTGTGTCATCAGCCAACTTAATGATGGTGTTGGAGTCGTGCTTGGCCACGCAGTCGTGGGTGAACAGGGAGTACAGGAGGGGACTAAGCACGCACCCCTGAGGGGCCCCCACGTTGAGGATCGGCGTGGAAGATGTGTTGTTACCTACCCTTACCACCTGGGGCGGCCCGTCAGGAAGTCCAGGATCCAGTTGCAGAGGGAGGTTTTTAGTCCCAGGGTCCTTAGCTTAGTGATAGCTTTGTGTGCACTATAGTGTAGAACGCTGAGCTTTAGTCAATGAACAGCATTCTTACATAGGTGTTCCTTTTGTCCAGGTGGGAAAAGGCAGTTTGGAGTGTGATTGAGATTGCGTCACCAGTGGATCTGTTGGGGCGGTATGCGAACTGGAGTGGGTCTAGGGTTTCTGGATGATGGTGTTGATGTGAGCCATGACCAGCCTTTCAAAGCACTTCATGGCTACTGACGGGAGTGCCACTGGCGATAGTCATTTAAGCAGGTAACTTTCGCTTTCTTGGGCACAGGGACTATGGTGGTCTGCTTGAAACATGTAGGTATTACAGACTCGGTCAGGGAGAGTATGAAACTGTCAGTGAAGATAATAGCTGCCAAATGTGATTCTAACATGTATTGACTCAGAGGTGTGAATACTTATGTAAATGGCATAGAGTGAGCTCCACAAGTATTGGGACAGTTATATATTTTAGTGAATAATGATAAGTGAGAAAGTTACAGATGCACAAATATCATACCCCCAAGACATGCTAACCTCTCACCATTAAAATAACAGGGGAGGATAGCATTTTTTGGGGGTGGGGGGGGGGGGGTTGATATTTATGCCTCTGTAACTTTCTGACTCATCATTATTCACGATTCATTCCGGATTATCAGAAATCAAGGTAAGATCCAGATGCAGACACGTTGAATTGACAATGGTTTAATATTCTAACAGGGGCAGGCAATAGACAGGTCAAGGCAGGCAGGGGTCAGTAAACCAGAGGTCAGTAAACCAATACCAGAGGGCAGGCAGGCTCAGGGTAGGTAGAGGTCAACAATCCAGAGGTGGGGCAAAGGTACAGTTCAGCAGGCCGGCTTAGGGGCAGGGGAAGGGGCAGGCAGAGTGGTCAGGCAGCAGGGCTCAGAGTCAGGACAGGCAAGGGTCAAAACCAGGAGGGCGAGAAAAAGAGAGACTGAGAAAAGCAGGAGCTGAGAACAAAAATGCTGGTTGAACTGACAAACAAGACGAACTGGCAACGGACAAACAGAACACAGGTATAAATACACAGGGGAAAATGGGGAAGATGGGCGACACCTGGAGGGGGGTGGAGACAATTACAAGAACAGGTGAAACTGTTCACGGTGTGACACAGGATTATCCGGAATCATGGTAGATTCCAGATTAATGTAGAAGTGTTTAGAAAAATATTATATTCTTATTTACAATAAAAGTTCTTCCAAAATGACACAATACATTGTTATCCATTAATCTCTATTGGGGACAAAATAATCTGAAACACAACCGAAACAAACAGCAAATGCTAGGAATATGGGACCAAATACAACACTTTCGACTACTTTAATACAAGTACAGTGTAAGTAAATTTGTTACAATTGTAAAATCACCCGCTATGGATGAAAATACCCTCAAATCAAAGTCATTGTATAATTTCATATCCAGAGTGGTGCAATACAGAGCCAAAACCAGAACAGTGTCACTGCCCTAATACTTTCGGAGTTGACTTCATTTATGTATTTCATTTACAATTAAACAGCAAAAATTTCTAAAAACATGTTTTCACATTGTCATTATGGGGTATTGTGTGTAGGTTGGTGAGAAAGAATATATAATTGATCTATTTTGAATTCGGGCTGTAACAAACAACAAAATGTGGAATAAGTCAAAGGTAAATGCCTGCACTGTAAAGACCTGCGCCAAAGCCTGCCATCTTATCCTCCAATGGAGATGTTTCTTTTTATGTGCCCAATTGTCCTTTTATCCACTGTACTTTGTTTTTATTTTTAATTTTTTTAATGCACAGGCTACATGTGTATAGATGATGTCATGTATTATAGATGAAACCTGTACAATGTTTGATCATGATTGTTTTTAGTGTTGCAGAACTCAATATGAGTGATCCACAATGTGGTTGGATTATTGTATCATTGTGGAGTGACACTTAAATACATTTTTCTAACTCTAAATCTAGCTCTGTTGATTTATATTACATAAAAAAGTAGAAATAGCTACAACACTATTTAAAGCCACATTAGCATGTAAATAACCCACACTATTGTGTCTGACTCTATGAATTTCAGTGCAGTTTTAACAGTTACTGAAATCAGTCACTCCTCCCTCCCTCTCTAGGAGGAAAGAAGTGAGGAAGATAGAGAGACGGTTCCCCCTGACTTAGTTTAAAAAAAAATGAGAGGTGTAGTGCTGTCAGTGTGTCAAAAAGAGAGAGAAGGGATGAAAAGGGCATGTCATATGCACAAACCCACAAGTGAGTGCACAATGACACTTTTTCACTAATGAATGAGCTACATGACACTGGAGGTAAGGAGGGGGAGAGAGGTTTTAAGGAAAGAGTGAGTGAGCGTTACAGAGAGAGTGAGAAGGTTAAAAGGGAAGAAATAGAACCAGGGGTTGTGAATGACTGTGTGTTCTGTAGGAATTCCGGAGCATTGCAAAACCTCAGCAGCCGGACTTTTTGTTTGTGTTTTCAGACTGCACAGTCACGACCCACACACATGCACACGCACACACAACCACACACACACACACAAACAATGTTATGTTCCTCTATACTTGTAGGGACCTAAAATGTTTTTCTATTCAAAATCCTATTTTCCCTAACCCCTAACACTAAACCTAACTAACCTTAACCCATAAACCTAAGCCAAACCCTACATCTAATTCCTAACCCTAAACCTAACCACTAACACCTTACCCTAACCCTAATTCTAACCCTAACCTTAATTGTCACCCTAACTCTAACCCCTAATCTTAAAATAGCCTTTGTCCTCATGTGGATGTGGGAAATGTCCCCACCAGGGAGAATGTCTCTTGTTTTACTATCCTTGTGGGGACTTTTGGGGATTTTAGGTCCCCGCACGGACAGAAGAACCAAACCACACACACAAATCTCCCAAGGGTAGCCAGAGGACTATAGTAGGACTATAGGAAAAGGCCAGAGAGTAATCCCCCTCCTACTATTGAACAAATGTATTCCTGCCCTGCCACAGCAAGCCTACTGTATCAATGTCACTGCCTGGCATGTATGTGTGTGTGTGTGTGTGTGTGTGTGTGTGTGTGTGTGTGTGTGTGTGTGTGTGTGTGTGTGTGTGTGTGTGTGTGTGTGTGTGTGTGTGTGTGTGTGTGTGTGTGTGTGTGCGCGCGCGCGCGCAGGGTAACAGATTACCTGCAATCCGTAACATGTAAGGGATTACAAAAAACGGTAACTGTAATCCATAGCGTTACCAGAAAAAATCTTGTAATAAGGTTACAGATACTTTTGGAAAAACTAGATGGTTACTTTGAGGATGACTTTTAAATTCAGAAAGGATGTTTGAGAGAAAAAAAATCGTTGACACTGTTTTCTCAGTGACATTCAAATCAGCATTGAAAAAAGGCACAAGTTTAAGCTTGTTCCACCTGAGTGAGTCTGACCACAAGTCAGAGACCACTATGATGACACACCAAATTAGTTTGATGGATCGCGGGAAAAGAGCAGGAATAGGCTTTTTTAGTCTACAGTCCAAGCTATGTCTTCGAATAGTACGACTGCTGTCGGCATCCAAAGATTATCCAATTTAAATAAGTGCTTGGAGGTAAGGATGACAGCAGTGGAGTAGTCCACGGCGATACAGATCACTTAATACCGTTATCTACATAGCGCATTGATGTGAGTCACACTGTTGCCCTCTCATTTAGCTATTTGCACCTTACGGATTGTGGTTGTTGTGGATGGCTGTTCACAAATCTAAATGTGTATTTGAACCCAATAAAGATTGAATTCAAGAAGTTTAAGCTGCCTATCAATCATTGTTTTTGAAACCAGTGGACAGCCAGTGAAAAATGCACTCTTGCAACAGCTGCACAGTGCGGATCCCAGTCTATGGAATAAAAGTGGGGCTTTTATTGCTGAAACTCGCACACTTTTGATAGACTTAAAGGGGCAATCTGTTGCTACATCCATTTTTGGACTTAGAAATTATATATACTGTATATATCCATTGATTATTGAAGAATATAACTTACAAATGACTCATGAGCTTAGTTCAACTGTCACACCCCATGTGAACCCAAAATATAAGCTTGTTATTCTCCAATGTTTGTAAACATTGTAAATGTAAACAAACACTGTATAGCCTCATAACATGGCTAAAACAATACTTCTGATATCATGGATGGTCAGTTATTGCATCTATAGCTCTGACTATTAATTTGAGACAGAGCATCCCTCAGATTTGACCAAAACAGTGGCAGGGTGGTCATTTTGTAATTGTTTCATCTGTGAATTATCAAGATATCAAAGTGTCACCAACAAACAGTTTAAGAATAGGCCTATAGCAAATGCAGCATATGGCATTCATTTTTCACATGTAAATAGCACTTTTCAGTAGTGCTCAAAGCATGGCATTCCATGAGTGCAGCATTTATTTATTTATTTATTACATTTTTAGTCATTTAGCAGACGCTCTTATCCAGAGCGACTTACAGTAGTGAATGCATACATTTCATACATTTCCCCCCCCCCCCCCTACCCCTACTGGTCCCCCATGGGAATCAAGCCCACAACCCTGGCGTTGCAAACACCATGCTCTACCAACTGAGCCACACGGGACCATTTTTCAACTGGAATCAATGAGCCCGATCAGTCCTCCATGACAACTAAATCATAAACATCAGCTTAGGGATGGCTAATAAGTCCTTAGTGTTGGGGTTATGCTCAGGTTAAACAATTTGGCTAATCTATCTTTCCATATTTCCAAGTTCTATTCTTGAAGATCAAGGGGTATAACATTTATTGGAATGACTGGAATTCTGATGGACTTAGGTTTGAAAAAAATGAAAAAAAGGAACCTTTATTTAACATGGAAGGTCAGTTAAGAACAAATTCTTATTTACAAAGACGACCTACCCCGGCCTCCCCTTACCCGGATGACTGTAGGCTAATTGTGCGCAACCCTTTTATTTATTTTTTCACCTTTATTTAACCGGGTAGGCCAGTTGAGAAAAAGTTCTCATTTACAACTGCGACCTGGCCAAGATAAAGCAAAGCAGTGCGACAAAAACAACAACACAGTTACACATAAACAAACGTACAGTCAATAACACAAAAGAAAAATAGAAAAATAGAAAAATCTATGTACAGTGTGTGCAAATGTAGAAGAGTAGGGAGGTAGGCAATAAATAGGCCATAGAGGCAAAAATAATTACAGTTTAGCATTAATACTGTAGTGATAGATGTGCAGATGATGATATGCAAGTAGAGATACTGGGGTGCAAAATAGCAAGAGGGTAAGTAATAATATGGGGATGAAGTAGTGCTATTTACAGATTGGCTGTGTACAGGTACAGTGATTGGTAAGCTGCTCTGACAGCTGATGCTTAAAGTTAGAGAGGGAGATATAAGACTACAGCTTCAGTATTTTTTGCAATTCGTTCCAGTCATTGGCAGCAGAGAACTGGAAGGAAAGGCGGCCAAAGGAAGTGTTGGCTTTGAGGATGACCAGTGAAATATACCTGCTGGAGCGTGTGCTACGGGTGGGTGTAGCTATGGTGACCAGTGAGCTGAGATAAGGCGGGGCTTTCCCTAGCAAAGACTTATAGATGACCTGGAGCCAGTGGGTTTGGTGACGGATATGTAGTAAGGGCCAGCCAACGAGAGCATACAGGTCGCAGTGGTGGGTAGTATATGGGGCTTTGGTGATAAAACGGATGGCACAATGTCCAAAGAAGGGACAGATGTTTACAGAATGGTGTCGTCTGCGTAGAGGTGTATCAGAGAATCACCAGCAGCAAGAGCGACATCATTGATATATACAGAGAAAAGAGTCAACCCGAGAATTGAACCCTGTGTCACCCCATAGAGACTGCCAGAGGTACGAACAACAGGCCCTCCGATTTGACACACTGAACTAAAATGTAACATCCATACATGGCCAGCTATGTAAACTTTAACACTGATTTATCCTGCAATAGATGTGGTTCAATTGGTAACATACATTTTTGTCTTCTTCTAATGCCTCTTAAGGGGAAGTAATCTAAATGTAACTGAATGTAATCAGATTACGTTACTGAGTTTGTTAATCCAAAAGTTATGTTACTGATTACAATTCTGGACAGGTAACTAGTAACTGTAATAGATTACATTTAGAAAGTAACCTACCCAACCCTGTGTGCGAGTGTGCGTGTGTATACCCTTGGACACAGCTGTGCAACTGAATACACCACCAGGGGAGATACACCACTTGTAGATGTAACCAGATAAATAAGGTAGTGCTGTGTTGGTTGTTTCACGGTCCAGACACACACACACCCACTCACTCACACTCATACACGCATGTAATTCAGTACCTTGTCCCACAGTCTGTCTCTGTCCAGTGCGATAATGGCCATGGAGGGGTTGGTCAGGTAGCCATCACTGTTGAACGACAGGTCCTTACGCTCCCATGTCACGTTTAGCATGTGTCTGCAACACACACATACACACAGATTCAGTTTTCAGCACTCACACACACACACACACACACACACACACACACACACACACACACACACACACCTGTTTAGTATGTGTCTACTTACAAAAACACACACTGGACGAGAGGGTGTGTGGCCTCACACACTCACCTGAACAGTGTGTTGTTGTTGATATGTGTAACTGGTGTGTTGCAGTCGCTGTGTCCCTCTGGAAGGAACCCTTGATGCCTTCTGAAACTATCCGCCCCTTTGGCCACTATGGCCACTCCCTCTCTGACACGTTGCCTCAGGCTCTTCCTCCAGTGGTCAGTGATGACGCCAATCAGTCCTACAGGGAAGCTGATAGGTGGAGGGCTCTCTGTGTTGCCCAACGCGAGGGAGGGGAGGATCCAGATGTACCCAGGTCCCAGTAGACCCACCTCCCCTGCTACCTGGAACAGGTACTGGGCCTCTTCATAGGAACAGTAGGCCAGGAGTACCTGGGAATCAATCTAGAGGGACAGATAGATATAACACTAAGTAATACCGAACATTAACCTCTAAACCTAACCGTAACCTTAACCCTAATTCTAGCTTCATGTCCACATCCCTGTTCAACCCTAACCCTAGTTTCAACCACAGCCCTAACCCTAGCTTCATGTCCACATCCAGGTTCAACCCTAACCCTGGCCTCAACCGTAACCTTAACCCTAATTCTAGCTTCATGTCCACATCCCGGTTCAACCGTTACCCTAGCTTCAACCCTAACTTCATGTCTACATCCAGGTTCAACCCTAATAACAGGCACGGGTCCTCTTCATAGGTACACCTGTATAGAGACATAACATACTTTAACTACTAACAAGCCCAAACCTTTTTTCTCTCTCTCTCTCTCTCTCTCTCTCGCTCTCTCTCTCGAAACCTCTCTCGAAATCTCTCTCTCTAAATAGTTAAAAAAATAATCTCTCCTACCTGCTGTAACATGCGTTTGGCTCGGACGTCACTGGTTCTGACAGACATCTCCAGAGACAGGATATCTTGTAGCCTCCACAGGAAGTAGGAAGTGTCCGTGTAGGATCGGACGTAGTCTACAAACGTCTCGTATCCCGGCCACATGCTGGTGATTATTACAAAGTCTCCCCAGTCATACTCCTCCATCAACTAGAATATAGACATGATAGAACATATTCCACTAATAAGAGTACATTTTGGCTAGTGTAATTTGGTCCAAAATAACTTTTTATTTCACCTAATTAACATTGTCATAAATAGCACATGTTCAAATTAATTTGAAAAAAAACACGTTTTTCTATCTCAAGAAGTTAAATAAAATAAATATTTTAGTATTTTGTATTTGTTTTTATTATGGATCCCCACTCTTCCTGGGGTCCAGCAAAATTAAGGCAGTTTATACAATTTTACAAACATTACAATACACTCAAAGACCGTGTGCTCTCAGGCCCCTACTCCACCACTACCACATATATACAGTACAAAATCCATGTGTACGTGTGTGTATAGTGCGTATGCTATTGTGTGTGTGTGTGCATGCATGTGTCTGTGACTATGTTTGTGTTGCTTCACAGTCCCCGCTGTTCCATAAGGTGTTTTTCTATCTGTTTTTTAAATCTAATTTTACTGCTTGCATGAGTTACTTGATGTGGAATAGAGTTCCATGTAATCATGGCTCTATTTAGTACTGTGCGCCTTCCATAGTCTGTTCTGGACTTAGGGACTGTGAAGAGACCTCTTGTGGCATGTCTTGTGGGGTATGCATGGGTGTAGTTCAAACAGACAGCTCGGTGCATTCAGCAGGTAGTCCGTCTCTCCTCTACTTTGAGCCAGTAGAGATTGACATGCATATTATTAATATTAGCTCTCTGTGTACATCCAAGGGCCAGCCGTGCTGACAGTGCTGTTGTATCAATATGTTTTGACCATGGCAGTTTACAATCCAGGGTAACTCCAAGCAGTTTAGTCACCTCAATTTGCTCAATTTCCACATTATTTATTACAAGATTTAGTTGAGGTTTAGGGTTTAGTGAATGATTTGTCCCAAATACAATGCTTTTAGTTTTAGAAATATTTAGGACTAACTTATTCCTTGCCACCCACTCTGAAACTAACTGCAACTCTTTGTTAAGTGTTCCAGTCATTTCAGTCGCTGTAGTAGCTGACATGTGTAGTGTTGAGTCATCCGCATACATAGACACTCTGGATTTCCTCAAAGCCAGTGGCAATTCAATAGTAAAGATTGAAAAAAGTAAAGTGCCAAGACAGCTGCCTTGGGGAATTCCTGATTCTACCTGGATTATGTTGGAAAGGCTACCATTAAAGAACACCCTCTGTGTTCTGTTAAACAGGTAACTCTTTATCCACAATATAGCAGGGGGTGTAAAGCCATAACATATAAGTTGTGTCAGCAGCAGACTATGATCGATAATGTCAAAAGCAAGTGCCAATGAAGTGCAAAATAAAGTAACAGGGTTGACCGTGACAGGGTTGATGTTTTGATCTTAAATCAGCGATAAATCCCCTTGTGACAGGGGGAATAGAAGCTTGTTGTGTGCACCAGGGAGGGGAAATTGAATGCAAGCTTCACAAAAAAATAAAATTGTTCAAACATCTCTAGCCTATCTATGTATGGGTAACAGAGTTGACGTGTTGTGCTGGATGCACTCAGTTTTCCACCACAAAACACCAGAAAAAGGCCAAAAAGAGTAGAACAAGCTCACCTGCTTTCACTCTATGATTTTACATGTACAATGTTTCTTTTGAAAAAATAATTTAAAAAGGAGTAGTTTCACCATATTGAAACGAGAGTTCAGTTCACATAAAAGATTTGACCTTGAAATGAGGGACAGATGTTAATTGATCACTAATAACATAAATACATAATAATCTTCAGAAATAACTTGGTCAAAGCTTTAAAATGAAAACTTGGATAAGTGGGTTGAAATCTTAATATAATTCGGAAAAACATGACAAGGAACATGTCAAAATGCTGAATTGTGGCACTTTAGCGCAGGGTTTCTCAAACTCGGTCCTGGGGCCCAGCCTGGTTGCACATATGTTTTTTTTTGTCCTAGCACTACACATCTGATTCAAATAATCCAAGCTTGATGATGAGTTGATTATTTGAATCAGCTGTGTAGTGCTAGGGCAAAAACCAAAACGTGCGCCCAGGGGGGCCCTAGGACCAAGTATGGGAAACCATGCTTTAGCAAGTCTTTATTCATACTAATAATCTGAAGGGGACTTAATTTAATATAACAGGCTTTTAAAATGCAATATTGGTGCACAATTTCTACTTAAAATATCAAAGGAATGCAAAAAGTACTTGTGGAACGACCCATAAATGTAAAATCATATATTGACATTACATTTCAGACCACAGCTTTCCTGAATACTAAATTCTGAATGGCTGAAAAGGGGCTTTATAAGTGAATATGAACTTTAGATTATTCTATTCCTGTACCTTGAACATGCAGACGATCTGCTGCTCCAGGGAGGCACCCATCTGGAGAAATGTGGAACCCTCAGCCTAAAGGGGGGAGGAGTGGGGTGAGAAGGAGAGGGAGGGGGGAATGAGAATATGTTAGCTCTATCCAATAATACTGTACACTATTCAGGTGAGCACACTCACAAACACTTGCAAACTCTCAAGTAGACATTTTCCACACCCAGAGGAGGTAAATAACATGTGGTCAATCCTATCGCTGTTATAACACCTAAACACACCTACACACCTATAGACACACACAAACATAAACGACGGGCTGTGAGTGTCAATTCTATCCCTAAAGTCACGCTATGAACACTGATATACAGTGCATTCGGAAAGTATTCAGACATTTTTCTTCAAAAATGTATTAAATACACCAATTTCTTTCCTCATCAATCTACACACAATCCTCCATAATGAGAAAGCGAAAAAACAGAAATACCTTATTTACATAAGTATTCAGACCCTTTGCTATGATACTCGAAGTTCAGCTCAGGTACATCCTGCTTCCATTGATCATCCTTGAGATGTTTCTACAACTTGATTGGAGTCCACCTGTGGTAAATTCAATTGATTGGACATGATTTGGAAAGGCACACACCTGTCTACATAAGGTCCCATAGTTGACAGTGCATGTCAGAGCAAAAAACAAACCATGAGGTCGAAGGAATTGTCCATAGAGCTCTGAGACAGGATTGTGTCGAGGCACAGATCTGAGGAAGTGTACCAAAAAATGTCTGCAGCATTGAAGGTCCCCAAGAACACAGTGGCCTCCATCATTCTTAAATGGAAGAGGTTTGGAACCACCAAGACTCTTCCTAGAGCTGGCCGCCCGGCCAAACTGAGCAATCGGGAGAGAAGGGCCTTGGTCAGGGAGGTGACCAAGAACCCGATGGTCACTCTGACAGAGCACCAGAGTTCCTCTGTGGAGATGGGAGAACCTTCCAGAAGGACAACTATCTCTGCAGCACTCCCACAATCAGGCCTTTATGGTAGAGTGGCCAGACGGAAGCCCCTCCTCAGTAAAAGGCACATGACAGCCCGCTTGGAGTTTGCCAAAAGGCACCTACTGTTAAGGACTCTCAAACAATGAGAAACAAGATTCTCTCTTTTACTGATTGCCAAGCGTCACATCTGGAGTAAACCTTGCACCATCTCTACGGAGAAGCATGGTGGTGGCAGCATCATGCTTTTGGGGTGTTTTTCAGTGGCAGAGACTGGGAGACTAGTCAGGACAGGGTAAAAGATGAATGGAGCAAAGTACAGAGAGATCCTTGACGAAAATCTGCTCCTGAGCGCTCAGGACCTCAGACTGGGGCGAAGGTTCAACTTTCAACAGGACAACGACCCTAAGCACACAGCCAAGACAACGCAGGAGTGGCTTCGGGACAAGTCTCTCAATGTCCTTGATTGGCCCAGCCAGAGCCCGACTTGAACCCGTGCGAACATCTCTGGAGAGACCTGAAAATAGCTGTGCAGCGACGCTCCCCATCCAATCTGAGTGAGCTTGGAGGATCTGCAGAGAAGAATGTGAGAAACTCCCCAAATACAGCTGTGCCAAGCTTGTAGCGTCATACCCAAGAAGACTTGAATCTGTAATCGCTGCAAATGGTGCTTCAACAAAGTAAAGGGTCTGAATTTTATTTTAAATTTTTTACAATTTCTACATACCTGTTTTTGCTTTGTCATTATGTGGTATTGTAATTTATGTAGCTTGATGAGGGGGGGGGGAATTATTTAATCAGTTTTAGAAAAAGGTGGTAGCGTAACACAATATGGAAAAAGTCAAGGGGTCTGAATACTTTCCGAATGCACTATTTGTGAAACCGTTAATTAAACATTACCTTCTCAGCAGGCATTCTGTATACAGTCTACGACTGTGAGCAGACTATATGAGCTGTCATAAAGCCTACACAACAATCCGATGAAAATGACATAGCACCTGATGTAATAACACACTTTGAAAAGGCAAAACGTAGGGCTTCCTGAGTGGCGCAATGGTCTAAGCCACTGCATCGCAGTGCTTGAGGCATCACTACAGACCCGGAATCGATCCCAGGCTGTGTCACTACCGGCCGTGACTGGGAGTCCCATAGGGGGACGCAATTGGCCCTGCGTCGTCCGGTTTAGGGGAAGGTTTTGCCGGGGGGGCTTCATTTGGCTCATCGCGCTCTAGCGACTTCTTGTGGTGGGCCGGGAACCTGCAGGCTGACTTTGCACGTGAGGTGAACAGTGTTTTCTCCGACACATTGGTGCGGCTGGCTTCCGTGCGGGCGGATGTTAAGATGCGCGATTTGGCGGGTCATGTTTTGGTGGATGCATGACTTGACCTTCGCTTCTTCAGAGCCCACTGGGGAGTTGCAGTGACGAGACAAGATTGCAATTGGATATCACAAAATTGGGGATAAAAGGTGGATGAAATATTTTCAAAAATGAATAAAAGGCTTGTCTTAGGGCAGGCGTGCAGGAGGGAGACAAAGTTAAAGGGTAAGTACCTTAAATCCCAAATTTCCCATATGTTCACTTGGCTACGCATGCCTCTCTCTAATATCAATATGCCTCGTCCATTACTGTCCTGGTTAGTGATTACTGTCTTATTTCACTGTAGAGCCTCTAGCCCTGTTCAATATGCCTTAACCAATCATGTTGTTCCACCTCCTACATATGCGATGACATCACCTGGTTTAAATGTCTCTAGAGACTATATCTCTCTCATCATTACTCAAAGCCTAGGTTTACCTCCAATGTACTCACATCCTACCTTACCTTTGTCTGTACACTATGCCTTGAATCTATGCTATCGTGCCCAGAAACCTGCTCCTTTTACTCTCTGTTCCAAACGTGCTAGACGGCCAGTTTGTATGGCCAGTTCGTATAGGTCCTGCAGTGCCTAGCTCCACTCCCACTCCCCAGGCGCTCTCATTTGTTAACTTCTGTAACCGTAAAAGCCTTGGTTTCATGCGCGTTGACATTAGAAGCCTACTCCCTAAGTTTGTTTTACTCACTGCTTTAGCACACTCTGCCAACCCGGATGTCTTAGCCGTGTCTGAATCCTGGCTTAGGAAAACCACCAAAAACTCTGAAATCTCCATCGCTAACAATAACATTGTCCGCCAAGATAGAACTGCCAAAGGGGGCGGTGTTGCAATCTACTGCGAAGATAGTAATACAAAACTCTGCAGGCTATCCAAGTCTGTACCCAAACAATTCAAGCTTGTACTTCTAAAAATTCACCTTTCCAGAAACAAGTCTCTCACTGTTGCCGCTTGCTATAGACCTCCCTCTGCCCCCAGCTGTGCTCTCGATACCATATGTGAATTGATTGCCCCCCATCTATCTTCTGAGCTCGTGCTACTAGGTGACCTAAACTGGGACATGCTTAACAACCCGGCCATCCTACAATCTAAGCTTGATGCCCTCAATCTCACACAAATGATCAATGAACCTACCAGGTACAACCCCAAATCCGTAAACACGGGCACCCTCATAGATGTCATCTTAACTAACTCGGCCTCCAATATACACCTCTGCTGTTTTCAATCAAGATCTCAGCGATCACTGCCTCATTGCCTGCATCCGTAATGGGTCTGCGACCAAACGACCACCCCTTATCACTGTCAAATGCTCCCTAAAACACTTCTGCGGTCTTTCTAATCGACCTGGCCGGGGTATCCTGGAATGACATTGACCTCATCCCATCAGTAGATGATGCCTGGCTATTCTTTAAACGTGCTTTCCTCGCCATCTTAAATAAGCATGCCCCACTCAAAAAATGTAAAACTAGGAATAGATATAGTCCTTGGTTCACTCCAGACCTGTCTGCCCTTGACCAGCAAAAAAACATCCTGTGGCGTTCTGTATTAGCATCGAATAGCCCCCGTGATATGCAACTTTCCAGGGAAGTTAGGAACAAATATACACAGGCAGTTAGAAAAGCTATCTTTTTCAAACAGAAATTTGCATCCTGTAGTACTAACTCAAAAGTTCTGGGACACTGTAAATTCCAGGGAGAATAAGAGCACCTCCTCCCAGCTGCCCACTGCTCTGAGGCTAGGAAACACTGTTACCACTGATAAATCCACTATAATTGAGAATTTCAAGAAGCATTTCTCTACAGCTGGCTCTTCTTTCCACCTGGCTACCCCTACCCCGGTCAACTGCCTGGCACCCTCCACAGCAACCCGCCAAAGCCCCCACCATTTCTCCTTCACCCAAATCCAGATAGCTGATGTTCGGAAAGAGCTACAAATCAGCCGGGCTAGACAATCTGGACCCTCTCTTTTTAAAATTATCTGCCGAAATTGTTGCAACCCCTATTACTAGCCTATTCAACCTCTCTTTCGTATCGTCTGAGATTCCCAAAGATTGGAAAGCTGCCGCGGTCATCCCCCTCTTCAAAGGGGGTGACACTCTAGACCCAAACTGCTACAGACCTATATCTATCCTACCCTGTCTTTCTAAGGTCTTCGAAAGCCAAGTTAACAAACAGATTACCGTACCTTCTCCGCTATGCAATCTGGTTTCAGAGCTGGTCATGGGTGCACCTCAGCACCGCTCAAGGTCCTAAATGACATCATAACCGCCATCGATAAGAGACATTACTGTGCAGCCGTATTCAACCTGGCCAAGGCTTTCGACACTGTCAATCACCACATTCTTATTGGCAGACTCGACAGCCTTGGTTTCTCAAATGATTGCCTCGCCTGGTTTACCAACTACTTCTCTGATAGAGTTCAGTGTGTCAAATCGGAGGGCCTGTTGTCCGGACCTCTGGCAGTCTCTATTGGTGTGCCACAGGGTTCAATTCTCGGGCCGACTTTCTTCTCTGTATACATCAATGATGTTTCTCTTGCTGCTGGTGATTCTCTGATCCACCTCTTTGCAGACGACACCATTCTGTATACTTCTGGCCCCTCTTTGGACACTGTGTTAACTAACTTCCAGACGAGCTTCAATGCCACACAACTCTCCTTCCGTGGCCTCCAACTGCTCTTAAACGCAGGTAAAACTAAATGCATGCTATTCAATCGATCACTGCCCGCACCTGCTTGCCCGTTCAGCATCACTACTCTGGACTCTGAATACGTGGACAACTACAAATACCTGGGTGTCAGGTTAGAGTGTAAACTCTCCTTCCAGACTCACATTAAGCATCTCCAATCCAAAATTAAATTTAGAAGGCTTCCTATATCGCAACAAAGCATCCTTCACTCATGCTGCCAAACACACCCTCGTAAAACTGACCATCCTACCGATCCTCGACTTCGGTGATGTCATCTATAAAATAGCCTCCAACACTCTACTCAACAAACTGGATGCAGTCTATCACAGTGCCATCCGTTTTGTCACCAAAGCCACATACACTACCCACATTTGCGACCTGTGCACTCTCGTTGGTTGGCCCTCGCTTCATACTCATCGCCAAACCCACTGGCTACAGGTTATCTACAAGTCTCTGCTAGGTAAAGCCCCACCTTATTTCAGCTCACTGGTCACCATAGCAGCACCCACTCGTAGAATGCGCTCCAGCAGGTACATCTCACTGGACACCCCCAAAGCCAATTCCTCCTTTGGCCGCCTTTCCTTCCAGTTCTCTGCTGCCAATGACTGGAACGAACTGCAAAAATCTCTGAAGCTGGAGACTCATATCTCCCTCACTAGCTTTAAGCACCAGCTGTCAGAGCAGCTCACAGATCCCTGCACCTGTGCATAGCCCATCTGTAAACAGCCCACCTACCTCATCCCCATACTGTATTTATTTATGTATCTTGCTCCTTTGTACCCCAGTATCTCTACTTGCACATTCATCTGCACATCTACCTTTCCAGTGTTTAATTGCTATATTGTAATTACTTCGCCACCATGGCCTATTTATTTCCTTAACTTACCTCATTTGCACTCACTGTGTATAGACTTTTTGTTTTCTTTTGTTCTACTGTATTATTGACTGTATGTTTTGTTTATTCCATGTGTAACTCTGTGTAGTATGTGTCGAACTGTGTCGAACAAATCATTAAAATCCAGATGGAAAGTATTTACACAAGAAGCAATCTAATATCACACAGTCAAACTCTCAGTCATTTAGTAAGTTCACCATTCTGCCATTCTTGGCCAGGTTGCAGTTGCAAATGAGAACTTGTTCTCAACTAGCCTACCTGGTTAAATAAAGGTGAAATAAATAAATAAAAATTGAAACTAGTTAGGTGGAGTTTGCCTTGTCTCCCTGCAGTCTTGAACTGTAAAGCTGCAAAAACGGTTCATGTGACTCATGAGGTTTCTTTGTGCACTACTAAGAGCAATTGCGAAATCTGCGAATTATGAGCAAATTTTTGGTTTTATTGAAAGAATACAGACGAGTTTGCTATTTTTATCAAAAGTACTAAAGTTTTTTACTCAGGAAATGTGTACCTTTCTACCTAGTGGTTGCAATTATTTTATAAGCTACCTGTATTTTGTGAAACACAAAAATGAAAATTTAGAAGGTGTGTGTGTGTGTGTGTGTGTGTGTGTGTGTGTGTGTGTGTGTGTGTGTGTGTGTGTGTGTGTGTGTGTCAGCCATCTAAACATGCCTAACTGCACTCTGCATTCATTGTGAGAAACAGTTCCCGAAACAGTCCAAGCAGTGTGTTGCCAAAAAAATAACCAGGTGCTGGAGCGGCGACAGGATCCAACTGTGGTTTACAGGGATCCTTCATCCCACCTGCCCAAGCATAATCTTCCAGACAACATTGCCACAGAGGAGAGACCTGAGAAAGAGGACCTGGTTAGATCAGAAGACATCACTCCAGGATTTGTTCTTTATATGTGTCACAATGGGTGGATTGAGGAAGCAGGAGAGGTGGAGTCAGGCGCAGGAGACAGATGATTCCGGGAATAAAACTTTTAATAAATATTTGCACGGAAAATACAAGCACGGTGTGCAAGGTGTGCAAAATCGAAGGCACCACCCTCTACGAAAGAAAACTAGGGACGCAGCCCAACAATAATTCCCTTTGAAAAACACAGACCCTCACAAGCAACATCAGCCCAGACAATAAACAATCCCGCACAACCCACAAACCTAACTAGCTAGCCTAAATACCCCTACCCACTAACAACTAATACAACACAGGTGCGTAACTAACCTAGACCTAACTAACAGAACGTGAAACAGAGATCAGTGGCAGCTAGTAGGCCGGCGACGCCGAGCACCGCCCGGCCGAGGAGGGGCGCCACCTTCCGTAGGTGTCGTGACGATATGCAACCAAACGTCTTCCCTTTTCTTTGTTGAGGGGGCACAAAAAATGCCTGAATGTTTTATATTACATTTTTGTGTCAGAAAATATACTGAACAAAAATATAAATGCAACATGTAAAGCGTTGGTCCCATGTTTCAAGTTCCCAGAAATTTTCCACGGACACAGAAAGCTTATTTCTCTCAAATTGTGTCCACAAATTTGTTTACATCCTTGTTAGTGGGCATTTCTCCTTTGCCAAGATAATCCATCCACCTGACAGGTGTGGCATATCAAGAATCTGATTAAACAGTCTGATCATAACAAAATAAAAGGTCACTCTAAAATGTGAAGTTGTGTCAAAACACAATGCCATAGATGTCTGAAGTTTAGTGTGTGATTGGCATGCTGACTGCAGGAATGTCCACCAGAGCTGTTGCCAGATAATATAAATTTAATTTCTCTACCATAAGCAGCCTATAATGTCATTGAAGAGAATTTGGCAGTATGCCCTACCGGCCTCACAACTGCAGACCACGTGTAACAACGCCAGCCCAGGACCTCCACATCCGGCTTCTTCACCTGCGAGATCGTCTTAGACCAGCCACCCGGACAGCTGATGAAACTGTGGCTTTGCACACTGTAAAACAACGTGTTCCAGTTTCCGCCAATATCCAGCAACTTCGCACAGCCATTGAAGAGGAGTGGGATAACATTCCACAGGCCACAGTCAACAGCCTGATCAACTCTATGAGAAGGAGATGTGTCTTGCTGCATGAGGAAAATGGTGGTCACACCAGATACTGACTGGTTTTCTGATCCACGCCCCCATCTTTTTTTAAGGTGTCTGTGACCAACAGATGCATATCTGTATTCCCAGTCATGTGAAATCCATAGATTAGGGCCTAAGGAATTGATATCAGTTGACTGATTCCTTTTCTGAACTGTAAATCAGTAAAATCTTTGAAATTGTTGCATGTTGCATTTATATTTTTGTTCAATGTATATTATAAAAATGACAATACAATTCCTGCTTTATTGGTCCATTTGCATGAATATTCTTTATTTTTGCGGTCACATTCCTAACATGATACACAACAGACACATCACAGTCTGGGAGCAGCAAATACCTGTAACTTTGACTATTCACAAGTCCTGGGAGTCTTCCACTTCCTGAAAACCAGTGTAGACCCCTTAATGTGATTGATATTTGGCTCAGATGGCATTTACCACGCAGGCTGCGAAAGGGATCTGGACCCCTGGACCCAATGTCTCACCGGGAGGACCCACTCCAAAATGATGTGATATGAGACTAGTCTCAACTGTCTGGAATGACAATAGATCAAAGGGCAAAGTGGATTTCAGAATCTGGAGCAGCAGTCATGTACTCATAGCATTACATTTTTGGGGACAATATGGAAACAGGTTTTCATTTTCTGTTCTTAGATTTTGCGGTTATTTCAAGTTCAGTGTGTAGGCCTATATTTCCTATATCCTACTCAAATAAAAGATGCTAAAAACATTGTGATCATGTGAAAACCTATCTGGACAGTGTTTGAGATCATGTAGAAACATAAACCCACAACAGTCAAGCTCAGAAGTTTATGATGAGCGATCATTCAGTTAAGTAAAGTTTAGCTACTTACTCATTGGATATCTGTCATTTTGGTCCATCTGGAGCGGGGTTGCATCTCCAATTTATTTTTGGGATATGGAAGAGGAAGAAAAAATCCAGGACACCAGAGTTGATGTGGGCAGCAAAATCCCTGTTGTTGTGAAAGCTAACAAATTGTTTCTCAACATTAATAATCACATTCTCCATAGCGTAAGCGTTCTTCGTGAGTCTGCATTGGCGCACAATTACTCTACCGATCTGCGTTCATCTTGGGGATGAGCTGGGGCTGTGGTTCTGCTGCTTCTCCGGCCTCGGTGGCTAGAGTGGTGGCGGCCATCTGAAACGCAGTTTGCCTCAATTCTTTGTCAGAATACTCAGGCTCAAATAAATACGGTTCGACGCCACCATCGGCACCACTCTAGTAGTTTTCTTCATCACTCGCAAATATTTAATCGTCAGACATGCTTCAGGTTGTTGTTTACTTTCGTATAACTAATCTGTAATGCTAGGCTTTGTGATTGTGAATAATCAAATCAAACTTTATCTGCCATATGCGCCGCATACAACAAGTGTAGACTTACCGTGAAATGCTTACTTACAAGTCCTTAACCAACAGTGCAGTTCAAGAGCAAGAAAATATTTACCAAGTAGGCTAAAATAAAAAGTAATAATAAAAAGTAACACAATAAGAATAATAATAACGAGGCTATATACAGGGGGCAACGGTAACGAGTCAGTGTGCAGGGGTACAGGCTAGTTGAGGTAATCCGTACATTTAGGTGGGGGCTAAGTGACTATGCATAGCTAACAAACAAACAGTGAGTAGCATCAGTGTAGAAGGGGGGGGGGCCATGTAAATTGTCCGGTGGCGATTTTTTTGAATTGTTCAGCAGTCTAATGGTAGAAGCTGTTGAGGAGCCTTTTGATCTTAGACGTTGCGCTCCGGTACTGCTTGCCGTGCGGTAGCAGAGAAAACAGTCTATAACTTGGGTGACTGGAGTCTCTGACAATTTTATGGGCTTTCCTCGGTGATGCAACCGGTCAGGATGCTCTCGATGGTGCAGCTGTAGAACCTTTTGAGGATCTGGGGACCCATGCCAAATCTTTTCAGTCTCTAGAGGGGGAAAAGGTTTTGTCGTGCCCGCTTCACGACTGTCTTGGTATGTTTGGACCATGATAGTTCATTGGTGATGTGGACACCAAGGAACTTGAAACTCTCATCCCACTCCACTACAGCCCCATTGATGTTAATGGGGGCCTGTTCGGCCCACCTTTTCCTGTTGTCCACAATCAGCTCCTTTGTCTTGCTCACATTGAGGGAGAGGTTGTTGTCCTGGCACCACACTGCCAGTTCTCTGACCTCCTCCCTATAGGTCGTCTAATCGTTGTTGGTGATCAGGCCTACCACTGGTGTCATTAGCAAACTTAATGAAGGTGTTGGAGTCATGTTTGGCCATGCCGTCGTGGGTGAACAGGGAATACAGCAGGGGACTAAGTGCATACCCCTGTGGGGCCCCAGTGTTAAAACTTCTTGGTGACAGGGGGCAGTATTCGGAAATTCAGATGAATAACATGCCCAAATTAAACTGCCTGCTACTCGGGCCCAGAAGGTAGGATATGCATATTATTAGTAGATTTGCATAGAAAACACTCTGAAGTTTCTAAAACTGTTTGAATGATGTCTGTGAGTATAACAGAACTCATATGGCAACCTGAGAAAAAATCCAACCAGGAAGTGGTTTGTAGTTTTCAATTGATTGCCTTTCCAAACTACAGTGTCTGTGGGGTCATTTTGCACTTCCTAAGGCTTCCACTAGATGTCAACAGTCTTTAGAACCTTGTTTCATGCTTCTACTGTTACTGGGGAGAGAATAAGAGCTGTCTCAAGCCTGGGACCAACGAGTTGTTTACTTACTGCGTGGGCACGCAGGCGCACCGTTCTTTATCCTCTGTAATGAATACGCTATTGTCCGGTTGGAATATTATCGAAGATTTATGTTAAAAAGACCCTAAGGATTGATTGTAAACATCGTTTGACATGTTTCTACGAACGGTAATGGAACTATTTGACTTTTCGTCTCGGGTTTTGCACTCGCGCATTATGCCTTTGGAATAGTGATCTGAACGCGCGAACAAAACGGAGGTATTTGGACATAAATATGGAGTTTATCGAACAAAACAAACATTTCTTGTGGAAGTGGGAGTCCTGGGAGTGCATTCCGACGAAGATCAGCAAAGGTAAGTGAAGATTTATAATACTATTTCTGAGTTTTGTTGACTCCAGAACTTGGCGGGTAACTGTATAGCTTGCTTTGATGGCTGAGCTCTGTACTCAGAATATTGAACAATGTGCTTTCGCCGTAAAGCTATTTTGAAATCTGACACAGCGGTTGCATTAAGGAGAAGTGTATCTATAATTCTTCCAATAACTGTTGTAAATTTTACCAACGTTTATGATGAGTATTTTTGTAAATTGATGTGCTCATTCACCGGAGGTTTGGAGGCAATACATTTTCTGAACATCACGCGCCAATGTCAAATGGGGGTTTTGGATATAAATATGAACTTAATCAAACAAAACATACATGTATTGTGTAACATTGAGTCCTGGGAGTGTCATCTGATGAAGATCATCAAAGGTTAGTGATTCATTTAAGCTGTATTTCTGGTTTTTGTGACGCCTCTCCTTGCTTGAAAAATGGCTGTGTGGTTTTTCTTGTTTAGGTGCTGTCCTAACATAATCTAATGTTATGCTTTTGCCATAAAGCCTTTTTGAAATCAGACAATGTGGTTGGATTAACGAGAAGTGTATCTTTATAATGGGATATAATAGTTGTATGTTTTAGAAATTTGAATTCTGAGATTTTTGTTGTTTTGAATTTGCCGCCCTGCTATTTCACTGGCTGTTGAATAGTGTGTCCCGTGGGCGTCCCACATGTCCCAGAGAGGTTTAAGGATAAGCGTGGCAGACGTGTTGTTGCCTACTCTTACCACCAGGGGGCGGCCCATCAGGAAGTCCAGGATCCAGTTGCTGAGGGAGGTGTTTAGTCCTAGAGTCCTTGGCTTTGTGATGAGCTTTGTGGGCACTATGGTGTTGAATGCTGAGCTGTAGTCAATGAACAGCATTCTCACATATGTGTTCCTTTTGTCCAGGTGAGAAAGAGCAGTGTGGAGTGCGATTGAGATTGCGTCATCTGTGGATCTGTTGGGGCGGTATGTGAACTGGAGTGGGTCTAGGGTGTACGGGACGATGCTGTTGATGTGAGCCATGACCAGCCTTTCAAGCACTTCATGGCTACCGACGTGAGTGCCACGGTGGCGGTAATCATCTAAGGCAGGTTACCTTCGCTTCCTTGGGCACAGGGACTATGGTGGTCTGCTTGAAACATGTAGGTATTACAGACTCGGTCAGGGAAAGGATGAAACTGTCAGTGAAGACACTTGACAGTTGGTCCGCGTATGCTTTGAGTACATGTCCTGGTAATCGGTCTGGACCAGTGGCTTTGTGAATGTTGACCTGCTTAAAAGTTTTGTTCACATCGGCTACCTAGAGCGTTATCACACAGTCATCCAGAACAGCGGGTGTTCTCATGCATGCTTCAGTGTTGCTTGCCTCGAAGCGAGCATAAAAGGCATTCAGCTCGTCTGGTAGGCTCGCGTCACTGGGCAGCTCACGTCTGGGTTTCCTTTTGTAGTCCGTAATAGTTTTCAAGCCCTGCCACATCTGAGCGTCAGGTCCGGTGGTAGGATTCAATCTTAATCCTGTATTGACACTTTGCTTGTTTGATGGTTCGTCTGAGGGCAAAACGGGATTTCTTATAAGTGTCCGGATTAGTCTCCTGCTCCTTGAAAGTGGCAGCTCTAGCCATAAACTCGATGCAGATGTTGCCTGTAATCCATGGCTTCTGGTTGGGATATGTACGTACAGTCACTGTGGGGACGACGTCATCGGTGCACTTACTGATGAAACCGATGACTGAGGTGGTGTATTCCTCAATGCCATTGGATGAATCCCGGAACATATTCCAGTCTGTGCTAGGAGAACAGTCCTGTAGTGTAGCATCTGCGTCATCTGACCACTTCCGTATTGAGTGAGTCACTGATACTTCCTGCTTTATTTTTTGCTTGTAAGCAGGAATCAGGAGAATAGAATTATGGTCAGATTTGCCAAATGGAGGGCGGGGGAGAGCTTTGTATGCATCTCTGTGTGTGTAGTAAAGGTGGTCTAGGATTTGTTTTTCCCTGGTTGCACATGTGACATGCCGGTAAATATTTGGTAAAACTGATTTAAGTTTGCCTGCATTAAAGTCCCCGGCCACTAGGAGCGCCACTTCTGGGTGAGCATTTTCTTCTTTGCTTATGGCCTTATAGTGTAGGTTGAGAGTGGTCTTAGTGCCAGCTTCGCTTTGTGGTGGTAAATAGACGGCTACAAATAATACAGATGAGAACTCTCTTGGTAGATAGTGTGGTCGACAGCTTATCATAAGGTACTCTACCTCAGGCGAGCAATACCTCGAGACTTCTTTAATATTAGACATCGTACACCAGCTGTTATTGACAAAAAGACACACACCCCCATCCCTCGTCTTACCAGAGGTAGCGTCTCTGTTATGCCGGTGCATGGAAAATCCCTCCAGCTCTATATTGTCAGTTTCTTAGTTCAGCCACGTTTCGGTGAAACATAAGATGTTACAGTTTTAATGTCCCGTTGGTAGGATCTTTGCACGTCTGAGGTTCACAAAAGAGCACCTGGATGTCCCACAGTGCTACAGGCAAAATATTCCGTGGACAGATGAAACTACAGTTGAGTTGTTTGTAAGGAACACACAACACTATGTGTGGAGAAGAAAAGGCACAGAACACCAATATCAAAACCTCAAAACACCGGCTTCGAGGGCATTATCACTTTTATGCAAAGGGTTACCAACATATTCAAATAATGATAGTGACTTAATTATTTTCATAAAATTTTATTTTGGTGAATTTATTCATATTATTTAATCCTTCCATGACATATAGTCCAGACACAAATCAAAGGTTGCTACCCAAGCCAGCTGGTCTTTCATTCTATCGTTTCGGGTCTTTTATTCTGTATCTATGGACGCAACCCAGTCGTTCCTTCTAAGTGTTCCATTGTAATACTGGCTGGAAACGTTCTTATCCCTTGTTTGCTAGCTAGCCAACTACGGCTAACATACAGTCACGTCGAAAGGGCAGCCAGAATAACAGAAAAGTAGCTGCATTTCTTTAAGCTGTTTTCTAGTGACATTTATTTGGATACAGCTAATGAGCTAATGATGCGCATGGCATAGAAAATGTGCTCTCTCAAAAAGGCACTGTTGTTCAGAGGAGATAGCAAACAACCCAGCTAACACAATCACTTCAAACTGAAGCTGGAAAGACTGCAAACTAGCTGCACTTAATTTTGTTTTACCTGTTTTCTACTGACATTTCTTTGTCTGCTGTTGAAAACCAAATGCTAGTCTAAAAGAAATGGGAGATAATGTCTAGAGGTTTTTATATTGGAGATCATGTTTATAAATCGACTGGCTGGGCTAATGAGACAGTGTGTCACGGCTTTCTTCGTCGGAGGACGATATAGCGAAATCGTCGTCCGAAAAGGTGGACCAATATGCAGCAGAGTTGGTGTTCATTTTCTTAATTTATTAACAAACGTTGAACACGAAAAAACAGGAAAACAATAAGCACGACAAATGACAGTTTTGCATGCTAACAAAACACGCAATGCAAAAACAATCTCCCACAAATACAAGACAAACACACCCAACTAATATAGGACTTCCAATCAAAGGCAACACCAAACAGCTGCCTTCAATTGGAAGTCCACCCCAATTAACTCAACATAGAAACACACTCACTAGACTACACATAGAAATACATAAACATAGACCATAACTCAAAACCCGGAAATAATAAATCAAACACCCTCCTAACTAACACACCACCCTGAACCACATAAAACAAATACCCTCTGCCTCGTCCTGACCAAACTACAATAACAATTAACGCTTATACTGGCCAGGACGTGACACAGTGGATTGCTCAGTGAGATGGAACAGAATAAATATGCATTTCAAAGTCATAGCTTTAGCTGGTGGTAACTTGTGGAATAGACACTGGCTGGAATGCATTTTTAACCAATCAGCTTCCAGGATTAGACCCACCCGTTGCATAATTGACTAATATTTGCCACATTCAAATCATTCTCATGTCACAATATATCACCACAGTCCGTGCCATGGTGAAATTTCCACTCCTGTAGATCTGAAATAATTTGATGGTGAAACTTGCCAGCCAATCAGAAAAGCAGGCGAAGCAATTCAGGCATTCTTGAATGTCAGTGCAATCCTTGTCCTGCAAAGAAACATTATTTTTATAGTTGAAAAAAGGTATTTCGCATCAGTGGGCATTTAGAATTTAATGTAGAATGGAGCTTCATAGTTACATGATGACATCACATGTAGGGTGACCACATTTAAAATAGCCAAATACGGTACAACAGAATGATTTTGCGGGACATTCCCGGGACAGTGTAGCCTACATGAATAAAAACATTTGGCAGCACCCCCCCACCCCCTGACAGATCTTGCATGTCATTATAAAATTGCAACATCTGCCTATTGTCTCAAAAATATTTTCTATTTTTAATACCCTCAAACACCAAGTTAGGTATACCTAATTTCATCACTGTCAATTGTGAATGATAATTCCTTGTGTTTTACCAGTGAAATGTCCAAACTGCGTCTGCATGCCAATCATTTGATCTCAGTTTCAAGGGAATGTACATTTAGATCTTTTTGAATTACTGTTTTGTGAGCTAATTAGAGCAGATGGTGTTAACAAACTGTTGAGTTTAGGCCGCATGCTAATTATTTTGGGACCATTCAGCTAACCATCCTGAAATATAAGAAATTAGGTGCTGTTATTGGAGTAACAGTAATGTTATACTATGCTATTATATTTGGTTCTGTTATGTAGACTACTAATTAATCATTATGTGATCTTTGAAGACATTGGTTCAGCTTTTATTATAACTTTACTAAGGGATCGAGCCCCATTCTGAGAAGTGGCGGAGCGATGCTCTGGTGTGCTCTGGCAGCACTATACCCCTGCAGTCCGTTGCACCGAACTGGCAATTGAAGCATAGCCAACTTTTGCCTTGTGCAAAATTTGGTGATAGAATTGAGAGAACACTGTGTCTGTTTTATGAAAATCAGGGAATATTTGGCCAAGGAAACATTCCTGGTAGGTCTCAGGGAATGTAAAACAGTTAGGATGGGAGACTTTTAACATGGTATTGAGCAGCAAATATATTAAATGAGCAACTAATAAGCATGGAGAGCCTCCCAAGTTTTGATGAAATTACCTTATATCGTTCAGTCTAATAACACTATTTACATAATTTTGTAGCGCTTTTTGTAAGTACACTACTGTACATGACCAAATGTATATGGACACATGCTCGTTGAACATCTCATATCAAAATCATGGGCATTAATATGGAGTTGGTCCCGCTTTTGTTTTTATAACAGCCTCCACTCTTCTGGGAAGGCTTTCCACTAGATGTTGGAACATTGCTGCGGGGACTTAATTCCATTCAACCACAAGAACATTAGTGAGGTTGGGCACTGATTTTGGTCGATTAGGCCTGGCTCGCAGTCGGCGTTCCAATTTATCCCAAAGGTGTTCAATGGAGTTGAGGTTAGGACTCTGTGCAGGCCAGTCAAGTTCTTCCACACCAATCTTGACAAACCATTTCTGTATGGACCTCGCTTTGCTGAAACAGGAAAGGGCCTTCCCCAAACTGTTGCCACAAAGTTGGATGCACAGAGTCGTCTAGAATGTCATTGTATGCTTTAGCGTCAAGATTTCCTTTCACTGAAACTAAAGGGCCAGGAAAACCATGAAAAACAGCCTCAGACCATTATTCCTCCTCCACCAAACTTTACAGTTTGCACTATGCATTCGGGCAGGTTGTGTTCTCCTGGCACAGCCAAACCCAAATTCATCCGCCGGACTGCCAGATGGTGAACTGTGATTCATCACTCCATAGAACACGTTCCACTGATCCAGAGTCCAATGGCGGTGAGATTTACACCACTCCAGCCAACGCTTGGCATTGCACATGGTTATTTTAGGCTTGTGTGAAATCCAATTTCATGAAGCTCCCGACTAACAGTTCTTGTGCTGACATTGCTTCCAGAGGCAGTTTTGAACTCAGTAGTGAGTGTTGCAACCGAGAACTCGTTTTGTGAGTTTGTGAGGCCTACCACTTCTCAGCTGAGCCGTTGTTGCTCCTAGACATATCCACATCACAATAACAGTATTTACAGTTGACCGGGCAGCTCTAGCAGGGCAGAAATTTGACAAACTGACATGTTGAAAATCACTAAGCTCTTCAGTAAGGCCATTATACTTCAAATGTTTTTCTGTGGAGATTGCATAGCTGAGTGCTTGATTTCATACACCTGTCAGCAACAGGTGTGGCTAAAATAGCTGAATCCACTAATTTGAAAGGGTGTCCACATATTTTTGTATATATTGTGTATATAGTTGGTAGGCCAAACTGTCCTCTCCATGTTTAGCTGGAATTCAGCCCGAAAGGATTTGAGAAATACGATTGGTTAGCTATAGGCCTATGATATTGGCCTACTGTCTCGTCTTAAACTGCGCAGAATATCAGATCTCAACAACAATTGGAGAAGTGTTTTAACATCACCATTAGGCTGTGGCTACCACATCCTCATGATTTATATTTCATAAGCCATCGTGACTGAAAGAGACAGGTTGGAATGTCTAACTGAAATACGGGACAAATCAACCTTTATTTCTAAATTGGTGGTGTTTGAATATGTTGATAAAATGCAGGACATAATTGTTTGGTTGCGGGACGCAGGACAAAAGGCCAAAATGTGGGACTGTCCTGCACAATCCAGGACATGTGGTCACCCTAACCACATGCTCCGTGTACCTTCAAAATTATTCAGCAATCATCATTTATTCGGAAAAAAACTGTTTCTATCCTTATTTGTTGCAATAAAGAAAGTTTGATGAAAGAAAAACACACTCCTGGGAAATGGATCAAAATGTTGTCAATGATTTGTTTTTGCGACACTGCTTTTGTTGAATAAACCTGGGTCAATGGAAACCTGCCTATTGACTGATTTCACCTGTATTTTTAGACTTTGCACTTCAAAGTAAACCTCAGCTCTGTTATAAATATACCAGTGCTTAATTTGAGCAGGATCATGCCAGCACAGGATCCGGCACCTCTCAGTTTTGGACATTTAATTTTGGAACCTATTTGACAGGATCCGGTACCTCTGGTGGCATAAAACGTAATTTTCAGCCAAACAGGCCTTTCGCAATATTTCAAATACAATCATGGGATAGCACAGGTTGGAAAGCAAATGGGTCCTGCTGAAACAAAAATAGTTACCTGGCTGTAGGCTACGAAAATATAATCCAACTTTCAAATAGGCCTGTTGAGTGAACAGCATTGTTTTTACAAACTGAAATGAGGGAGATTGGCTTTTGGCACGAGCTCATCAGCCATTGCCGTTGAGTGAGCTGCGCATCATTAGGTGAGTCAGTGAAACTGGAAAGCTTTTTAAGGACTATAATTTCCTCCTCATATTGTACAAGATTTTGTCTCTTCCACACACCTAGGCCTAGGCTATTGATGGATTCAAGTGATGTCATTTTTTATGATCTCTCATTCTCAATTTGTCAGTGTCAAAGTAGCCTGACATTTCAATAATTTGTGCGGTATTAAAAAATATTCTGCTTAAGTCTCCAGTCATGTAAAATTACATAGAATTGTATGAAATGCATTTATGCATTCCTTCAAGACTCCTTTTTTCCTTCAAGACTGCTCTGATGTCAAACATTTCAAGTCAACATTTCTTGATATGAAACTTTTAAGTTGCATGTATTTGAAAATATCTACATTGGTCAATGCACTAAAGAGGAACAATGGGTACATATTGAAGATGCGCATGCTCATCCCCAGAACTTTTCCCTTGTCTATTTTCAAAGGATAAAGCTAAGAACATTGACCACTTCATCGTTAAGAACACTATAACAATATGGAAGAAAATGAAACATATTCTACAAGAACCAATATCACTCCCTAAAAACACAACCCCATGTTACAATCCTTGTATAGCTTTTCAGAATTCACCGATAAATTGGTCCACATGGAAAACTAAAGGCATAGAAACCAAAAATACATTTTAGTATTTTTGGTTTCTATGCCTTTAGTTTTCCATGCGCATCTTCAATATGTACCCATTGTTCCTCTTTAGTGCATTGACCAATGTAGATATTTTCAAATACATGCAACTTAAAAGTTTCATATCAAATGTTGACTTGAAATGTTTTTGACATCAGAGCAGTCTTGAAGGAATCCTAAGAGTCAGAAAAGGATATTCATGTGATAAGATACATAAAACCTTGCAGACAGCCTATCTAACTGACAATGTCTTCGAAAAAAAGATTAACTATTGGAACTAAGACTTAAAAATAACTGATATTGGCACAAGGTGGGGGGAATGTTGAAACATAACTAACGAAATATCAGTTAATGAAATATGAGATTTAATCCACTATTTACTAATCCATATAATTTATTACGCAAGATAAAAAATGCACAATTCCTTCAACACAACGGCAGAGTCATGTCTTAAGTGTAAAACTAACAATGACTCAATCATTTACAGTCGTGGTCAAAAGTTTTGAGAATGACACAAATATTAATTTCCACAAAGTTTGCTGCTTCAGTGTCTTTAGATATTTTTGTCAGATTTTACTATGGAATACTGAAGTATAATTACAAGCATTTCATAAGGGTCAAAGGCTTTTATTGACAATTACATGAAGTTGATGCAAAGACTCAATATTTGCAGTGTTGACCCTTCTTTTTCAAGACCCTGCAAATCACCCTGGCATGCTGTCAATTAACTTCTGGGCACCATCCTGACTGTTGGCAGCCCATTCTTGCATAATCAATGCTTGGAGTTTGTCAGAATTTGTGGGTTTTTGTTTGTCCACCTGCCTCTTGAGGATTGACCACAAGTTCTCAATGGGATTAAGGTCTGGGGAGTTTCCTGGCCATGGACCCAAAATATCAATGTTTTGTTCCCCGAGGAACTTAGTTATCACTTTTGCCTTATGGCAATGTGCTCCATCATGCTGGAAAAGGTATTGTTCGTCACCAAACTGTTCCTGGATGGTTGGGAGAAGTTGCTCTCGGAGGATGTGTTGGTACCATTCTTTATTCATGGCTGTGTTCTTTGGCAAAATTGTGAGTGAGCCCACTCCCTTGGCTGAGAAGCAACCCCACACATAAATGGTCTCAGGATGCTTTACTGTTGGCAAGACACAGGACTGATGGTAGCGCTCACTTTGTCTTCTCTGGACAAGCTTTTTTCCGAATGCCTCAAACAATCGGAAAGGGGATTCAGCAGAGAAAATGACTTTACCCCAGTCCTCAGCAGTCCAAATCCTGTACCTTTTGCAGAATATCAGTCTGTCCCTGATGTTTTCCTGGAGAGAAGTGGCTTCTTTGCTGCCCTTCTTGACACCAGGCCATCCTCCAAAAGTCTTCACCTCACTGTGCGTGCAGATGCACTCACACCTTTCTGCTGTCATTCCTGCCTGCTGTCATTCCTGTACTGTTGGTGCCCCGATCCCGCAGCTGGATCAACTTTAGGAGACGGTCCTGGCGCTTGCTGGACTTTCTTGGGCGCCCTGAAGCCTTCTTCAGAACAATTGAACCGCTCTCCTTGAAGTTCTTCATGATACGATAAATGGTTGATTTAGGTACAATCTTACTGGCAGCAATATCCTTCCCTGTGAAGCCCTTTTTGTGCAAAGCAATGATGACGGCACGTGTTTCCTTGCAGGTAACCATGATTGACAGAGGAAGAATAATGATTCCAAGCACCACCCTCCTTTTGAAGCTTCCAGTGTGTTATTCAAACTCAATCAGCATGACAGAGTGATCTCCAGCCTTGTCCTCATCAACACTCACACCTGTGTTAATGAGAGAATCACTGACATGATGTCAGCTGGTCCTTTTGTGGCAGGGCTGAAATGCAGTGGAAATGTTTTTTGGGGGATTTGCATTCAGTTCATTTGCATGGCAAAGAGGGACTTTGCTAGTAATTGCAATTCATCTGATCACTCTTCATAACATTCTGGAGTATATGCAAATTGCCATCATACAAACTGAGG
Organism: Salmo salar; assembly: GCF_965601325.2. Classification (NCBI taxonomy): domain Eukaryota; kingdom Metazoa; phylum Chordata; class Actinopteri; order Salmoniformes; family Salmonidae; genus Salmo; species Salmo salar. The sequence continues at coordinate 11,447,002 of NC_138318.1, read as the reverse complement.
CAGCAGACTTTGAAAATTAATATTTGTGTCATTCTCAAAACTTTTGGCCACAACTGTACAGTTTTTTTACTGTTCCACTATATGACCACTGATTATGATTACCATGTGTTTCTGGATAGACCAGAGCTATTTTCCATATGGAGCCCTGGCTAGGATACGGTACGTGTTTATGAGTGTTTATCACGCAGTTGTGTGAGTATTCCTCAGGGGACACTAGCTGTCTCCCTCGTTAGGAGATACTGATGTTAGCGGGTGTACCAGTCCCCCAACACAACATCTGGATACACCACTGTCTACTGAACACAACCAACAAATATGACTCATAGCCTGGAAAACACAAAGGCACGCAAGTATGCACGCGGACACAAACGCACGCAAACAAACACACAAATTGCAAGCATATCCGACCGTGATCAGAAAACACACACACACCAATAGCAATCAGATAAAACAATCACACACACACTCACCAAAAGAAAGCATACGATAACACATGCAAGCATGCCCACACACACACCAATAGCCAGAATATATACGATCACACACACACTTTGTCTTCCTCCCCCCTCTATATCGTACCCTCTTGATCATTTGATTGATACATGCATAACCTGACAAAAGACATACAGCTCCTTTCCTTTTTTTCATCTTTCATCTTCCTTTCATTGTTCCTTGTTTAGTGATGGATAGATCAGGGACAGAGGATAAAGGACAAAAAAAGAACCAGAAATAGGTGTCAGACTGAATAGCAGGGTCCTTTAAAAGATACCAAAGACATCAAAGATATGCCTCCTCCTCATTATTATCGTCATCATCAGGGCCATTGATAATCAAGCACTATTGAACCCTTTTATCTATGAATAGGATCACACACACATAAACACACACACTTCCCTTGCCACCTGCAGGTTAGAGAGGCGAGCCAGCGGGGAAAAATCTGAGTCTGATGGGAAAAATCTGGCTGGAAATTAGTTGGCAACCGGAGGGTTGCTTGTATCAAATCCTAGATGCCATTGCCTGCCGTTGTGCCCTTGAGCAAGGCACTTAACCTCCCATAAAAACTGCTCTGGGGCACCCACTGTGGCAGCCCTCCACTCCTCTCCAAAACCTATATATGTATGAACAGTATGTGTGTCTTTCGGGGGATTGGGATAAAAGCGAAAGTAACATTTTGGTTGGACCCTAGGTTGGGTGCAATTGACCAATAAAGTGATCTTAATCTTAGTCTATTGTAAGAAACCCTGCTAATGAGTTTGTCGCGTTAACAAAGACCAGGGACTATAGAGTAGATCAGCCTAGATATGAACAGGGTGGATCAGAAGAGTTTTATCTACTTCCTGTTGTTTTCTATTCAGTGTCCAGTGTCAGTCTTGCCGAACCTGTCATGTCATCTTGTCTAATGTCAGAGGATGGAGATCTCTATTGCTGTGTGTCTTCTGAAGAAAGCTGTCTCTCAATACTTTGGCTTTCAGCTGTTTTGTCTCATAGAGCTGCATGCATCTTATATGTTGATTGTTATCATAGATGTCTACAGCTTTAGACAGCCTGTCACTCTACACTGTCTTAAACATATGCCTGTTAGCTGTCTCTCTAAACTGCCTTAGACATAGGCCTGTTAGCTGTCTCTGTACACACTCTTAGAATGAAGACAAAAGGGTTCTTCGGCTGTCTCCATAGGAGAACCTTTTTTGGTTCCATGTAGAACCATTTTGGGGAAAGGTTATAGTATGGAACCCAATGGGGTTCTACCTGGAACCAAAAGGGTTCTTCAAAGGGTTCTACAATGGGAACAGCTGGAGAACCCTTTTAGGTTCTAGATAGCACAATTTTTTCTAAGACATTTTAGATGTCTCAAAGCCATACCTTCGCTTGAAGAGCCAGGACTGATTGTGTGTCAGCGAGTGACTCATCTCTCAGAGTCTTTAACAAGCTGTCAATTAGACCATTATAAAGAAGAGACAAGGGTTATCTATACTCTAATTACAGATAGAGCCAAATACTCTCTCGCAGGCTATCAGCTATCCACAAGTGTGAGAGGTGGGGGGGATGGGGGGGATATAGAAAGGAAGAGATAGAGAGGGAGAGAGGGATTGAGGAAAAGAGAAAGGGAGAGAGAGAGTGGAGGAGAGAAATAGAAAAAGAGAGTGGATAGCGAGAGTGTGAGAGAAAGCGAGTGGTGGAGAGGAGGGGGAGAAACAGAGAGAGAGAAAAAAACAGAGTGGAGGAGAGATGGAGAAAGAGGGGGAGTAGAACAGGGAGAGCGTAATAGATGAGAGAGTGACAGGGGCAGTAGGGAGTCTCTACCTCCTAAAGGGTCTAATTAAGTGTTTAATAGAGTGGCAGAGCTCTGAGAGACCACTGGCTGACTGTGTCACACACACGCACGTGCGCACACAAGTGCACAGACAGACACACACACACACACACACACACACACACACACACACACACACACACACACACACACACACACACACCTCACTTGATGCCATCAGCCCAGCATAGTGCTTGCTACCTGCCATCACATCATCTGTCTCCGAGGATCTTACCTCGGAAGCGAGGTCATTCCCCAAACTGTTTAATAAAGTGTCATATTGCATTCTGTCTTTGTTATTCATTCAGTTAAGCCTGTACTCGAGTGAACTGAAGTACTGACTTCTGTCAGTAGGCTACAGCTTCATATAGACACCAGATTATGACTGATTTATTTCCACTCAATCAATCACTGTCTCTCAATATCTCCATCACGTCTTTGTGTTTGATGCATTTCTATCTAAAACATTGACTCAACAACAGCCCAACCCCTGTTCAGGTACTTATTCACATTCCCACTATTTCACAGCATTATCATTGTACTACTACAGATATCTATATTCCCAGTATTGTTGTCAGTAATATTCCTGTGCACATACATTTAAATTCCACTGTTAGCTCTGTTACTGTTAGCCCAAATGGGAAGCCCACGGTGGTCAACTCGCCCAGTACTATTATTTAAAATACCATAACTCTGGATACCCCCTCTGTTTTCAAAGCATTTATAGTGCTTGGGCTGTTACACATAAACGTGCAAAGCTTGATATCAAAGATGGACCTTCTTGATGTCTGAGTATAGACACAAGCCCTGATATTCTGGTTCTCACGGAGACCTGGCTCAAAAATTTCAGGTGAAATATACCAAAAAGGGGAGAGGGGTAGCTACTACATTACCGGTCAATAGATTTAGAACACCTACTCATTCAAAGGTTTTTATTTATTTTGACTATTTTCTACATTGTACAATAAGAGTGAAGACATTAAAACTATGAAATAACACAATCATGTAGTAACCAAAAAAAGTGTTGAACAAATCAAGATATATTACTGTATATATTTGAGATTCTTCAAAGTAGCCACCCTTTGCCTTGATGACAGCTTTGCACACTCTGGCCATTCTCTCAACCAGCTTCACCTGGAATAGTTTTCCAACAGTCTTGAAGGAGTTCCCACATATGCTGAGCACTTGTCTGCTTTTCCTTTACTCTGCGGTCCAACTCATCCCAAACATCTCAATTGGGTTGAGTTCGAGTGATTGTGGAGGCCAGGTCATCTGATGCAGCACTCCATCACTCTCCTTCTTGGTCAAATAACCCTTACACAGCCTGGAGGTGCGTTTTGGGTCATTATCCTGTTGTAAAAAAAATGATAGCCCCTCTAAGCGCAAACCAGATGGGATGGCATATTGCTGCAAAATACTGTGGTAGCCATGCTGGTTAAGTTTGAAAAGCAAAGCACCATCACACCTCCTCCTCCATGCTGCACAGTGGGAACCACACATGCGGAGATCATTCATTCACCTACGCTGCGTCTCACAAAGACACTGAACCAAAAATTGCAACCAAAAATCTCAAATTTGGACTAATCAGACAGATTTCCACAGGTCTAATGTCCATTGCTCGTGTTTCTTGGCCCAAGCAAGTCTTCTTCTTATTGGTGTCTTTTGGTAGTGGTTTCTTTACAGCAATTTGACCATGAAGGCCTGATTCATACAGTCTCCTCTGAACAGTTGATGTTGAGATGTGTCTGTTACTTGAACTCTGAAGCATTTATTTGGGCTGCAATTTCTGAGGCTGGTAACTCCAATGAAGATATCCTCTGCAGCAGAAGTAACTCTGGGTCTTCCTTTCCTGTGGTGGTCCTCATGAGAGCCAGTTTCAACATAGAGTTTCATGGTTTTTGCGACTGCACTTGAAGTTTCTTTTGAAGTTCTTAACATTTTCCGGATTGACTGACCTTCATGTCTTAAAGTAATGATGGACTGTTGTTTCTCTTTGTTTATTTGAGCTGTTCTTGCCATGATATGGACTTGGTCTTTTACCAAACAGGGCTATCTTCTGTATACCACCCCTACCTTGTCACAACACAACTGATTGTCTCAAGCGCAATAAGATGGAAAGAAATTCCACAAATGTACTTTTAACAAGGCACACCTGTTAATTGAAATGCATTCCAGGTGACTACCTAATGAAGCTGGTTGAGAGAATTCCAGGAGTGTGAAAAGCTGTCATGAAGGCAAAGGGTGGCTACTTTGAAGATTTTGATTTGTTTAATACTTTTTTGGTTACTACATGATCCTATATGTGTTATTTCATAGTTTTGATGTCTTCGCTATTATTCTACAATGACGAAAATAGTAAAAATAAAGAAAAACCCTTGAATGAGTAGGTGTGTCCAAACTTTTGACTGGTACTGTATGCGATATCAACACTTGTGGCAGCATGTTCTCTAAGTGTCACGATTCCCAAAAAGTTTGTGTTTTTGATCATAAATGTAGCCCTATGCCAAAATATGCATTTGTTTGTAACAGGGATCCACCCACTCTCTGCCTAAGCAAGTTCTGTCCGGCACTGGCATCATTACTGAAAAAAGAGAGATAAGTGATGCATTTAATCAGGGTAAGGTTTTACTAAGCTGACATATGGAATCATTTTAAGATGGTCATACCATGGATCATTTAGCTATTTTATTTAGAATTTTAAGATCCCTTTAGGTCTAAAAAATGTATATAAAAAAATATTTGATAAAATATTGAATTTGGATTTACTACTACAAGACATAGAAATGCATTGAATAACACCTTTATAAATGTCAAAAAAGACAGTCATCAAAGAAATCATAAGGAATTAGAAAATATTTGTTGGCACAAAACTACCTCCATACTTCCATTCATTTGTATGGGTTACCTTCAGACAGGTCCTGTGACACACTGTAGCTCGGCCACCTTCCACCGCAGATGCGCCCTCATACCATCATGGCCACTTAATTATTCCCAACTTCCAATTGACTCCTTCATCCCCCTCCTGTTCCCTGTAACTATTCCCCAGGTCGTTGCTGTAAAATGAGAATGTGTTCTCAGTCAACTTACCTGGTAAAATAGGGTTAAATAAAAAATAAAACAACCTAAACGGGTCGATTTTAGGTCCTGTACTTTACTGTCTATATAAATATTGGTCTATCTGCAAAGAATTGTAACGTACACCTGTATGCAGATGACATTGTTGTGTATGCTATTGCCCCCATGGTTGACCAGGCTTTTTCAGAGCTGCAATCTGCCTTTGTTGCTTTGCAGAAAGCATTTGAATTAACAGAAATGTATACTTAATGCAGATAAAACCAAGGATATTAAGTTTTCTGATAAATATCTGGGCATCTGAATTGATGAAAAGTTATCTTCTAAAAAGCATATGGATGAGTTAGTTAAGAAGTTGGGAATAAAAATGGGCCTCTTCTTTAGAAATAGATCACACCATTTATATGAATGCAGCTGCCACTGCACTGAAACCATTAGATGCAGTTTACCACAACACACTTAGCTTTATTACGGGTGACAGGTTCAGTACACATCATTGCATCTTATATCAGAAAGTAGGCTTGCCCTCTCTTAAGTCTTGTAAATCGACACACTGCTCTCTTTTTGTTTATAAAGCACTCTTGCACAAACTTCCACCGTACCTTACTTCATTGTTAAAATACAGAGAGACGAGCCACCAGACACGATCACAGGGATGACTTAAGACGTCCGCACACTTCCCATCTGAAACAGTTCGGAACTGTTCCTGCATATATTATGACATTTTGTGACGCTTTTCTTCGTTTTGGTCTTCGGCAAGGTGGTAACCCTTGTGACCTTATTAATTATCGCTCTATTTCTAAACCTTCTTGCCTAGAAAAACATTTTGAGTTCTTGATTAATGCTCAGCTAAGCTATTTCTTAACTTCCATAATCTATTCTAAATCTGCATCAGTCAGGCTTCAGACCAGGGCAGAGCACCATCTTGGGAGCATCACTGGTTTTAAACGATGTGGTAAATTGTTTGGATAGGAAGAAACACTGCGCTGCTCTATTCATTGACTTGTCTACGCATTCGACCACTCTTTACTAATTCCCTGCTAAATCTGAACATCAGGCTAGGCATGTGCACGTAAGTGAGAGAGGTATATATTTTTATTCCATCCCTTTACTTAGATCTGTGTGTACAGGTATTAGGTAGTTGTTGTGGAATTGTTAGATTACTGTTAGATATTACTGCACTGTCGGAACTAGAAGCACAAGTATTTTGCTATACTCGCAATAACATCTGCTAACCATGTGCATGTGGCCAATAAAATGTGATTTGATTTGAGAGGGAGTATGTGTGTGTGTGTGTGTGTGTGTGTGTGAGTGCATCTATACTATATGTGTGTGAGTGCTACTGTCAGTACTATAAATACAGGGTGTTGATGACAGGTGTTAGTGCCTCACATCTCTTGGGTGAGGGGAGGGGGGAGAGGAAAAGGGGAAGGAAGGAGTGACGAGAGAGAGAGATGAGAGGGAGGAATAGTAGGCGAAAGTGGGAAGATGAGTTTGAAGTGGGGTGAGGGATGAGTTAGGGACAAGAGGAGGGACAAAGTGAAGATAAAGAGAGAGTGAGGATAGGGTGAGATTCAGTGGAAACTGTGGTGATCAGGCTACTACAGAACTAGAAGTGATCTGATGACTGATCATCTCTCTACACTCTAAGCATCGAGCTCAATGTGTCTACTTGTTTCCTAGCAGAACAACTCTTTCCCAGCTATTATCTGATTAAGATTGATGGAGATGAGGTAGAAGACATATTTCTATTTCTCATCCATGCCCTGTGTTGCATGTTTAGACAGAACACACACATTTATTTACAGACTGGTGTTAAACAGTATATCTGTAGAGGTGTTGTGGTGTTGCATTGCTGTCTGTAGGTGTTTGAATTGGTACCCTGTACAAATCTTACCCTACGGGGTCCGGACTACTGATGTTTTCTGTTCTACCAGATAATGAATTGCATCCACCTGGTGTCCCAGGTCTAAATCAGTCCCTGATTAGAGGGAAAGACTGAAAAGAAGCAGTGGAACTGGCTTCAAGGTCCAGGGTTGAGTTTGAGGGATATACAGTATAGGTGATTTGTCTCACATGATGTGGTGTCTAGAGGAGTTTTAGTACTACATTATGTGTTATGCTAGGGTTATTTGTGATTTGTGTGGTAGCTTGAGTATATATACAGTATTATGTGTTGTCTTACCTTGTGAGGTATGACAACGGTAGATCCTCCGCTGATGCCAACGATGGGCAGAGCTGTCTGAGTCGACAGAAAGTCTAGGATCTGAGCCACTTCTGCCACCTGCTTTTATTAGGTCCAGGAGATAGTCAAATACATACATACAACATATAGAGGATTTTTACCAAGGAATCTGGCATCTCATATTTATCCCGTTTTTTCAATATCCCCAAAGGACAGAGGTCAGTATCTGAGTTAACCTTTCGCCTTGTTTAACATGATTGATTGATTGATTGATCGATCGATTGACTGACCTGAGGTCCAGCTCCTGATCCCACATCGTCCTCGAACACGACCCCATGCAGTTTCTCTGTCGCCATGGTTTCACAGAGACGTGTCAGCAGGGCACGAGGGTTGGTGTCGTTAACCAGAACAGTGACCGGGTTCACCTCTAAGAAGAAGACAAAAAAGCAGAAGAAGAAGAAGAAGAAGAAGAAGAAGAAGAAAGAACGTTGTACTCCAAAGTGAACATAGTAAAGAGCACATAAGTATCAATGTCAAGAACATACAGTGGCAAAACTGGTTCACAGGTTCATACCTAGGGGAAGATCAGCGAAGTCCTCTCTGCTCAAATGACCCCTGACCTCATTCTGGTAAGCAGAGCCACAGAACACCACTGCCACGTTAATAGAGGGATGAGGGATGAGAGGGCGGGAGAGGAGGGGAGGAGGGGAGGAGAGGAAGAGGAGGAGGAAGAGGAGGAAAAGAGGAGGATATCGCGGAGAAGAAGGTGGCTGTCCTGGAGGAGCAGCCATGTCAGCACCTTACTGCCTGGAGAGGAGTAAGAGGAGTAAAAATAGAAAGAGGGGGAAGAGAAGGAGAGAAAGAGATATGGAGAGGGGGAGGAGGTGAGGGTGGGACAGAGGGTTCAAAGATAGGGGGTTGGAGAGGGAGAGAAATTGAGAGCAGTAGTCAGACATGCAAGCAGCTTTTGTCTTGTGACAATTGATGTGTCGCTCCACAAAACTATTATCTTTTGCGTCCCTTTGATATTTTAAGTAGAAATTGTGCACCAGTATTGGATTTTAAAAGTCTGTTATATTAAATGAAGTGCCCTTTAATATAGACCACATGGACAATTCAATAAATCCAACATTTTTATATGAATAAACATTTGCTAATGTCCCTTTGTGCACTCTCTGTGACTTCTCGGAAGATTTTAACCCACATTTTTCCACATAATTGTAAAGCCCTATTTATTTTGTTGCTTTGACAAAGTATTTTCTGAAGATTATAATTTATTTAATGTGATTAGTGATTGATAAAAAATAAATACAAATCCCTCATTTTATGGTCAACCCTGTTACGCAAACTGAGCCCTCACTTTAATATTGTGAAACTATTCCTTTTTTCCCTGGTGTTTTGTGGTGGAAAACTGAGCACATCGAGCATAACATGTCAACCCTGTTACCCATAGATAGACAGGCATAAAATGTTTTACCAATTTACATTTTGGGTGAAGCTTGCATTCAATTTCCCCTCCTTGTTGCACACAAGCTTCCATTCCCCCTGCCACAATGGGAGTTATGGCTGAGTTAAGATTCAATTAAACCTGTTACAGTTAACCCTGTTACTTTATTTGGCACTTACTATAGTCTTTATTTAGATGGGGTAACATTAAGTGTAACGTCTGCTTCCAACTCACACTCTCAAGCACGTAGATCCCCTGAACGCAGCTCACTTTCCAGCCCACTTTCCAGCTCACACTCTCAAACATAGATCCCCTGAACGCAGCTCACGCTCCAGGTCCCAGTCACCTGAATTCTGATCACCTGTTCACACACCTGTATGTCATTATCACACACTATTTAGTTCAGTTCTTTGCACCCCATCATTGTAAGGCATTGTTTGTTTTGTGACACACTTCTTTTCAGAGTGCTGTTTTGCCTGTAATTTAATCCCCCCTGTGTATGATAGTTTTTTTGCCTGCCTCACTAACGACGCCTTTTCCTTATTCCCTGCCTGTTCTTTAGCCTATCGGATTTCCTGTTATCAACCTATTTCCTGATCTCCCAGATGATGTTACTAGCCTTTTCCCTGCCTGTACTGTTGCCTTTTGGACCCCCTGTGTATGACCTTCTGCCTGCCACTGGACCCAGCTATCTGCCTCCTCCTGTGGTCCTTTACAAATAAACAGGTGCTGCGCCCTGCGCTTGAAACCAGCTCTCTGTCTCCCATCGTGTTCATTACATTAAGGGCCCAGTGCAGTCAAAAATGTTTTTATTTTTTATTTTTGTCATTTTATATATACACTGCTCAAAAAAATAAAGGGAACACTTAAACAACACAATGTAACTCCAAGGCAATCACACTTCTGTGAAATCAAACTGTCCACTTAGGAAGCAACACTGATTGACAATACATTTCACAAGCTTTTGTGCAAATGGAATAGAAAACAGGTGGAAATTATAGGCAATTAGCAAGACACCCCCAATAAAGGAGTGGTTCTGCAGGTCGGGACCACAGACCAGTTCTCAGTTCCTATGCTTCCTGGCTGATGTTTTGGTCACTTTTGAATGCTGGCGGTGCTTTCACTCTAGTGGTAGCATGAGACGGAGTCTACAACCCACACAAGTGGCTCAGGTAGTGCAGCTCATCCAGGATGGCACATCAATGCGAGCTGTGGCAAGAAGGTTTACTGTGTCTATCAGCGTAGTGTCCAGAGCATGGAGGCGCTACCAGGAGACAGGCCAGTACATCAGGAGACGTGGAGGAGGCCGTAGGAGGGCAACAACCCAGTAGCAGGACCGCTACCTCCACCTTTGTGCAAGGAGGAGCAGGAGAAGCACTGCCAGAGCCCTGCAAAATGACCTCCAGCAGGCCACAAATGTGCATGTGTCTGCTCAAACGGTCAGAAACAGACTCCATGAGGGTGGTATGAGGGCCCGACGTCCACAGGTGGGGGTTGTGCTTACAGCCCAACACCGTGCAGGACGTTTGGCATTTGCCAGAGAACACCAAGATTGGCAAATTCGCCACTGGCGCCCTGTGCTCTTCACAGATGAAAGCAGGTTCACACTGAGTACGTGACAGACGTGACAGAGTCTGGAGACGCCGTGGAGAACGTTCTGCTGCCAGCAACATCCTCCAGCATGACCGGTTTGGCGGTGGGTCAGTCATGGTGTGGGGTGGCATTTCTTTTTCGGGGCCGCACAGCCCTCCATGTGCTCGCCAGAGGTAGCCTGACTGCCATTAGGTACCGAGATGAGATCCTCAGACCCCTTGTGAGACCATATGCTGGTGTGGTTGGCCCTGGGTTCCTCCTAATGCAAGACAATGCTAGACCTCATGTGGCTGGAGTGTGTCAGCAGTTCCTGTAAGAGGATGGCATTGATGCTATGGACTGGCCCGCCCGTTCCCCAGACCTGAATCCAATTGAGCACATCTGGGACATCATGTCTCGCTCCATCCACCAACGCCACGTTGCACCACAGACTGTCCAGGAGTTGGCAGATGCTTTAGTCCAGGTCTGGGAGGAGATCCCTCAGGAGACCATCCGTCACCTCATCAGGAGCATGCCCAGGCATTGTAGGGAGCTCATACAGGCACGTGGAGGCCACACACACTACTGAGCCTCATTTTGACTTGTTTTAAGGACATTACATCAAAGTTGGATCAGCCTGTAGTGTGGTTTTCCACTTTAATTTTGAGTGTGACTCCAAATCCAGACCTCCATGGGTTGATAAATTGGATTTCCATTGATTATTTTAGTGTGATTTCGTTGTCAGCACATTCAACTATGTAAAGAAAAAAGTATTTAATAAGATTATTTCTTTCATTCAGATCTAGGATGTGTTGTTTAAGTGTTCCCTTTATTTTTTTGAGCAGTATATTTCCACAGGTTGGAATAATACTGTGAAAATTATGGTAATGCCGATTTAGTGTAAGAGCTGTTTGAAAAGAGCGCCTAACATTTTGACCACATTGGACCTGTAAATTGAACCTGTGCTCATCGTGACAGAAAGTTAAATTAAACTACCAGAAATTGACCCATTTTGTGGAATGACCCTGAAACCCATAATCCTTCAGTGCATTTAAGTATTATATATTTTTCTCTCTCTCCATCCCTGTTCATTGCAATCTCACACACACCCACTGACTGACACCAGCGCCTGACCTCCATCAGACATTAGCATATTAGTCTCTAGCCCCTTTCTACAAGATGTCATCTAGAAACATTTCATTTAGATTAGATGTATTTATCTTTTGGTCACATGTACAGGGTCGCAGATATAGTTGCAGTGTACAGTGAAATTCTTAAACTCAATGCTCCAACAGTCTACGTGTGAATGAAACAATAAAAAAATAAAAAATAAAATATATATATATATATATATACAGTATATACATGTTTACAACTGTGACAATGATGAATAGAGATGTCCATTGGGGTGTGGGCAGGATAATTGTCCATTGAGGGGTGGGTGGAGGAAAATACAATGTCCACATGGGGGATCAGCGGAAGTGGTGGTGGCTATTCAGTACAACGTTGAGTGTGATACGTACTCACTCAAAGTCAGTACGTACATTTAAACACAGTCAGTGTCAGCACACACACACTCACTTTCAGTACTAACCCACACTGTCAGTAGGCTATGTACATATCAGTTTTATCATTTCATTGGATAAGGATGTCCTAAAAAAAATGTCTAGTAATCCAGTGGTACATGCAGATTTGGACTGTTGACTTTTGATGGGATTGGACAGGGTACATGAAATGATTGAATTCTTGTCCAGGTTGTTCATGTCCATGTTATTCAGTCAGATGACAGGCTTTACTCTGGGCCTTTTAGACACAGTCTACAATAACTAGTGCTGAACAACTGCAGGGACATGAGTAAATAGTACCCATCTTCAAAGGCAGGAGCATTCGAAGTCATATGAAAAGGAAACAGACAAAATCACCTTAGAAAAGAGAGGCTTGAAAGAGAGTTGAAAGGATACGTCTGATGACAGTTCTATTCTAAGAACTTAATATATTTCGTTTTTTTAGTCTCGTTCCTCATTTGCACACCAAAACGACAATATCCCAGCATCGAGACATTGGGTCATTTGGTCTGTATTGGAACAAAGAGATAGGAAGTGGGGGATGTGAGATGATTATGAAGGCCTCTCTGATGACCAGAGATCACACAGATGGATTAACCAGCGGTCACTACGTAGACACATAGCCGCAAGAAGTAGGGGTGCTGAGTGTGCTGCAGGCCTCTAAGGCCTCTGCAGTCCTCTACAATAACTTTTTTTTTTACTTCTTTTTTTTAAGTAGTGCACTGGACCGTTACTTGTCCTGTATTAGTGGACCAATATAGCATCTTCCAGCGGCAATGCATAAACACCACACCAACAGCACATCTGGAGAGTGTATGGTTTTGGGGGGAGGGAGGGCGTAGCGTGTGTGTGTGTGCGTGTGTGTGCATGCGTGTGGGTGCTTGTGTGTGATTGTGTGAAGCAGGAACAGGATTGTGCATAGGTTGTCAAGCACCAAAGGTTTCGCCTGGTTAGTTTGCAATGTCCACTTTAAAATCCCACAGACAAGAAGAAATGCTTTCAACATGCACAATGTGTCAAAAGTATGCGCATGCATGCCTGTGTGTGCGTTGCGTATATGTTTATGCCGGCGTGAGCATGTGTGTAATAGAAGACAAGGTCTCATTCTTTCTCATTTGAAAAATACATTGTGTTTTTACAGTTATATGATCGATACTAGTCACAACCCGAGGCCAAATACATGGGGGGGGGGGGGGGGGAGTATAGCAAGAAGGAGAAAGAACCATTCAAAGAGAGTGATAGAGAAACAGAAAGATTAGAGAGAAATGCAGACAAGGGGGAGGGAAAATTGAAAAAAAGAGAGTGTGTGGGTTCGTTAGAGGAGTTGACTGGAGAACAGAGATGCTGGTTGCAGATACACTCAGCCCACTATAAAAAAGTATTGTGAAACAGACACAAATTACTTATGTTCACCACACGATTTTGTGTACAGTGCATTTCAATCATAGATGAAGGTAGTAGGTTACTTAAAACTGTCACACCCTGATCTGTTTCACCTGCCCTTGTGCTTGTCTCCACCCCCCTCCAGGTGTCGCCCATCTTCCCCATTTATCCACTGGGTACTTATATCTGTGTTCACTGTTTGTCTGTTGCCAGTTCGTCTTGTTTGTCAAGTCAACCAGCGTTTTGTTCTCAGCTCCTGCTTTTCTCAGTCTCTCTTTTTCTCACCCTCCTGGTTTTGACCCTTGCCTGTCCTGACTCTGAGCCTGCCTGCCTGAACACTCTGCCTGCCCCTGACCCTGAGCCTGCCTGCCGTCCTGTATCTTTGCCCCTACTCTGGATTACCAACCTCTGCTTGACCTGAGCCTGACTGCCATCCTGTACCTTTGCCCCACTACTTTGCATTATTGACCCCTGCCTGCCTTGACCTGTCATTTGCCTGCCCCTGTTGCTGTAATAAACATTGTTACTTCAACACAATCTGCATTTGTGTCTCAGCCGAAACGTAATAAAAACAGAAACGATAGGAGGGAGATTGGTCGGGGAGGATGGGTGGGTGTATAATGCGAAGGTCTAGCAACCCAAATGTTGTGTGTTCGAATGACAATGAACAACTTTAGCATTTTAAATAATTAGCAACTTTGCAACTTCTTATTACTTTTTAACTAGCTATTTAGCTAGCATGTTAGCTAACCCTAACCCTTTAGTTACTTAGCTAGCGTGTTACCTAACCCTAACCCCTACCTTAACCCCCAGCCTAGCTATTGTTAGCCACCTAGTTAACCAAACTAACGTTAGCCGCAACAAGTTGGAAGTCGTTATGAAGAAAATCGTGTACTGGTCAAGAATGCATTTTTTGTGTGCCTTTCACAAATTTCAAATCAGTAATTTGTCTATTTTCACGGTTTTCTGTTATAATGTGTTGATAACACTATAATCTCTACACTCCGGGCTGGGCGGTGATGGACACAGCAGATAAACAATAGAAAGTTTGTGGGAGAGTGGGATAAGGTATAGGACAGGATATGAGCATGTCTAGAGACAGACAGTAGACGGTGTAACCTCACCCTGCAGACCTCAGTTTCATACAGTGTAACCGAGTTGGTTTGATGACCTACGGTATCATGAATCCTTAGACCTGGACATTCATTAGCTCCCAGAGTTAATGCCCAGGCTTTAGCTTAGAGGCCTTACACAGTCTTCTGGTGCCCAGACAGCCAAGGTTAAAATAAAATACATTTCTATTTGTCACATGCTTTGTAAACAACAGGTGTAGACTAACAGCGAAATGCTTACTTATAAGCCCTTCCCAACAATGCTGTCGTGACGTGACTATCGTTAATCTGATGACTGTTATTTATTTTATCAACCAACTATGTTTAATTGATACTCAATTAAATTAATTATGTAAGAACTCATTAGAAATTTAGGGCACCACGGGAAAAGTTTGTTTAATGAGTTACCGTCTCCCAAATTAACTCAAGAATATTGTAACAATCGTCCAAAGGAGTAGACCAAGGTGCAGCGTGGTATGTGTTCATCTTGATATTTATTTGAACTCTGAACACAAACAAAATAATAAACAATGGAACACGACCGTCATGTCTTGCAGGCTTTACACAGCAGTACAAAAATAAGATCCCACAAGGAGGGAAAAGGGCTGCCTAAGTATGGTTCCCAATCAGAGACAACGATAGGCAGCTGCCTCTGATTGGAAACCATACCTGGCCAAAACATAGAAATATAAACCATAGAATGCCCACCCCACACCCTGACCTAACAACATAGAGAAATAAACCGTCTCTCTCAGGTCAGGGCGTGACAGTACCCCCCCAAAGGTGCGGACTCCTGGCCGCAAACCTGAACCTATAGGGGAGGGTCCGGGTGGGCATCTATACTTGGCGGCGGCTCTGGCAGGCAGCCGCTAAAGATTCTGGGCTGCAGACCGTCGCTGAAGACTCTGGGCTGCAGACCGTCGCTGAAGACTCTGGGCTGCAGATCGTCGCTGAAGACTCGGGGCTGCAGACTGTCGCTGAAGACTCGGGGCTGCAAACCGTCGCTGAAGACTCTGGGCTGCAGACCGTCGCTGAAGACTCTGGGCTGCAGACCGTCTCAGGAGGCTCCGGACTGGGGAGCGTCGCTGGAGGCTCCGGACTGGGTAGCGTCGCTGGAGGCTCCGGACTGGAGAGCGTCGCTGTAGGTTCCGGACTGGGGACCGTCGCTGCAGGCTCCGTGCCATGGATCATCACTACAGGTTCTGTGCCATGGATCATCACTGGAGGCTTTGTGCCATGGATCATCACTGGAGGCTCTGGGCCATGGATTATCACTGGAGGCTTTGTGCCATGGATCATCTCTACAGGCTCCGGGCCAAGGATCATCCCTACAGGCTTCTTGCCATGGATTATCCCTACAGGCTCCGGGCAATGGATTATCACTGGAGGCTTCGTGCCATGGATCATCCCTACAGGCTCCGGGCCATGGATCATCACTGGAGACTTCGTGCCATGGTTTATCACTACAGGCTCCGGGCCATGGATCATCACTGGAGGCTTCGTGCTATGGATCATCACTGGAGGCTTCGGACCATAGATCATCACTGGAGGCTTCCTACGTGGAGCTGGAACCGGTCTCACCGGACTGGGGAGACGCACAAGAGACTGGGTGTGCAGAGCAGGCACAGGGTATACTGGGCCATGGAGGCGCACTGGAAGTCTGGAGCTTAGGGCTGGCACACCCCGTCCTGGCTGGATGGTTATTTTAGCCCAGCAAGGGCGGAGCGCTGGCACAGGACAAACTGGTTTGTGCTGGTGAACGGGGGGTACCGTGCGTAGAGCTGGCACAGGATAACCTGGGCTGAAGAGATGCACTGGAGACCAGGAACGCTGAGCCGGCACACTTCTTCCTGGCTGACTGCCAACTCTAGCACGGCAACTGTGAGGAGCTTGCACCGAGCGCACCGGCTGTGAGTGTGCACTGGCGACACAGTGCGCATCACCGCATAACACGGTGCTTGCTCGGTCACTCGCTCCCCACGGTAAGCACGGGTAGTTGGCTCAGGTCTCAACCCCGACTTCGCCAATCTCCCCGTGTGCCCCCCCAAAAAATGTTTTGGGGCACTGCCTCTTGGGCTTCCGTTGTTGCCTTGCCTGTTCCTCCCAGTATCGCCGTTCCACTTTCGCTGCCTCTATCTCCTCTTGCGGATGTGATACTCCCCAGGCCTTGTCCAGGGTCCTGCCCCATCCAGGATTTCCTCCCAGGTCCAGTCATCCTGCCCACGCTGCTTGGTCCTTTGGTGGTGGGATCTTCTATAACGATCGTCCAAAGGAGTAGACCAAGGTGCAGCGTGGTATGTGTTCATCTTGATATTTATTTGAACTCTGAACACTTAAACAAAATAATAAACAATGGAACACGACTGTCACGTCTTGCAGGCTTTACACAGCAGTACAAAAGTAAGATCCCACAACTCAAGGAGGGAAAAGGGCTGCCTAAGTATGGTTCGCAATCAGAGACAACGATAGGCAGCTGCCTCTGATTGGAAACCATACCTGGCAACAAAAAAAAAGATATATAAACCATAGAATGCCCACCCCACACCCTGACCTAACAACATAGAGAAATAAACCGTCTCTCTCAGGTCAGGGCGTGACAAATATATAGATATCATAACAGTCACTAAATAATAATTTCCTCATGTCAGTCTCATTCTGACTTCATAAATCTGCACAAACCCGAGACTCACTGATCATTGAATACCACACAAATTGATTTGATTATTTATTTACTAACAAACTAAGGGATAACATAGGATACACACACACACACACACAGTATAGGGTATTGATTAGAAACTTAATACGATAACAACAAGTCCCTAGCGGACTAAGACAATATGACACTTGTTACACAAGATGGAGATTTAAAGAGAGAGAGAGAGCGAGAGAGAAAGATATCTTTCCCTGAACTGCCACACTCATGGGTAAGAAGTAATGCATGTATTTAAGTGTTGAAGGTCTTCATCGGGTATCTCTGTTGGACCCTAGCCTTCCGCTTGGTGAGGAGGTTTCAATTGGGCCTTCTTATTTCGGATGGCCTTCTCTTTCTTTCTCTGGTGTAAGTCTCTGATTGTCCACAAGAGGTCACAATGTCCTTCTTAGTTGTGTGTTTACTTGCACTCGTTCTGGAAGAGTGGTCTCCTGAGGACGGCTAATCAACTATGTCGATGATCACAGAGTGGTGATGAAAGCAGTGTTGGACAGGATGATTTGAAGAGAGTAACAGTACTTAGAACAACGACTCAACCGTAGCATTGATTGTTAACCTGTTAGGGCTAGGGGGCAGTATTGACACGGCTGGATAAAAAACGTACCCGATTTAATCTGGTTACTACTCCTGCCCAGTAACTAGAATACGCATATAATTATTGGCTTTGGATAGAAAACACTCCAACGTTTCTAAAACTGTTTGAATGGTGTCTGTGAGTATAACAGAACTCATTTGGCAGGCCAAAACCTGAGAAGATTCTGTACAGGAAGTACCCTGTCTGACCATTTCTTGGCCTTCTTTGTCATCTCTATCCAAAACAAAGGATCTCTGCTGTTACGTGACACTTCCTACGGCTCCAATGGGCTCTCAGAAGGCAGCAAAAAGCTGAATCGTGGCTTTGCAGGCTCTGGCTGAAAAAAAGTAGCACGTTTGGGTAGTGGCTGGTTACAGTACTGTGAGACTCAGGCGCGTGCCCGCGTCGACCGAATGCTTTGTTTTCTTTCCTCTGTTTACCTAAACGCAGATTCCCGGTCGGAATATTATCGCTTTATTAGAAGAAAAATGGCATAAAAATGGATTTTAAACAGCGGTTGACATGCTTCGAAGTACGGTAATGGAATATTTTGAATATTTTGTCACGAATTGCGTCATGCTCGTGACCCTTATTTACACTTCGGATAGTGTCTTGGAACGCACGAACAAAACGCCTCTATTTGGATATAACGATGGATTATTTTGGACCAAACCAACATTTGTTATTGAAGTAGCAGTCCTGGGAGTGCATTCTGACGAAGACAACAAAGGTAATCAAACTTTTGTAATAGTAAATCGGAGTTTGGTCAGGGCTAAACTTGGTCGGTGTCTAAATGGCTAGCCGTGATGGCTGGGCTATCTACTGAGAATATTGCAAAATGTGCTTTCACCGAAAGCTATTTTAAAATCGGACACCTCGATTGCACAAAGGAGTTCTGTATCTATAATTCTTAAAGTAATGGTTATGTTTTTTGTGAACGTTTATCGTGAGTAATTTAGTAAATTCACCGGAGGTTTGCGGGGGGTATGCTAGTTCTGAACGTCACATGCTAATGTAAAAAGCTGTTTTTTGATATAAATATGAACTTGATTGAACAAAACATGCATGTATTGTATAACATAATGTCCTAGGTGTGTCATCTGATGAAGATCATCAAAGGTTAGTGCTGCATTTAGCTGTCTTCTGGGTTTTTGTGACATTATATGCTAGCTTGAAAAATGGGTGTCTGATTATTTCTGGCTGGGTACTCTGCTGACATAATCTAATGTTTTGCTTTCGTTGTAAAGCCTTTTTGAAATCGGACAGTGTGGTTAGATTAACGAGAGTCTTGTCTTTAAAATGCTGTAAAATAGTCATATGTTTGAGAAATTGAAGTAATAGCATTTCTAAGGTATTTGAAAATCGCGCCACTGGATTACACTGGCTGTTGCGTAGGTGGGACGAATTCGTCCCGCCTAGCCCAAAGAGGTTAACCTCTTATGGCTAGGGGGCAGTATTTTCACGGCTGGATAAAAAACGTACCCGATTTAATCTGGTTACTAATCCTACCGAGTAACTAGAATATGCATATACTTATTATATATGGATAGAAAACACCCTAAAGTTTCTAAAACTGTTTGAATGGTGTCTGTGAGTATAACAGAACTCAAATGGCAGGTCAAAACCTGAGAGATTCCTTTACAGGAAGTGGCCTGTCTGACCATTTCTGGAACTTCTTTGCCATCTCTATCTTTTACAAAGGATCTCTGCTCTAACGTGACACTTCCTACATCGTCCATAGGCGCTCAGAGCCCGGGAAAAAACAGAATGTCGTCATCCCAGCCCCAGGCTGAAACACATTATCGCCTTTCTCAAGTGGCCGATCAAGGGACTGTGGACTTAGGCGCGTGACCTGGCCGCCCCCGTCTTTGTGATTTTTTTCCTCTGTTTGCCGAAAAGGAGATTCCCGGTCTGAATATTATCGCTTTTCTACGAGAAAAATGGCATAAAAATTGATTTTAAACAGCGGTTGACATGCTTCGAAGTACGGTAATGGAATATTTAGAATTTTTTTGTCACGAATTGCGCCATGCGCACGACCCTTCTTTACCATTCGGATAGTGTCTGGGACGCACGAACAAAACGTCGCTATTTGGATATAACGATGGATTATTTTGGACCAACCCAACATTTGTTATTGAAGTGGCAGTCCTGGGAGTGCATTCTGAAGAAGACAACAAAAGGTAATCAAACTTTTATAATAGTAAATCTGATATTGGTGAGTGCTAAACTTGCCGGGTGTCTAAATAGCTAGCCCGTGATGCCTGGGCTATGTACTTAGAATATTGCAAAAGGTGCTTTCACCAAAAAGCTATTTTAAAATCGGACATATCGAGTGCATAGAGGAGTTCTGTATCTATAATTCTTAAAATAATTGTTATGCTTTTTGTGAACGTTTATCGTGAGTAATTTAGTAAATTGTTAGCAAATTCCTCCGGAAGTTTGCGGGGGGTATGCTAGTTCTGAACGTCACATGCTAATGTAAAAAGCTGTTTTTTGATATAAATATGAACTTGATTGAACAAAACATGCATGTATTGTATAACATAATGTCCTAGGTGTGTCATCTGATGAAGATCATCAAAGGTTAGTGCTGCATTTAGCTGTCTTCTGGGTTTTTGTGACATTATATGCTAGCTTGAAAAATGGGTGTCTGATTATTTCTGGCTGGGTACTCTGCTGACATAATCTAATGTTTTGCTTTCGCTGTAAAGCCTTTTTGAAATCGGACAGTGTGGTTAGATAAAGGAGAGTCTTGTCTTTAAAATGCTGTGAAATAGTCATATGTTTGAAAAATTGAAGTTTTTGTATTTTTGAGGAATTTGTAATTCGCGCCACGCCTATCATTGGATATTGGAGCAGGTGTTCCGCTAGTGGAACGTCTAGATGTAAGAGGTTAAAAGGCAAGGTACACAATTTACTGTGATCTCGTTAGAGAACTAAAATCATTATCTTATCGTCACAAAAACATTCTCTTTATCCTGGATATTTTCTACACAACGTAAAGTATGTAAATCTGATATACACCATGTAAAAGCTCTTCAAGTTACAATGTTTCCGTTATAATGTCTTTATAACAATTTTAATGACATCAAAAAATATACATACATTTTCCATATTCCATCTCTCATCATTCCCAACATTCGGATGTTGAAATATATTGTCCCAGTGTCCATTGTTTCGTGTTGTAGTTTTGGGCAGCAAACTCTTCACAAGACACAAATGACAGTTATTCTAATGGATTACATTTTTTGAAATCTTCAGCAATCTACACACAATACCCTATAATGACGAAGTGAAAACATGTTTTTAGAAATGTTTGCGAATGTATTAAAAATAAAAAACAGAAATACCTTATTTACATAAGCATTCAGAAACCTTGCTATGAGACTCGAAATTGAGCTCAGATGCATCCTGTTTCCATTGATCTTCCTTTAGATGTTTCTACTTGATTGGAATCCACATCTGTTAAATGCAATTGATTGGACATGATTTGGAAAGGCACACACCTGTCTATATAAGGTCCCACAGTTGACAGTGCATGACAGAGCAAAAACCAAATCATGAGGTCGAAGGAATTGTCCGTAGAGCTCCGAGACAAGATTGTGTCGAGGCACAGATCTGGGGAAGGGTACCAAAAATGTTTGGCAGCATTAAGGTTCCTAATGAACATAGTGGCTTCCATCATTCTTAAATGGAAAAAGTTTAGAACCACCAAGAATCTTCCTAGAGCTGGTCGCCCGGCCAAACTGAGCAATCGGGGGAGAAGGGCCTTGGTCAGGGAGGTGACCAAGAACCCGGTGATCACTCTGACAAAGCTCTAGAGTTTCTCTGTGAAGATGAGAGAAACTTCCAGAAGGACAACCATCTCAGCAGCACTCCACCAATCAGGCCTTTATGGTGAGTGACCAGACATAAGCCACCACTGAGTAAAAAGGAAGCAGCGGCGGGGACTAGTCAGGATCGAGGAAAATATGAACGGAGTAAAGTACAGAGAGATCCTTGATGAAAATCTGTTCCAGAGCACTCAGGACCTCAGACTGGGGCGAACGTTCACCTTCCAACAAAACAACGACCCTAAGCACACAGCCAAGACAATGCAGAAGTAGCTTCGGGACAAGTCTCTGAATGTCCTTGAGTGGCCCAGCCAGAGCCCGGACTTGATGCAGATCGAACAACTCTGGAGAGACCTGAAAATAGCTGTGCAGCAACGCTCCCCATGCAACCTGACAGAGCATGAGAGGATCTGCAGAGAAGAATGGGAGAAACTCCCCAAATATAGGTGTGCCAAGCTTGTAGTGTCATACCCAAGAAGACTCGATGGAGTAATCGCTGCCAAAGGTGCTTCAACAAAGTGTATATATATATTAAAGTATGTGTAGATTTTACCATGAATAGTCAAAAGTAATTGTCTGCAGTTCTCAGAAGGTAAATAGCTCAATTGATTGGTTTACATTGTAAAATATGACTCAATCCCATTGAAAGAAAACAGTTTTAAGTCATTTGAAGGTCATATAACTCAAACATAGAGACAAAACAAAGATATCCCCATGTACAGTGCCTTGCATTTTTCCAATTCTGTTGCATTACAACCTGTAATTTAAATGTATTTTTATTTGGATTTCATGTAATGGACATACACAAAATAGTCCAAATTGGTGAAGTGAAATTAAAAAAATTACTTGTTTCAAAAAATTCAAAGAAATTACAAACGGAAAAGTGGTGTGTGCATATGTAGTCATCCCATTTGCTAAGAAGCCCCTAAATAAGATCTGGTGCAACCAATTACCTTCAGAAGTCACATAATTAGTTAAATAAAGTACACCTGTGTGCAATCTAAGTGTCACATGATCTGTCACATGATCTCAGTATATACACTGCTCAAAAAAATAAAGGGAACACTTAAGTTAGGGACAGACGTTCCGCTAGCAGAACGCCTCACCAATATCCAATGGTAGAGCATGGCGCGAAATACAAATACCTTAAAAATGCTGTAACTTCAATTTCTCAAACATATGACTATTTTACTCCATTTTAAAGACAAGACTCTTGTTAATCTAACATTAGATTATGTCAGGAGAGTACCCTGCCAAAAATAAATCACACAGCCATTTTCAAAGCAAGATATATGTCACAAAAACCAAAACCACAGCTAAATGCAGCACTAACCTTTGATGATCTTCATCAGATGACACTCGTAGGACATTATGTTATACAATACATGCATGTTTTGTTCAATCAAGTTCATATTTATATAAAAAAACTGCTTTTTACATTAGCATCTGATGTTCAGAACTAGCATACCCACCGCAAACTTCCGGTGAATTTACTAAATTACTCACGATAAACGTTTACAAAATACATAACAATTATTTTAAGAATTATAGATACAGAACTCCTTTATGCAATCGCGGTGTCAGATTTTAAAATAGCTTTTCGGCGAAAGCACATTTAGCAATATTCTGAGTAGATAGCTCGGCCATCACAGGCTGGCTAATTTGACACCCACCAAGTTTGGTGCTCACCAAACTCAGATTTACTATAAGAAAAATTGGATTACCTTTGCTGCTCTTCGTCAGAATGTACTCCAAGGAGTTCTACTTCCACAACAAATGTTGTTTTGTTTCGAAATAATCCATAGTTATATCCAAATAGCTCTGTTTTGTTCGTGCGTTCATGTCAGTATCCGAAGGGTGACGCGCGGGCGCATTTCGTGACAAATAATTTCGAAATATTCCATTACCGTACATCGAAGCATGTCAAACGCTGTTTAAAATCATAAATCGTAAAATAGCAATAATATTCCAACACCGCGACGTTATATTCATTCATAGACTGAAAGAAAAACATGGAGTAGTCTCGTGCATGCGCACTCCAGTGTCATTGTTCCCTGCCTGACCACTCACAAAACCTCCTGCTTTTTTTCACCCAGAGACTGCAGAGACGTCATTCCGCTTTCTGGCGCCTTCTGAGAGCCAATGGAAGTCTTAGAAAATGTCACGTTACAGCAGAGATTCTGTATTTTTGATAGAGATGCCCTAGAAGGAGAACAAATTGTCTGACTGGGCACTTCCTGTATGGAATCTTCTCAGGTTTTGGCCTGCCATATGAGTTCTGTTATACTCACAGACACCATTCAAACAGTTTTAGAAACTTTAGAGTGTTTTCTATCGAAATCTACTAATTATATGCATATTCTACTTTCTGGGCAGGAGTAGTAACCAGATTAAATCGGGTACGTTTTTTATCCGGCCGTGAAAATACTGCCCCCTATCCCAAACAGGTTAAACAACACAATGTAACTCCAAGTCAATCACACTTCTGTGAAATCAAACTGTCCACTTAGGAAGCAACACTGATTGACAATACATTTCACATGCTGTTGTGCAAATGGAATAGACAACAGGTGGAAATTATAGGAAATTGCAAGACACCCCCAATAAAGGAGTGGTTCTGCAGGTGGTGACCACAGACCACTTCTCAGTTCCTATGCTTCCTGGTTGATGTTTTGGTCACTTTTGAATGCTATTTTTGTGAGCAGTATATATATATATACACTGCTCAAAAAAATTAAGGGAACACTAAAATAACACATCCTAGATCTGAATGAATGAAATAATCTTATTAAATACTTTTTTCTTTACATAGTTGAATGTGCTGACAAAAAAATCACACAAAAATAATCAATGGAAATCCAATTTATCAACCCATGGAGGTCTGGATTTGGAGTCACACTCAAAATTAAAGTGGAAAACCACACTACAGGCTGATCCAACTTTGATGTAATGTCCTTAAAACAAGTCAAAATGAGGCTCAGTAGTGTGTGTGGTCTCCATGTGCCTGTATGCCCTCCCTACAATGCCTGGGCATGCTCCTGATGAGGTGGCGGATGGTCTCCTGAGAGATCTCCTCCCAGACCTGGACTAAAGCATCCGCCAACTCCTGGACAGTCTGTGGTGCAACGTGGCGTTGGTGGATGGAGCGAGACATGATGTCCCAGATGTGCTCAATTGGATTCAGGTCTGGGGAACGGGCGGGCCAGTCCATAGCATCAATGCCTTCCTCTTGCAGGAACTGCTGACACACTCCAGCCACATGAGGTCTAGCATTGTCTTGCATTAGGAGGAACCCAGGGCCAACCGCACCAGCATATGGTCTCACAAGGGGTCTGAGGATCTCATCTCGGTACCTAATGGCAGTCAGGCTATCTCTGGCGAGCACATGGAGGGCTGTGCGGCCCCCCAAAGAAATGCCACCCCACACCATGACTGACCCACCGCCAAACCGGTCATGCTGGAGGATGTTGCAGGCAGCAGAACGTTCTCCACGGCGTCTCCAGACTCTGTCACGTCTGTCACGTGCTCAGTGTGAACCTGCTGTCATCTGTGAAGAACACAGGGCGCCAGTGGCGAATTTTCCAATCTTGGTGTTCTCTGGAAAATGCCAAACGTCCTGCACGGTGTTGGGCTGTAAGCACAACCCCCACCTGTGGACGTTGGCCCTCATACCACCCTCATGGAGTCTGTTTCTGACCGTTTGAGCAGACACATGCACATTTGTGGCCTGCTGGAGGTCATTTTGCAGGGCTCTGGCAGTGCTTCTCCTGCTCCTCCTTGCACAAAGACGGAGGTATCGGTCCTGCTGCTGGGTTGTTGCCCTCCTACGGCCTCCTCCACGTCTCCTGATGTACTGGCCTGTCTCCTGGTAGCGCCTCCATGCTCTGGACACTACACTGACAGACACAGCAAACCTTCTTGCCACAGCTCGCATTGATGTGCCATCCTGGATGAGCTGCACTACCTGAGCCACTTGTGTGGGTTGTAGACTCCGTCTCATGCTACCACTAGAGTGAAAGCACCGCCAGCATTGAAAAGTGACCAAAACATCAGCCAGGAAGCATAGGAACTGAGAAGTGGTCTGTGGTCCCCACCTGCAGAACCACTCCTTTATTGGGGGTGTCTTGCTAATTGCCTATAATTTCCACCTGTTGTCTATTCCATTTGCACAACAGCATGTGAAATGTATTGTCAATCAGTGTTGCTTCCTAAGTGGACAGTTTGATTTCACAGAAGTGTGATTGACTTGGAGTTACATTGTTTTGTTTAAGTGTTCCCTTTATTTTTTTGAGCAGTGTATATATATATATATATATATATATATATATATATATATATATATATATATATATATATATATATATATATATACCTGTTCTGAAAGGCCCCAGAGTCTGCAACACCACTAAGCAAGGGGCACCACCAAGCAAGCAGCACTATGAAGAACAAGGAGCTCTCCAAACAGGTCAGGGACAAAGTTGTGGAAAAGTACAGATCAGGATTGGGTTATAAAAAAATATCCGAAACTTTGAACATCCCACAGAGCACCATTAAATCCATGATTTAAAAAAATTAAGAATATGGCACCACAACAAACCTGCCAAGAGAGGGCCGTCCACCAAAACTCACAGACCAGGCAAGGAGGGCATTAATCAGAGAGGCAACAAAGAGACCAAAGATAACCCTGAAGGAGCTGCAAAGCTCCACAGCGGAGATTGGAGTATCTGTCCATAGGACCACTTTAAGCCGTACACTCCACAGAGCTGGGCTTTACGGAAGAGTGGCCAGAAAAAATGTCATTGTTTAAAGAAAAAAAATAAGCAAACACAAAATATGGAAGAAAGTTCTTTGGTCAGATGAGACTAATATTGAGCTTTTTGGCCATCAAGGAAAACACTATGTCTGGCGCAAACCCAACACCTCTCATCTCACCACTAGAACACCATCCCCACAGTGAAGCATGGTGGTGGCAGCATCATGCTGTGGGGATGTTAAGCATCGGCAGGGACTGGGAAACTGGTCAGAATTGAGGGAATGATGGATCGTGTTCAATACAGGGAAATTCTTGTGGGAAACCTGTTTCAGTCTTCCAGAGATTTGAGACTGGGACAAAGGTTCACCTTCCAGCAGGACAATGACCCTAAGCATACTGCTAAAGCAACACTCGCGTGGTTTAAGGGAAAACATTGAAATGTCTTGGAATGGCCTAGTCAAAGCCCAGACATCAATTCAATTGAGAATCTGTGGTAGGACTTAAAGATTGCTGTACACCAGCGGAACCCATCCAACTTGAAGAAGCTGGAGCAGTTTTGCCTTCAAGAATGGGCAAAACTCCCAGTGGCTAGATGTGCTAAGCTTATAGAGACATACCCCAAGAGACTTGCAGCTGTAATTGCTGCAAAAGGTGGCTCTACAAATTATTGACTTTGGGGGGTGAATTGTTATGCACGCTCAAGTTTTCTGCATTTTTGTATTATTTCTTGTTCAAAGTGGTAGGCATGTTGTGGAAATCAAATGATACAAACCCCGCAAAAATCAATTTTAATTCCAGGTTGTAAGGCAACAAAATAGGAAAAATGCCAAAGGGGTGAATACTTTCGCAAGCCACTGTACAATAGAGCCACGTCTTTCTTGTGCCTTTTTCAGCTTGTTTGTAGCCTAAAGCTTTGCAGACTTATACATCCTATATATTTATATAATCCTTAAGAGTCTATTGACGCACCTGTGCATCAATCTAAATAACATAATAATAAAAATGTTTATTTTGCATGTTCAGCGTCTCAATCCACCGCATCCGCCTACGTCTGCCTTCAACATCTACGGTGGAAGGTGGCCGAGCTACAGCAATATTTGTCAGACCATGAGACATCAGGAAAATCAGTATTCTCCCGAAAAGGTCTGTAGAATCCGAACATGATGATGTTCACCGTTTTGCTCAACGACCTCCACAAGTGTCACAGGACTCGTCTGAAGTCGGTAACGCTGAAGTGACAACTTCTATCTGTAGCGTCCAAACAGTTTGAGCTACAAACTAATATGGAAAGGGGAGACTTTCATGAACACGATGGTGTCACAGGACTCGTCTGAAGGTATACAAACAAATGGAAGTATGGAGGTAGTTATTTGCCAACAAAAATAAGGGGTTAAATACTGTATGTGTCCAAAAAATTCAAAAATATTTCCTGAGCTTTCTTATATCTGTCCTATGGTAGGGAGATTTTAGTTAAACATTGAGCTTCAACCAATGCCATAAATTAAAATCTCCCTACTAGTGCTGTTATGGTGACCATATTACCGGCGGTCACGAGTCATGAAGGCTGTCAAATTCCACGTGACCGTTTAGGCACGGCAATTAGTCTTCTCCAAGCTCTGATGCTGCTGATGGTCATTAGTAGATTACCAAACTTGCTGCCTGGTACTCAGCACTCTATTGTCCCTCGAATCACTCTGACATCAATGCAAATGCGATCGAAAATCGAATCAAACACTTCATGATAGTCCATGAGCTCATGTTGTGCAACATTTCTATAGGCTATGCAGTTGCATGAGTAAACAGAGTGGTGGCCTCTATTAAAAAAAGGAGGATCCCATCAGCTTTCTATAGGCTAGGCCTACTATAAATATATCTCAACTTTCCTAATATTAAGTACATTGCTTATCTTTATAACAGAAGTATAGCCTACCTGGCTGGCATTAAAAAACGAACCACAGGAAAAGGGTCCTCCATTCGTTATTATTTCCACTGCCTCTGTTTCGAGACAGTTGCATGAAAATGGCCATTCTAAATCGAAACAAATTTCACACATATATTAGTATATGTAAAGACAAGATTAAATCAAGAATAGTCTGATGGGTGGCAATATCAGCCTGTCACTTGTGAATTATATATTATCACTTGTGAATGATGCCCAGCATAATGCAAGAAACAATGCCTTTTTTGGGCTAGTTTTTCTAATCATAGTCTCATACCTCATGTAGCCTAGCCCATAGGCCTATATGTTTTGATAAGGTTCATATCACAACTAAAGTGGCCAAATAACTTCTTCAAATTAAGGACATTAATCCGCTTTACAAGGGGTGTAGAGCCAACCGGCATACATAAGCAGCATGTGAGTTTCAAGTTTGTGGAAGATAATTTTCACAATAGAAATGCAGCTTTATAATAAAAGCATTACCTGCATAATCACATTTGCAGTGATTTTTGATAATGGTGTTTTCCCGCTAATGGAACATGCACGCTTATAGCCTACTGCCGTGTGGTCATTGCTGCACTTATATTGTGAAGAAATAGCCTAATTGTTTATCAACATGTTAAGCTAAATGCTCTGGTCTGCTGCATCAGCCTCATTGTGTAAAACAGATTTTTTGATGCTAGTGGTTGTATTCATTTGGAATCTATCGCATCGCACAACTGTCCCAGTCAGAGTATGTTTGGAATATTTATTTTTCGCACAGAATAAAATAGGTTAACTTTTGTACAATGGGAGATAGTAGATCGACATAAGCTAGTGCTTTTGCTGTTCGTTAGGCCTACTCATCTTGTTGGCTGACGAAAAGTAAATGTGGACAGTTCTTCCAATATCTTCAATATGCTCCTCGGGATAGGATAACGATGCGCACAGTTATGTCCCCGATGTGTCTGTCTTCACTTGTAGCCTGTGAGAAAGACCCGATCCCGTGATGAAGAGCCATGTGAATGAGATGTGCTTGGGAGCAAGCAGCACTCCGGGAGAAGGGAATTATAATTGTTATATTCAGCCTAAGGCCGCAAAAGGCATGGATTTTTTAATGGGCATTTCGGCCACACAAAGGGGATGCCACCAGGAACTTCGAGTCATTATCAAGTGCTTGTCAAATTGTGGAAGAGAGACTGATGAAGTTTGTACAGCCTGTGCAAAAAAACAAAGCAGAGCTTAGGCCTTTCATGCAACTTTTGTCAAATCATCATTAGAGTCGCATCATGCAGCCTTATAATGTATAAAAAATCTAAACATGTATAGCCCAACATTTGTTGAACAACTAAAGTTACATGAATAACTCTAAGTTAAGCATATAGGAGTAACAATGTTTTTGTTAACAACTCAACACAGAATTTGCACACTCCCTCAAATATCCTTTCTATTTTATTTAGCTTTGTTCAATTGTATTTTTCATACTGTAAAATTATATAAATAATGCTATTGAATTCTGAGCAAATCTTGCCTGCTGATTAACTAGTGTAGCCCACAGCCATATGGCATAGCCAGATGAGGACCTAATATAAGGACAACTCAGAGTATTCTATAATGTTCTTCTGAAATAGACTACATTTTCTTCATATCATATTTCTTTAGACCTGTCTAAAATAAATCATGGATTTATTGTGAAGGTGTAGGCTATATTAAATTGATTTATTAGACTTATTAACATGTAGATGTTCCAAAGGTCTGCATCAGTGGCTTGTAGTGTGTGGAAGCCAGGAGCTGCTAAATGTGTTCATGTTAATTAACTGTCAATTACCGTGAGACTGGCAGTTATTTGCTTGACAATCACCTGCTGACGAAATTTCGTGACTGACACAGCCCTACTCCCTACCACCATATCTAAGCCCATATGACACCAACAAGAATGGAGGTACACAACACACTCAATGACAGCAGACCCCACAATAATTCCATCCACTACATATGGCATAGCAATATATTCGGGTTTCACACGTCACATCAGTATGCTATAGGACAGTGGTCACCAACCGGTTGACTGCAATTGACTGGTCGATCTTCAAGGCATTCTTAATAGATCGCCAAGCATTTCTGTAGAAAACCAAATGACAGGCCTTGCGTTCCTATTTGTAAATTTGTCTCGCACTGTTGGCACTAGGTGCACCCATTTCAGCTGCCTTGTGCCAGGTAGGCAACATGTTCGCATTTTGTACCATTTCATATGTCTGAAAGTACAAACTCTGGGGGAGCAAATCAAGTGTGCTGTAGGCCTACCACTGGCCAATTGGTGTCTCAGATGACCATGTCTGCAGTAACATAGCAGGTGCAAATGAAAGCTACAGCAAAATCGATACTGTGAGATTTCTAAACTTTTAAAACCATGACTTGATTCTGACCATCAGATGCAGGCTCCATCAGCCCAGTAAAATAAAAAAAAGCTAATCACTTAAATGTATGCTCACTCAGTTGTGCCTCACAAGTAATACAACAACTGGTCTATTATTGGTGTGATCATGCAGCCTACCTCAAATGTTGAAATGTAATTTTTTTTAATGATCTGAGAAGAACAACATTGCATTGGCAGGAATATTCAGGCAAAGCCCAAATGCGGTGATAACGTTTTAGGCCAATAGTCTACTGCACAAACCTCATTACTACAGTACTGTTATTAATAGGTTAATGTTGTATTGGTTTACAAAACGCAAGTCATGTTAAAAAAAAAAATTACCTGTACATTTTGGCTTGGCTTTTGGCTGTTGACTCCGTAAAAAAAAAATTGACTCAAAAAGGTCGGTGACCACTGTTACAGGATATATTATTCTGTAGGGAAGCAGAGAGAGAGGACTGGATACATTACTTTCACTCTCTCTCTCTCTCTCTTTCTCTCTCTCTCTCTCTCTCTCTCTCTCTCTCTCTCTCTCTCTCTCTCTCTCTCTCTCTCTCTCTCTCTCTCTCTCTCTCACCTTCCCTACCCTTCCCTCAGTCAAGGATTCCTAGACAGAGACAGTGTGATTGATATGATGCACACACACACACACACACACACACACACACACACACACACACACACACACACACACACACACACACACACACACACACACAATCTGAATAAACAATACACCGCATTACATGTTTGTAAATCATATTACGTTGTTCTTCATTTTAGTGTTTTTATCATTCATTATAACTTTGTCTCTAGCATAGCCAACATTGCACAGCTAGTCATATATTCTACAGCAGTCTCTATGGGACCATGTTTTTCTGAGGCATAAAGGTTTGATGGCTCTTGCAGTTAAATGTTACTGCCTATATGTAGATGGCGAGAAAGAGAGAGAGAAGTGTGTGTGTGTGTGTGGGGGGGGGGGGGGGTTATGATACAGCAGTATGGAACCAATCAAAGCTATGCTAGTCGTTTCCCTTTTCAGTGTAAAACTCTGATCACTATAGGGAAAAGTGGGTTAAGTCGATTTAAAGGTTAAGTTGAGCCACCCCTTGTTTCTAGAAAACCCTACACAAAATTAATCACATGACCAAATATTTTGGGAGTGGTCATCATATGGTAAGCAAGTTCCAAAAAACTGATTTTCAAAAAGTCAAATGAATTTATTGTCAAATCAAATCAAATGTTATTTGTCACATGCTTTGTAAAGAACAGGAGCAGACTGTGAAATGCTTAAGTACAGGCTCTTCCCAACAATGCAGAGAGAAACATTTCAAATAATAGAAAAATAATAACACTAGGAATAAATACATAATGAGTAACGATAACTTGGCTATATACATGAGGTAAGAACAAAGTCGAGTCGATATGCAGGGGTACGAGGTAATTAAGGTAGATATGTACATATAGGTTGGGGTGAAGTGACTAGGCAACAGGATAGATAATAAACAGTAACAGCAGCTAATGTGATGAGTCAAAAGAGATAATGCAAAAAGGGTCAATACATATAGTCCAGGTAGCTATTTGTTAACCTCTATGGGCTAGGTGGGACGCTTGCGTCCCACCTACTCAACAGCCAGTGTAATCCCGTGGAGCGATATTCAAATACCTTAGAAATGCTATTACTTCAATTTCTCAAATATATGACTATTTTACACCATTTTAAAGACAAGACTCTCGTTAATCTAACCACACTGTCCGATTTCAAAAAGGCTTTACAACGAAAGCAAAACATTAGATTATGTCAGCAGAGTACCCAGCCAGAAATAATCAGACACCCATTTTTCAAGCTAGCATATAATGTCACATAAACCCAAACCACAGCTAAATGCAGCACTAACCTTTGATGATCTTCATCAGATGACAATCCTAAGACATTATGTTATACAATACATGCATGTTTTGTTCAATCAAGTTCATATTTATATCAAAAAACAGCTTTTTACATTAGCATCTGACTAGCATGTGACTAGCATTCCCACCGAACACTTCCGGTGAATTTACTAAATTACTCACGATAAACGTTCACAAAAAACATAACAATTATTTTAAGAATTATAGATACAGAACTCCTTTATGCACTCGCTATGTCCGATTTTAAAATAGCTTTTCGGTGAAAGCACATTTTGCAATATTCTGAGTAGATAGCCCGGCCATCACAGGCTAGCTATTTTGACACCCACCAAGTGTGGTACTCACCAAACTCCGATTTACTATTAGAAAAGTTTGATTACTTTGCTGTTCTTCGTCAGAATGCACTCCCAGGACTTCTACTTCAATAACAAATGTTGGTTTGGTTCCAAATAATCCATAGTTATATCCAAATAGCGGCGTTTTGTTTGTGCGTTCAAGACACTATCCGAAGGGTAAAGAAGGGTGACGCGCCCAACGCGTTTCGTGACAAAAAAATTAAAAATATTCCATTACTGTACTTCGAAGCATGTCAAACGCTGTTTAAAATCAATTTTTATGCGATTTTTCTCGTAAAAAAGCGATAATATTCCGACCGGGAGTCGTTGTTTTCGTTCAAAGAGAGAGAAAGTAAACATGGTGTCGGCTCGTGCACGCGCCTCCAGTCTCATTGTCCTCAGATCGACCACTATCCAAATGCGCTACTGTTTTTCAGCCATGGCCTGCAAAGTCACCATTCATTGTTCTGGTGCCTTCTGAGAGCCTATGGGAGCATTAGAAAATGTCACGTTATGCCAGAGATCCCCTGTTTTGGTTAGAGATGATCAAGAAGGCCAAGAAATAGTCAGAGAGAGCGCTTCCTGTTTGGAATCTTCTCAGGTTTTGGCCTGCCAAATGAGTTCTGTTATACTCACAGACACCATTCAAACAGTTTTAGAAACTTTAGGGTGTTTTCTATCCAAATCAAACAATTATATGCATATTCTAGTTACTGGGCAGGAGTAGTAACCAGATTAAATCGGGTACGTTTTTTATCCGGCCGTGCAAATACTGCCCCCTATCCCCAACAGTTAACTATTTAGCAGTATTATGGCTTGGGGTAGTATCTGTTCAGAGTCCTGTTGTTTCCAGACTTGGTGCATCGGTACCGCTTGCTGTGTGGTAGTAGAGAGAACAGTCTAAGACATGGGTGGCTGGAGTCGTAGAATTTTTTTTGCCACCGCCTGGTATAGAGGTCCTGGATCCCCGGGAGCCCGGCCCCAGTGATGTACTGAGCCGTACGCACAACTCTCTGTAGCACCTTGCGGTTGGATGCCAAGCAGTTGCTATACAAGGTGGTGATGCAGCAAGTCAAGATGCTCTCAATGGTGCAGCTATAGAACTAGGATCTGAGGGCCCATGCAATATCTTTTCAGCCTCATGAGGGGGAAGAGGTGTTGTCTTGTCTTCTTCACGACTGTGTTGGGGTGTATGGACCATGTAAATTCCTTAGTGATGTGGACACCAAGAACTTGAAGCTCTCAACCCGCTCCACTACAGCCCCATCATTGTGGATGGGGGCGTGCTCATCCCTCCATTTCCTGTAGACCCCGATCAGTTCCTTTGTCTAGCTGACGTTGAGGGAGAGGTTGTTGTCCTGGCACCACATTGCCAGGACATCAGTAAACTTTATGATGGTGTTGGAGTCGGTGACTGATGTGGAGTTGCAGAGGGAGTTGTTCAGTCCCAGGGTCCTGAGCTTAGGGATGAGCTTGGAAGGAAATGTGGTGTTGAACACTGAGCTGTAGACATTCTCACAGGTGTTCCTCAAGTCCAGGTGGGAGAGGGCAGTGTGGAGTGCATTATAGATTGTGTCATCTGTGGATCTGTTGGGGCGGTATATGAATTGGAGTGGGTTCAGGGTGTCTGGGTTTATTTTTTGTTGATGTGAGCCATGACCATCCTTTCAAAGCATTTCATGGCTACAGGGCGATACTCATTTAGACAGGTTACCTTGGCGTTCTTGGGCACAGGGACTATGCCGGTCTGCTTGAAACATGTAGGTATTACAGACTGGGTCAGGGAGAGGTTGAAAATGTCAGTGAAGACACTTGCCAGCTGGTCAGCGCATGCTCTGAGTACGCATCCTGGTAATCCATCTGGCCCCGCGGCCTTGTGAATATTAACCTGTTTAAAGGTCTTACTCACATCGGCTACGGAGATCGAGATCACACTTTCATCCGAAACAGCTGGTACTCTCATGCATGGTTCAGTGTTGCTTGCCTCAAAGCGAGTATAGGCATTTAGCTTGTCTAGTAGGCTCGCGTCACTGAGCAGCAGGGTTTCCCTTTGTAATCCATGATAGTTTCCAAGCCCTGCCACATCCGACGAACATCAGAGCCAGAATAGTAGGATTCGATCTTCGTCCTATATTGACACTTGGCCTGTTTGATGGCTCGTCAGAGGTTGTTGCGGGATTTCTTATAAACATCCGGGTTAGTGTCACGCTCCAAATCGAGGTTAGTGATTGCTGTTTTGATGTCCAGAAGCTCTTTTGGGTCACAGGAAACTATGGTTTGAGACATTATATACACAAAAAGTTAAGATCGGTGTAACAGAACACACAAAATAGCAGAATTGGTTAGGGGCCCATAAAACAGCTGCTAGCCACTGCAGCACCATCTTTTACCATATATATTATAGGTTTCATGATGCTTGTATCTAAGCCAAAGTAGATCGTTTTAAGATTGTTTTGTACATCAGTTGGGGACTCAAGCTACAATATGACATCTTAAACCTAGCAGTGCATCCTTATAGCTGTGTGGGCTAATATAGTCAAAATGTTTGCCTTAGGGTAAGTTGAGCCAATGGCCCCCACACCCCATACAAATAATGATTACATTTTGTCAGTTTTATGCATAATATTCCTCGTATTTTTGCAAGGTGTCATGCAAGATGGTGCATTTCTATTGTTACAAAGCAGACATCATCATGCCTCATGTCCCAAGATGGAATAGCAGTCAGACGTCTTTGTCCTGTCGTGTCCCTTGTATATATCTTTTTACATATTTTTCTTCGCATATCTTTTTAAAATATTTTCCTAAACCTCAACTTCTAAATAGTCTCCTGCAACCCGCCTCACCCAATGTGGCGTGGATCTGTTTTTTTTCCTAAAGTATTTCTATTTACTTCAGATCTGGAATCCCTCAACTGAAGCTTGCCAGCTAACTACCTACCAGCTATCAGTCAGCAAACCATTGGTAGCTGTCATCAGCTAACCTTTAGCTCGGAAAGCTCTCGCCAGTTCGAACAACGTGACTCAAACCAGAGCATAACGGACCTATTATTATTTTTTATTTTTTTCCCCATATCCCTGGATTCCTACCACAAACTCTGAACATTTTCAACTGGATCTTCGCAACTAGCTAACCGCAATCCCGGGTGACTATTGCTGGCTAGCGTTTCCAGTTCTCTGCTGCCAATGACTGGAACGAACTGCAAAAATCTCTGAAGCTGGAGACTCATATCTCCCTCACTAGCTTTAAGCACCAACTGTCAGAGCAGCTCACAGATCACTGCACCTGTATATAGCCCATCTGTAAACAGCCCATCTATCTACCTACCTCATCCCCATACTGTATTTATTTATTTATCTTGCTCCTTTGCACCCCAGTATCTCTACTTGCACATTCATCTTCTGCACATCTACCATTCCAGTGTTTAATTGCTATATTGTAATTACTTCACCACCATGGCCTATTTATTGCCTTAACTTACCTCATTTGCACTCACTGTATATATACTTTTTGTTTTATTTTGTTCTACTGTATTATTGACTGTATGTTTTGTTTATTCCATGTGTAACTCTGTGTTGTTGTATGTGTCAAATTGCTATGCTTTATCTTGGCCAGGTCGCAGTTGCAAATGAGAACTTGTTCTCAACTAGCCTACCTGGTTAAATAAAATAAAAAATAAAAAAAAATGTTTACAAATGTAAAACAAGCCGGGTTTAGCCCCCCTTGAGGTTGTTGAGAGAGCAGCCAAGGAAATTAGAGAAGGGAATAAGTCCATTTGAGCAGCAGCAACGGATGTAAAAAAAAAAGGCTGAATGACACTGAAGAGGTACATTGACAAAAAAGAAAACGAACATGTACCTATGCAAAAGAGAGGCTATTATATTGTAGCACTATCTAACTCTAGCGTCTATTCTCGAAGGTACCTTCCATTAAGAGCGCCAACGCTCTGTCTGAACGGTACAGTTTCTGAAACATAAGGACCTTATCTCTTATCAGCTAGAAAGAATATATATATATTTTTTAAAGGTTGGTTTACTACACTGTTGAAATCAAGTGCTTTGTAACACCTAAACTAGTGGCAACTAAGCTGCCCCCAAGTTGAAGGAGATGAAACCTTAACTTTGCTTAAGTATTGAAACACATAATCCTGAGATGTTTTGAAACTTTACATGGTGTGTTGTAACAACACTCAATCAAGTAACACCTTGATAGGGACTGGGAGCACTAACAGAAAAGGTATAAAACACTATTTTGGTGTTTCAAGTCCAGTTTACTGCAAAATTAGATACCTTCACTTTTGGTGTTCTTTCCTCTCTTTAAATCTTCTAAACACCATTATGATCTTTTGAATCACGTCTTGTGCAGAATGAAACCCCTTTTTCTGAAGTGTCTTAATGTTTAACATTGTTCTATGCATTTGATAATTTACCATTATAGACCATTTTGGCAGGCAATGTCAAGCACAGTGTTCAAACTGGCAGTTGAACTGAGGATTCTACGCTTGCCTCTTCCATTGACAACCAAGAGTGTGGGAATGGGTGTCCTCGCTGAAAGTCAATTTGCCTAATGATTTTGATATACGTTCATCATGATCCATTATACCTCATGGCACGACAAGCTTAGTACTAATATAGAAATATACTTTTCTTTCTTCAAACATGTATACAACATTGCACGAATTAATCATAAAGAAACTATTTTGAATGACCCACAATCCTCTAAAAACAGAGTTGCGTGTCAAGATAGGAAATGCAAGGAGATTAAAACCAAAGACTTCCAATGGTTCAATCACTGTATTGTCTCTCTCTTTGGTTATCCTCTTTCATGAGAATACTTACATTTTGAGAAACATG
This sequence comes from Salmo salar, assembly GCF_965601325.2. Classification (NCBI taxonomy): domain Eukaryota; kingdom Metazoa; phylum Chordata; class Actinopteri; order Salmoniformes; family Salmonidae; genus Salmo; species Salmo salar. The sequence continues at coordinate 11,409,046 of NC_138318.1, read as the reverse complement.
TTAAATTGGATTTACATTAGTTTAGTCAAATTAAATTAACAAATCATTGAAACAAGTTGCATACATTTTTTTATATCGCTTTGGGTTAGTTAGGCTATAAACCATTTGCAGTTTTGGTATTTTGATGCTGCCTGTTTTCACAACGCTGTCTTAAATACATCAATATTCAGGTTGAAGTATCACTTGTTTCAGAGTACTATATTTATTTTTTAACCTGTTAGGGCTAGGGGGCAGTATTGACACAGCCGATAAAAAACGTACCCGATTTAATCTGGTTACTACTCCTGGCCAGTAACTAGAATATGCATATAATTATTGGCTTTGGATAGAAAACACCCTAAAGTTTCTAAAACTGTTTAAATGGTGTCTGTGAGTATAACAGAACTCATATGGCAGGCCAAAACCTGAGAAGATTTCATGCAGGAAGTGGCCTGTCTGAGAAGTAGTGTTTCATCTTGGCTATTTTTATTGAAGACTGAGGATCTTTGCAATAACGTGACACTTCCTACGGCTCCCATAGGCTCTCAGAGCCCGGGAAAAAGTTGAACGATATCGAGGCAGGCTCTGGCTGAAACACTTTATCGCTTTTGGCAAGTGGCCGCTCAGAGTACTATGGGCTTAGGCGCGCGCCCGAGTCGACCGAATGCTTTCTTTTCTTTTGTCTGTTTACCTAAACGCAGATTCCCGGTCGGAATATTATCGCTTTTTTATGAGAAAAATGGCATAAAAATTGATTTTAAACAGCGGTTGACATGCTTCGAAGTACGGTAATGGAATATTTAGAATTTTTTTGTCACGAATTGCGCCATGCTAGTGTCTTGAACGCACGAACAAAACGCCGCTGTTTGGATATAACGATGGATTATTTTGAACCAAACCAACATTTGTTATTGAAGTAGAAGTCCTGGGAGTGCATTCTGACGAAGACAACAAGTTATAGTAAATCTGATTTTGGTGAAGGCTAAACTTGCCGGGTGTCTAAATAGCTAAAGATCATCAAAGGTTAGTGCTGCATTTAGCTGTCTTCTGGGTTTTTGTGACATTATATGCTAGCTTGAAAAATGGGTGTCTGATTATTTCTGGCTGGGTACTCTGCTGACATAATCTAATGTTTTGCTTTCGTTGTAAAGCCTTTTTGAAATCGGACAGTGTGGTTAGATTAACGAGAGTCTTGTCTTTAAATAGCTGTAAAATAGTCATATGTTTGAGGAATTGAAGTAATAGGATTTTTAAGGTATTTGAAAATCGCGCCACTGGATTACACTGGCTGTTGCGTAGGTGGGACGTTCGTCCCGCCTAGCCCAGAGAGGTTAAAACACTTACATAGGGTTTACATTCAAACACCCTCCAAACACCAGATCTCAGCTTAGGTGCATTACTTTTCATGGTTTCATTACACAATCATTGTGTTTTGGGACTCTAGTGTTAAGGTTCCCTCATAGCCATATTTCCATGTTACAGCGCTTGTTTACGGAAGACAGAGGCGACCACCTGTGCTATATAGCATTCTCTTAACACCTGTGTGTAACAGAAGACGGACGCCAGAAAAGTGTTGCAACTGAAAAATACTGTCGGCTGTATAAAAAAAAAAGTTTTAAAACAGCGTAGAGTAAGTGTATATTTTGCATTTGTGAAATTACTTTGATGTTAAAGTAAAGGGCTTTATGTTTCCAAAACCGTATCGCAAAAGACAATTATTGACTTTTGTAAATGTTAAAACTGAGCATTGGGAGTGTAGTTCACATGGTCCCAGCTGTGGGCGACACTTATGGCTGAGAACCCTAGGGATAAGGCAGAATGCCACCTTGAGTTCTCCAGAGCAAGATGACATAGAGCCTGATCTTGCTAAACATCAAGATTCTTGTCGACCAGTTTCATGGGCTTAGTAACCTCAATTGAAGAGAACTAGCCTACAAATTGCTCTTCATGAAATGGAAGAGTAAGTGATATTGAACATGTAGGCATACATTCAAGATATACAATATACCCCATTCCATGAATTACACTTTTATCTACCAGCCCCATCACCCACTGTCACAGGGCACCATCACCCACTGTCACAGGACATCATCACCCACTGTCACAGGACACCCTCACCCACTTACCCCAAGGCAGCTCAACTAAGCATGTCCCTATGCTCAACTTACCCCATACCCAGGGTAAGTTGTGCCAAGAGACCACTTTTTGGGGAAAAGCTGTGTTTTCAAAACTGTTATGTTTACATTAATTCAGTTTTTTTTTTTATAAAAAAAATAATGTCCAGGCCATACCTGGTTAGTAATAGCTTTTCTAGAGAGTTTTTCCTAGCCATCGTGCTTCTACACTTGCATTGCTTGCTGTTTGGGGTTTTAGGCTGGGTTTCTGTACAGCACTTTGTGACATCAGCTGATGTAAGAAGGGCTTTATAAATACATTTGATTGATTGAAATTTGATTGATACACACACACTCACACACACACACACACACACACACACACACACACACACACACACACACACACACACACACACACACACACACACACACACACACACACACACATACAAAACCACACAGACATGCACATACACTTCAGAAGACACACACACAAACACACACACACACACACACACATATAAAACCACACAGACACACACACACACTTCAGAAGACACAGACACACACACAAAGACAGTGTTGTGTCCTGTCAGATAGAATGTAATTGTGACTGTAATAAACAGTTATACAGCCTGACATGTATATTAGACTTGTCATGGCCATTCATCACTTAGTAACTGTGGGATACGCTAACAGAGATGTGTTATAGACCTGTGCTACCCAATCATAACCACACACAGACACACACATTAGACCTTCTGTACACGGCTGTAATGGGACAGTGACTGGCACTACTAAAAATGCAAGAAAATGGCATCAGAAACACACACACAAAAACACGCACACACACAGACACACACACACACACACACACACACATAGAGAGAGAGAGAGAGAGAGAGAGAGAGAGAGAGAGAAGAAAAAAACTCAGAATCCCAACCTTTTAAGATCCACCAACACCTCTGGAAAAATGTCAAATGATATTAATAAGCTGCCACTTCTACAACGACACGTCTTGCACTCAGGGAATGTCTGTCTGTCTCTTCTCTCTCTACCTCCTTTTATCTCTCCAACTCTCTTACTCTCTTCTCTTTCTTCCCTCTTCCGTTCTCCCTCATAGGACCCAGCTTTTTGACAGAAACACTACATTCACAGACCCATCTCTCTCACACACACCTAGGTTGCGTATTACCTGTGCTGTTTCATCTTTCTCTAGGTGCACTCTCCCTTTTTCTTCTTTTCCTGCTTTGTCTTCTCTCTCCTTTCGCTTGTCTCTCACTTCCCTCTATCCTCTTTCAGCAAGTAGGAGTGTGTGTTCAAACTGTGTGTGTATGTGTGTGAGAGAGTGTGTGTATGAAAGTGTGCGTGAGGTGGTGGCATGCTCTCTTGAAGGAGAGAGCACATCTCAACGGGAAAGTGCCAGCATATTGACAGTGTGAGTGTGTGTGTGTGTGTGCTACTGTGTGTGTGTTAATGTGTGAAGGCTGACGGTAGCTGGTGTTAATGAGTGGGACTGAGGTGAGGACAGTGAAAATTAGAGGGGGGTGGAGAGAAAGCAAGATAGGGATGACAGAGAGAGGAGTGAAGCTGTCCATACACTCCTCCTCCTGACCGGAGCGATACACTGGGGAGAGGTGTGAGAGAATACAGAGGCAGCCAGTGTGTGTGTGTGTGTGTGTGTGTGTGTGTGTGTGTGTGTGTGTGTGTGTGTGTGTGTGTGTGTGTGTGTGTGTGTGTGTGTGTGTGTGTGTGTGTGTGTGTGTGTGTGTGTGTGTGTGTGTGTGTGTGTGCGTGCTTCAGTGCATGAGTGCGTGTGTGGTGCGTGTGTGCGTGTGGGAACCTGCTTTTTAGCTCTCTGTCAGTCTGCCTGTCTCCCTCGCTCCCTGCTGGTCTGGTGAGGAGAGATCAGAGCGATGAGAAGTCCGCTCAGCGGAGGAGAGAAAGCAGTGTGAAAAGGTTTTAAAAAGTGAAAAAATTGTTCTGAACCCCCCACCTTGGTCATAAGACCTCTCTATTTCTCTCTCTCTCTTTTTCTACCTCCTCCTTCTCTGCCTCTCTCTCTCCAGGAATAATGTACAGGTCCTCCCCATGCGGATAGATTGTTATTCAGTTCATCAGATAAAACAGAAAAGTTTCTGTCCTTTTTCCTCCTGAAGTATTCCTCCACTCCTGGTTTGTTATTGTGTTCCCGAGTCCCTGGGGAGTGTTGTCAGTATTCCAGTGTGTTCTCCTTGTTGTCCCCTCTCTGTAAAGTGTGGTTAGTATTCCGATGTGTTTGTGTCTCCGGTGTTTGTAGTGTGTTCTAGTGTGTGGAGTAAGTGTAAATCTCCCTGATCTTAATATTCCTTGTGGTTTCTTTGTGGAGCGTGCTGAGGATTCCGATGTGTGTCTTGGTATTCCGGTCTGTGTTCCTCAGGTCTGATGTGTTCAGTAGAGTCCAGAGGAAGCTCCCATATGGAAGAGCTCCAGATGTCTCTGGGACCGGAAGATGGACAAATGGACAGACGGACAGATGGTGGTTTGGCGTGTCGGATCTGTAACTCCTGTTGCTCTGACTCACACAAGTCATAGAGTTTTCTGTCTGGCTCCACTCATCTGCCGACACTATCGGAGTATAATCCTGCTTTCCTCTCTCTATCCCGCGCTACATCTCCCTCCCTCTCTCTCTCTCTCTCTCTCTCTCTCTCTTTCTCTCTCTCTCTCTCTTTCGCTGTATCTCTCTCTTTTTTTCACCTTCTCCCCGTCACAGGACGGGCTGGGAGTCCTCATCACCCCCCCCCCCCCCCCCCCCACTCTCTCTGTCTCTCTCTCTTCTCCCCTCTCCCCTTTCACTCGCTCTCTGTAAGATTCACACTCTTTCCTTTTACCTCAATTCATTTCAATCCCCCCTCTCTCTTTCTCTCTATACACGGTGAACCTCCAATCCCCCCTCTCTCTTTCTCTCTATACACGGTGAACCTCCAATCCCCCCCTCTCTCTTTCTCTCTATACCCAGTGAACCTCCAATCCCCCCCTCTCTCTTTCTCTCTATACCCAGTGAACCTCCAATCCCCCCCTCTCTCTTTCTCTCTATACCCAGTGAACCTCCAATCCCCCCCTCTCTCTTTCTCTCTATACCCAGTGAACCTCCAATCCCCCCCTCTCTCTTTCTCTCTATACCCAGTGAACCTCCAATCCATTTCCTCTCTATTTCTCCTATTCTCTCTCATTATGTCTGTCTGTCTGTCTGTCTGTCTGTCTGTCTGTCTGTCTGTCTGTCTGTCTGTCTGTCTGTCTGTCTGTCTGTCTGTCTGTCTGTCTGTCTGTCTGTCTGTCTGTCTGTCTGTCTGTCTGTCTGTCTGTCTGTCTGTCTGTCTGTCTGTCTGTCTGTCTGTCTGTCTGTCTGTCTGTCTTCTCTCAGGTTGGGGTTAATTCCCTAACAACATCAACCGGTCCAGATGGTCCTATTTATGGTGTGAAGGATCCTATAACCCCTCCCCCCTCTCTCCATTGAATTTGTTTCAGTTCCCCATCTCTTTCTTTCTCTGTCTCATTCTCTCTCTTACTCCTAGCTCTCACTCTCTCACCCTCCTCTCTACCTGTCGCTCCCTCACTCTCATACCCCCCTCTCTCTCTCCCTCCCTCTCAACCCCACCTCTCTGTTTCTCACCATTACACCCCACCCCTATTTCCTTGACAGCATAAAGATGTAGGATCTTAATTTGAGACAGTTTGCTACAGCTGGAAAATAATCCTGCAGCAACAGAAAATGTGAATTAATATGGACTACAATTAATGGACATTTTTGTAGGGGTTGATACATTTTTCGTAAGGAAAAATCAAGTCTGACATTTCAAAGTGGAAATTACAAACCTCAAAAGCCTTAAGTTAAAATCACCTGCAACAGAATGATTAAATGAAGATCCTACATCTGTATTCACAGCGAAGACGTAGAGATCAGTCCATGGGTATTGACAGGGAAACATTGTGACTGAAGCAGATAAAGTACTGAATAATTTGGCTAACATCAACCTACAGTAACTAACAGCTATATTTAACAGTGATTACAAGTGTGTTTGTGGGTGTCTTTTAAAGCACATAGACTCTGTTACACCTCTGCGATTGGCACCGAAGTGACTGATGTGTATTTTTAAACAAACGAGTTGACTCGTCTCAATGTGTGTGTGTGTGTTGCTATATTATTATTATTACACACACAAACATAAACATTCAGACGAGTCAACTCGCTTGTTTAAAAATACACAAGGCTTGCAGAATCAGTGCCTTTTTTTATATCTCTGCTGAAGACAAACATAGAGATGCTTTTAATGAATGATTTCAACGTGTGATTTTAATAAGCTATGTTTATTTCTCCTTCCTCATGTTTTTGTTTATTTGTACGTACTTTTATTTTATTTCATTGTTTTATGATGTGAAGCACTTTGTTACTTGTATTGAAAAGAGCTATACAAATGTCACGATCGTCGTACAGAGTGGACCAAGGCGCAGCGTGAGTTGAGTTCCACATATTTATTTAACGTGAAAGAAACAAAATAAATAAAGAAACAACGAAACGTGAAGTAGTGAAGCGCGCGTGCGCGCACGCACGCACGCACACACACACACACACACACACACACACACACACACACACACACACACACACACACACACACACACACACACACACACACACACACACACACACACACACACACAGGCAACTAAACAAAAGCAATATCCCACAAAACACAGGTGGGAAAAAGGCTACCTAAATATGATCCCCAATCAGAGGCAACAGTAAACAGCTGCCTCTAATTGGGAACCATATTAGCACCAACAAAGAAATAGAACAGCTAGATAACCCCCCAGTCACACCCTGACCTGAAACACCATAGAGAATTCACAGGGCTCTCTATGGTCAGGGCGTGACAATAAATATAGTTATTATTATTATTGTGTGTGTGTGTACGTGTGGGTATGTGTACAATATCCTCAGATTACCTCTCCTTTGTCACTTCTACTACCAACGTTTATATCATCTCTCTAAAACAACACCCAAACACCCTCCCCGTCTCTCTTTCTCCTCTCTCTACATCTTTCACTCATTCCGGCAGGCGTTTCACAACTTTAAACTTTCATGTCTTCCCAGGTTACTGTCTGTACTAAAATATGTCTGTTTCCCTCTCAGTTGCTTTGTCAGGGTCCTTTTAACACTAAAAATACAACAACGCTACTCTAAAATAGATCAGTGTGTGTGTGCGTGTGCAGGTGTGTGTGTGTGTGTGTGTGTGTGTGTGTGTGTGTGTGTGTGTGTGTGTGTGTGTGTGTGTGTGTGTGTGTGTGTGTGTGTGTGTGTGTGTGTGTGTGGGTGATAAAATAGACCTGAAAGAGAGGTGTGTGTGAGACACCTTTACTAGATACAGTATACAGCTGATGGTAATAGATACAGGAAACAGCTGATGGTAATAGATACAGGAATCAGCTGATGGTAATATATACTGGAAACAGCTGATGGTAATAGATACAGGAAACAGCTGATGGTAATAGATACAGGAAACAGCTGATGGTAATAGATACAGGAAACAGCTGATGGTAATAGATACAGGAATCAGCTGATGGTAATAGATACAGGAAACAGCTGATGGTAATAGATACAGGAATCAGCTGATGGTAATGGATACAGGAAACAGCTGATGGTAATAGATACAGGAAACAGCTGATGGTAATAGATACAGGAAACAGCTGATGGTAATAGATACAGGAAACAGCTGATGGTAATAGATACAGGAAACAGCTGATGGTAATAGAGTTGAAGCTCTTACAGTGTTACTCCATGAACTGCCAACCCACATTCAGAGACAGTGTTAGCCAGATGAGCTAAATGAACCCCATGTCCCCATGCCAGGTGGTCAATCTCCCCAAAACATGTCAGTGACCCTGATTGAGGCAGAAAGAGCCTTAGCAAAACATTAGCGTGGTGCGTGCGTGCGTGCGTGCGTGCGTGCGTGTGTGTGTGTGTGTGTGTGTGTGTGGTGGCTAGTTTATTGGTTTGTGTACACAGGTGTCAAAGGGCTGCTGTTTGGTGAGTAAACAGTTGTGGAGTGTATGATGGTGGGGAAGGAGAGAGAGAGAGAGAGAGAGAGAGAGAAAGAGAGAGAGAGAATGAGACTGTTGACAACCCTGTACTAAACGTGATTGAAGACAAAGGGAGAGCCATGGGGCAGAGACACAGTGGCAGAATTATCCCACAGAGCTAAAGCCTAGAATAGATGGTAGCTGTGGGGAAATATAATAAGTATTCGGGTTTCAGGCAGGGAGGAGGAGGTAGCAACACTGTTGCGTAGGGGTTAAGATCCTCAGGGCTGGTTGACAGTCAAACTGTCAGGTATTTTGCCATAATGTAACATACTAGCAGGCATAACGTAACTCGGACCACTCTGCTCACTACGCCAACTGCAAATAGTTGACTGTCTGACTGACTGTCCGCCTGTCTGTCTGTCTGTCTGTTTGACCGTCTGCCTGTCTGGCCAAGCTTGACTGTCCGCCAGTCTGTCTTTTCATTCCTTTGACAGACTTTGAGGGTAAAAATTGCTTGGAAGAGGTTGACATCTCAGAACCCACCGGTTCTAAATATTCTCTGGTGTGTGTGTGTGTGTGTGTGTGTGTGTGTGTGTGTGTGTGTGTGTGTGTGTGTGTGTGTGTGTGTGTGTGTGTGTGTGCGTAACTGACCCCTGTGGCTTAACTCAGCTGACAGAGTTCTTTGAATATTTTCTTCGACAGCGTCCCACCTCAGCCAGGTCACTCGAATTCCAATGTGTTATTCAACATTCGTCCAGGTCCTCAGGTCGTCGTGGGATGCCTTCAAAATCGGCCACTAGGGGCAACGGTGAGCGCTATTACCATCAAGTAGGCTTAGGGCATTGTGGACAGGGATGGTGGATGAGTGTAAGCGGCGAGATCCAGCTCCGAGGGTTACGTGTTCAATCCCAGTGCTAGGCACTTGTTTTATTTCATTTTAACCATATCCCAGGCCTTAATCTTTACCTTAACCTTTAAGAACGAATGTTTAAACTTAACCGTTGAGTTGTTTCTGTTGTAACCCTATCCCAAACCTTAACCCTTACCTTAAAGGTCCTGCACATTCATCCTATTTCCCAAGTAAAAATAGACATTGAATGACCAAAACATCACCCATAATATTTCTACACTATTAAAATGCTCAGAATTGAAGAAATGGTATCTTTTCTCTCATCTCAAACTATCAGGAAGCCTAAAAGAACAGGCTGAGTGGGCGAGGAGCTTATATTCATTCATGAGTTCACCTTGACCGACAGCACTTTGAAACGCCATTGGGGTTGTTGCTATGTAACAAGGTAAACAATGAGCCAGATGTCATTCCGAGCCTAAATAGTATGCATCAACCAATTTTCTCAGCAAAATTCTCTCACAGCCCCAATTCTGACTTTTTATGTCTTTCTTAGGGCCCATTCCAAAAATGAAGCTTTTTTACGCACTCCTTTCCTACGCACGTCTCAGTAGTTGATATTCAGACTTACCTTATAAAGTTGCATAACGGGCTTTGCTGGTGTGGTTCCCCTGCACGCACTGAATAAATATAATTAAACCGCTGAAAACCTCCTACTTCCTGGCTAACAGATTTTCTCCGGAGTTTTCATACGGTGTACCTTTAATTTTGTCAACAGACTAGACTACATTGAGAGAACGGTTTCAGAAAATAGGGATCAATGAAAGATTCTCCGTTTCAGCACCAACTGGTAGATAAAAAAAATACTCTCATCTTGTAGATTATTTAGGAAGATTTTAGGGTTAGGAAAGTATGTATGAATCATAAAAAAAAGTTTTGGAGAGCATTTACGCAGTAAATATATTGAGGAATAAAAAATACAGTGGTTTGATTCATCTTGAACATTTTCATATTCAAGTGAAATCTATGAAATATTGGAAGGTGGAAAAGAGTTTACAGTAGGGGTTGAACAATAGTCCTATTAATCTACCGTAATTCTCACTAATCATGGAACTGTATGACAACGGTCCAGTCATCGTGAACCGTGCGCCAGGCTCCAGGTTTAACTTGCTACGAGTGGCCTGAATTCCATAATGATACAAATAGGCTACATGTCCCAAATTATTGCACAACGTTAGCCTAATATGATCGCCTAATGCAAGCGACCCTCGGGAACAACTTACCCGGACGTGACAGAGGAAAGAAAGGTCAAACGAATGGAATGGAATGGTGCAAAACGAAAGCTACATATTGAAGGAAACTAACACTAAAGTGACAGTTATAAATGTATGTGGGTATTGCTGAGGGTGGCTATTAATGGTGGCTATTAATATTTAACATGATACAAATTGTTAAATAAACGTAGAAAATCTCAGGCATAGGCTATAAGTAAAACATTCTAAAGCGCAAACATCAACTCGGCAGGTTCAGCCCTACAGAAGCCTGTAGCTTGGGTGTCCAAATTTCATCCTCGCAAATTATGAGGGCGCACAATAAAAATTCGGAATAACGGCACAGCTATTTAGAGCCTTTTTCACTTTGGAAAAGGGGCCGCAATACATGTCATGTTGATATGATTTACAGTTTGCTTCTATGTGACTGGTTTCACATTAGTCTCAAGGGAGCATAACAAAAAATAATCTAAAACAATTGCTATGTGTATTTACAATCCCCTTGTCCAAGCGAATTACTAATTGTCCTAGCTCTTATCAATAGCTCTTATCCATTTATAAATTACAGTGCATGGAGAATGCTGTTTTTCTATCGGAGAAAATAAAGTAGATGCTTTTTCCACTTTGAACCCGCAGGTTTGCTCAACCCTTATTCATGGTTTCCTTGCGCGTAAAGGTGGTGGAATTATTAGGGAATTAAATCAAAGTCAGAATATAGCGTATCTGTAGACACCTCCGCCACACCTTCATTTCTTAGATTTCCACTCCGAACGAATGGCGGAAGAATAGCATGCTAATTCTCATGTTTAAATTCAAGGTCAGAATACGCACAGAGAGAAAAGGGCATAAAAAGGGAATAACGTTCCATGTAAGTGCTTTTAACTCATGGATTGTTGGATATCAGACAAACAGCAGCAATACACAATAGCATTTATGTTATTTTGTAACTAGTTACAGAATACAGTTCACTGATACACTTCTTCAAAATAATGACTAAAGTCATAGTCACCTTAGAAGCTTAGGCATGAAAACAGCATACAATCAGTGTACTGGACAATTTATTGGTGCCTCTGCCTTAGCATTATAAATTCCAATATGTTCAGAATTGTATGTATTGATTTTGATTTTGATTAGGCCAGCATAGCCAAAATATTGATCAACATGAACACTCATGAGAAATAAAGGTGTTAAAAAATAATGGTGAGACATCATTAGACATAAAAAATATATATATGTAACGCCCTGGCCATAGAGAGGGGTTTTTTGTTCTTTATTTTGGTTAGGCCAGGGTGTTACATTGGGTGGGCGTTCTATGCTCATTTTCTATGTTGTCTGTTTCATTGATTTTGGCCGTGTGGCTTCTAATCAGGCACAGCTGTTGTTGGTTGTTGCTGATTGGGAGTCACACATAAGTGCCTGTTTTTCCGTTGGGGTTTTGTGGGTAATTGTTTCTGTTAGATTATTTCCTAACAGGACTGTTTTGCTGTCGTGTTTTTGTTCAGTTTTGTATAGTGTTCTTACGTTAATTAAAATCATGATGAACACTAACTCCGCTGCGCCTTGGTCTACTCTCTCTCCCGACAGCCGTTACAATATATTAGAGCCATAAGCCTAATGCAGTGGGCAGAACCCCATTGATTCGTACAATTTGGAACACACACCTCCCTTACGAATTCTTGAAGAAAAAAAACTATACAAAGTAACAAAATGTGATATCATATCATGCAAAAGTGAATTACTTAGGCTTTAGGAAATGCAACCAACTACAGTGATTGATGGGGGGGGGGGGGGGGGGAGTGGGAGAGGAGGGGGACCCATGTACCCTCCTTCAATCAAGCATTCCTTCAATCAAGCAGGCTTCAGTCACCCACTTGGCTTCAGTCACCCCCAAGATTGAAGTGGGAGACAAATCCAGCTATGGCCTCCTCCTTGTCAGGCCTCTCACACTGGGAAAAAGGGGTTCCGGGATGGACAGCTCTCACACCTTTCCCACATACAGCGTTGGATCAAGGGTGACCTCATTGAAGAGGAAATCCAGGAGCCTGTAATGTTTTGGAAAGTTAAAAAGGGTACTGAATTGAATTTCCTTTTATTTGCTGTTTATTTATTGATAGTTATGATGCTATAAATTCGTTGATGTAGTGATCTACTCATTCTACAATGTGTTTTCTGGTGTTTTTGAAATATGCAATATTTGGTCGTGCACTTTTTTGTGAAACTTTTCAATGTTTGTTTTTGTAATTTTGATAAGTTGATTTTGTATCACAGAATTCCTTCTGTGGTGGTCTTCTGGGAAGCTGTGCAGACAGAGTAGATGTTGAATTTTCTAAAATATCTGTCATTACACCTTGATGATAGTGGGAAAACAAAAATGATGGAAAGTGAAATAATAATATTTTGAAGTACTACTTAAGTAGTTTTCTTGGGTATCTGTATTTTATTTTTGACAACTTTTACTTTTACTTCACCACATTCCAATAGAAAATATGTACTTTTTACTCCCATGCATATTCCCTGACACCCAAAAGTACTTGTTACATTTCGAATGCTTAGGTAGGACGGCAATATGGTCCAATTCTCACACCTATCAATATAACGCGTTGTCATCCCTACTGCCTCTGATCTGGAAGTGTCAAGTCCTGACCCTTGGAAGAGGTCATTTTCCATAGTAGAGTGGTGAGGGCGTGACGGGGGTGTTTTAGGTGGTTTTGGTTTTCTGTTTCTATGTTGGTTTTCTAGATTTCTAATTCTATGTTTTAGTTTTCTATGTTTGGCCAGGTATGGTTTCCAATCAGAGGCAGCTGTCTATCGTTGTCTCTGATTGGAGGCCATACTTAGGCAGCCTGTTTTTCATGTGTGGGTGTGGGTAGTTGTTTCCGTTTTGTATGTGTTACCTGACGGAACTGTTGGTGGTCATTTTTTTGTTAAGTGTTTCATTAATAAAGTAAATATGAGCACTCTACACGCTGCGCCTTGGTCCCCTTTAGACGACCTGTGTTACAGAACTACCCAACATGATTGGATCAAGCGGCGTGCCCGGGCTGAAATGGACACCTGGTCACATAGTGAGTGGACGGAGAGGAGAAATTGGACCTGGGGCCAGGTAATACCGGAGCCTACCTGGGAAGAACGAGAGGCAGCCCCAAAAAATTGTTTTGGGGGGGCACATGGGTAGTTTGGTTGGGCCAGGGGTGAGGCCTGAGTCAACTACCTGTGCTTTTTGTGGTAAGCATGTGCCTGCCTCTCGCACTCTCTCTCCAATGCGCCTCCATAGCACAGTACGTCCTGTGCCTGCTCCTCGCGCTCTCCCTCCAGCGCGCCTCCAGAATCCAGTACGTCCTGTGCCTGTTCTTCGCACTGTCCCTCCAGTGCACATCCATAACCCAGTACGGCCGGTGCCTGCTTTGAGCACTTGGTCCTCAGTGCGTCTCCCCAGTCCGGTGAGACTGGTTCCTGCTCCACGTACAAAGCCTCCAGTGATAATCGATGGTCCGATGCCTGTAGGTATATTCCATGGCACGAAGCCTGAAGAGGTAATCCATGGCCCAGAACCTGAAGAAATAATCTTTGGCAAAAAACCTGGAGGGATTATAAATGGTCCGGAGCCTGTAGGGATAAACCATGGCACGAAGCCTGTAGGAATAATCCATGGCCCGGCACCTGTAGAGATAATCCATGGTAAGAAGCCTCCAGTGATGATCCTTGGCGCGGAACCTGTAGAGATGATCCATGGCATGGAACCAGCAGCAACGGTCATTAGTCCGGAACCTATTATGACGCCTCCCAGTCCGGAGCCTCCGGCGACGCTTTTCCGTCCGGAGCCTCCAGCGACGCTCTTCAGTCCGGAGCCTCCAGCGACGCTCTTCAGTCCGGAGCCTCCAGCGACGCTCTTCAGTCCAGAGCCTCCAGCGACGCTCTTCAGCCCGGAGCCTCCAGCGACGGTCTGCAGCCCGGAGCCTCCAGCGGCGGTCTGCAGCCCGGAGCCTCCAGCGGCGGCCTGTAGGTCAGAACCTCCAGCGGCGGCCTGTAGGTCAGAACCTCCAGCGGCGGCCTGTAGGTCAGAACCTCCAGCGGCGGCCTGTAGGTCAGAACCTCCAGCGGCGGCCTGTAGGTCAGAACCTCCAGCGGCGGCCTGTAGGTCAGAACCTCCAGTGGTGGTCTACCGCACAGAGCTTCCGGTAATGATCTACAGTCCGATTCCTCCGATAATGATCCACAGGGCAGTGTTACAGAAGCGGAGTGATCTGCGGGCGGAACGGGGGTTACGCCCTGAGCCGGAGCCACCTCCGTTGCTGGAGGATCGGAGGGAGAGGAAGGTTCTGGGTGTAGCACATGAGCCGCCATAGACTTTTGTCACCCTCCCTGTCCTCCCTTTGTGTTTGGGGTTGTTTTTGCTGGGTTTTGTTTGGGTGCAGTCGGAGTCTGCACCTTTGGAGGGGGGTACTGTCACGTCCTGACCCTTGTAAGAGGTCATTTTCCATAGTAGAGTGGTCAGGGCATGAAAGGGGGGTGTTTTGGGTGGTTTTGGTTTTGTTTCTATGTGGGTTTTCTAGATTTCTAATTCTATGTTTTAGTTTTCTATGTTTGGCCAGGTATGGTTTCCAATCAGAGGCAGCTGTCTATCGTTGTCTCTGATTGGAGGCCATACTTAGGCAGCCTGTTTTTCATGTGTGGGTGTGGGTAGTTGTTTTCCGTTTTGTATGTGTTACCTGACGGAACTGTTGGTGGTCGTTTTGTTGTTAAGTGTTTCATTAATAAAGTAAATATGAGCACTCTACACGCTGCGCCTTGGTCCCCTTTAGATGACCCACGTTACAGGAAGACTTACTAAACACAAATACTGTGTTTGTAAGTTATGTTGGAGTGTGCCCCTGGCTGCCCGTAAAATAAATAAAAAATATATTAAAATTGTGCTGTCTGGTTTGCTTAATATAATGAATTTGATGTATAGCATTTATTTTTACTTTGAATTTTACTCAAGTATGAAAATTGAATAATTTTTGCACCACTGTACATTTAAAACCAGTTACACAACATGACCAAAAGTATGTGGACACCTGCTCGTCGAACATCTCATCTCACTAAAATCATGGGCATTAATATGGAGTTGGTCCCCCCTTTGCTGTTATGATTGCCTCCACTCTTCTGGGAAGGCTTTCCACTAGATGTTTTAACATTGCTGCGGGGACTTGCTTCCTTTCAGCCACAAGAGCATTAGTGAGGGCGGGCACTGATATTGGGCGACTGCAGTCGGCGTTCCAATTCATCCCAAGATGTTCGATAGGGTTGAAGTCAGGACTCTGTGCAGGCCAGTCAAGTTCTTCCACACCGATCTCGACAAACCATTTCTGTATGGACCTCCCTTTGTGCACGGGGGCATTGTCATGCTAAAACACAGAAAGGCCCTTCCCAAACTGTTGCCACAAAGTTTGAAGCGTAGAATTGTCTAGAATGTCATTGTATGCTGTAGCGTTAAGATTTACATTCACTGGAACTAAGGGGCCTAGCCCCAACCATGAAAAACAACCTCAGACCATTATTCCTCCTCCACCAAAATGTACAGTTAGCACTTTGCATTCGGGCAGGTAGTGTTCTCCTGGCATCTGCCAAACCCAGATTCGTCAGGCAGACTGCCAGATGGTGAGGCGTGGTTAACCTCTCTAGGGTCGGCGGGACGAAATCGTCCCACCTACGTAACAGCCAGTGGAATCCTGTGGCGCGTTATTCAAATACCTTAGAAATGCTATTACTTCAATTTCTCAAACATATGACTATTTTACACCATTTTAAAGACAAGACTCTCGTTAATCTAACCACACTGTCCGATTTCAAAAAGGCTTTACAACGAAAGCAAAACATTAGATTATGTCAGCAGAGTACCCAGCCAGAAATAATCAGACACCCATTTTTCAAGCTAGCATATAATGTCACATAAACCCAGAAGACAGCTAAATGCAGCACTAACCTTTGATGATCTTCATCAGATGACAACCCTAGGACATTATGTTATACAATACATGCATGTTTTGTTCAATCAAGTTCATATTTATATCAAAAACCAGCTTTTTACATTAGCATGTGACGTTCAGAACTAGCATACCCCCCGCAAACTTCCGGTGAATTTACTAAAAATGTACTAAATTACTCACGATAAACGTTCACAAAAAGCATAACAATTATTTTAAGAATTATAGATACAGAACTCCTCTATGCACTCGATATGTCCGATTTTAAAATAGCTTTTCGGTGAAAGCACATTTTGCAATATTCTCAGTAGATAGCCCGGCATCACAGGGCTAGCTATTTAGACACCCAGCAAGTTTAGCACTCACCAAAGTCCGATTTACTATAAGAAAAATGTTATTACCTTTGGTGTTCTTCGTCAGAATGCACTCCCAGGACTTCTACTTCAATAACAAATGTTGGTTTGGTTCCAAATAATCCATAGTTATATCCAAATAGCGGCGTTTTGTTCGTGCGTTCAAGACACTATCCGAATGGTAAAGAAGGGTGACGAGCACGACGCATTTCGTGACAAAATAATTCTAAATATTCCATTACCGTACTTCGAAGCATGTTAACCGCTGTTTAAAATCAATTTTTATGCCATTTTTCTCATAAAAAAGCGATAATATTCTGACCGGGAATCTGCGTTTAGGTAAAAAGACGAAAGAAAATAAAGCATGGGGTCGACTCGTGCACGCCCCTAAGCCCATTGTCCTCTGATCGGCCACTTGCCAAAGGCGATAATGTTTTTCAGTCAGGGGCTGCCTCGATATCATTCAGCTTTTTCCCGGGCTCTGAGAGCCTATGGGAGCCGTAGGAAGTGTCACGTTACAGCAAAGATCCTCAGTCTTCAATAAACAGAGACAAGAAGCTCAAGGAATGGTCAGAGAGGGCACTTCCTGTAAGGAATCTTCTCAGGTTTTTGCCTGCCATATGAGTTCTGTTATACTCACAGACACCATTCAAACAGTTTTAGAAACTTTAGGGTGTTTTCTATCCAAAGCCAATAATTATATGCATATTCTAGTTTCTGGGCAGTAGTAATAACCAGATTAAATCGGGTACGTTTTTTATCCGGCCGTGTAAATACTGCCCCCTACCCCCAACAGGTTAATCACTCCAGAGAACATGTTTCCACTGCTCCAGAGTCCAATGTCGGCGAGCTTTACACCACTCCAGTTGACGCTTGGCATTGCGCATGGTGATCTTATGCTTGTGTTCGGCTGCTCGGCCATGGAAACCCATTTCATAAAGCTACCGAAGAACAGATCTTGTGCTGACGTTGCTTCCAGAGGCAGTTTGGAGTGTTGCAAACGACGCCAGATGATTCAGTGGAGGCTGCTGAGCGGAGGACGGCTCATAATAATAGCTGGAACACATAGAAACCATGTGTTTGATACCATTCCACCTAATCTGCTCCAGCTATTACCACGAGCTCGTCCTCCCCAATTATGGTGCCACTAACCTCTGAGTGCTAAAGCTTTGCACTTTAGCACTCGGTGGTCCCGTTTTGTGAGCTTTTGTGATCTACCACTTCACGGCTGAGCCGTTGTTGCTCCTAGACATTTCCACTTCACAGTAACAGCACTTATAGTTGACCGGGGCAGCTCCAGCAGGGCAGAAATTTAACAAACTGACTTGCTGGAAAGGTGGCATCCTATGATGGTGCCACGTTGAAAGTCACTGAGCTCTTCAGTAAGGCTATTCTATTGCCAATGTTTGTCTATGGAGATTGCATGGCTGTGTGCTCGATTTTATACACCTGTCAGCACTGGGTGTGGCTGAAATAACCAAATCTACTAATTTCAAGGGGTGTCCACATATAGTACCAGTCAAAAGTTTGGACACACCTACTCATTCCAGAGTTTTCTTTATTTTTACTATTTTCTACATTGTAGAGTAATAGTGAATACATCACAACTATGAAATAACACATATGGAATCATGTAGTAACCAAAAAAGTGTTAACCAAATCAAAATATATTTTATATTTGAGATTCTTCAAAGTAGCCACCCTTTCCTTTGATGACAGCTTTGCACACTCTTGGCATTCTCTCAACCAGCTTCACCTGGAATGCTTTCCAACAGTCTTGAAGGAGTTCCCATTCTCACCTGGAATGCATTTCAATTAACAGGTGTGCCTTGTTAAAAGTTAATTTGTGGAATTTCTTTCCTTCTCAATGCATTTAAGCCAAACCGTTGTGTTATGACAAGGTAGGGGTGGTATACAGAAGATAGCCCTATTTGGTAAAATACCAAGTCCATATTATGGCAAGAACATCTCAAATAAGCAAAGAGAAATGACAGCCCATCTTTACTTTAATACATGAAGGTCAGTCAATCCGGAAAACGAACTTAAAATAATTCACTTTCTCACTCCCACAAATGTTGTTTCTCCTACAAACACCTGCACAGCATCAGCCTCAGACAAACAGGCATTAGATATAACAATGTGCCCCTCAGTGTCGTTTTGACTTAATTTTTTTACTTTTATCTTTGACCGTCATTCTATCCCCCGCCCATCAACTCTACTCCCACTTGTCTCCAATTCCACATCCCAACACTCAGCTTCTGTCACGGCTGTTTGAAGGAGTGGACCAAGATGCAGCGTTTTCGTAGTTCCACATATTTATTAAAAGTGAAACTGAATGCAATACACTAATAACTTGAAAATAGGACAACAACAAACCGTGATGCAGAGAGGACAACACACTACTCAAAAGACAATAACCCACAAACCACAATGAGAAAAACCCCTCCTTAAATATGATCTCTAATCAGAGGCCTCCAATTAGAGATCAACCCCAAACAATCCCAACATAGAAATAGACAAACTAGAACCTAAACATAGAAATAGAAAACATAGATAAACCAAAAACACTTCCTGTCACGCACTGCCCTACTCTACTATAGAAAATGACATCTTACTAGGGACAGGACGTGACAGCTTCCTTCAGCTGATCCCACCTATCTCTGCTGGCCACCTTTTTCGGATTGCTACACAACATATATCTTTTAACTATGCTGTGATATTTAACAATTTTTATCTATTTAATTGAATAGAATCCACAGATTGCGAGTTGAAGATACATACTTTTGCTTACAGTATTAGTATATTAGTAATTGACTGACCAAGGCTCTCCAGATCTCCCAACAATGCTATTTCTAGGGTCAATTTTAGATTAATGTTATGCTTTTTCAGCCATTCCTGAACATGAGACCAGAAACAAACTACCTGAGGGCAATACCAAAACAAATGGTCTATTGATTCTGTATCCTCACAACAAAATCTGCAGATCTGCGATGATTGTATGCCCCAAATATTCAACTCTTTTTGTGGAAAACATTCCTTCGTGCTGTATGCTGGCATTTCTCAGACTCAATGTAGGGGGCTAAGGGATGGAAGAAAACACATTATACATAAAATATATGATTCACAAGTCAAAGAAGCCACAGCCACGGTTGCATTATCTAACGTTAGCCCACCGATTCCCCCAAAATATGGTCTACCAGACTCATCAAACTCTGATACTTACATTATGGTCAGCACTTGCAAGATCCACTGATCCACGTTTTCAGGATTAGGTTCCTGGCAAGACCAATCGAATGTTCTCCCCAATTGATAAAGCAACTTCGCTCTAAACATGCACTGCACACGCATTACATAATAGTAATTTTCAGTGCAGCCTGTCCACCCGAAAAGATGAAAAGCAGCCACTGCTGTCGGATGTCTTCATTCTTTGGAAAGTAGTGTGATGTTAAATTTACACTATGGCATCCAGTCACAACACAATGTGCTTTTTCCGGCTTAGCTTGTTTGCTAACAGTCATGCCACAGATGAAAGATTGTCTTTGGTTGTACGTTCTGCTTATGGTTTGTGAACAAAGCCAAAGCAGTTGTGTAAAGTACTTAAATAAAAAATATTTAAAGTACTACTTATGTCGTTTTATGGGGTAACTGTTCTTTAATATTTATATTTTGACAACTTTTACTTTTTCACTACATTCCTTAAGAAAATAATGTACTTTTAACTCCATATATTTTCTGTGACACCCAAAAGTACTCCTTACATTTTCAATGCTTAGCAGGACAGGAAAATAGTTAAATTCCTGCGCCTATCAAGAGAACATCCCCGGTCATCCCTACTGCCTCTGGCGAACTCACTAAACCCACATGCTTCATTTGTAAATTTTGTCTGAGTGTTGAAGTGTGCCCCTGGCTATCCATAAATTAAATAAAAACAAGAAAATGGTGCCGTCTGGTTTGCTTAATATAAGGAATTTGAAATGGTTTATACTTTTACTTTTGATTATTAAGTATATTTAAAACCAGATACTTTTAGACTTTTTCTCATATAGGATTTTACTGGGTGACTTTCACTAGACTCATTTTCTATTGAGGTATCTTTACTTTTACTCAAGTACACTCTTAGAAATAAAACGTGCTATCTAGAACCTAAAAGGGTTCTTCGGCTGTCCCAATAGGAGAACCATTTGAAAAACCCTTTTTGGTTCCAGGTTAGAACCCTTTTTGGCTCCTCTATGTAGAGCCCTTTCTACAAAGGGTTCTGCCTGGAACCAAAAAGGGTTCTCCTAGGGGGACAGCCGAATAACTCTTTTGGAACCCTTTTATCGAAGACTGTATGACAATTGGGTTCTTTTTCCACCACTGAGCCAAAGAAAGGAATAGGCGCACATGTAATAACGGTTTATTAAATGTCCGGCTTTATGTAACTTTGAATAAAGCCGGAAGTAAATCCTTGGTTTGCCTGCCTCCTGAATCCAAGTGTTTGACACGGGGGGGAGGGGACCGTGAGATCTTCGAATAGAAAAAGGGAAGAAGAGGTCAACTATCCAGAGGAGGAAGAGAGGAAGATTACCCGAAAGGAACTGTTCCTGTTCATTTTTTATTTCTATTTTACTAGGCAAGTCAGTTAAGAACAAATTCTTATTTATAATGACGACCTACCGGGGAACAGTGGGTTAACTGCCTTGTTCAGGGGCAGAACGACAGATTTTTACCTTGTCAGCTTGGGGATTCAATCTATCAACCTTTCGGTTACTGGCCCAATGCTCTAACCCAGGGGCGAAAATCTGATATCCACTTTGGAGGGGACAATTACATTACATTTTCTCAAGAGCAATTCCTGAGGGGGACACCAAAAGTAGTGCTGTAACACATAGCCTGCATTGTAATATGGTAAATGTATATTGAGGAACCAAAGAAATAAGGTGTTTGCCGTACTCCTAACTACCGGTACCCAAAACTACACAACTAATCACAACAGCAATACCATTGCCTTTAACAAATCTTAGTTCAGTCACCAGTTTAAGTTGAGAGTGGGGGTATCCATGGCATTTTCCAATTATGTTCCTATTTTACAAGTCAAAAAAATTGAGAACCTTTCATAATGTTGCCAAACAAAGACTCAACAAACTTACCTGAGACTCCCTGTCTCTGCCAGTCTGTCCCTGCATATCTGTCTCCAACTCTGCTGTCTGTGTGCCATCTGTTGCCTGCTCTGCCTAATGACATCATTGTGAAACATTTCCATTAGAATTTCATTTCTTTCTTATGAACATTTTATCAACTAGTCTTTGAGATATTAGGCTACTAGGGTTCTTGCTATGCGTTTTGGTGTATTGAAAAATACTCTGATGTCCGTCTTTTATTTTTCTGCCATTTTTCTACGTGGCTGGCTACACACACAGTGTGTAGGTTATTTACAGTAGGAGATGGGCTTCTATCATCTTCAATCATTCTATATGGGCTTCGATCTAAAAGGTAGCTAGCAAATGTGAAACGGATTAAAATGACAAGAGTTGACAGCTGTATGAGTTCACCATTTACACAACATATGCTGCAACCTTTTGTAATTTTAATAGTTTGTTTCATATTGGCTGGCTTCCAACAATAGCTGAATTTGCAAAGCTAGCGAGCACCAATTCAGTTTCAGTGGTGTTTGCTATAATCTTTGCTACCCGGGTTAAATAAAGGTGAAATAAAATAAATAAATAAAAGTTCCCTTGCAACAATTTAGCTTTTGCAACGAGACCATTAAATATATTTAAGACAATGGTAGATGAGAGTGTAGTTCTGTTCAGTTTGGACTTCAGTTTATCGCTAACCTTATCACAGGGACTTTGAAGCACTAACTTACATCATCTGCATGCTGATTCCATCTTTGACGACGCCACATAAATGGAATAGGTACTAGCTAGCTTAATAGTTCATATTTGCGCGCTAGCTCTGACTGGATGAACCTCACGGCAGTTACGTAGCAAGCTAAGGAACTGGCAGGGGATCAAACCATTGTGAGGCAAAGGGCGGGGGGGGTCGCAATCTTTTGAAACTTAAAAACGCGCTATTAAGTGTCTATAATCAGCACAATTGCTTTCAATGCGTATTATTAATATTATTTAAATTACATAGTTATGTTTCAGTGATATATTGGGGGGGACAAATCATATTTTTCCCAGGATGGGGGGGTCGTGTCCCCCCCGTCCCCCCCGGGATTTCCGCCCCTGCTCTAACCACTAGGCTACCTGCCACCCCATGTCAAGGTCATAGTCTCTGTTACTATGGCGGAATAACAGGCATGTACTCCTGTGTTCTCTAGCTCTCTCCTCTTCCCTCTGTTTCATCTTGTAAATCAATGATTATATGTCCCTGTCGCCCTTAGAGACTCACCATGATTCCAGGTGACCGGTGACTGGGATTAGAATCTTGACACGCACACCTGCATACACACATGCACTTGCACACGCACATACATCTACAGTGCATTCGGAAAGTATTCAGACACCTTTACTTTCTCCACATTTTGTTACGTTACAGACTTATTCTATTCTAATTCTCATCAATCTACACACAATACACCACCAACTGGTTTTCGAAATGTTTGCAAATATATTAAAAATAAAAACAAAAATTGCTTATTTACTTAAGTATTCAGACCCTTTGCTATGAAATTTGAAATTGAGCTCAGGTGCATCCTATTTACATTGATAATCCTTGAGACGTTTCTATAACTTGGAGTCCACCTGTGGTAAATTCAATTGGTTGGACATGATTTGAGAAGGCACACACCTGTCTATATAAGGCTCCACAGTTCACAGTGCATGTCAGAGCAAAAATCAAGCCATGAGGTCAAAGGAATTGCCCGTAGAGCTCCAAGACAGGATTGTGTCGAGGCACAGAGCTGGGGAAGGTACTAAAAAATGTCTGCAGCATTGAAGGTCCCCAAGAATACAGTGGCCTTCATCATTCTTAAATGGAAGAAGTCTGGAACCACCAAGACTCTTCCTAGAGCTCCAGTGTCACATCTGGAGGAAACCTGGCTCCATCCCTAAGGCGAAGCATGGTGGTGGCCGCATCATGCTGTGGGGATCTTTTTCAGCGGCAGAGACTGGGAGACTAGTTAGGATCGGGGGAAAGATGAATGGAGAGATCCTTGATGAAAATCTGCTCCAGAGCGCTCAGGACCTCAGACTGGGTGAAGGTTCACCTTCCAACAGGACAACGACCCTAAGCACAAAGCCAAGACAATGCAGGAGTGCCTTCGGGACAAGTCTCTGATGTCCTTGAGTGGCCCAGCCAGAGCCTGGACTTGAACCTGATCGAACATCTCTGTAGAGACCTGAAAATAGCTGTGCAGTGAAAATAGCTGTGCAGCGACGCTCCCCATCCAACCTGACACAGCTTGAGAGGATCTGCAGATAAGAATGGGAGAAACTCCCCAAATACAGGTGTGCCAAGCTTGTAGCGTTGTACCTAAGAAGACTCGAGGCTGTAATTGAAAGTACTGAGTAAAGTGTCTGAATACTTATGTAAATATGATATTTCAGTTTTGAATACATTTGCAAAAAATCTAAAAACCTGTTTTTTCTTTATATAAACCGTAAACCATAAACCCTAGTTTCACAGCAGACAGAAAACCAAAAGACTTCATCAAATACTCCTCCACGCTAATGTCATGCATTATAATATGCAGTATGCATCATCTGACGAGATACAAACGTCTCATCTAGCCTAAACAAGTCATGTTGACTAAGTTAATGACTGGATGATCGGTGGTTGTAGCTCCTTTTGTGGAGTAGCTTGTGTGTGTATAAAGTCTTTGAGTGTGTGTGAGTGTAGGTCCCTCTTTTTTCTGTGGGTGTTTGAATACAGGTTCTTCTGTGGAGTAGCGTTTGTTACAGGGGAAGGTGTGAGACTGGTTCCTCTCAAGGTGTCCAACTCCGTGTTTAGTTTTTCTGCTGCGCTGCCTGACTGCACTGTCCACTGTGCTATTTGCTTGGTTGATCACCTTCACCATTCTTCTCATCAAGTCACCAGTGGGGGTTTAGACATGGCCTGCCACTAGTGTGAAATACATTAGTGAAAATATGCCCACGAAAAAGCATAGCCATTAAAAGGTACCTGTAGGTTAGCTTGTCTTCAGCCATGAAAGGTGCGGAGAACTCCACCCAGTGGTGGTGCATAATCACTGCCCAGAAGACAGATACAGTAGAATGCCATACATTAACCAGGTTTCCATTTCATGCGGATTAATTACCTGAACGATGAAAAAAGTCAAGACCGCACTGATGAAAACAGGAAATGGCAGTACAATTTTATAAATGTCCACTAGACAATGTGTTTGTTAGACATGGTGGGATCTTTTTTTTGTCTGTAAAATAAATGATGTGAGAAATGGAGTTGGAAACGCCTTCATGCGCAAATATTGATACAATAACAAATCATATCGAAGTAAAATTGGAGTCACCGATATGTTGTGTGGTCCTCCCACTACGACTCGTGAAATTATGCAGTTTATTAGGCTACAGATTAAATCAATTAAAGTGGACTTCACAGGGTGGTGAAAGGGCACGGTGATGAGATTGATGCTCCTTCCCAATAAATATTGAGGGTCTTATTCTGGTGACATGATGATTGATGCTTGGCTGTCATTTGACAAATAAAAAGTCTCGCTCTTATCCATAATAATCTCATTATGTAGTAAATTTACCAGCACTGTACAGATTTAGAATCTTAATTTGAGCCAGTTTGCTACAGCAGTAAAATAATCATGCAGCAACAGGAAATGTGAATTATTATGTGGATTATAATTAATGCACATTTTTTGTAGGGGTTGATACATTTTTTGTTAGGGCAAATCAAGTCTGAAATGTTAAAGTGGGAATTGCAAACTTTAAGATCCTTTTTAAAACTTGAATACAATACAAATTTGCATTTCCTGCTAAGCAGGAAAATTCTCAGCAACAAACGAGTGATCAAATTAAGATCCTACATCTGTATCTGCAAGCTGTTGGCTAGAGCACACATGCCAAGACCAGAGTGGGCACATTTTCTACATAATGCAACAGTTTTAGTGAGAAAACCATCAGTAGTTTAAAATTCAATGGAAACTCATTTAACTTGTATTTTTTATTCGGTACATGGGAATAAAATCGCTAAAGTTGTTTTATGTGCACTACGATTTTAGAATATCTGTCGCCAATTGGATGGAAAACTACTGTCGGTCAGTCTAGTTACACGCAGAGATAAATTCATTCTTCACCCTGTTATGGTCATGTTTAGTCATTTATTGAGGCACTTACACAAGCCATGGCATGTATAAATCTTACATTACAGTTCAAATGTTTCACATTCTGGTATCTGTAAACATAGAAAAAGGTACAGGGTAAAATACATTCTGACATTTATCTCATTGCACCATCCCTTAGGAATGACACAGCCGTAAAACATAACTTAACCCTAAAGATGAAGACAAAGGCTACCCAACAGGATTCTGTATGAACCAGTGATGTAGACAGGTCACTAAACCTCGGGTCCGAGTCGAGTCACAAATCCCTAGTGTCCAAGTGTGTCCAAGTTTGAGTCCTTTATCCTCTAGGCACGAATCTCTTGATAGTGCTAAAAGTAGCTGTCCAACCATTTTTAAGCTACATTTCATTATTATAGTGTTGTACATTTGTAAGGCTAAATAGATACTAACATGTTCTGTTCTAGCTAGTATGTTGAATTATGCAGAAAGATTTTCTGACAACAAAGTCACAACAAGTCACTACTAGTCGAGTCCGAGACAAGTCAAGGGTCATGAAAATAGTGACTTGAGTCCAAGTCCTGGACTTGAGTACTACAACACTGTATAAAACAGCAGAGAAGTCAAATGCCACACTCTACAGAGCAGCAGCATGGCGGAGACACACTGTAGACCTTCTAATGTCAGAAAACTAAACAGAGTTTAACTCACTAGACTATACAATGAGTATACCAAGCATTAGGAACAACCCCTTTTGCCCTCAGAACAGCCTCAATTCGTTGGGGCATGGATTCTATGTGTCGAAAGCGTTCTACAGGGATGCTGACCCATAATGACTCAAATGCTTCAAGGTGGCTGGATGTCCTTTGGATGGTGGACCATTCTTGATACACACAGGAAACTGTTGAGCATGAAAAACCCAGCAGCGTTGCAGTTCTTGACACAAACTGGTGAGCCTGGCACCTACTACCATACCATGTTCAAAGGCACTTAAATCTTTTGTATTGCCCACTCCCCCTCTGAATGGCACACATACACAATCCATGTCTCAATTGTCTCAAGGCATAAATATCCCTCTTTAACCTGTCTCCTCCCCTTCATCTACACTGATTGAAGTGGATTTAACAAGTGACATCAAGAAGGGATCATAGCTTTCACCTGGATTTGCCTGGTCAGTCTGTCATGGAAAGAGCAGGTGTATACAGTGTATACAGTATACAGTTGTCATGACGTTGCCCTCTTTGGGTTTTCTATGCACCATCCCACTACCTCCCCCTACCCAGGCTCTGTGAGAGTGGTCGTAAATTCCTAAAAGAATGTCCTGCCTCATGGCCACAGTTTTGAGACAGAGTGGGTTTCATAGAAAGAACCCAGGAATTCTTCTACCTCACAGGACTGGAGAACCGAACGACATTTATGTTCTGGAGAAGGTATAAAAGATCTGTGAAGAATCCAGCTACGAACTGGTCCATTTGGTACAATTTTGTGAAACTCATGAGAGACCGAGCTTACCTCCATTATGAGTGGCTAAAGGTTGGAGACCAGCTTACCTCAACAAAGAGAGGGCCAAGGTTTGACCATGCATTCCTCGTTCTGAACTTTAACCATACCACGTGGTTAAACTCTTAGACTATTGACACCGACAGTATAATAACAAGTCTTTGATATTAATTACTAGTCTGCAGCTAGGAATTCGGTATCATTGAACGCGAAGACCGACGAAACATCTGTCCTATAACGACATTAATGAATGTCACTTTGAAATATCCATTCTAACAAAGAGAAACAGAGAGAGAGAGAGAGAGAGAGAGAGAGAACGCGAGGACAAAACTCTCCAACAGAAACTTTTCAACAAAGATCCCGACGACACACTGAGCGTAAATATATATATTGATTGCAATTGTTCCCGAATGAGTGAGCGTTCATGTGCAAAGGATTAGCATTTCAATTGTTAATATTTATCAACTCTGTAGTGTCTTCTCCGCTGACCCCACTCCCCTTTTGTCTAACAAGCCGCCATGCCGGTTTAGCCCACTAGGGCACATTCTCCTATCATTTCCTTGTAACCATATCTGTTTGCTATGCATTTCTGTGAATTACTTAGTTAGTAAATAAATGATTTTAAGACAATTGATGTATGGATGACTCATAGTGAAGACTGGGTTCGTGCAGATAACCAACGATTTACGACATTTGTAATGAGACTGACGAGGTAAACGGATACATCATTAATCAGAAGACTAATAGATCAGATATTATAATATCTGAAAGTTATATTAGGAAAATTATAACTTTGTAATCTGAATACTTTCCTTGGTGCCCCGACCTACTAGTTAATTGCAGTTACACGATTAATCAGTTTAATCGCGAAATAATAATTACAGAGAGTTATTTGATAAACATGTCTTCAGTTTTAATGATGCCAAAGACACGACACAGTATACAGTGGGGGGGGAAAAGTATTTGATCCCCTGCTGATTTTGTGCGTTTGCCCACTTACAAAGAAATGATCAGTCTATAATTTTAATGGTAGGTTTATTTGAACAGTGAGAGACAGAATAACAACAAAAAAATCCAGAAAAACGCATGTCAAAAATGTTATAAAATGATTTGCATTTTAATGAGGGAAATAAGTATTTGACCCCTCTGCAAAACATGACTTAGTACTTGGTGGCAAAACCCTTGTTGGCAATCACAGAGGTCAGACGTTTCTTGTAGTTGGTCACCAGGTTTGCACACATCTCAGAAGGGATTTTGTCCCACTCCTCTTTGCAGATCTTCTCCAAGTCATTAAGGTTTCGAGGCTGACGTTTGACAACTCGAACCTTCAGCTCCCTCCACAGATTTTCTATGGGATTAAGGTCTGGAGACTGGCTAGGCCACTCCAGGACCTTAATGTGCTTCTTCTTGAGCCACTCCTTTGTTGCCTTGGCCATGTGTTTTGGGTCATTGTCATGCTGGAATACCCATCCACGACCCATTTTCAATGCCCTGGCTGAGGGAAGGATGTTCTCACCCAAGATTTGACGGTACATGGCCCCATTAAATGATGTGGTGAAGTTGTCCTGTCCCCTTAGCAGAAAAACACCCCCAAAGCATAATGTTTCCACCTCCATGTTTGACGGTGGAGATGGTGTTCTTGGGGTCATAGGGAGCATTCCTCCTCCTCCAAACACGGCGAGTTGAGTTGATGCCAAAGAGCTCCATTTTGGTCTCATTTGACCACAACACTTTCACCAATTGTCCTCTGAATCATTCAGATGTTCATTGGCAAACTTCAGGCGGGCATGTATATGTATTCTTGAGCAGGGGGACCTTGCGGGCGCTGCAGGATTTCAGTCCTTCATGGCGTAGTGTGTTACCAATTGTTTTCTTTGTGACTATGGTCCCAGCTGCCTTGAGATCATTGACAAGATCCTCCCGTGTAGTTCTGGGCTGATTCCTCACCGTTCTCATGATCATTGCAACCGCACGAGGTGACATCTTGCATGGAGCCCCAGGCTGAGGGATATTGACAGTTCTTTTGTGTTTCTTCCATTTGCGAATAATCGTACCAAATGTTGTCACTTTCTCACCAAGCTGCTTGGCGATGGTCTTGTAGCCCATTCCAGCCTTGTGTAGGTCTACAATCTTGTCCCTGACATACTTGGAGAGCTCTTTGGTCTTGGCCATGGTGGAGAGTTTGGAATCTGATTGATTGATTGCTTCTGTGGACAGGTGTCTTTTTTACAGGTAACAAGCTGTGGTTAGGAGCACTCCCTTTAAGAGTGTGCTCCTAATCTCAGCTCGTTACCTGTATAAAAGACACATGGGAGCCAGAAATCTTTCTGATTGAGAGGGGGTCAAATACTTATTTCCCTCATTAAAATGCAAATCAATTTATAACATTTTTGACATGCGTTTTTCTGGATATTTTAGTTGTTATTCTGTCTCTCACTGTTCAAATAAACCTACCATTAAAATTATAGACTGATCCTTTCTTTATCAGTGGGCAAACGTACAAAATCAGCAGGGGATCAAATACTTTTTCCCCCCACTGTATATATATGTGTGTACTGTTTATTGTTAAGAGATGTGTAAACTCACAGAAAATAAAGATGTGGGATATATAATAAAGAGCTTTGTTGATGTCAATGGGCAACGCTTAGCTTCTGCTATATACAGTGATTTCAGAAAGTATTCACACCCCTTTACTTTTTCCACATTTTGTTGTGAAACAGCCTGAATTTCAAATGGATAAAATTGCGATATTTTGTCACTGGCCTAAACACAATACATCAGATGTCCCAATTGAGATGGTTTGGGATGAGATGGACCGCAGAATGAAGGAAAAGCAGCCAACAAGTGCTCAGCATATGTGGGAACTCTTTCAAGATTGTTGGAAAAGCATTCCAGGTGAAGCTGGCTGAGATAATGCCAAGAGTGTGCAAAGCTGTCATCAAGGCAAAGGGTGGGTACTTTGAAGACTCTCCAATATAAAATATATTTTCATTTGGTTAACACTTTTTTCATTGCTAAATGATTCCATATGTGTTATTTCATAGTTTTGATGCCTTTACTATTATTCTACAATGTAGAAAATAGCACACAAAAAAAACAACCTTGAATGAGTAGGTGTGTCCAAACTTCTGACTGGAACTGTCTATTCAGTCAGATCCATAAGTTTTTGGACAGTGATACAATTTGCATCATTTTGGATCTGTACGCCATCACAATGGATTTAAAAGAAAACAATCAAGTGAAGACAGCGTACATCATTACAGAATGACGACTCACCAAAGGGAAGCATCAGGGAGTGTTTTTTAGTTTTGTTTTTGTGTTGGGGGTGATGTCGGGTCTGGGTGTTGGAGCCGGAGCTACCTGGGAGGCCTCAGCCGGTTTGTAGGCTCCCATGCCTCAGCGGGTTCGATAGGCTCCCATGCCGAAGCTGGGAGAACAGGTTCCCACGCTTCAACCGAGGCAACCGGGGAGGTCTCAGCCGGCTCATCAGGTTCTCTCCTCAGCCAGTTCGTCAGGTTTCTACGCCTCAGCAGAGGCGACCGGTCCGCTCCGGTTCCCCGGGATCGTCCCTGTGGTTGGCGTCCTGCGGCTGGAGCCGAACGCGCCGGGGAGGGGGTACTGTCACGTATGCTCTCTCTCCGGCGCTCTAGGTTGTCATGCTCCCACACCTCAGCCAGATCGACAGGTTCCCGTGCCTTAGCAGAGGTGACCAGTCTGCTCCTGATCCCCCGGGATCGTCATCTTGGACGGCGTCCTGCGGTTGGAGCCACGTGTCGGGGAGGGGGTACTGTCACGTGTGCTCCCTCTCCGGCCTCTAGGTCACCAGGCTGCTCGTTAGGGCGCACACCTGTCAATCAGCGTAAGGCGCATAATGACATTCACCTGGACTCCATCACCTCCTTGATTACCTGCCCTTCATATGTCACTCCCTTTGGTATCTTCCCCAGTCGTCATTGTTCCTGTTCTATGTTTGTGCGCTGTTCATGTTTCTTGTTTTGTTCTTTTATTTGTTAAATGTATTCACTCCCTGAACTTGCTTCCCGACTTTCAGCGTACATCGTTACACATAATTAAATGTTGAGTTTTAAAACTTGGTTGCAAATCCTTTGCAGTCAATGACTGCCTGAAGTCTGGAACCCATAGACATCACCAGATGCTGGGTTTCTTCCCTGGTGATGCTTTGCCATACCTTCACTGCAGATGTATTCAGTTCATGCTTGTTCTTGGGGTGCTTTGCCTACAGTTTTGCCTTCAACAAGTGAAATACATGCTAAGTTGGATTCAGGTCAAGTGATTTACTTGGTCATTGCAGAACATTCCACTTCTTTGCCTTAAAAAAGTATTGGGTTGCTAGCGCAGTATGCTTCGGGTCATTGACCATCTGCACTGTGAAGTGCCGTCCAATTAGTTTTTAAGCATTTGGCTGAATCTGAGCATATAATATAGCCCTAAACACTTCAGAATTCATCTTGCTGCTTTTGTCAGCAGTCACATCATTAATAAATACAAGGGAACCAGCTCCATTGGCAGCCATAAATGCCCACAGCATAACACTACGTCCACCATGCTTCACAGATGAGGTGGTATGCTTTGGATCATGAGCAGTTCCTTCCCTTCTCCATACTCTTCTTTTCCCATCATTCTGGTACAAGTTGATCTTTGTCTCATCTGTCCATAGGAAGTTGTTCCAGAACTTTACAGGCTTTTTTAGATGTTTTTTGGAAAATTCTAATCTGGTCTTCCTGTTTTTGAGGCTTACCAATGGTTTACATCTTGTGGTAAACCCTCTGTATTTACTCTGGTGAAGTCTTCTCTTGATTGTTAACTTTGACACAGATATGCCTACTGTCACATCCTGACCATAGAAAGCGTTTATTTTTCTATGGTAGAGTAGGTCAGGGCATGACAGAGGGTCTTGTCTAGTTTATTTATGTCTATGTTGGTTCTAGTTTCTTTTTTCTATGTTGGGTTTTGTCTAGTTTATGTATTTCTATGTAGGGTTCTAGTTGTTGTATTTCTATGTTGTTGTTTTTTTGGGATGATCTCCAATTAGAGGCAGCTGGTCATCGTTGTCTCTAATTGGAGATCATATTTAAGTTGTTGTTTTTCCCACTAGGAGTTGTGGGAGATAATTTTGAATAAGTGTATGTTGCACCTCTTCGTCACGGTTTGTTGTTCTGTTTATGAGCTTATTTGTATGTCTTGCATAGTTTCACAGTATTAAATAAAATGTGGAACAATACACATGCTGCGCTTTGGTCCCATTCTTCAGACAACCATGACAGAATCTCCCACCACCAACGGACCAAGCCGCGTGGTCAGGAGGACTGGACCTGGGAGGAAATCCTGTATGGGGCAGGACCCTGGACAAGGCGAGTATCGCCGTCCAAAAGAGGAGATTGAAGCAGCGAGAGCAGAACGGCGATATTACGAGGCGTAATACCATCAAGGCAAGCAGGCGGAGACAGCGAAAGAAGAACGGCGATGCTACAAGGAACTAGCACCACAACAACGCAAGCCCAAGAAGCAACCTCAAAATATTTTTGGGGGGGAGGGCACATGGGTTGGTCGGCGAGGCCGAGGGACGAGTCGGAGTGCAAAGAGGAATATTGGGGTGAGTCAGAGTCCGTTGAAGATAAATCGGAGGAGAGTGAACGGAGGGGAGATTTAGAGACGTTTGAGGAATTGTTGGATAAATTGGAGGAGAGTGAAGAGAGAGAGCTGTTGGATTGGCGTAGTATGCACGGCATTCGCCCTGAGGAGCGTGTTAGTCGCCCAATGCCACCTGTGTCAGCTTCCCGTACTCGTCCTGAGAAGTGTGTTTAAGTTCCGGTACCATTGAGGCCGGCTATACACACCAGGTCTCCAGTGCGCCTTCACAGCCCAGTAAGTCCCGTGCCTCCTCCTCGCACTCGCCCTGAAGTGCATGTCACCAGTCTGGCTCCACCTGTGCCAGCCCCACGCATCAGGCCTTCAGTGCGCCTGCCCAATCCGGTGTGTCCTGTTCCTGCTCTCCGCACTCACCCTAGGGAGCGTGTTACCAGTCTGGCGCCACCTGTTCCAGGCCCACGCATCAGGCCTCCAGTGCGCCTGCCCAGTCCGGTGTGTCCTGTTCCTGCTCCCCGCACTCGCCCTGAGGTGCACGTTACCAGTCTGGCGCCACCTGTGCCAGCCCCACGCATCAGGCCTCCAGTGTGCATTCCCAGTCGAGAGCTTCCGGCGACAGTTCCCAGTCCAGAGCTTCCGGCGACAGTTCCCAGTCCGGAGCTTCCGGGGACAGTTCCCAGTCCGGAGCTTCCGGCGACAGTTCCCAGTCCGGAGCTTCCAGCGACAGTTCCCAGTCCGGAACCTCCTGAGACGGCCCGCAGTCCGGAGCCTCCTGAGACGGCCCACAGTCCCGGAGGCTCCGGCGGCGGGTCCGCAGTCCGGAGCCTCCGGCAATGATCCTCGGTCCGGTGACACGAAAGCGGAGGGATCAGCTGGCGGAGCGGGGGCAACGCCCCGAACTGGAGCCGCCTCCTATGCTGGCGGATAAGCAGGATGTGAGGGTTCTTCGTCCCACACCAGAACCGCCTCCGATGCAGGGGGATCCGCGGGATGTGAAGGTTCTTCGTCCTGCACCAGAGCCGCCACCGACATTAGACACCCACCCTAACCCTCCCTGTTTTGTTTTGTTGTTTGGGGTTGTGCATCCGGAGTCCGCACCCTTGGTGGGGGGGGGGGGGGGGGGGGGGGGGGGTGGTACTGTCACGTCCTGACCATCGAAAGCTTTTATTTTTCTATGGTAGAGTAGGTCAGGGCGTGACAGGGTTTTGTCTAGTTTATTTATGCCTATGTTGGTTCTAGTTTCTTTTTTCTATGTTGGGGTTTTTGTCTAGTTTATGTATTTCTATATGGGGTTCTAGTTGTTGTATTTCTAAGTTGGGTTTTTTGGGATCTCCAATTAGAGGCAGCTAGTCATCGTTGTCTCTAATTGGGGATCATATTTAAGTTGTTGTTTCTCCCACTAGGAGTTGTGGGAGATTATTTTGAGTAAGTGTATGTTGCACCTCTTCGTCACGGTTTGTTGTTTTGTTTATGAGTTTATTTGTATGTCTTGCATAGTTTCACAGTATTAAATAAAATGTGGAACGATACACACGCTGCGCTTTGGTCCCATTCTTCAGACAACCGTGACAGCTACCTCCTGGAAGGTGTTCTTGATCTGGCCAACTGTGAAGTGGTTTTTTTTCACCAGGGAAGGAACTCTTCTACCATCCACCACAGTTGTTTTCCATGGTGTTCCGGGCGTTTTGGTGTTCCTGAGCTCACCAGTGCGTTATTTCTGTTTAAGAATGTACCAAATAGTTCATTTGGCCACACCTAATATTTTTGCTCTCTCTCTGATGGGTTTGTTTAGATTTTTCAGCCTAATTATAGCTTGCTTCACTAGCAGCGACAGCTCTTTGGACTTCATATTGAGTGTTAACAGAAAAAGATTCCAAATGCAAATGCCACATTTGAAATCAACTCTCGACCTTTTATCTGCTTACTTGTAAATGAGCTAATGAGGGAATAACACACACCTGGCCATGCAACAGCTGAGCAGCCAATCGTCCAATTACTTTTGGTCCCTTAAAAAGGGGGGGACCACATACAAAAAGTGCTGTAATTCCTACAACGTTCACCCGATTTGGATGTAAATACCCTAAAATTAATTGATAATTTAATTTGAACTCCAATATGCTGTGGTAGACAGCTAAAATAATAATAATTTGGTCAATGTCCAAATATTTATGAACCTGACTATATATACAGTTGAAGTCGGAAGTTTACATACACTTTAGACATTAAAACTTGTTTTTCAACCACTCCACAAATTTCTTGTTAAAAAACTATCGTTTTGGCAAGTCAGTTAGGACATCTACATTGTGCATGACACCAAACATTTTTCCAACAATTGTTTACAGACAGATTATTTCACTTATAATTCACTGTATTCCAATTCCAGTGGGTCAGAAGTTTTCATACACTAAGTTGACTGTGCCTTTAAACAGCTTGAAACATTTCAGAAAATTATGTCATGGCTTTAGAAGCTTCAGATAGGCTAATTGACATCATTTGAGTCAATTGGAGGTGTACCTGTGGATGTATTTCAAGGCCTACCTTCAAACTCAGTGTCTCTTTGCTTGTCATCATGTGAAAATCAATAGAAATCAGCCAAGACCTCAGAAAAGACATTGTAAACCTCCACAAGTCTGGTTCATCCTTGGGAGCAATTTCCAAATGCCTGAAGGTACCACGTTCATCTGTACAAACAATAGAACGCAAGTGTAAACACCATGGGACCACGCAGCCGTCATACCGCCCAGGAAGGAGACACGTTCTGTCTCCTAGAGATGAACGTACCTTGGTGCGAAAAGTGCAAATCAATCCCAGAACAACAGCAAAAGACCTTGTGAAGATGCTGGAGGAAACAGGTACAAAAGTATCTATATCCACAGTAAAACAAGTCCTATATCGACATAACCTGAAAGGCCGCTCAGCAAGGAAGAAGAGTTTAAATGTATTTTGCTAAGGTGTGTGTAAACTTCTGACTTCAACTGTATATTTTTTCCATTATTATTTTCGCCATAACTCTACCACCCCTCCCCTAATTGGAGGAACTAATGGAACTAATGGACAACAACACTTAGGCTTCTACTTCCATCTTATACATACTATATACATTTTACAGACACAGTACGTTTTACAATTGTTATCTTTTGTTTGTTTTTAGTCCCATCCTTCAGCTACCCTCAACCCCTCCCATCTATCTCTGAAGAGCATCCAGATTTGATTTCTATTTGCCATATATTTTTCAACTGTGCTGTTTCACAAACATTCTGAACCTATATACATTTTACGGACACAGTATATTTTACGTTAGTTATCTGGTTATTTTTAGTCCCATCCTTCAGCTGCAAACAACCCCTCCCATCTATCTCTGAACATCATCCAGTTTTGATTTCTGTTTCAACTGTGCTGTGATGTTTCACAAAAGTTCTGGACCTTTCTATTCTCATAGTTTCTAAAGATTATACATTAAAGATAACATTTTTGCTAAGACTATTATTATATTATTGATCGATTGACTATGACTTTTCAAATCACCCAGCAGTGCTAATTTCAGAGTTAGGTAAATCATCAGTCAGATGATCAATCATCAGTCAATTCTTCAGCCATTCCTGAACCTGTGACCAAAAACAAGCTATTTATGGACAGTACCAAAACAAATGATCTATTGATTCTGGCTCTTTGCAGCAAAATTTGCAGAGCTGGGATGGTTGTATCCCTCATATAAACAAAGCAAAAAAAGAAACGTCCCTTTTTCAGGACCCTGTCTTTCAAAGATAACTCATAAAAATCCAAATAATATCACAGATCTTCATTTTAAAGGGTTTAAACACTGTTTTCCATGCTTGTTCAATGAACCATAAACAATTAAATTAACAGGCACCTGTGGAACGGTTGTTAAGACACTAACAGCTTACAGATGGTAGTCAATTAAGGTCACAGTTATGAAAACTTAGGACACTAAAAAGAGGCCTTTCTACTGACTCTGAAAAACACCAAAAGAAAGATGCCCAGAGTCCCTGCTCATCTGCGTGAACGTGCCTTAGGCATGAGGAATGCAAATGTGGCCAGGACAATAAATTGCAATGTCCGTACTGTGAGACGCCTAAGACAGCGCTACAGGGAAACAGGATGGACAGCTGATCGTCCTCGCAGTGGCAGACCATGTGTAACAACACCTGCACAGGATTGGTACATCCAAACATCACACCTGCGGGACAGGTACAGGATAGCAACAACAACTGCCCGAGTTACACCAGGGACGCACAATCCCTCCATCAGTGCTCAGACTGTCCGCAATGGGCTGAGAGAGGCTGGACTGAGGGCTTGTAGGCCTGTTGTAAGGCAGGTCCTCACCAGACATCACCGGCAACAACGTCACCTATGGGCACAAACCCACCGTCGCTGAACCAGACAGGACTGGAAAAAAGTGCTCTTCACTGACGAGTCACGGTTTTGTCTCACCAGGGGTGATGGTCGGATTTGCGTTTGTCGTCGAAGGAATGAGCGTTACACCGAGGCCTGTACTCTGGAGCTGGATCGATTTGGAAGTGGAGGGTCCATCATGGTCTGGGGTGGTGTGTCACAGCATCATTGGACTGAGCTTGTTGTCATTGCAGGCAATCTCAACGCTGTGCGTTACAGGGAAGACATCCTCCTCCTTCATGTGGTACCCTTCCTGCAGGCTCATCCTGACATGACCCTCCAGCATGACAATGCCACCAGCCATACTGCTCATTCTGTGCGTGATTTACTGCAAGACAGGAATGTCCATTCTGTGCGTGATTTACTGCAAGACAGGAATGTCCATGAGGAGGAGATGCACTGCAGTACTTAATGCAGCTGGTGGCCACACCAGATACTGACTATTACTTTTGATTTTGACCCCCCTTTGTTCAGGGACACATTATTCCATTTCTGTTAGTCACATGTCTGTGGAACTTGTTCAGTTTATGTTTCAGTTGTTGAATCTTATGTTCATAGAAATATTTACGCATGTTAAGTTTGCTGAAAATAAACGCAGTTGACAGTGAGAGGACGTTTCTTTTTTTGCTGAGTTTATTTATATATAGCATTCTATTGGTTGCAAGAATTCTGTATAATAATTTAAATGAAAAGACTTAAACCATCGAAAATCTCTTCCCAACTATTTTGCAATCAATATGACACAGCTGTCATTTTTTTGGTCCTTAAATTAAACTGGTATACTTTCTTATTTATCACAATTTTCTTTTGGTGTTTAATGCAGGGCCAACAGACAAGTTCCTTACTTTCTACCCAACACAATTGCCTCTTCCATTTTTGCTGTAATGCTGAAATTAGTTGGTTGTAATTTTGGGTTGCAGATATTTCCTTATATATTCCAGTCCTATTTATGATATAATTTACAAAGCTTATACGTTTTTTGTTGTTGCCCCAAATAGTGTTTGTTTATCAATTAGTATATTTGAGTTTAACCATAATATGTTGTAATATTTGTTCTGCCTTTTCTGGTGGATTAAACAGAAATTGCAACCAACATTCTATGGCTTGTTTTAAAAATAGAGAAATTTAGGTGATTATTTAATTTTCAAATAACCGAAAGTGAGAGTATGTAATCTGAATAAAGTGAAAAAGGCCATTCTTGAACATGGGGTAAGACATACTTACTAATCTGCTGTTTTCAAATATCCGAAAGTGAGAGGTTGTAATCTGAATAAAGTGAAAAAGGCCATTCTTGAACATGGGGTGAGACATACTTACTAATCTGCTGGAATACCAGTTTGGATTTAAGTATACATTTTGTATGATTGAAGCATTTAGTGAGAGGTTTAATGCTTTAATATTTAATAATTTCTGCCCTCCGAATTCATATTTATTATATAAATAGGCCCGTTTAATTTTGTCTGGATTATCGTTCCAAATAAAATTGAATATTTTTTTCTCAAATAATAAAAAAACAAGTCGCTAGGTGTAGGCAAGGCCATAAGCAAATAGGTAAACTGGGATATGACTAAAGAGCTAATCAGGTAGATTTTTCCACCAATAGACATCTTATCTGTTTTTGCAAACATTTATTGTAGTGAGATCATTTCTTTCTTTAGGGATATTAATACAGAGTATGTCCACTTCACCGTCAGACCATTTTATTGGTAAACTACACGGTAATGTAAAAGTTATTTTTTATTGATCCAATACGTAATATAGTACATTTATCAGTGCACTACTTTTGTGAGAGGGTTGCGGCAGCACCCTCAGCACCCCTACTTCCTGTGGCTATGCCTATTGGTAGATGGGTAAAAATAAAATAAAAAGCAGACACTGAATATTCCTTTGAGCATGGTGAAGTTATTAATTGCACTTTGGATGGTGTATCAATACACCCAGCCACCACAAAGATACAGGCGTCCTAACTAACTCAGTTGCCGGAGAGGAAGGAATCCGTTCAGAAAACAGTTAGACTTTAATGGCTATAACAGGAAAAAACTAAGGATGGATCAACAACATTGTAGTTACTCCACAATATTAATCTAATTAACAGAGCGAACAGAAGGAACCCTGTAGAGAATACAAATATTCCAAAACATGCATCCTGTTTGCAACAAGGCACTAAAGTAATACTGCAAAAAATGTGGCAAACCAACTAACTTTTTGTCCTGAATACAAAGTGTTATGTTTGGGGCAAATCCAATACAACACATTACTGAGTACCACTCTCCATATTTTCAAGCATAGTGGTGGCTGCATCATGCTTGTGTATGCTTGTAATCGTTAAGGACTGGGGAGTTTTTCAGGATAAAAAAGAAATGGAATAGAGCCAAGCACAGGCAAAATTCTAGAAGAAAGCCTAGTAAATTCTGCTTTCCTGAGAGATGAATTCACCTTTCAGCAGGAAAATAACCTAAAACACAAGGCCAAATCCAGTGCTTAATTTGTAAATCGGGAGGTGCCGGAACAAAAATAGAGAGGGGGGTGACCTGGGGAGTTCTGAGGTAAATGAGAGAAAAACAAATCACCTTTATAATAAAGCATTGCACGCATATCATCACATTTGCGTAATGGCATAGAGCACCACAGTAGAGTCACTTACAGAAGTTGCACACATGCCTAGGATCTGGGAAAAATGTGGCCTTTTATAAATGTATTTCATGACATTCTACGTCATTTTACATGACTGGAGACTTTGGCAGAATCTTTTTTAATACAGCACAAATTATCGAAATGCTACTTTGACACTGACAAACTGAGAATCTGAGGTCAATAAAAAACGACCTTGTCTTGAATCCATCAATAGCCTACGCCTAAGTGTGTGGAGACCAGTGGCGGCCCGTCATTCAGGGCAGTTTTGAGCCCCATATTTTTAGCTAAAATGAAATGTTTTGCATGTTGTTTTGCCATTAATACGTGTCACATAAGATTTTGCAAACAATGTATAACATTTTTTATATATAATTGAGTTAATAAGCCAGCAGAAATTACGTAACATTGTGCCGTGATTGTCTCAGTGTTCTGTCACTCATGGGGACACTACGTCACCACCAAGTCTAAGGGGAGAGCTGGAAAATTCTAGCCCCTTGGGTGCTGCCATAGAGTTACATTAGAAGTGCCCATCCAAGGAGGCTCAAGGTCATTGGCCACAGATAAAACGACGTCAAATCACGTTATATGTACAGTAGCTTTGATTGGACTGATCATGTCAACATCATACTTTCAAAATCTTAGCTAACAGTCATCATCATTAATCGAGTCGACAATCTACTGGCAAATCCTTTTTAACCCTTGTCATATGAAGAGAAATAATGAAGAGAAATTATAGATAAAACGTATCGGTGCTCATCGGCCATTGGACATAAACATTACACAACAAGTTGGAAATCGCAAATTCAACAATGAGTGGTTTGGAAGGAATCAGTGAGAGTGGCTAACTGAAAGCATTGCAAAGCAATCATTTAAAATGATAAACATTCAACATTGGCCATGCTGTCAATGAAGCATGAATTGTGCCGCGCTCAAAACAACTGTTAACGTGGAAATGCAAAAAACTTGACTTCAGCGAGTTCAAGACAACTGGGAAATTGGGAATAAACGAGCTCTGACTGGGAAAATACATTTTGAACCGTCATCCAACTCGGAATTGTAAATCCGGCATCTTTCTAGAGCTACGACCTGAAGATCAATGACGTCATCATGATTCAACCTTGTTTTTTCTGAGTTCCCAGTTGTTTTGAAAGCACCATAAATCCAGAGAATGCCAGACATTGTTGACAAAATGTGCCCACTAAGGACCGCAGCGCCATCTTCCTGTTCAAGTGAGCACAGCACAACAAGGTAAGTCCAAAAATGTATTGCATGCTGCTGCATAAATTAATGTAAATTGCCAGGGAGATATGTATACTGTAGCTAAGAAAGTAATGCTAAATGTATGTTGTGTAGTAAGATGTTACTAGCCCATGTGCCTCACCCTAATAATTTGGTATATTTACCCCTCTTAATTCTGCCTACTGTTCTGACTTGGTGGTGCACATGTAGCCTATAACCTGGTTTAGATAAAAGTAATCATCGAATATTGTAAGAGCTTTCATTGTCTGCTTATATGCCCCCTTTATTTATCCTACCGGTTCTGACTTGGTGTACAGGGAGAACACTGTAAGAACGGCCCATGTTCTGCATTCTGTCACTGTACATTTCAAAAGTGCTAAACAAATAGATATATTGACTACATCCATCCTTAAAGGCAGTAAATGAGGCTGAATGAACTGTTTTTCTGCCAGACAAGGCTCCGCTGATAGCCAGGTGTAGCAGTGGTAAGATGTTTGGACTGCTGTTGGGACAGCTTTATGTAGGCCGTTTGTGGTCACCGTTTGTCACCGTTATAGTGCAATTAATCTATTGTTTAGTGTTCTGTAGTGGCTTTGCTGGCATGCATCCCACTTTATAAAAAAATCCCCACCAAGATTACATGCTAAAATTGCCACTGGTGGAGACGTATCGTAGGCTACAATATGAGGGGGAAATGATAGTCCTAAAAATGCTTTCCAGTTTCACTGACTCACCCAATGATGAGCAGCTCACTCACTGGTGATGGCCGATGCGCTCGTGCCAAAAGCCTATGTCTCTCTTTTTTTACTTTTTAAAACAATATTTGGAAGTTGATCAAATATTTTGGTAGACTGTGTTTTCCCTCAATTTGCATTTTAAATATTGCGAAAGCCCTGATTTGTCTGCATGCTGTTTTTTCACTAACGCTTGGAACACACTGACAACGTTATTGCGCAAAATAGTACGCAGCATCATCTGGATACGTATGCAACAAAAGTTCAACATTCACTTATTGCTACCATTTTTGTCAAGCTGTCTAGGCATACAGTTTGACACATACGTTCGATAAATCCAATGTATGCACCACACCGAACCACTGCCCTCCGAATTCATATTTATTATATAAATAGGCCCGTGAGAGTTGCAGGGTCATGTCTATCAGAGCAGAGCGGGAGAGAGATCATAGAAACTGAATCTCATTCTAGTTATGTGAGAGATAGCTACTGGCGCTTCTCCCACAGCCACGGCCACGTGATGGCCGGCCCAGCCCAAAACAACTCTTAGATTATTAGGCCAAGGCTGAAAATCGACTTTTTCA
This sequence comes from Salmo salar, assembly GCF_965601325.2. Taxonomy (NCBI): domain Eukaryota; kingdom Metazoa; phylum Chordata; class Actinopteri; order Salmoniformes; family Salmonidae; genus Salmo; species Salmo salar. The sequence goes on along the minus strand of NC_138318.1, from coordinate 11,366,504 downwards.
CATAGTTTTTTTTGTGTGGGAAGGAGAATGAACGAAGAGGCAACGAATGAACTTTGATCGCTTTTGTAAAAATGTGTACATTGCAAAAAGCTTTTCATGCCACCAGAGGTACTGAATCCGGTGTTATGCCTAAAATCTCCCCCTTGACAGAATTCTCCCCCCCCTACGCGTTCTTCATTGCCGTGCCCGCCCCGGCGGCTGCCCATGTCGCCCGTACCTAAATCCGCTACTGAATTTTGTATTAGTCTATAAATAAATCTCTTTGCCAGAATTCGTCATCCCTCCCATGTCTTATTCGACTAGTATTTTTGAAAGTGTAAGGATAATAATTCAGCCATAGTTGTTCTGAAATATGTATTGCTTGCCAAGATTTTACTCCCTCCTCTGTTTAATATAACACACATACATTAATTATTTATTTCGGTTGCCTATCCTGATGTGAAGTTTGTTCTATAGAAAGTATTTGACTCTGATGTGTGCCACAGAAAGTATTTGACTCCAGCCACAAAATTAAGGAAATTAGAAGGGGGGGGGGGGGGCGGGGCAGAGAATCCTGGGGGGGCAGAGAATCCTGGCAGGGGGAGATTTTCGGCACAACACCGGCCAAATAGGTTCTGGAACAAAACAGTCCAAAATGGAGAGGTGCAGGATCATGTTCCGGCAGGATCTAGCTCAAATGAAGCACTGCTAATCTACACTGAATTTGCTTACCAAGAATACAGTGAATTTTCCTGAGTGGCCGAGTTCATTTTTTTTCCTACATGAGACCTGAAAATTATTGTCTAGCAATGATCAACAACCAATTTGACAGAGATTGAAGATATTTTAAAATAATAATGGGCAAGTGTTCCACAATCCAGGTGTGGAAAGCACTTAGAAACTTACCGTAAATTCCGGACTATAAACCGCAACTTTTTTCCCAGGCTTTGAACCTCGCGGCTTAAACAATGACGTGGCTAATATATGGATTTTTCCCGCTTTCAATTTTTTTCTCCCAAAAAAACACATTTTGTGACGTGCTCAGTTTTTTGGCGGCATGAAGCTTTCATTAGACCAATGAAATTGCCGAATGGGTTAAGGTCAAACAACTTTTTTGTTTACTGTTTAGATTAAATCGAGCACTCTCAAACATTCTGATTACGGTAGTCATTTTGTCACCCTCATCATGGCAAAGACACGGAGAAATGCATATGATGCAGCTTTCAAGTTGAAGGCGATTGATCTGGCTGTTGGAAAAGGAAATAGAGCTGCTGTACAGAAGCTTGGTCTTAATGAGTCAATGATAAGACGTTGGAAACAGCAACGTGAGGAACTGACTCAGTGCAAAAAGACAACTAAAGCTTACTGCTAATTATTATTTTTTTGTTACACGCCGTGTTTCGTTAAAGCCTGTGTAAAGTTAATTTGTTTCAATGTACCGGTAGGCACCTGCGGCTTATAGACATGTGCGGCTTATTTATGTTCAAAATAATATATATTTTTTTAATTCAGTGGGTGCGGCTTATATTCAGGTGCGCTTAATAGTCCGGAAATTACGGTACTCACAAAGACTCACAGCTGTAATCACTGCCAAAGATGCTTCTACAAAGTATTGACTCAGGGGTGTGGAATACTTATGTAAATTTGATATTTCTTTCAATACATTTGCAAACATTTTTAAAAACATGTTTTCACTTTGTCATTATAGGTTATTGTGTGTTGATGGATGAGAATTTTTTTTATATTTAATCCATATTGAATTCAGGCTGTAACAGCCAAATGTGGAATAAATCAAGGGGTATGAATACTTTCTGAAGGCACTTTATGAACGTCCAGAACTGAGCCACTCTTGATGTATGAATTGAATGACTCATCTGATAGGTGCGAGAGAGTGATCAGTTTGGTTAAAGTAAGGATTATCGGTAAGGATTCAGGTGTGTCCGTGTGTCTCCGTGTGTAGGTGGATGTATGTATGTATGTGTGTGTGTATGAGAGAGTGTGTGTCTGTATCTGTGTGCATTAACAGGGTTGGGGAGTAACCGATTACATGTAATCAGTTGCATGTAATCGGTTTACAAAATCGATTATGTTTACAGCTAAAATATTGTAATCAGATTACAGATACTTTTGAAAAACAAGATGATTTACTTGTTGGATTACTTTTAAAATAAAAAGGCATTCTGACACCTTTCTGTTTTCTCAATGACATTCTATTCAGCATTGAACAAATGTTCTACTTTCAGATTGTTCCATCTGAGCGAGTCTGACAAGTCAGAGACCACTATGATGACACACGTCTTCTAACGTTTCTGAAGTGGAAAGTAATCCCAAAGTAACTATGTAATCAGATTGCATGACTGAGTTTGAGTAATCCAAATCTTACGTTACTGATTTTGGACAGGTAACTAGTAACTGTAACGGATTATACTTTGGAAATGTCACCATTAATGCAAGTGTGTGTGTGTGTGTGCGCGTTAATGTGTGTGTTACCCGGCCCCCTCATAAGGTGTTAGACTTTCCCAGGGACAGATGATCTCCTTCACCTGCCCTCTCCCCCCTCCTCCTCTCAATGCGCCCTCACTCTCCTCCTCCTCCTCGGAGTCAACGGGGTAGATACGACACTCTGGAGGGATGTCTACCTTGATCTGGAAAAAACTGAAGGAAAGTGGAGAGAAAAGAGGGATGAGGGACTGAAGGGATGAGGATCTATAAAGGTATGTGTGAGCTTACTGTCCTGTGACTCACTTGGCATTGCGCCTGGGCGGTGCTTGGCTGGGCTGCTCCATGTTAATAGGCTGAATGCGGCTGCTGGTCCTGGCAGGGGCAGGACATTTTGGCGTAAGGCTGGCGAATACTGCGGAGGGAGTACAGCCCCCTCTCAACAGACGGCCCAATGAGAGAGCCATACGTGAACGAGAAGAGACAGCAGTCCCCTGGCTCTCAATGTCGGCTTCTCCCCCCTCCACCCCAACTCCTCCCCTTCCCTCCAACCTACGTTCTGAGGCGGGGGTGCGATCTATGGTTACGCTGATGGGTGAAGAGCAGGCGGGGGTGTTGGGGAGACAGAGAGGGAAAGGGGGTGAGGTGGAGGAAGAAGGGGGGCCAGAGTAGACCGCCAGGTGGGGTATGGGGGCCGTAAAGTGACACAGCTGTAGGGGTTAAAGGTCAGAGGTCAGACATAGGGTCAAGGGGGAAAGATCACTGAGAGGTCATACTAATACACCACACACAGGGATGGAGTGGTAAAAATTATGGGTAAACACTGAACACTGATATAAATGAAGGCAGAAGGGACTGGTCTGGCCCTCTGACATAAATTACAGTGAGTTATCTGTTATGGCATTATAGACTAATGGACAGAGATGGGCACAGTGACTGGATGACACGGTGAAGATGAGATGACAGACAGACGTGCTGGATATAGACTCTTTATTGGATGGATGGTGCAGAAATGTAAGTTACAATAATGACATACAACATACAGTATGTGTCATTCCACAAATAGGGCACCTTTAGGGTAGTGTAATTGCTTCCCCATCTCAAGAGGTCAAATTAAGAAAAATGACTATAAGAGTGAAAATTGACAATGTTGACCGTGACAGGGTTCATCCATAACTCCCCTTGTGACAGTGTGTAACTGAAAGTAATCAGAAGTTTGTTGTGGGGAGGAGTGTAGCGGGGTGCGTAATTGGCGGCAGAGAAGTCAGGCGCAGGAGAGCAGAACTGGGTAATAACCGGAGATTTATTAAGCAAAACCAATGGCATCCAGAAGAACAAGATAAATGGGCATAAAATAACCCATCGTGCGCTCACGGGGAACGTGCACAAACACTACAATAAACAATCCCACACAAAGACATGGGGGGAACAGAGGGTTAAATACACAACAAGTAAATGAGGGACTTGAAACCAGGTGTGTGGAAACACAAGACAAAAGAAATGGAAAATGAAAAGTGGATCGACGATGGCTAGAAGACCGGTGACGCCGACCGCCGAGCGCCGCCCGAACAAGGAGAGGACCTGAATTCGGCGGAAGTCATGACAGTACCCCCCCTTGACGCGCGACGCCAGCCTCCGGGTCGACCCGGAGGGCGAGGCGCAGGGCGATCCGGACGGAGACGGTGGAACTCCCGCAGCATTGAAGGGTCCAACACGTCCTCCACCGGAACCCAGCACCTCTCCTCCGAACCGTACCCCTCCCACTCCACGAGGTACTGAAGGCCCCTCGCCCGACACCTCGAATCCAGTATAGAGCGAACGAGGTACGCCCGGACCCCTCGATGTCCAGAGGGGGGCGGAGGAACCTCCCGTACCTCAGACTCCTGGAGCGAGCCAACCACCACCGGTATGAAGAGAGACACATGGAACGAGGGGTTAATACGGTAATCGGGGGGAAGCTATAACCTATAATAAACCTCGTTCACTCTCCTCAGGACTTTAAATGGCCCCACAAACCACGGGCCCAGCTTCCGGCAGGGCAGGCGGCGGGGCAGGTTTCGGGTCGAGAGCCAGACCGGTCCCCCGGTGCGAACACCGGGGCCTCACTGTGGTGACAGTCTGCGTTGGCTTTCTGGCGCAGCCCGGCCCGCTGGAGGTGAACATGGGCGGCGTCCCATGTCTCCTCCGCACGCCTGAACCAGTCGTCCACCGCAGGAGCCTCGGTCTGACTCTGATGCCAAGGCGCCAGAACCGGCTGGTACCTCAGTACGCAGGGGAAGGGGGAAAGGTTAGTGGAGGAGTGGCGGAGCGAGTTCTGAGCCATCTCGGCCCAGGGCACGAACGCTGCCCACTCCCCCGGCCGATCCTGGCAATACAACCGCAGAAACCTGCCCACATCCTGGTTCACTCTCTCCACCTGCCCATTACTCTCGGAATGAAACCCCAAGGTAAGGCTGATCGAGACCCCCAGACGTTCCCTGAACGCCTTCCAGACCCTCGAAGTGAACTGGGGACCTCGATCATACACTATATCCTCAGGCACCCCTTAGTGCCGGAAGACGTGCGTAAACAAGGCCTCTGCAGTCTGTAGGGCCGTAGGGAGACCGGGCAGAGGGAGGAGATGGCAGGACTTAGAGAACCGATCCACAACGATCAGGATCGTGGTGTTTCCCTGTGAGGGGGGGAGACGCCCAGCGGGACACTGGAGGGGAGCGGTTTCTGCACGTAACGCCTGCTCAATGTCCGCGTCCAGCTCCCACACTATCGGCACCACCAGCCAGGAGGCCGGGAGTATGGGAGTGGGATCCATGGGCCGCTCCTCTGTGTCATACAGCCGGGACAGGGCGTCTGTCTTCACGTTCTGGGAACCTGGTCTGTAGGAAAGGGAAAAAAAAAAAAAACGGGTGAAAAACATGGCCCACCTTGCCTGGCGAGGGTTCAGTCTCCTCACTGCCCGGATATACTCCAGATTGCGGTGGTCAGTCCAGATGAGAAAAGGGTGTTTAGCCCCCTCAAGCCAATATCTCCGCGCCTTCAGAGCCTTGACGAAAGTCAACAGCTCCCGGTCCCCCACGTCATAGTTTCGCTCCGCCGGGCTGAGCTTCTTCGAGAAGAAGGCACAGGGGCGGAGCTTCGGTGGCGTACCCGAGCGCTGAGAGAGCACGGCTCCTATCCCAGCCTCGGACGCGTCCACCTCCACTATGAACGCCAAAGAGGGATCCGGATGGGCTGGCACGAGAACCGTGGTAAACAGAGCCCTCAGGTGACCAAAAGCCCTGTCCGCCTCAGCCGACCACTGCAAACGTACCAGGCCCCCCTTCAGCAGTAAGGTAATGGGAGCCGCTACCTGACCAAAACCCCGGATAAACCTCCGGTAGTAATTGGCAAACCCTAGAAACCGCTGCACTTCTTTTACCGTGGTGGGAGTCGGCCAATTACGCACGGCTGAAATGCGGTCACTCTCCATCTCCACCCCCGAGGTGGAAATGCGGTACCCTAGGAATGAGACGGCATTTCTCAGCCTTGACGTACAGGTCATGCTCCAACAGTCGACCAAGCACCCTGCGGAGTACATCAGAATGTCATCAATATACACCACTACACCCTGCCCATGCAGGTCCCTGAAAATCTCATCTACAAAGGCTTGGAAGACTGATGGAGCATTCATCAACCCTTACGGCATGACGAGGTACTCATAATTCCCTGAGGTCGTACTGAACGCCGTCTTCCACTCGTCTCCCTCCCGGATACGCACCAGGTTGTAAGCGCTCCTGAGATCTAATTTGGTGAAGAAGCGCACTCCGTGCATTGACTAAAACGCTGTGGCAATGAGCGGTAGCGGGTAACTGTACATCACCGTGATCTGGTTTAGACATCGATAGTCAATACACGGGCGCAGACCTCCCTCCTTCTTCTTCACAAAAAAGAAACTCGAGGAGGCGGGTGAAGTGGAGGACCGAATGTACCCCTGACGCAGGGATTCGGAGACATATGTTTCCATAGCCGCCGTCTCCGCCTGTGACAGGGGATACACGTGACTCCTGGGAAGTGCAGCGTCTACCAGGAGATTTATCGCACAATCGCCCCGTCGATGGGGTGGTAATTGAGTCGCCTCCTTTTTGGAGAAGGCGAGAGCCAAATTGGCATATTCAGGGGGAATGCGCACGGTAGAGACCTGGTCTGGACTTTCCACCGTAGTAGCACCAACGGAAACCCCTAAACACCTCCCCGAGCACTCTCGCGACCACCCCGTTAGAGCCCTTCGCTGCCAAGAAACAGTGGGGTCATGACCAGCTAACCAGGGTAGGCCTAGCACCACTGGAAAGACAGGAGAGTCAATGAGGAAGAGACTGATTCTCTCCTTGTGACCCCCCTGCGTTACCATACCCAGAGGAACGGTGGCCTCCCTAATCAACCCTGACCCTAATGGTCGACTGTCTAAGGCGTGAACGGGGAAGGGCACAGCCACGGGAACAATGGGGATCCCTAAACTAAGGGTGAACGATCTGTCTATAAAATTCCCAGCCACACCTGAATCGACGAGCGCCTTATGCTGGGAATGCGGGGAAAACTCAGGAAAAGTAACATACAAAAACATGTGTGCAACAGAGGGCTGTGGGTGAGAATGGTGTGGGCTCACCTGGGATGATGCCAGAATTGCCCTGCCTGCTGCCTCGATCCCCAGAGGAACCAACCCGGCACCAACCGGCAGTGTGACCTCTGCGGCCACAGATGGTGCACGAGACGGAACCTCCTCCAGTCTCCTTACGCACGCACCTCCCAGCTCCATGAGCACCGGAGCGGCGGTGCTGGGGTATGGAACCGACAGAACCCGATCTGGACGTCCGCGGGTAGCCAGCAGGTTATCCAGCCGAATGGACAGGTCCACCAGCTGGTCGAAGGTGAGGGTGGTGTCCCTGCAGGCCAACTCCCGACGGACGTCCTCGCGCAAACTGCAGCAATAGTGGTCGATCAGGGCCCTATCGTTCCATCCCACGCCGGCAGCCAGGGTCCGAAAATCCATGGCGAACTCCTGGGCGCTCCTCGTCCCCTGCCTCAGATGGAAGAGATGTTCACCCACCGCTCTACCCTCGAGTGGGTGGTCGAAGACTGCCCGGAAGCGGCGGGTGAAATCCTCGAAATGGTCCAGCGCCGCATCTCCTTCTCCCCACACGGCGTTGGCCAACTCCAAGGCTTTCCAAGAGAGGCACGAGATGAGGGCGGACACCTTGTCGCGGCCTGAAGGAGCAGGATGGACGGTTGCCAGGTAGAGGTCGAGCTGCAACAGGAAACCCTGGCAGCGTGCAGCCGTCCCGTCGTACTCCCGGGGAAGGGCGAGACGAATCCCACTGGGACCGGGTGAAGGGGGGGCGAGTAGTGGAGATCCCGGTTGTGCTGGTGGAGGCACTGGAGGAACTCCCTGTCTCTCCCAGCGGTCCATGGTTTGGACAACACGGTCCATGGCAGCGCCAAGATGCGTGCTCCCGGACGCGCTCCTCCACCCCTATTCCCGGGGCACCTGCTCCTGCTGACTCCATATGTTGCGGTGTGGGATTCTGTAGCGGGGTGCGTAATTGGCGGTAGAGAAGTCAGGCGCAGGAGAGCAGAACTGGGTAATAACCGGAGATTTATTAAGCAAAACCAAAGGCATCCAGAACAACAAGATAAATGGGCACAAAATAACCCGTAGTGTACGTTCACGGGGAACGTACACAAGCACTACAATAAACAATCCCACTCAAAGATATGGGGGGAACAGAGGGTTAAATACACAACAAGTAAATGAGGGACTTGAAACCAGGTGTGTGGAAACACAAGACAAAACAAATGGAAAATGAAAAGTGGATCGACGATGGCTAGAAGACCGGCAACGCCGACCGCCAAGCGCCGCCCAAACAAGGAGAGGACCCGACTTCGGCGGAAGTCGTGACAAGGAGCAATTAAATGCAAGCTTAAAGGTCCTATGCAGCCATTTTAACTCATTATCAAATCACTCTTATTATGGTGGTGATTTGACAAAATTACAATCACTGCCTTGAATTGGACTCGCATTTTTCTGGTCTCGGTCTTGACTCGGACTCGCCGCCCATCTAGTCTTGGTCTTGAATAGTTCTCGCTTTAAGTGGTGTCGAACACAACACTGATATATTTACTAAAGTATGTGGACAGCCCTTCAAATTAGTGGATTCGGCAATTTCAGCCACACCCGTTGGTGACAGGTGTACAAAACCGAGCACACCGCCATGCAATCTCCATAGACAAACATTGGCAGTGGAATGGCCTTACTGAAGAGCTCAGTGAATTTCAAAGAAGCACCGTCATAGGATGCCACCTTTCTAACAAGTCAGTTTGTCAAATTTCTGCCCTGCTAAGAGCTGCCCCGGGACAACTGTAAGTGCTGTTATTGTGATGTGGAAACATCTAGGAGCAACAACGGCTAAGCCGCGAAGTGGTAGGCCACACAAGCTCATAGAACGGGACTGCCGAGTGCTGAGGCACGTGGCGCATAAAACATTCAATTTAACAGTTGGATATTTTTATCAAAATGTACACACATTATGTATCAGGGACATAAAAGGCACTCTATTGGTGGAACGACACAGATATGTCCCTATAGGTAGAACATGTTGATGACTGAGAGAAAATTAGATACAGGTGAGACAGGTGATACTGTTCAGTGAGTGAAGCATACCATCAAGACTAAACCACTTAATAACTTAAACATTTAATCGTTTTAAACCCTTGTATCTGTGGTAGTATTGCTTTCTAATGACAGTTAGACTGATAGACATAACTGCTCTTCTAGCTGTTTTGTCTGATGTATGTATGTTACACTGGCCATGGCAGCACACAGTTAATAGAAATTAAAAATAGTACATATAATTTCAAATGCTCACTATTGGTCAACTATGCTGTACTCCAAACTATATGTAAAGGTAGCAACTACATTGCTTAGCTTTCAGCTGGTGTGTATCCTGTGTGTGTGTGTGCTTGTGTTTGTACTTATAGAAGTGTGTGTATTCATGTCTATGCATGTGAGTGTGTCTATGGTCTATTTCTTGGACGGGGCCACCTCCTTGCCCTTGTTGCTGAGTTTGCTCATGACCTGTGTGATGTCCACAGGGCCACTGGTGGCCATCCTGGCTTTCTCCTCCTGCTCCAGCTGGCGGACGATGATGGGACTGATGCTGGGTCGACGCTTCCTCGCATTGGCCTCCAACTGGGACACACTGGAAAAGGGATGGGGGGGAAAAGAGTTGAGGAGGGGGAGAGAGAGTTATACATGTCCTTGCAATTACACACTAATTATATCTTTGAGAGAGAGGGGAAAGAGGTGTTGAGGGAGATACCGTAAAACTTTAATTAATAGCCTGTGAGTTTATTTGCAACAGGTGCCTAGAAGCAGTCTTTTATTTGAGCCAGGCATCTATTTCCTTAATGCACACAGTTTTTGATCATTTGCAAATGTAATTGTTTAATTCTAGCATTTTAATCAATTTCTTCATTTCCTGCACTGTGTTATCATTTACACAGTGTCACATTTATTTTGTCTTAGTATGCCTCAAATAAAAAATAAGAACTTTCCCTTGACAGAATAATTATTCTCATCTTTGACTGTGCATTTTCGACAGTTATTACTTTTCGCCACTAGAGGGTGATCGGCCAATTTCTTGGGTAAGGAATCCCAAACTTGTTGACTGTTTTTGTGCTTTCCAGTTAGCTAGCAGATCTCAGCTGTTAGCAGCCAATGGGTAGCAGTTTTTTACTGGCAATAAAAACAGATGTTTACATAATTGTCATTACTGAATTATTTAATGTAACAAATGAAACATTAAGCCTCATAAACAATTCATGGTAATTCATGGAAATTCATTCAAACAATTCATTTGAAACAGGCGTTTATTTGCTGAAATGACGTAAATGTGTGCCGTTGCCCGGCTATTAAAAAGGACAGGCGGCCATTTGAGACTCAGCGTTTAATTGAAGTTTTACAGTAGTCACACCAGTGCAGACCACATGTTCCACTGTACTGACCACACTCTCTCACACACACACACCACTGACCTGAACATGTGTTGGTCAGGACAGATGGCCCTCTTCTGAGTGTCCTTAAACACTGGAGACTTCAGGTACCGCCCGAAAGAGTCCTATAACACACACACACACACACACACACACACACACACACACACACACACACACACACACACACACACACACACACACACACACACACACACCTTACCTCCTGTACGAGTATTGAAGGTTTTACTCCAAAATAAGTTAGTCAGGAATGTTACATCATGGCAGCCATTTTGTGTATGATTTTCCAGTTACAGCAGACAGAGGGCCTGTATTATTAGTGTGGTGAAACTGACCTTCTTCATCAGCATGAAGATGTGTGTCTGAGCTGCATCCAGTACGTATCTGTGAGGGTGTTTCAACCCTTTAACTGTCACCTCCATGGTCTTCCCATCAATGTTGATCCACCGGGGGGCGCCACGCGTCAAGAAAGTCCTAACCAGAGACATGGTTAATGTGTGTGTGTGTGCTGGTATTACGGTTGCTGTCCTTTCAGAATCACGAACCTGTCACACACTGAAGGCCTATAGGTTCACCACTGAGCAAACATGTCTATAATAGATATAAAGACTGTTAAGATACTGTATTAATGTCTCTAAAAAGGAGTATATGCTGTATATTTGGACTGGCGAAGTGGTTTTATGCGCTGACTGAATGGAAGCTGATAAGTTTTTTTACTCCGCTGGTCTCGTGAAGAAATTACGAGTCCTCACTGTCCGAGACCGAGTCAAGACCGAGTCCAAATGTATCCGACACGGAGACAAGACCGAGACACTCGATATGTGGTCTCGAGACCTGACTCAAGAACAGTCTCGAGTACTACAACACTACTGTGTTGTATGTTCATCCTGTCTGCAAACTAAACCTATGGGGCGAAAAAACTTGTACTTGAACTTGCGTTACACATAGACAGATATATTATCAAAAACACTACTCCTGTACTGTGACTGCTGACAGGTGAATATATCTCTGGGTGAGATGATGTGTGTCTCTGCAGGGAGGAGCTCTGGCCTTTCACTCCGACTGGACAGACAGGCTACTAACGAAGCATCCTGGGTAGATTGTGATGCATCCCGGGTAGTCTCATGGGGGGCAGTGAGGTTGGGCGCCTAGCTTATTCCTCTGATACCAATCACAAACCAAAACAACATGACCTCAAATCATATCGACTCATACCATGCACATTACTTAATGTTTTGTCTGTCCGTAGCCAGGGACCGTCAGTGCATTGGACTACATATGGTAGACCCAAACACAGAGGTGGTAACAGTTCAGTCCCAAGTGTGTGTGGGGTTGTGGTTGTCTTACTTGTAGACCTGCTGGGCCTTGTCATTCATGGTAGCGGCTGTTCCCCACTTCAGATCCTCACATGCCTCCCAGAACGCCAGGTTCTCACCTGTCAATCAATCAATCAATCCATTAACTAATCAATCAACCAGCCAGTCAGCCAGTCAAACTTTAGTTTTATAATGTCAATCCCTAAAAGAACAAGCAGAGGCACCTTGAAAAGACCCAGACTGTTGGGTGTAAAATGGGACTGGTACATGCCTGCCTATAATCATGTAAAACATTTTTTATATATTTTTTTATTTAACCATGTTAGTCTCGTTGAGATAAGAATACATTTTTCAAGATATGGACGAAGACATAATATCATAACACCATTGTTGCAATGTTTTCCCAATGTTGTCGTAACGCTGTAGCAACGTACCGCTGAACTCCTTCTTGAGGAAGAGTCTGAAGTCATCTCTGCCTCGAGGGTCAGAGAGCAGCTCCCCAAAACTGAAGGTCCACCTCTCCACACGCATCTTAGTAGGAATTTCCACACTGACACACACACACATATGAATGTCCACGTTTTGATATCAGTTCAAATAATACATTCTACAACAACAGGTAGGACAGGACTAGTAAGCTGAACAGTTAGGGATCAGACTCACTTCGCCATGTTGAGCAACCAGTAGGTGACATCATCAGTTACCCAGGGGTTGCTAGGGAGACAGGGGGCTAGGAAAGGGTCGTGCTTATTATAGGTGACAGAGTACTTCACAAGACTGGAGAAAAGAGAAAACAAACACGAAAACAACAACTACTATGTTGGAGAGAATGGAGAATGATGCTTATTAGCCCCTTAGTGATAGAAATGTTTTCACCATTAATCATATGGTGATAGTATATGATTTCAGCTTTTAACACTAGGTGTGATGGATTGTCAAACGTGGTGAAATCTAAACTATAGTGACATACGCTCCGATAGACACAGACGACTTGACCCTCGGCCTCATGATGGACTGCTGCGTAAAAATCATCTACAGGAAACAGGGAAAAAGGAATATTCATCAACACAGACAAAAGGGAAGGAGGAACTGTTCATATGTACATTTAGATACATTTTATAAGCTAATTATTTTAGGATATTAAAAGTTGTTTCTCACAATTCTTCTGAAGAAGTCTGAAGTTTGTTTCTGGGAAATAAAACAATGATTTGGTAATATATAACAGCAGAATGGACAGCTGCAGTAAACTTTGTATTTATTGTGCGCGTCTGTCTGTGTGTATAGAAGTATTCTTCAAAGTTACGACTGTAAGAGAGGCATTGAAGAAAACCTGCAGACAGAAAAAGAGAGGGGGGGAAAATAATATTGATGAATTCAAACAGAAATAAAACTAAATCTGTGATGTGATTGGCTAACAGAGGGAACAGGTCTGATGTGATTGGTTAACAGAGACTACGGTAATGGGGGAGGGGGGGGGGGCAGGAAGAGGGGTATGTACCTGTATTTAGTATCAGATTACCAAGGTAGAAATCCTCTTATCAAATATAAGCAGATTGAATACAGCCTTGCCCTTGCTAGGTTACACAGACAATGATACTGTGGCTACAATATACCCCCACATGAGCAGGCTAATCCATACACACACACACACACACACACAAACAGTGGGACTAACCTGTTACCTCCTCTGTGTTGGGGTCTACCATGCGTTCAAGTCCGTAGTCCATTGCACTGACGGTCCCTGGCTACAGACAGACAGACAAAACATTAAGTAATGTGCACGGTACGATTCGATATTTTCATGTTTTGGTTTGTGATTGATATCAGACAGAGGAATAAGCTAGGCCCCCAACCCCACTGCCCCCCCATGAGACTGCCCAGGATGCATCACTCTCTACCCATGATGTTTCGTTAGTAGCCTGTCTGTCCAGTCGTGAAAGGCCAGAGCTCCTCCCTGCAGAGACACACATCATCTCACGTGGAGATATATTCACCTGTCAGCAGTCACAGTACAGGAAAAGTGTTTCTGATAATATATCTGCCTATGTGTAACGCAGGTTCAAGTTATCACCCCATAGTGACTTCGGCTTGGATGCATATTTTATGTGGTTGAAATACTATCAGCTTTTATGACGCTGATAAAGATAGCACCTTTACAGACGGTCCCTATCGCGCATTCAGTCTCTCAAGATGCTGAAAGCATAAATCATATTTCTCCACTCCTGTTCCCGAGTCCAAATGTACATTTGGTGTATAATTTTACTGCAAGAAGTGCTTAATTCTGAAGTAGTTAATATTACATTAGGCTACGAGAGAGGTTATAGAACTACAGTCAGTGTCCAGATTTCAGTTACTATTCCATTTAACCCATCTGAACACCACATTTCCCTTGACGGGCCCCGTCTTGTGACTGTCGAATTTGTATAGCACCTCACAATCATCACCCATAACATCTTTCGTAAACATTAGGCTACTGTACTGGCCTTCCCTTCTCTTTATTTTCAGCTCTCCATTTCAAAGCTTTTTTCTTATTGAATTAAACTCCGATATTGTCCTTTTTGCCTCAGTGGATCAACGTTAACTTATTCTGCCCAAGTTCCCAAAAGCATTTGGTAATTGGCGTGTATTTGGTGCACTACAGTTAGGACCTAAAGCTTAGGCTTACACACTGAGGTCAGATAAAAAATCATTAAAGAAAAACCTCAATGTAGCCTATAGATATGAATCGCAAAATAATGATATATTTATGGCATTTTAAAGCATTGTTTTCTCTTTATTCAACCTGCCCGCCACCCTCCCGCACTTAATCCACACAATATTTCACGACCCTAAACCCGCAGATATAAATGCGGAGACATTGGGTTATGAGTCAACCCACACATCACTAGTGTGTGTGTCTCACCGGAGGTCTGTGTACCACCCAGTAGGCTCTCTCTTGGCAGTCAAACACCACGCGATCCGGCTTTTTCCTCTCCTTCCCCGCCCTGTGCACAGACACACACAAAACAGTCAAATTTTCCAAGTACACTGTCTGTGGATAATATATGACAGTGTAGTCTATTTCTGCCAGACTAACCTGTACTGTTCTTTAGCCTGCATCACAATGAAGTCCCACTTATGGTTCATCCACTTGTGAAGGCTGTTATACTGCACCTGAAAGACAACAGACAGACAGACGTGTGTTACTACTTCCACATTAGACAGATGTGTGTGCCTGCATGCACGTGTGAATGTCTCTCACCTGTTCATACAGCTCCAGTGTTCCTTTCTTGCGGATGTTTCTCTTAGCCAGGTATATTGCTGAGAAATAAACATGACTTTCATTAGATTTTTTTTTTTACTTCAACTTATTTGTCCACAATGTAGATGACCTAACAATAAAGAAAACTTTAACTCTGTTTGTCTTGTTTTGTGTGCATCTCACCATAGTCTGTGTCCTCTACAGGCCACTGCTGGGCTGGCCAGAAGTATGGTGTCTGAGAAAAGACAAAAAGCACAGAGGTTTGGCAAGGAGTTCGGCGTAAGGGGTTGGTTAAGCTTAAGATTCATGAGGTGTTGTCATTGTTACCTGAAAGCGGTAGAGAGACGCGTCTGGTTTGATGACTAGTCGCTTATGATCCTGGAGGGGGTAGATGTACCCAAACGCCACCAACATGGTGCCCAGAGCCCACGCCTCTACACAGACAGAGAGGGTGGGAAGAAGAAGAGAAAGGGAGAGAAAAAGAGAAAAGGAGTGGGTGTTCAGGAACCATAATACTAGACAGCTCTGTGTGTGTGTGTGTGTGTGTGTGTGTGTGTGTGTGTGTGTGTGTGTGTGTGTGTGCGTGCGTGCGTGCGTGCGTGCGTGCGTGCGTGCGTGCGTGCGTGCGTGTGTGTGAGAAGAAAGCTCTTTTACCTTCTGCCTCTATACTGTAGCAGTTGGTTAGCCATGCCACAATGTCCTCACCTGGAGAAGGTTACAACAAACAGCTATTATAGAGATATGACATCACATGTATGACATCAGACTCATTGATGTAACTGTCACGTGTGCTCCCTCTCCGGGCCTCTAGGTCACCAGTCTGCTTCCCCAGTTGTCATTGTATCTGTATTTGTTTCATGTCAGTGCGCTGTCGGTGTTACGTGTTTGTTTCATTTATTAAATGTATTCACTCCCTGAACTTGCTTCCCGACTCTCAGTGCACATCGTTGCAGTAACTCTGAAATCAAAAGAGGCAGTGGAGAAGAGAGAGAGGTGATATATAAATGCCAGACACCTGCCTCAGAGAAACAACTGCTGAGACAGTCAATATGAGAGGAGAGGAGGAGACAGCTTTTCTTTTTCCAACTAAATTTCTCTATAGGGATACTGGAAGTTATTCCAGTAAGCTATTTATCAAAGTGAGAATGCCCTCGAAGCCGCTTTTTGGAGGATATATTGGCATGGGTGTTAGGCCCAAGACAAAGTCGAGCACTGGCAAACCGTGCCAATATATCCTCCAAACACCGGCTGCGAGACCATTATCACTTTTATACAACAGGTTAACAACATATTCAAATAATGACTGACATACAGCATTTTCATTAAAAACATTATTTTCATTCTTCCAAGAGATAGTCCCGGCCCACCCGTTGTATAATATATGCTATGCTACGCTATTTTATTTTTTTCCAAATCCCAGACTACATGCTGTTACAGTGTCTGTAATCATGGATGATTTTATCAGAAACGGACAAAGCTGAATTTGTATCATTAAAACTCAAGAGTATACAGTAGTTTCTTTAGCCATCTCTCTGTCAGTGTCAGTGTAGTGGAGATGAGAAATAGAGTCAATCGTAGGACACCGAACTGAGTAAAATATACGTATTTACTCTAGAAAAAGCTCATCAGTCAAAATCCACACAGGGATAAAACAATAATGACAAACACAACTAACAGTAAAATAATAACGCACAAATCATCATGATAACCAGAGGGTTTAAATAGGGAAATAATCATAACGAAATGGGAACCAGGTGTGAACAATCAAGACATAACAAATGGACAAAGAAACGTGGATCGGTGGCAGCTAGAATGCCGGTGACGATGACCGCCGAACGAACAAGGAGAGGCACCAACTTCAGCGGAAGTCGTGACACTCTCTCTCCTTCATTCTCTCTCTCATCTTTCTCTCCTTACTGCTCTTCCTCCTACTCTCACTCCCTCCCTGTCTCCCTATGTCCCCCCCTCTCTCTCTGTCTCGACCAGAGGTTGTCAAGGCGATATAATCTTGAGCTCAAGACTTGGGGAAAAAGGTCCCGGGGTCTGTAGGAGTTACCTAACCTATGGCAGCCACTATCTGAGAGTCTTTTTCTGTTTGCTTCTTTGTGTGTGTTTACCTGTGATAGCGTGAGGTATAGTAGTGATAACCAGTCTCTGGGGTTGTGACTTGACTCCAGTCTTTGGATCCTGCATCTCCAGCATCACAGACTCCACCTCGCAGACAGCAGGAAAACAAGTCATAAAGACAACAGACATTCACCACTACAGAGGCGGGTCACTGAGACAACGGGTTGTCAAGACAACAGGTTACCATGACAATAGGACAGGAAGTCAACAGGATACTATGATAATGAGACAGGTCAGATCCATATGCATAGAATTACATCTATAGAATCCTATTACTTTAAATAGAACTATTACTATTAAAGGGACATTTCACCCTGGGGGAATCCGGTCTCATTTTCATCATGTCTGAGACATTTCTAGGACAGTGAGATGTGTTTCACACATAATTGCCCAAAAGCAAAGCAGGTCAGGGCTTCACGCACTGGATGATACACCTTATGACGGCTTCTGGTATATTGATGGAGGGAGCACATGTAGGTGGAATCAGACTCTGTACCACTTACATCAAAATACAGAACACTACACAGTTTAACCACCCCACTAATTGTATTAATCAGGAGGTTCGTTTGTAGTGATTGAGTAGGGAAACAGTTGCGGGAAAGGTTCTGACAGATGGGTGTGTCTCTTAAAAGGAACTACACTGGACTTTGTACACACTGGAAACCGCATATCCTGGCTACAAGGCCCTCCCCCACCCTCCCTTTGGCAAATCAGATCACGACTCCATTCTGCTCCTCCCTTCCCATAGGCAGAAACTCAACCAGGATGTACCCATGCTAAGGTCTATTCAACGCTGGTCTGACCAATCGGAATCCATGCGTCAAGATTGTTTTGATCACGCAGACTGGGATATGTTCCGGGTTGCCTCTGAGAATAACATTGACTTACACTGACACGGTGACTGAGTTCATCAGGAAGTGTATAGGGGATGTGTTTCCCACTGTGATGATTAAAACCTATCCAAACCAAAAACCGTGGATAGATGGCAGGATTTGCGCAAAACTGGAAGAGTGAACCACTGCATTTAACCACGGCAAGGTGACTTGGAATATGGTCGAATACAAACAGTCCAGTTATGCACTCGATAAGGCAGGCAAAATGTCAGTACAGAGACAAAGTGGAGTTTGCATACCGCCACAATAGATCCACAGATGATGCAATCGCCATTGCATTGTACACTGCCCTATCCCATCTGGACAAGAGGAATACCTATGTAAGAATGCTGTTCATTGACTACAGCTCAGCCTTCAACACCGTAGTACCCTCCAAAATCATCATTAAGCTTGGGGCCCTGGGTCTGAACCCCGCCCTGTGCAACTAGATCCTGGACTTCCTGACGGGTCGCCCCCAGGTGGTCAAGGTAGGCAACAATACCTCCACTACGCTAATCCTCAACACAGGGACCCCACAAGGGTGCATGCTCAGCCCCCTCCTGTACTCCCTGTTCACCCATGACCGTGTGGCCACACATACCTCCAACTCAATCATCAGGTTTGCAGACAATACAACAGTGGTAGGCCGGATTACCAAGAACGACAAGACAGAGGTGAGGGCCCTGGTGGAGTGGTGCCAGGAAAATAACCTCTACCTCAACGTCAACAAAACGAAGGAGCTGATCATGGACTTCAGTAGACAGCAGAGGGAGCACGCCCCCATCCACATCGACAGGGCCACAGTGGAGAAGGTGAAAAGCTTCAAGTTTCTGCGTCCACATCACTGACAATCTGAAATCCTACACCAACACAGAACAAGTGGTGAAGAAGACAACAGTGCCTCTTCAACCTCAGGAGGGTGAAGAAATAAAGACCCTTACAAACTTTTACAGATGCACCATTTGGAGCATCCTGTCGGGCTGTATCACCGACCTGGTACGGCAACTGCACCGCAGGGCTCTCCATTGGGTGGTACGGTCTGGCCAACACATCACCTGGGGCACACTGCCTGCCCTCCAGAACATCTACAGCACCTGGTGTCACAGGAAGGCCAAGAAGATCATTAAGGACCTCAGCCACCCGAGCCACGGCCTGTTCACCCCACTATCATCCAGAAGGCCAGGTCAGTACAGGTGCATCAAAGCTGGGACCAAGACAGAAAAACAGCTTCTATCACAAGGCCATCAGACTATTAAATAGCCATCACTAGCCAGCCTCCCCCCAGTACCCTGCCCTGAACTTAGTCACTGTCACTAGCTGATAAAGAAAGGATCAGTCTATAATTTTAATGGTAGGTTTATTTGAACAGTGAGAGACAGAATAACAACAAAAATATCCAGAAAAACGCATGTCAAAAATGTTATAAATTGATTTGCATTTTAATGAAGGAAATAAGTATTTGACCCCCTCTCAATCAGAAAGATTTCTGGCTCCCAGGTGTCTTTTATACAGGTAACGAGCTGAGATTAGGAGCACACTCTTAAAGGGAGTTCTCCTAACCGCAGCTTGTTACCTGTAAAAAAGACACCTGTCCACAGAAGCAATCAATCAATCAGATTCCAAACTCTCCACCATGGCCAAGACCAAAGAGCTCTCCAAGGATGTCAGGGACAAGATTGTAGACTTACAAAAGGCTGGAATGGGCTACAAGACCATCGCCAAGCAGCTTGGTGAGAAGGTGACAACATTTGGTGCGATTATTCGCAAATGGAAGAAACACAAAAGAACTGTCAATATCCCTCGACCTGGGGCTCCATGCAAGATCTCACCTCGTGGGGTTGCAATGATCATGAGAACGGTGAGGAATCAGCCCAGAACTACACGGGAGGATCTTGTCAATGATCTCAAGGCAGCTGGGACCATAGTCACCAAGAAAACAATTGGTAACACACTACGCCATGAAGGACTGAAATCCTGCAGCGCCCGCAAGGTCCCCCTGCTCAAGAATACATATAAATGCCCGTCTGAAGTTTGCCAATGAACATCTGAATGATTCAGAGGACAACTGGTGAAAGTGTTGTGATCAGATGAGACCAAAATGGAGCTCTTTGGCATCAACTCAACTCGCCGTGTTTGGAGGAGGAGGAATGCTGCCTATGACCCCAAGAACACCATCTCCACCGTCAAACATGGAGGAGAAAACATTATGCTTTGGGGGTGTTTTTCTGGTAAGGGGACAGGACAACTTCACCGCATCAAAGGGACGATGGACGGGGCCATGTACCGTCAAATCTTGGGTGAGAACATCCTTCCCTCAGCCAGGGCATTGAAAATGGGTCGTGGATGGGTATTCCAGCATGACAATGACCCAAAACACACGGCCAAGGCAACAAAAGAGTGGCTCAAGAAGAAGCACATTAAGGTCCTGGAGTGGCCTAGCCAGTCTCCAGACCTTAATCCCATTGAAAATCTGTGGAGGGAGCTGAAGGTTCGAGTTGCCAAACGTCAGCCTCGAAACCTTAATGACTTGGAGAAGATCTGCAAAGAGGAGTGGGACAAAATCCATCCTGAGATGTGTGCAAACCTGATGGCCAACTACAAGAAACGTCTGACCTCTGTGATTGCCAACAAGGGTTTTGACACCAAGTACTAAGTCATGTTTTGCAGAGGGGTCAAATACTTATTTCCCTCATTAAAATACAAATAATTTTATAACATTTTTGACATGCATTTTTCTGGATTTTTTTGTTGTTATTCTGTCTCTCACTGTTCAAATAAACCTACCATTAAAATTATAGACTGATCATTTCTTTGTAAGTGGGCAAACGTACAAAATCAGCAGGGGATCAAATACTTTTTACCCCACTGTACACCTTAGCCAAATACATTTAAACTCAGTTTTTCACAATTCCTTACATTTAGTTCCCTGTCTTAGGTCAGTTAGGATCACCACTTTATTTTAATAATGTGAAATGTCAGAATAATAGTCCCATGGTGTTGAATAGTCCCTAATAGTCCCATGGTGTTTATACTTGCGTACTATTTTTTGTACAGATGAACGTGGTACCTTCAGGCATTTGGAAATTGCTCCCAAGGATGAACCAGAGTTTTAATGACTCCAACCTAAGTGTATGTAAACTTCCGACTTGAACTGTATCTATATTTCTTAATTCCATTCTTTTACTTTTAGATTTCTGTGTATTGTTGTGTATTGTTAGATATTACTCCACTGCTAGGAACACAAGCATTTCGCTAAACCCGCAATAACATCTACTAAATATGTGTATGCGTCTAATACAATTTTATTTGATTTGCTGGTTGCAAGGACACACCCAAGAAACACTCACATCATACCACATCCCCAAGTAACCTCATGTTTGATTTATGTCATGGCCGCCAGCATTTCCTGAGAAGCAAGCCAAAGAACGAGGCCAAATCAGCAGGTGCAGTTCCCCTTTATGTTACACAGAGAACCCAGTTTTAGTACCCTGTTGGTAACAGAAGCTGGCACAACAAGCATGGTCCCAGCTGGGAATGCAACAAGAGTTTGTCCTGTCCAGTACAGTTAGTACAAATGGGTTGGATTATCTGCTGGCTGCTGGAGGTGCTAATACTAATCACACAATAATAGATCAGATAATACTGATCACACACTCAATGACCTCATCACTGAGTAGCAATACAATGGTAGCGAGAACACAGTGTCAATCAAAGCCAAAGCTACAGCACAAGTTTGTGAAATGCTGTTCACGAAAGTAATGGATTTACACTTTGCACATTGAGAAGAGGTGGTCTCATTTTACTGCATAGGCTAGCTCTCTCACACTCTTATTAACACCTGTGAAACAACTAAACATGACTAGCTGGTTAACTGTAAATATTGACAGGCTTTCCTGGGAATGATGTTTTATGATATGTGGCAACAAATCCATAACAGTTGAGTTTTAAAAATGGCTACTGTAGGAGAAAATGGCATGCTATGATTTTTTTTTTTAATCATGATGTATTATTATCATATTTGGTCGACAAACCGGATAATAATACAACACATCACACTCCACTGCCCAGCGTGTGATGAACGAATAGTCGATATATATTTTGATAACTAAATATAGCAACACACTGTAGCCTAGATGTCTGCATCTGCCCTGTAGCATAACGATCTCTGATAGGGCTAAGCTACCTACCTTTTTGAGACATGCCATCCTAGGTCGGAACCTCTGTCCATGATCCCGTACGTTTCTGATGGTCATGTTGTCTGCCTTCCTACCCTATTATTCACTATGATAACGGCTACACTCTTAATGAATGTAGCCTAATATTTCTCCAGGCAAAGGGAAGACGCTAGAAGGAATAAGCGAGCAGGTTATCAATACAATGACCAGCATGCATCGATAGGGATGGAGAGGGAGATCGTCTTAGCCAATCAGGGCACGGTTCTATAGTTAACCACCTGTCTGTCTGCCATAGCCTGCTATATGAAGTAAGGTAACCGATGTGCTCTGTATTTATGCAACTGTGTAGTGTGACCACTAGGTGGGGACATTGGATCATACATCTCAGAGCCTAAATGATTCGCGATCAAGTCATGATTGTAATTTGGCAGTGTTAAATTGTTCTGTTAAATGTTAAATTAGGGCTTTGACGTGATGTGAATAATAAGGTATTTCAATGTTATAATTTTAGGAAGAGCTATTTTGTTTAATTTGGTCACCTTTGGTCAAAAATGGTGTCTAAATGAGAATGTAAAAAAGTTTTATCAGGGCAAAATGAAAAGAAAAATCACATGGTTAAGTGATGAGATTAATGTATTAATTTTGCTTTGCAAGAAAGGCATTATGTGCTAGATTTGTAGACTGTACTGTCATTCAAAGCACACTTTCTGGTTATATACGAGATAGGGGCTTGCCCAAAGGCTTGGTCCTGTGTGTGTGTGTGTGTGTGTGTGTGTGTGTGTGTGTGTGTGTGTGTGTGTGTGTGTGTGTGTGTGTGTGTGTGTGTGTGTGTGTGTGTGTGTGTGTGTGTGAACATTAACACAGGCAGCCCAATTTAGCGGTGTAATCATTAATCCAAACATTTGCAATAATTTCAAGTAGGTCCCTCCCCGTTTTGTTCCGTTTGCTTCCGTTACTAAACGTTTTGCAACAGAATCTGCGTAATGAATACACCCCTGATATTTTTCCACGTATTGGTATTTTGTTCAATCAGATCAGCTCTTTCTACAATAATTGGGTAAAAGATCAGAATTGGGCTGCCTGTGTAAACGCAGCCAGCGTGTATTTACATAGAAATCATTATATTTCTATGGCGTAGAGTAGGCAGTAGCGTTTCCGCGCTCCTCACATGAACGCGCAAACTCTCTCCAGTGTATCGATGAAGCTGGTTGAAACATGGCGGACTTCCTGCCGACCCGATCCGTGCTAAACCACTGCTTCCCCGCTTGCCTGCTTACCAACACCGAGGTGGAACAGCTGAGGAAATCTAAGGCGATTGACAAAAGTATTTCCCGGGACAAAACCTACGTGAAACGACTAGTGAAGATACTTCTACTGGGCGCGGGCGAGAGCGGCAAGTCCACTTTCCTCAAACAGATGAGGATTATCCACGGGCAGGACTTCGACCAGCAAGCTCGAGAAGAGTTCCGGGCAATCATTTACAGCAATGTTATCAAAGGTAACTAGGGAGAAAGTCTACGGGACTATATCTAAAAAAGCTACATTAACATTCTTAACGTTCGTCTTTCGGGCCCGACTGTAACTTGAGTGGTGAAAACTTTTTGGCAAGGTTTCCATTATGTTTATAAGTGGAGCTGCTATCCGAAGTTAGCAGCAGATTAGCTAGCTACTGTAAGGGTTTAGCTGCAGAAATACAAATTCCCCGTTTAGTGGAGGAACGCCCGTGTTGATGACTATCGACTAGTGTGGGAGTATCGCCGTTTCTAATGTAAAATTGCCATGTTATGTTATAACTAGCTAACTAAATCAGATATACACAAATAATGACGCAAGAAGGGCATTAGGACGCCTCTTTAGAAAATATGACTTCCTGCTGCCAGCTCTAAAATTCAACTCTAACGTTATTCTTTGAGGGTTTTTTTCAGTTTCGTTTTGAACAGTGGTGTAACTTGCCTCCAGAGTGACCAAACTATCTAATTGTGGTTTATATCCTCGAACATTCAGACTTCTTTTAAATCAGCCTTGTTGCCTTCTGATACTTGTCAGATAGGGTTGTGGGCCACAGACCCCCGTGTGTGTGTGTTTAACTCTAAACCCCATCTCTCCCCTTCAGGTGTGCGTGTGTTGGTGGATGCACGGGAGAAGCTTCAGATCCCCTGGGGCTCCTCTGACAACCAGGTGCACGGAGACAATGTGATGTCATTTGACACACGATCTTCGATGATGGTGCACGGCCAGGTGGAGACGAGCGTGTTCCTCAAGTATCTGCCCTCCATCCAGGCCCTGTGGGCTGACGTTGCCATACAACACGCCTACGACAGACGCAGGGAGTTCCAGCTGGTCAGTACACACACGCATGCACAGATACACACACAGATTCATCAGGCCTCTGCAGACTGGCTGAGGTGAAGTGAAAGTGAAACTTTCACAGAGACCAGAGACTTGCTGCTGCTTCCTCCCTTGTCTCTCAATGTCTCTCTCTGCATGTTTGTGAGGTTGGTGTGTGTGTCGGATGCTCAAGCTGCACGTGCATCAGTCTGTTAGCTGTGCAGACCTCAGCTCTCCTCTCTTGACACCTGGTCTTTCCTAACACACACACACTAGGGCTGGGAATTGCTAGGGACCTCACGATACAATATTATCAAGATACTTAGGTACTGCTGCGATATGTATTGAGGTTTTATCATGATTCTGTGTATTGCGAATCGATACAGCGAATTTTTTTATTTATTATTTATTTATTTGTTTGTTTATTATTATTTTTTTATTGTGTTCGATGTAATGCTCACTCTGTCTGCTGCAGAGGAGCAAGGAAGAGCCATGAGAAAATGAGTTGGAGTCATGGAAATAAATGCTGATAACATTCAGTCAAAGTTTGCGTACACAGATTTGCAGATGTTATCACAGGTGCGGTGAAATGCTTGTGTTTCTCGCTCCAACAGTGCAGTAATAACTAGCAATACAAGCAATGTACACATAATCCAAAAAGTAAAAAGAAAGAAATTAAGAAATGTCGGAACGAATGAAATTAGCAACCCAAATAGCACAGGTTGGTTCACCATAAAATGGAGAACAAGCTATAGATGGAAAAATACTTGAGTATTGGTGAGATGTTTGTTGGTGAGAGAGAGTATGATTTGTGATGGAATGCTGGTCTGCTTACAGGCAGAACACACACTCACTCATAGCCCTGTACCGGCTGCATTCAACACTAACACTGACATAAAAGTGACATAGCAGCAATACAGCAGTGACAACCAGGTTTACATGATGCCAAGGGGCTATATAAGTCAGTGTCAGGCCTGAAATTTCTTGATTTTAGGGGCAAGGCCATCCCCACATTACTGAGCACTTGTTGGCAGCTTTCTATTCACTCTGCCGTCCAACTCATCCCAAACCATCTCAATTAGGTTAAGGTCAGGTGATTGTGGAGGCCAGGTAATCTGATGCAGCACTCCAACACTCTCCTTGGTCAAATAGCCCTTACACAGCCTGGAGGTGTGTTTTGGGTCATTGTCCTGTTGAAAAACAAATGATAGTCCCACTAAGCGTAAACCAGATGGGATGGCATATTGCTGCAGAATGCTGTGGTAGCCATGCTGGTTAAGTGTGCCTTGAATTCTAAATAAATCACTGATAGTGTTACCAGCAAAGTACCATCACACCACCTCCTCCATGCTTCACGCTGGGAAGCACACATGCGGAGATCATCCGTTCACCTACTCTGCTCTCACAAAGACACTGCGGTTGGAACCAAAAATCTCATATTTGGACTGTCTGTTTCCATTGCTCGTGTTTCTTGGCCCAGACAAGTTTTTTCTTATTATTGGTGTCCATTAGTAGTGGTTTCTTTGCAGCAATTTGACCATGAAGGCCTGATTCACGCAGTCTCCTCTGAACAGTTGTTGGTGTCTGTTTCTTGAACTCTGAAGCTTTTATTTGGGCAGCTTCTGAGGTGCAGTTAACTTCTTGGGGCTATGTGGGACGCTAGCGTGCCACCCGTGGTGCACCCTATCAACAGCAGGTGCATTTCAAGAGCGGCAAATTTGAAACCAAATAAATGTCAAAATTCAAATTTTTCAAACATACAACTATCTTACACCCTTTAAAAGATAAACATCTCCTTAATCTAACCACGTTGTCCGATTTCAAAAAGGTTTTACAGCGAAAGCATAAAGTTAGATTATGTTAGGAGAGTACATTGACAATAGCTGTGTGTAATGTTTTGTCAATTCAAAGACAGGGTCACCAAAACCATAAAACCAGCTAAAATGATGCACTAACCTTTTACAATCTCCATCAGATGACACTCCTAGGACATTATGTTAGACAATGCATGCATTTTTAGTTCTATCAAGTTCATATTTATATCCAAAAACAGCGTTTTACTATGGCATTGATGTTGAGGAAATCGTTTCCCTCCAATAACCGGCAGTCAAGTCAGCACCACAAATTAAATAATTAAAATTAGAAAACATTGGTAAAATATTATATTGTCATTTAAAGAATTATAGATTTACATCTCTTGAACGCAATAAACTTGCCAGATTTAAAAATAACCTTACTGGGAAATCACACTTTGCAATAATCTGAGCACTGCGCCCAGAAAAATATGCTTTGCTATACAGACAAACGGCCATGTTGGAGAGATCTAAAATCGAAAATACTATGTAAATAATCCATTACCTTTGATTCTCTTCATCAGATGTCACTTCCCGGGATCCCAGGTCCATAACGAATGTAGTTTTGTTCAAAAAAGCTCATCATTTATATCCAAAACGATCCGTGTTGTTAGCACATGATCTAAGCCAGCCGGACTTCTCGTCATGAACGAGGGGAAAAAATATATTTACGTTCGTTCAAACATGTCAAACGTTGTATAGCATAAATCATTAGTGCCTTTTTTAACCAGAACATGAATAATATTCAAGGTGGACGAATGCATTCTCTTTTATAACGTATTGGAACGAGGGTACCCAACATGAACTCGCGCGCCAGAGTCTAATCGGCCATCACCGTTCCATGGCTCTTGTTCGGTCAGATCTCACAGTAAAAGACTCAAAACACTTTGTAAAGGCTGGTGACATCTAGTGGAAGCAATAGGAAGTGCCAAAACATTAATCAACCCCTGTGTGTTTCAATGGCATAGGCTTAAAGGTAATTCAACACATCAGGTATCCACTTCCTGTCAGAAAATGTCTCAGGGTTTTGCCTGCCAAATGAGTTCTGTTATACTCACAGACACCATTCAAACAGTTTTAGAAACTTTAGGGTGTTTTCTATCCATATATAATAAGTATATGCATATTCTAGTTACTGGGTAGGATTAGTAACCAGATTAAATCGGGTACGTTTTTTTATCCAGCCGTGAAAATACTGCCCCCTAGCCCCAACAGGTTAACTCTAAATAACTAATCCTCTGCAGCAGAGGCTCTCATAACCCACTTCCAGGAGCACCCCATCACTCACCTTTATTTACAATGACGACCTACCGGGGAACAGTGGGTTAACTGCCTTGTTCAGGGGCAGAACGACGGATGTTTACCTTGTCAGCTCGGGGTTTCGATCTAGCAACCTTTCGGTTACTGGCCCAATGCTCTAACCACTAGGCTACCTGCCGCCCTAACTCTGGGTCTTCCTTTCCTGTGGCGGTCCTCATGAGAGCCAGTTTCATCATTGCGCTTGATGGTTTTTGCGACTGCATTTGAAGAAACTTTAAAAGTTCTTGAAATTTTCCGCATTGACTGACCTTCATGCCTTAAAGTAATGATGGACTGTCGTTTCTCTTTGCTTATTTGAGCTGTTCTTGCCATAATATGGACTTGGTCTTTTACCAAATAGGGCTATTTTTTTTTTTAATGGGGCATTACGATCACACAAGGGGGCATCGACAGCCGGGAAGTCAGTCTGAGATGTAACAATTTGTGTTTATAACTCTGTGTGTGGGTGTGTGTCAGGGTTTACGTCAGCCGGTAATAGCCGGCTTTTGGCCAATCTTTTTTAAATAAATGAAAATCTGATAAATAAAACTGCTGCCAGCCAATTGTCCGGGAAAGAAAAAAAATCCCATTGCTAAATAATGTGTTTTAACCTATTCATTGATTGAAATACCAGTCGATGGAAATGCATTTGACTGGTCATGCTTATCGGTCTATAGGTTAATTTTTGTAGTGCACTGCGTATAGAGGCTATGAGCGGAAATCTGTCAGGACAGCGTGAGAGCTCCTGCTGCTACAGTTTCTCAAACAGCTCATTCGTTGGCTGCTGGAATGAAACGGGATTTTATAAGCCCAATCATTGTGTAACAATTCTAAATGCAATTGTGTATTAAGTTTTTGATAGCCACGATTTTAAAAGCGCTAAAAACCTTCTCTCTTTTTTTTTCAACTGGTAATAAAAGCGTGCTTCCCATTCACCATTCAAGTGGATGTAGGCAGGCTTCAGTGCATCACACCACTTTGCAATGAGCTGGAGGCAGTATGCATTTTGGAAACATACAGTATACTTAATTGTTTGAAGCCTGAATGTTTTACGTCATATTATGAGGCATGTCTTACCTTGCTTCAAAGTAAATCCCGAACATAGAAACGTGGAGGCAATTATTTTATAAAGACTTCCATATGCCACTGAAACCAGTAGCCTATTTCTCTCATGTCCTATTTGTTTTCAAATAAACTTTCTTTCATTGTCCAGTAGCCGAAGCCACAATCCTAGTCATATTAGCAACCCATGCTTATTTCTGCATCTTTAGATCTCCCCTCTTTCTACATTTCTAACTGATTTTCATCACTGTCACATGAAACAGCTGACATGTATAATGCGCTTTTGACATGTGTTTTCCTGCTAATTGCATTATGGAACCAACATTTGCGCGTTGCCTAGGGTGCGTTGCCTAGGGTGCGTTGCCTAGGGTGCGTTGCCTAGGGTGCGTTGCCGCGCTTTATAATGTGAAGAAATAATAGTTTATCAACATTTTAAGCAAAACATTCTGGTCTGTTGCATCAGATTCATTGCAACAACAAAAAAAGATCCATAATTCATACAACCTATCGTCAAACAACTGTCCCAGAGTCTACTTGGATCTGGATATTTCTTTCTCGCACAGTACGACAAGCTGACCAATAGAATAGGTCAACCTTTCTGCTATGGGCAATAATAGATTGACATAGTGGCTAGTGATTTTGCTGTTTGTTGTCTTCTTGGCACAGGAAAAGTAAATGTGGTAGTTATTCTAACATCTTCAAAGTGCGCATCAGAAATCGGTAAGGACACACGCCATTGCATCCTCGACTTGCATGTTCTGTTAAGATGAATAGGCCTAGCTATAATCTAAACGTGATTTCTGTCATTCTGAGAACCGTGGGTGGACGCCCAAATCAAGTTACGCACCCAATGCATATGGGTCCGTTAAATTGATCAAATGTCCATTAAATTAAAATGCTGCCGATCAAATGTTCGGCGCCACATTTTCCTAACGGGAATCCTGGTGTGTGTGTGTGTGTGTTTACAGTAAGAAGGGAGGCAGGATCTGTTACAGAAACAAATCGTATGCCTAGGTTTCACTTTTGGGTTGTAGCTCAGGCCATCTGTCAAATGATATCCTGGTTCCAGTAGCACAGGGCCTGTGTGTGTGTGTGTGTGTGTGTGTGTGTGTGTGTGTGTGTGTGTGTGTGTGTGTGTGTGTGTGTGTGTGTGTGTGTGTGTGTGTGTGTGTGTGTGTGTGTGTGTGTGTGTGTGTGTGTTTATCAGTGTGTGTATGTTTATCAGTGTGTGTATGTTTATCAGTGTGTATAGTGTAGGCCGTCATTGTAAATAAGAATTTGTTCCCAACTGACTTGCCTAGTTACATTTAAAAAGTATTCTGCCTGTATGGACAGACACTTGAGCTCTTCTTTGATCAACTCTACATAGTCTGTAATCTTAGCCAACCGCACACAGACAGAGACAGACAGGTTTTTCAGGCCAGGTGAGTTGTAAAGATAAAAGGCATTTTAGTGTTATTATCGAATGTGTACAGTAAAAAACACACACACACATGGTTGTGATCTAATCATCACAAAGACACAAGAATAGATCGTTTTTTATTTTTTATTTACACTTCTGTAGCTTTCAGGGGTAGTGTGAGTACATGCTCTAACACACACTCTCAGACTGGAATGTGAGCCAGTCTTGGCTGTGCAGGCTTGTGTTTGGGCACGCCCCACTTACTGAGAAACAACACCAGACCAGGAGGACAGGGTGGAAAACGCACCCACACTCCGTTACACATCACACACACATACAGGCACACGAATGCTGACTTCACATGGATGCACTACAGGGGTTGGCAACTTGCGGCCATTCCACTACAAGGGGAATTACCAAGAATTCAGCTACAAATTTGTTTAATTGAGGAAATCTATTCCCAAGTTTTCCCACAAATAAAAATAGACCTATGTGAGCATATTTGATTGAGTTTGTACATACAGTACATTCGGAAAGAATTCAGACCCCTTGACCTTTACCACATTTTGTAGCCTTATTCTAAAATAAATTAAATGTTTATTTATTCTCATCAATCTACACACACTACCCTATAATTACATAGCGAAAACAGGTTTTTGGAAGTTTGTGCAAATGTATGAAACATAAAACCCAATACCTTATTTACATAAGTATTCAGATCCTTTGCTATGAGACTTGAAAATGAGCTAAGTTGTGTCCTGTTTACATCATTCTTGATGTTTCTACAACTTGATTATACTTATATAGACAGTTCTGTGCCTTTCTAAGGTCCCACAGTTGACAGTGCATGTCAGAGCAAAAACCAAGCCATGAGGTTGAAGGAATTGTCCGTAGA
Source organism: Salmo salar (assembly GCF_965601325.2). Lineage (NCBI taxonomy): Eukaryota > Metazoa > Chordata > Actinopteri > Salmoniformes > Salmonidae > Salmo > Salmo salar. The sequence continues at coordinate 11,335,473 of NC_138318.1, read as the reverse complement.
GCTCCAAGACAGGATTGTGTCGAGGCACAGATCTGGGCACCAAAAAATGTCTGCAGCACAGAAGGTCCTCAAGGAGACAGTGGCCAACATCATTCTTAAATGAAAGAAGTATGGAACCATGCAGACTTCCTAGAGCTGGCCGTCTGGCCGAACGGCGCAATCGGGGGTGAAGGGCCTTGGTCAGGGAGGTGACCAAGAATCCGATGTCACTCTGACAAAGCTCTAGAGTTCCTCTGTGGAGATGGGAGAACCTTCCAGAAGGACAACCATCTCTGCAGCACTCCACCAATCAGGCCTTTATGGTAGAGTGGCCAGATGGAAGCCACTCTTCAGTAAAAGGCACATGACAGCCCGCTTGGAGTTTGCCAAAAGGCACCTAAAGACTCTCAGACCATGAGAAACAAGATTCTCTGGTCTGATGAAACCAAGATTGAACTCTTTGGCCTGAATGCCAAGTGTCACATCTGGAGGAAACCTTGCACCATCCTTACAGTGAAGCATGGTGCTGGCAGCATCATACTGTGGGGATGTTTTCAGCGGCAGGGACTGGGAGACTAGTCAGGATCAGGGGAAAGATGAACAGATCAAAATACAGAGATCCCTGATGACAACCTACTCCAGAGCGCTCAGGACCTCAGACTGGGGGCGAAGGTTCACCTTCCAACAGGACAATGACCCTAAGCACACATCCAAGACAATGCAGGAGTGGCTTCGGGACAAGTCCCTGATTGTCCCAGCCAGAGTCTGGACTTGAACCTGATCGAACATCTCTGGAGAGACCTGAACATTTTATGTGCAGCGACGCTCCCCATCCAACCTGACAGAGTTTGAGAAAATCTGCAGAGAAGAATGGGAGAAACTCCCTAAATACAGGTGTGCCACGCTTGTAGCGTCATTCCCAAGAAGACTCGAGGCTGTAATCGCTGCCAAAGGTGCTTCAACAAAGTACTGCATAAAGGGTCTGAATACTTATGTAAATGTGAGATTTCAGTTTTAATGTTTATACATTTTCTAAAATTTCTTGACCTGTTTTTGCTTTGTCGTTATGGGGTACTGTGTGTAGATTGATGGGGGGGGGGGGGGGGGGGGGGGGGAACTATTTAATCCATTTTAGATTAATGCTGTAACGTAACAAAATGTGGAAAAAGTGAAAGGGTCTGAATACTTTCCCAATGCACTGTATAAAGTTTGTATGTGAAAACTACTTCTAAGACCCATACATTCAGTTGTTCCGAACACACTTGAGCTGAAAAGGGAGGATTACTCTGCTGGCGCTAGCGCACGCGCAGATCAAATATACTTCTGGAGTGCCGTTTTAAGGTGTTTACATGCCCTAATAATTTGAAAGATTGCTCAGAAAACCATATTTTAATTGGCGTAGGTTTACTTCGATTTTTGACCTTTTTGCCAATTCAAGATAAGCAGAGTAAGGTGTTTTATATGACTATTGCATAATCTGCCTACTGCCATAATCAGATTATCGAATTATTAGTATGCATGTAAACGTGCTCAATGAAATCAAAGTATGACGTTATTGTTATTTTCAAACATAATCAATATTTAGGCTTAGTTGTGGTCAATGTGGTTTTTCCTATTATTGTGATTGAGTTCCGACCCCCGACACAAATCGGCCCGCGGCTGAATCTAGTTGCCCTACCACTGTAGTACACTCACTCACCCACATGCAGCAGTTTTAGGCTGATGTGTGTACATAATCTGAGTATTAGTAGGATTGGCAATGAAGCTAAAACACATTTCTCTCCTCTCTCTCAGGGTGAGTCGGTTAAGTATTTCTTGGACAATGTGGAGAAGCTGGGGGAGCCGGTAAGTTTCTCTCCCTCACCCTCTTTCCCTCCATAAATCACTCTGCCTCCTTAACACCCCTGTCCTCTTCTCCTGTCTTCTACTCATCCCTCTCTCTCCTCCAGAGCTACATCCCTTCCCAGCATGACGTCCTGCTAGCCCGTAAGCCCACTAAGGGCATTCATGAGTATGACTTTGAGATCAAGAGTATTCCCTTCAAGATGGTGGACGTGGGAGGACAGCGCTCGGAAAGACGGCGGTGGTTTGAGTGTTTTGACTCTGTCACCTCCATACTGTTCCTAGTGTCTTCTTCAGAGTATGACCAGGTACACACACACACACACACACACACACACACACACACACACACACACACACACACACACAGTGGACACTCACGCACACTGAACACGCTCACCACACACGCCCTCTGTTTCTCTCTCTCTCTCACACACACACACACACACACACACACACTACCTAATTTATTAAAAAAATGTATCCCCTGTGTGTTCTAGGTCTTGATGGAGGACAGGCAGACCAACCGTCTGAGAGAGTCGTTGAACATCTTTGAGACGATTGTCAACAACCGAGTCTTCCTCTCAGTCTCCATCATCCTCTTCCTCAACAAGACTGACCTGCTGGAGGAGAAGGTCCGTACAGTCACATTCCCCGTAATCACAAACACGTTTACCTAAGACAGTGTGCTTAGAGATGCCTTGAGTAGATTGGACCCTGCTCGCATGAGTCCTCACTGAAGAAAATGGGCTCTTAGCTTTTCAGATAGAAATATATTGATGTCAAGTATTGTAATTTGAGGCCAAACCAACCTTCTGATTGTACTGACGTTCCATGTTATGTTCGTCTGATCCTTGTTCTCGGCAGGTCTTGAATGTTTCGCTAAGTAAATACTTCCCAGAGTACACGGGGCCGGACCACAGCCTGCCGGACGTCCAGAAGTTCCTAGTGGACTGTTTCCGGGAGAAGAGAAGAGACTTGACACAGAAGCCCCTCTACCACCACTTCACCACAGCCATCAACACAGAGAACATCCGCCTGGTGTTCCGAGATGTCAAGGATACTATCCTCCATGACAACCTCAAACAGCTGATGCTCCAGTGAACTATGACCTCCAGAGAGGACCTGAGCAAAACTAGCCTGAGAGGACCCCAGAGAGAACTTATTCTCCTGCCTAAATGAGGACCTGATTGAGGACCTCTCACCTTTAAAAGAGGACCTGCAATAAACCAGCCTTTAAGAGGACCTGGTCGAGGACACCCATGCCTTGGGGAGGACCTTGACGTTCCACTTCTGTTTAGATGTTTTTATTTGGTTTTTACTTCCCTGTGGTGAGTGGATGGTCTATAGACTGCTCTGAAGTCAGTTTGGCTAGGGACATGATTGAATGCTGGATAATAAGCTCTGTCCCTGGGTCAGTTTGATGTCTACCCTGATGCCTACCGTGCTGTCATAGCCCCTCTCCTGTCCACTGATCTGTGTGACCAACTGATGGAGAAACCATAATGCCTTCATACAACATCTTAATAACCCTTAATCACTGTGTGTGTGCACGTGCGCGCATGTGTTCATCTGTACTGAGCTATCTTTGTATACCTGTTTAGCCTTAGGTATTTGCGTAAACTATCATTTAATCAATCATGTCCTTGATCACCTACATTCCAATGTGTGTGTGTGTGTGTGTGTGTGTGTGTGTGTATACAGTTAAATGTCTGCCTTCCTATTCCCTGGTAGTTATCTTGTAATTCTGCTGTAAGGACACACTTGCAGCAGGCAGGCGTGCCGGTTAGCTAATATTGTTATCTCAGGGTTGTATGGAGACCATTGTATAAATGTCATTATTGTGTCTGTAGTCTATTGTCTAGTCCCCTCAAATTCAAATCTGGACCTTCATTGCTTTTTTTCAATTTTCCCCCTCTAATCAGGGACTGGTTTAGACCTGGGACATCAGGTGGGTGCAATTTAATTATCAGGTAGAACAGAACCAGCAGTACTCCATACCTCGTAGGGTAATATCTGAATACCCCTTGTCTATATTGGATACTCCAGGTTAAAGCTTTAGATTCTTCGTTAAATGTCTTCTGTGAGAACCTGTTCTTGGACGTATTCACTAGGCACGAATTGGAAGAAACGGGCTACAACGGGGAGGTACTATCTGTACTTGTCCAATAAGAAACGCCTGTTTTCTTTTTTTTTTCATTGCACAATGTTTTGAAACATTTTGCTACGGTGTGCCTTAATGAATACAACCCAGAAGAGCAGAGGGGCGTATCTCAGACCCTGGGCTGCATTCATTTGGGGAGCAAATGTTATATAACCTTCAGGTAGATCCATACATGCATGTTAATTCCTATATGAACGTTCTATAACTCCTCCCATTGGTGCCCTTGTAAAGGGACATGCATTGCGTTAGACCATCATGCTCTGGTCATCTGTTTGATGTTTATAGTTGTACAGATTGACTCCAATTTCTATTCTAGTTGAAATGTTTTTGTTTCTTTCCTGTCTATACTGTAACCTGTGTTGTTGATGACCATAGTGTGTGTACTGTCCTAATGTGTATAGGTATGCTGACACTGTAAAATCTGCCACCTTTATAGTGCTGAATGACAGCTTGAGACTAACTCCAGATCAGCGTTTGAACGTTTCTCTTCTGCTAAATCACACTGTGCCTTCACCGTAAGTGTATAAGGATCAACTGCCATAGTCTCCCTCCGGCTACGGAGATGGCGCATCTGTCTTTCCACTGTCCCTCTCTGGCTCTGGCCTTGTACATACTGATGCCTTAGTTGTAATATAAAACACTTGGTTTACTTTCATGTGTAAATGGTTGTTTAAAAAATGGGCAGATGATTATTTGCTGATTTGCTGTTTCACACTTTGCCTTGTCATTGAACAGACTATGGACATGTTTCCTTTTTCTAACAATCAGCGTTCTTCCTTGTTTAATAATGCCACTCTAACCGTTAAAATAAAACCTATTTCTTTAACGAAGTGTGACTTGTCGTTCATTCACGCCATAGACTATAAAGTAGGGGTTCTCTTGTTCTGGACCAGAAGCCTCCGCAGTGTGGATGCTTCAAAGCACTGTGTGTTTGGGGATCATCGATGCTGCAGAATGTATTTGGGTAACTTTGCCCAGATCTGTGCCTCGAAACAAGTCTGTCTTCCCTGTGGCTCAGTTGGTAGAGCATGGTGTTCGCAACGCCAGCATGGTGTGTGCAACGCCAGGGTTGTGGGTTTGATTCCCACGAGGGGCCAGTACAAAAAAAATGCATGAAATGAAATGTATGCATTCACTACTGTAAGTCGCTCTGGATAAGAGCGTCTGCTAAATGACTAAAATGTAAAAATGTAAAAAAAAATGTTGGAGATCTATGGACAATTCCATTCCACCTCATGGCTTGGGTTTTGCTCTGACATGCACTGTCAACAGTGGGACCTTATATAGACAGGTGTGTGTGCCTTTCCAAATCATGTCCAATTAATTGATTTTACCACAGGTGGACTCCAATCAAGTTGTACAAACATCTCAAGGATGATCAATGGAAGCCGGATGCATCTGTGCTCAATTCCGTCTCATAGCAAAGGGTTTGAATATTTATGTAAATACGGTGTTTCTGTTTTTGCAAAAATTTCTAAAAATCTGTTTTCGCTTTGTCATTATGGGATATGGTGTGTAGATTGATGGGGAAAATGTTTTTTTTTTTAATCCGTTTTAGTATACGGATGTAACGTAAGAAAAAGTCAAAGGGTCTGAATACTTTCCGAATGCATTGCATATCAGTGTCAAGGCTACTGAGGGGAGGACGGCTCATAATAATGGCTGGAACGGAGCTAATGGAATGACATCAAACACATGGAAACCATATGTTTGATGTATTTGATACCATTCCACTAACTCCGTTCCAGCCGTTACCACGAGCCCGGCCTCCCCAATTAAGGTGCCACCAACCTCCTGTAGTGTCAAGGCATATGAACTAACAGGTTATAGAGCAAACAATGCCATTTTCACAACACAGGTGTAAATGCATTATTTTCCCTGGTGCCTTCCCCAGTGATCTTACCCACGCACCGCTAAATGTGATAACTGGCCAAAGGGTGTGTAGACTCACTAGGCACTGTAGTGGAGCTGCAGTTGCCACTAGGGGGCAGCAAAGGTCTATTTAAAAAAAAATCACTGCCTTGACTACTAGATACATATCTGTTGTCTTTATCTTTACAACTGTAACAAATTGCTGTATTGGTAACGAGTGAAATACAAGTTTAGCAGAAGTAATGTCAGACATTTGGTAACCAGTTTATAATAGCAATAAGGCTCCTCTGGCGTTTGTGATATATGGCCAATATACCACGGCTAATGGCTGTGTCCAGGCACCCTGCGTTGTGTTGTGATAAATACAGCCGTGGTATATTGGCCATGTATCACAAACCCCCGAGGAGCCTTATTGCTTTACATAATGTATAGATCATGTATAGTTTTTGATTCTGACAAAGTCTGTCATTAGAGGTAAAAAATAAAACATCTAAAAATAAAACATAATTAATATAATCTATACTGAACAAAAATATAAACGCAACATGTAAATTGTTGGTCCCATGTTTCATGAGCTGAAATAAAAGATCCCAGATTTTTTTAATATGCACAAAAAAAATATTTCTCTCATTTTGTGTACACATTTGTTACATCCATGTTAGTGAGCATGTCTGCCAAGATAATCCATCCACCTGACAGGTGTATCATATCAAGAAGCTGATTAAACAGCATGATCGTTACATAGGTGGATCTTGTGCTGGGGGAAATAAAAGGCCTCTCTAAAATGTGCCGTTTTGTCACTCAAAACAATGCCACAGATGTCTAAAGTTTTGAGGGAGCATGCAATTGACATGCTGACTGTAAGAATGTCCACCAGAGCTGCTGCCAGATAATATAATATTCATTTCTCTACCATAAGCCACCTCCAACGTCATTTTAGAGAATTTGGCAGTATGTCCAACTGGCCTCACAACCACATACCACGTGTGACCAAGCCAGCCCAAGTCCTCCACATCCAGCTTCTACACCCGCGGGATCGTCTGACACCAGCAACCTGGACAGCAGATGAAACTGAGTATTTCTGTCTGTAATAATGCCCTTTTGTGGAGAAAACCTCATTCTGATTTTGGGCCTGGCTCCATAGATTAGGGCCTAATTAATTCATGTATTGACTGATTTCCTTATATGAACTATAACTCAGTAGAATCGTTGAAATTGTTGCATGTTGCGTTTATATTTTTGTTCAGTATATTTTCATAATTTTTATTGTTCTGCTCTCTGTGTTCCTGCAGTCATGTCTTCCTCAGTAGAGGCGTGTCCATTCTGTGGGAAAACCTTCGAGAGACTTAAACAGCCACCTTCCCAAATGCAAGATGGCTCCAGTCACCATGACAACACAAAGACACCCCCCCCCCCCCCTTGCCTACTTAACCTAATCACATGTAAGAAGAGCAAAAAGACATCATCATCACCACTTTACATTTTAGTCATTTAGCAGACGCTCTTATCCAGAGCAACTTACAGTAGTGAATGCATACATTTCATACAATTTTGTGTTGTTGTTTTTTTGTACTGGCCCCCCGTGGGAATCAAACCCACAATCCTGGCGTTGCACACACCATGCTCTACCAACTGAGCCACAGGTAAGACCTTCAAGAATTTCTAGTAAGAGTAAGAAGACATCATCTTCATCATTTTCACCACCTTCATCAGCACCATCGGCAAAGACAACTAAGACTAAGAAAACAACATCATCATCATCGCAAACTACTAAGAAGAGTAAGTAGACACTGCCATCTTCATCTTCCACACCGTCAACAACATCAACTAAGAGTATGAAAAAACAGAAGCTCCTTGAGACTTTGATAGTCTCCAAGGAGAGTTTGGTTAAATATCCAGCCCAGACCCCCACGAATCTCAAAGCTACAACAACCACAACCAAGCTCAACGCAGACCCAGCCCCAGACCCTGCTACAGTCACAGTCACAACCAAGACTAAACCCAAATCCACTTCAGCCAAGCTCAAAGCAGCCCCAGCCACTGCAACAGTCACAGCCAGCACTGAAGCCAAAGCTGCTTCTAAGAAGAAGGTTTCACTGAAAGAGCTAATTGAGCTATCCGCTCAGACAGCCAGAGCTGCTACCACACTATCCAAGGATCTTTTACCAGGGGCAAAGTGTGAAGCAAGACGCTTCTGGCAGTAGGTGGAGTTTGGGAGCAGTAGAGAGGAGTGGTCAGCCCAGACCACCAGCACAGCTGACCTCTAACCTGACCGTCAGTACAGCAAGACAACCGTATTGGACCATAACCCAACCATAACTTCTGACCTCAATAAAGACAGTCTACGCAGCAAGACAAGCGACAGGGACCACTCACGGTCAACCACGTTTCAACAGTGCTGGATCATGTTCAGACCACGAACACTGATCATAACAAAGACCATCTATACAACAAGACCAGATGACTTTTCACGGTTGACCTTGTCCAAACCTCAACCACAAACCCTGCCCTCAGTGGTAACCGTGAAACTGTTGGCATGTTAGCGCCCGAAGCTAACTCAGTCCAGTCGCCCACCCTCAGACTTCACTAACTGGACTAGTCACAAGCAAAAGCCAACACTAACCGAGAAGATAAGAGATCTCAACAGCAACATACAACCCAGCCTTACCCCCTCCCTTTCAGCCATCACCTCTGTTCCCTCTGCCCCTTCCCTCATCTCTTCAGGATTACCCCACCTTGGCCTGAATAGGGGGTCACCCCACCCCAGCCTTTTAATTTCTCTCCCTCCCTCTGTCTCTCCATCCCTGTACTCTGATCCTACCCCTCTCTCCTCACTCAATACCCCTTACACCCCCCCAGTGGGGTGTAATAGGTATGGACGCAACGCTTGAGATGCTCCTGCCCTATCAGAGGATAGGACTCAAGATAACATCATCACCCTGCTCTCTTACTGGCCCAATACTGGAAGGGCTGATGCTTTATGCATCTACTTGGTTCACTCCCTGTTTCCCATTCTCCCCTCCTCCTCCCTCTCACCCTCCCACTCTTTCTGCCCCTCCTCTTTTCTTTCTTTCACCTTCTCTCTCCCTCTCATCGTTGCGAAGACAGCAACAGCCAATCAGAGCGTGACGAGGGAGAGAGCGCCACTCAACACCAGGAAGTACGGCACTGTGCAGAGGATAATGGGTCAGTAGTGTTTGTCTAGTCCTACTTTATTTAGACTGGCTAACACCGTTAACCTTTGACACCCCTACTCCCTGTAGAAGAGATGAGGAGTTGCAGATGCACTGTCTCTAGGGGAGGTGAGGCTGAAGGAACTGCCTGGCTTGATTGCTAACCGAGCTCCCGTCAACCTCATACAGGGAATACTGGCCCTGCACAGAGGTAGGACACCCCGCACACACACACACACACACTCACTCACACAGTGTCTTTTCGATTATCCCAAGATATCTCTCACTTCCAACTCTCATTTTCTATCTCTCTCTAGGATAGCAGTGGTACTACGGGAGGTACTGTATATAGACGTGAGGAGTGGCCATGCTGCTCGCAGGATACTGCATCCTCAGCTACACCTGCAGCTACCCACAAATCATTAAGTGTGTGCATGTGTTTGTCAATTCAAACTCTTTAAAGAAAATCTTTCTTTAATGACTGCGTTTTCCCTCGATAGAGGGATCGCTGGAGGAAGTACCAAATAAAGGCTAGAAGAGCTAAAGCTATGGCGAGTTCTCTACATAGAATCATCTGTGAATGTGAACAGAGGCAACACTAAGGTGCTGAGCGAAAAAGTCTCATTTCAGTTTTAAGTTTCATGTCTTCTAGTCTAGACCTTATATATACACTATATATACAAAAGTATGTGGACACCCCTTCAAATTTATGGATTCGGCTATTTCAGCCACACCCGTTGCTGACAGGTGTATAAAATTGAGCACACAGCCATGCAATCTCCATAGATAAACATTGGTAGTAGAATGGCCTTACTGAAGAGCTCAGTGACTGTCAACGTGGCACCATCATAGGATGCTCCCAGTTTGTCAGTTTGTCAAATTTCTGCCCTGTAAGTGCTGTTATAGTGAAGTGGAAACGTCTAGGGGCAACAACGGCTCTGCCGCGAAGTGGTAGGAAACACAAGCTCACAGAACGGGACCGCCGAGTGCTGAAGTGCGTAGCGCGTAAAAAACGTCTGCCGGGTCAGGGGCTGGAATAAAAAATAAAAAAAGATAGGACAAAACACACATCACGACAAGAGAGACAACACAACACTACATAAAGAGGGACCTAAGACAACAACATAGCAAGGCAGCAACACATGACAACACAGCATGTTAGCAACACAATATGGCAGCAGCACAAAACATGGTACAAACATTATTGGGCACAGACAACAGCACAAAGGACAATAAAGTAGAGACAACAATACATGATGCAAAGCAGCCACAACTGTCAGTAAGAGTGTCCGTAATTGAGTCTTTGAATGAAAAGATTGAGATAAAACTGTCCAGTTTGAGTGTTTGTTGCAGCTCGTTCCAGTCGTTAGCTGCAGCAAACTGAAAAGACAAGCGACCCAGGGATGTGTGTGCTTTGGGGACCTATAACAGAATGTGAGTGGCAGAACGGGTGTTGTATGTGGAGGATGAGGGCTGCAGTAGATATCTCAGATAAGGGGGAGTGAGGCCTAAGAGGGTTTTATAATAAGCATCAACCAGTGGGTCTTCCAACAGGTATACAGAGATGACCAGTTTACAGAGGAGTATAGAGTGCAGTGATGTGTCCTATAAGGAGCATTGGTGGAGCACCCTTACCTGCCGATCTATAAATTACATCTCCGTAATCTAGCATGGGTAGGATGGTCATCTGAATCAGGGTTAGTTTGGCAGCTAGGGTGAAAGAGGAGCGATTACGATAGAGGAAACCAGGCCTAGACTTAACCTTAGCCTGCAGCTTTGATATGTACTGAGAGGACAGTGTACCGTCTAGCCATACTCCCAAGTACTTGTATGAGGAGACTACCTCAATGTGCTACCATAGTGCCAACTGTAAAGTTTGGTGGAGGGGGAATAATGGTCTGGGGCTGTTTTCATGGTTCGGCATGGCCCCTTAGTTCCAGTGAAGGAAAATCTTAACGCTACATCATACAATGACATTCTAGATAATTCTGTGCTTACAACTTTGTGGCAACAGTTTGGGCCCTTTCCTGGTTCAGCATGACAATGCCCGTGTACAAAGCGAGGTCCATACAGAAAGGGTTTCTCGAGATCGGTGTGGAAGAACTTGACTGGCCTGCACAGAGCCCTGACCTCAACCCCATCGAACACCTTTGGGATGAATTGGAATGACGACTGCGAGCCAGGCCTAATCGCTCAACATCAGTGCCCAACCTCACTAATGCTGTTGTGGCTGAATGGAAGCTAGTCCCCGCAGCAATGTTCCAACATCGAGTGGAAAGCCTTCCCAGAAGAGTGGAGGCTGTTATAACAGCAAAGGGGGGGACCAACTTCATAATAACGCCCCTGATTTTGGAATGAGATATTCGACTAGCAGGTTTCCACATTCTTTTGGTCATGTTGTGTATCAGTATATATCTGAAGAATTTATGTGTGGCATTTTTTTTTCCTTTTCTTTTCTGTTGTGTTGAAAGGGACGGATACTTTAACAGCACTTGTATTTCTAGGACTAGTTAAGATTATTTGTTGTGTGAACAGCAACGAAGTGAAACCAGAACCTGTGAAGGGCTCCCAAGCCTGTCCACCTGCTGTCTGTCACTCTTGGACTGTTTTTGTATATGGCTCATGATGTTGCTATACCAGCAACATGCTACGTTGTAAGTCTGTGGTGCTTTGAATGAATTGAATGTGAAATAATGACCAGCAGTATGAGTTTCAAACCGGACCCCAGAACAAACAATGTCTAAACTACCACCAATAATACATTTGTTGGAGAATGTATTAAATTAATCAGGCCGAGCCAGTTTATGATTGTATTCAAAATGAATTTATTATTGACCTATTTTTGCTGTTGTAGTAAACACACAAACTAGAAATGAACAACTGACAGTATTTTGTAACAATTTCTCTTGTAACACTTCAAAGCCAACAGAATAAAAAAGAACTTCATTTTTCTCGTGTTTTTCCTCTGGGGTGTTCCTTACAAAAAATTATAAATATTTTGTGTTTCACGTTTTCATTTTTTATACCAAAAAACCCCTATACAAATCATGTAGATAGTGAGACAGACCAAAAGAAAGTCAACAGTGAAAACGGGTCAAGAAAGTAGAAATGTATTGCTCTCCTTGGCGGAAAGGGCATAGCCTAGTATCTCAACCCCTCAAGACACTCCTGTGTGAAATTACTTCCCGTTTCCCATATAGTCCACTACTTTTGAGTCACATAGGCTCTGGGTAAAAATATATGGGGAATAGTGTGTCATTTGAGTGTCGACCAGCAGACACAGGGGTCCTCAGGACCAGGGCTGAGAAGGCCACACCCAGTGGTTTGTGTTCCTCTGCTCAGACACTGCTGGCACATGAAAACCTTACAATGCCTGGATAGGCGTGCCACATATGTTCTAGCAATCTGGTGCCCGACGTCACGGCACAGTCAATGACGTGGCACACAACCATTGGTTGTTGTATGCAACGTTTGAGCAGGAGAACACGACCATTCAATCCCTTACTCACTCAGACACAAGACAAACTGACAAACAAGCAGAGACGTGTTCTCCTTCTTTCTAAGGCCTTCAGTCTGTTCCTTCAGTCAGTTTAAAAGCATAGTTTACATACACTTGTCTCTCATCTCTTAGCTGTGGGGAGGGAGAGAAGGATAGAGTGGAGGAGGGGAGACTAAGTGTGCTAGGGAACGAGTAACATTCATCCGGGGTGAGTGAACACACGCACACACACAACAAACATACGAACACACCGGCACACGTAGACAGAGAGTGGACATACATATACAATCCATGACCTTCCAGGGTCATTGTATCACATGACAGTAAGACATTGCCATGGTTGCGTGTTGACGTCGCTGGGACACACATCACTAACAACACAAATAATAGTGATGTTTCATTTCTAAAAATTAACTAAATCTAATCTAAATAAAAAAAGATGAACATGTCGTAACATTTCTCCCTCAATCTGAGGAGTTAGCTCCCCCCAACACCAATACACTTGTGTGTGTGTGTGTGTGTGTGTGTGTGGCTTGGTTCTTCTATACTTGTGGGGACAAGGATAGTAAAACAAGGAAAATTCTCCCTCGTGGGGACATTTCCCACATCCCCATGAGAACAAATGCTATTTTAAGCTTAGAGGTTAGGTTTAGGGTTATGCTTACAATTAGGGTTAGGGTACGGGGTTAGTTTTAGGGTTTGGGTTACAGGTTAAGGTCAGGAAAAATAAGATTTGGAATGGAAATTAATTTTAGGTCCCCATGAAGATAGAACAAAATGTGTGTGCTTGATGTGTGGGTTGGTTTTTCTATCCTTGTGGGGACCTAAAATCCCCAAAAGTCCCCACAAGGATGGTAAAAAAAAAGGAAAAATTCTCCCTAGTGGGTACATGAGGACAAAGGCTATTTTAAGCTTAGGGGTTAGGTTTAGGGTTATGGTTACAATTATGGTTAGAATTAGGTTTAGGGGTTATTAGTTGAAATCAAACTTTATTTGTCATAAGTGCTGAACCGAACACAACAAGTGTTTAGGGGTTAAGGTTAGGTAAAATAGGATTTTGAATGGAAATTAATTTTAGGTCCCCACGAGGATAGAAGAACAAAACGTGTGTGTGTGTGTGTGTGTGTGTGTGTGTGCGCGCAGAGGGGCATCACATACCTTTAAGGTACATAAGAAAAATGTCAAATAAGATACATTTCAAAAACTGACAGAAAACCAAAAGCTGCTTTAGTAGTTAGACACTCAGAGTGTGAGTGAGTCTCTCTGGCTTGACTATGAAAACTGAAGTATAGAACAGAAAAATAACAATATATTTCTTCTAGTTGTCAAATCCATCAAATGACTATGGTATTATACACTGAGTATACAAAACATTAAGAACACCTGCTCTTTCCATTACATAAGACTGACCAGGTGAAAGCTATGATCCCTTAATTATGTTACTTGTTAAATCCACTTCAAATCAGTGTAGATGAAGGGGAGGAGAAGTATTTTTAAGCCTTGAGACAATTGAGACATGAATTGTGTATGTTTGCCATTCAGAAGTAAAATGGGCAAGACCAAAAATGTAAGTGCCTTTGAATGAGGTATGGTAGTAGGTGCCAGGCACACCGATTTCTGTCCAACAACTGCAATGCTACTGGATTTTTCACGCTCAACAGTTTCCCGTGTGTATCAACAATGTTCCACCACCCAAAGGACATCCAGTCAACTTGACACAACTGTGGGAAAAGGAAGCATTAGAGTCAACATGGGCCAGCATCCCTGTGGAACGCTTTCAACACCTTATAGAGTCATTCCCCGACGAATTGAGGCTGTTATCATGAGAAAAAGGAGGGTGTTCCTAATGTTTGGTATACTCAGTGTGTGAAGGTGTGTAATGTCAGGTGCAAAAATTAAAGGACATTTCTTACAAGGCTTCTTCATGTAAACATTTGAAGGACAACATAGAATTTCTCAGGCACAGAATCATCATCATCATCATCATCATCATCTGCCTCCTCCCTAAACTTTCAGCATAATTGCACGTGGCTAAAGTTGGGGTTCAGGGGGTTGATATCTTCTTCCGGCTCACACCCAACAGGACATGATGTAACAGAGGTCATGACCCCTGGCTGTCCTACATTAACCATAGTACTGTAACCATAGAAAAATAATCTAGATTATATTTCTATGACTAACTCAGAGCTGGTTGAAAAGGACTGACAATGGGAGAGCAAAATAAGAAAATAAACAATAACAAACGTGTAGCCCCAAGAATGACCCGGCGGGGCAAAGGATGGGAGGATGAGAGAGATGGAGATAGAATGGTGGCACGTCCATCTGTCAAATCTGTCTGTCTAACATTCTAGAATGCTGTTCACAGCTGCCTCTAGAACCGAGTCTGTGTCGGGCAGGGTGGGGAGGGAGGGGCAGGGGGGCCTGGGGGTGAGAGGAGGACAGGTGAGACAGGTACTGAGTCTGTACCGGCTCTGTTGACATCGCCGCTGTGGCAGTAGTAACCACATTGCCGTGGTGATAGTTGCTGTTGTTGCTAGAGGCAGCTTTGTTTCCATAGTTGCTATGTTGAGTCCTCCTCAGGTCCATGATACTCTTAAAAGAGTCTATTACTCCTCTCCCTCCTCCCCCACCTCCCCCCGGGTCTCCATAGCCCGACTGGGGGTCTGTCCTGTAAGGGGGGTCTGTGGTCGCCCCCCTCCCTGTCTGTCTACCGCTGTGGCTGGACGAGGGGGAGGAGAGAGGGTCCAAGGGGAGGCAGGGGAGAGAGAGGGGAGACGGCTTCACCGCACAACAGAAATCTTCCAAGAAGCCATCTATGGAGGGAGAGAGAGAGATGATGATGAGAAAAAATAATGGTCCACACTTTTTCAATGGTCGACACCCCTGCCAGATCCCGCCTCCTCACCTGGGTCCACCAGTATCATACGTTTGTCTTGTGTCAGGTTCTGGCGCTCCTCTTGGTTGAAGGTCCTGTCAATCATCACCATCTCTGAGGAGGGACTAGAGCGCTGCAGGGAGAGGAAGGGACTTCCTGTTAGCACAACACTTTTCAAAGATTCAAAATAATTGTGTGTGTGCGTACTCACCTCAGCCTCCACCATCAGCAGTCGTCTGTATTTGTTGATCATGACCTGGGTCCTCTTCAATACCTGAGTCGCCATTGACTCAAACTCATCATCCACTGTTAAGAGACAGAACACAGTGGTTACACAGACACACACACACTAGTGGTGCATGGGTTGACACATAACCTGCAGTCCCAGCGGTTATGTCCGCAGGGCGGGCGGGTTTAGGGTCATGAAAAATGGCGTGGATGAAGGGCAGGTGGGTGGCGGGCAGGCGGGTTGAATAAAGAGAAAATAATACATTAAAATGTCATAAATGTATCATTCTTGTGCAGTTCATATCTATAGGCTACATTGAGGTTTTTATTTCATTATTTTTATCTGGCGTTAGTGAGTAGCCTTAGGGACTCACTGTAAGTTTACCAAATACACACCAATTGCCAAATGTATTGGGAACTTGGGCAGAAAAAGTTAACGTCGATCCACTGAGGCAAAAAGTCTGAGTTGAATTCAATAAGAGAAAAGCTGCGGAACGGAGAGCTGAAAATAAATAGGAGGGTCAGAACAGTAGGTAGCCTAATGTACGGGGAAGATTTGGTGAAGTGGTAAAAGAGGATGATTGCAGTGGCAGCTACATTATGTGTAATGATTGTGAGACACTATACCAATTAATTTACAAAATCTACATTTTGACTCAGGAACAGGAGTGGAGAAATATGATTTATTTCATTCAGCCTCTTGAGAGAATGTGAATGCGCGATAGGGACCGTCTGTAAAGGTACCATCTTTATCAGCATCATAAAAGCCGATAGTATTTCTACCACATAAAATATGCATACAAGATGAACTGAAATCTTATCAGAAACATGTTTGGTTGTTTTCACAGCTTTTAATTTCCTTAAAACCGGTTAAACTGATGTCATTTGTTAATTTAGTTTTTTTTTTTTTAACATAGAATTTTGTCCCCGGTCCTTAAACATCTTAGTTGCTTGAGAGAATGAGAGATGAAAAACTTTAACAATGTGAACTAGATTGAAGCATTCATTCTATCATTAAAGACACTATTCTGGTGAGCAAGGGTTTATTTAGTATTCTCGGGCAACAAAGGCATATGGCTAAGCTTCCCCTAAAGTATATTGAATTCAATTGCCAAAATTATAAAGCCTAATGAGTCTATTACATAAATAAATTAAAACATAAAAATAGGCTACGACACCAGAATGCATGATTTGGCCACAGAGGATTATTAGCTTCTTTGAAAAAAAAATAAGCTGTGGATTGTTTTAAAATCACATTGCCATCAGCGGAAGGGCCCACAATTTGGGCAGCGCACACGGCAAATACCAAATAAATGATTATTGAGTTGCGACTGTCTGTGAAAAGTAGAGAGGCCCAGCCAGGCCTATTGCAATATTTCAAAATACAATTACGGGAAAACATAGCTATTTTATTTCCAAACTATTGCTGTAAAGCAGTGTTTCCCAAACTCGGTCCTCGGGACCCCAATGGGTACACCCCCCCCCCCTAACACTACACAGCTGATTCAAATTATCCACTAATCATCAAGCTTTGATTATTTGAATCAGCTGTGTAGTGCTAGGGCAAAAAACTAAACATGCACCCCTTGGGGTTCCCAGGACCAAGTTTCGGAAACGCTGCTGTAAAGAGAAGACAATGAAAAGACTCTAATCTGTCTTTTAGTTATCAAAATTCGCAACTTAATTTAATGAACAATATAGCCTTTCTCAGGGATTATCAACTAGATTCAGCCGTGGGATAATTTTTTCTTGTAGAGTGCAAATTGACCGCAAGAAGCCCAAACAGATATAATATTTGACTAAAACATAATCATTTAAAACCTTGCTTACATATTTGAATAAGATCACATACACTCAGTGGCCAGTTTATTAGGTAAACCCATCTAGTACCGGGTCGGAACCACCTTTGTTTCCAGAACGGCCCAAATTCTTCGGGGAATGGAAACATTGCTCAACGAGTATCAAGGGACCTAACATGCGCCAAGAAAACATTCCCCATACCATTACACCACCGCCACCAGCCTGTACCATTGACACCCAGCAGGATGGGGCCATGGACTAATGCTGCTTACGCCAAATACTGACTCTGCCAACCGCATTACGCAACAGGAACTGGGATTTGTCGGACCAGTAGATATTTTTCCACTCCTCAATTATCCAGTTTTGGTGATCACGTGCTTCTTCTTGTTTTTAGTTAATAGGAGTGGAACTCGGTGTGGTCGTCTGCTATAACAGCCCATCCGTGACAAGGACCGACGAGTTGTGTGTTCTGAGACGCTGTTCTGAACACCACAGTTGTGCTGCGCCGTTTGTGGCCCGCCTGTTAGCTTGCACAATTCTTGCCATTCTCCTTCGACCTCTCATCAACGAGCTGTTTTTGCCCACAGGACTGCCGCTGACTGAATGTTTTTTGTTGCTCCATTCTCGGTAGACCCTAGACACTATCGTATGTGAAAAGCCCAGGAGGCCGGCAGTTTCTGAAATACTGGAACCGGCGTGCCTGGCACCAATGATCATACCACGCTTAGGTCACTCGTTTTGCCCATTCTAACGTTCAATCGAATAGCAACTGAATGCTCTATATAGCAAGCCACACCTACGTGACTCACTCTGTAGGAGCTATCCATTTTCGTGAACAGGGTTGTGTATTTAAAAAAAACTGTCCACTGAGTTTCTCTCTCTCTACTATGTGTGGGAATACTTTGAAACAGATTTCTGAAATTAAAATCACTTGAAGCTAATTTGCTTGTTTTTACAGTCAATACAAATATATATACTACCGGTCAAAAGTTTAAGAACACCTACTCATTCAAGGGTTTTTCTTTATTTTTACTATTTCCTGCATTGTAGAATAATAATGAAGACATCAAAACTATGAAATACCACATATGGAATCATGTAATAACCAAAAAAAAGTGTTAAACAAATCAAAATATATTTTATATTTGAGATTCTTCAAATAGCCACACTTTACCTTGATGACAGCTTTGCACACCCTTGGCATTCTCGGACAACCAAAAAACTGACTGCGAAGATGTTTTGTCACAAACTGAATTTAGGCAAACTAAGCAATGTATAGTGTAAATAATCATTGTACGATCTAAACCACTGTGAAATGTCCAAATAACCCAAAATATTGTATTTTCAGATTTTTTAAGCTGGTCTACAAAACCGAAAGTCAAATGCACAAAAGCAAAACTTAACTGGAAGCATAGAAATAGCGCACATAGAACCAATCTACTGCTTCTTAAACTTGCTTTCAATGAAAATGACAGATCTATAACTCACATTTCTATGTCAATTTGGTCAGGTTGCCCAAAAAGTTACATATTACAGCTTTAACAGTAGTATTACCCCTTTATGGCAACTATCCTTCTAACGACTGGAGGCTAGTAGGCTACACGAGCACACCCAATGAAATAAATTACTGTATATTGGGATCGTGTGTATGTGTCCCATGTTGAGCTGCCCTCCAAATTCACTACAACACTGCTATTTTGCACCGCATTATCCTAACCTGTAGGCTAATAGTATATTACAGTGGGAAAGTGAAAGTTAATTAGACTATAGCATATCTGCATTATATCCAACAGATGTGGGAGGAGTGAAGCAGGGATTTCACGCAAACGTGTCTGTGGGAGGAGAGGCAAAAGAGCTAATTTTAAGCGCTGTTTGAATATATTGAAATAATAATTGATCTAAATAGGCTTATTAGATTAACGATGATCAATGATCATAGGCTATATATAAATAAATAATCACTGTGTGTGTGAGAGACTCCAAGGACCACATTAATTTACCACTTTACAGTGTAGACAAGGCTAATCTCCCCCGCACTGAAATGGTAGCATCCACTTGAACCACAGTGATGAACCCCAATTTTCCAGCCACACCAATATTTCAACTTTCAGGTCAAAAAAAGGTCAATTAGAACATTTTACAAGGTAGAAAAATAAGAAATGTAAACAATTTCAACCATTTTTCTTTTACTCAATTTCAACAAATGGACCCAAAATTTGAATTTTTAACATAGAAACAAATATTCTATTGTTCAATATCAACGAGTGTATTAGATCATTAGATTGATAAACATTACACTGACACCCCAACACATACATACGCCCACACACACATAACACACGCACACATGCATACTGACGCCACACACTCACCACATATGCTGCTACTACTGTCTACTACTTGCCTAGTCATTTTACCACTACCTATATGTACATAGCTACCTCAATTACCTCGTACTCCTGCACATCGACTCAGTACTGGTTAGAGGTCGACCGACTATGATTTTTAAATGCCGATACCGATTATTGGAGGACCAAAAAAAGCCGATACCAATTAATCGGCCGATTTTTAATTTTTTTTGTAATAATGACAATTACAACAATACTGAATGAACACTTATTTTAACTTAATATAATACATCAATAAAATCAATTTAGCCTCAAATAAATAATGAAACATGTTCAATTTGGTTTAAATAATGCAAAAACAAAGTGTTGGAGAAGAAAGTAAAAGTGCAATATGTGGCATGTAAGAAAGCTAGCGTTTAAGTTCCTTGCTCAGAACATGAGAACATATGAAAGCTGGTGGTTCCTTTTAACATGAGTCTTCAATATTCCCAGGTAAGAAGTTTTAGGTTGTAGTTATTATAGGAATTATAGGACTATTTCTCTCTATACGATTTGTATATCATATACCTTTGTCTATTGGATGTTCTTATAGGCACTTTAGTATTGCCAGTGTAACAGTATAGCTTCCGTCCCTCTCCTCGCTCCTACCTGGGCTTGAACCAGGAACACATCGACAACAGCCACCCTCGAAGAAGCGTTACCCATGCAGGGCAAGGGGAACAACTACTCCAAGTCTCAGAGCGAGTGACGTTTGAAACGCTATTAGCGCGCACCCCGCTAACTAGCTAGCCATTTCACATCGGTTACACCAGCCTAATCTTGGGAGTTGATAGGCTTGTCATAAACAGCACAATGCTTGAAGCATTGCGAAGAGCTGCTGGCAAAATGCACAAAAGTGCTGTTTGAATGAATGCTTACGAGCCTGCTGGTGCCTACCACCGCTCAGTCAGACTGCTCTATCAAATCATAGACTTAATTATAATATACTGCTCAAAAAAATAAAGGGAACACTTAAACAACACATCCTAGATCTGAATGAAAGAAATAATCTTATTAAAGACTTTTTTTTTACATAGTTGAATGTGTTGACAACAAAATCACACAAAAATAATCAATGGAAATCCAATTTATCAACCCATGGAGGTCTGGACTTGGAGTCACACTCAAAATTAAAGTGGAAAACCACACTACAGGCTGATCCAACTTTGATGTAATGTCCTTAAAACAAGTCAAAATGAGGCTCAGTAGTGTGTGTGGCCTCCACGTGCCTGTATGACCTCCCTACAACGCCTGGGCATGCTCCTGATGAGGTGGCGGATGGTCTCCTGAGGGATCTCCTCCCAGACCTGGACTAAAGCATCCGCCAACTCCTGGACAGTCTGTGGTGCAACGTGGCATTGGTGGATGGAGTGAGACATGATGTCCCAGATGTGCTCAATTGGATTCAGGTCTGGGGAACGGGCGGGCCAGTCCATAGCATCAATGCCTTCCTCTTGCAGGAACTGCTGACACACTCCAGCCACATGAGGTCTAGCATTGTCTTGCATTAGGAGGAACCCAGGGCCAATCGCACCAGCATATGGTCTCACAAGGGGTCTGAGGATCTCATCTCGGTACCTAATGGCAGTCAGGCTACCTCTGGCGAGCACATGGAAGGCTGTGCGGCCCCCCAAAGAAATGCCACCCCACACCATGACTGACCCACCACCAAACCGGTCATGCTGGAGGATGTTGCAGGCAGCAGAACGTTCTCCACGGCGTCTCCAGACTCTGTCACGTCTGTCACATGCTCAGTGTGAACCTGCTTTCATCTGTGAAGAGCACAGGGCGCCAGTAGCGAATTTGCCAATCTTGGTGTTCTCTGGCAAATGCCAAACGTCCTGCACGGTGTTGGGCTGTAAGCACAACCCCCACCTGTGGACGTCGGGCCCTCATACCACCCTCATGGAGTCTGTTTCTGACCGTTTGAGCAGACACATGCACATTTGTGTCCTGCTGGAGGTCATTTTGCAGGGCTCTGGTGTGCTTCTCCTGCTCCACCTTGCACAAAGGCGGAGGTAGCGGTCCTGCTGCTGGGTTGTTGCCCTCCTACGGCCTCCTCCACGTCTCCTGATGTACTGGCCTGTCTCCTGGTAGCGCCTCCATGCTCTGGACAATACGCTGACAGACACAGCAAACCTTCTTGCCACAGATCGCATTGATGTGCCATCCTGGATGAGCTGCACTACCTGAGCCACTTGTGTGGGTTGTAGACTCCGTCTCATGTTACCACTAGAGTGAAAGCACCGCCAGCATTCAAAAGTGACCAAAACATCAGCCAGGAAGCATAGGAACTGAGAAGTGGTATGTGGTCCCCACCTGCAGAACCACTCCTTTATTGGGGGTGTCTTGCTAATTTCCTATCATTTCCACCTGTTGTCTATTCCATTTGCACAACAACGTGAAATTTATTGTCAATCAGTGTTGCTTCCTAAGTGGACAGTTTGATTTCACAGAAGTGTGATTAACTTGGAGTTACATTGTGTTGTTTAAGTGTTCCCTTTATTTTTTTGAGCAGTGTATAATAAACACACAGAAATACGAGCCTTGGTCATTAATATGGTCGAATCTGGAAACTATCATCTCGAAAACAAAATGTTTTTTTCTTTCAGTGAAATACGGAACCGTTCTGTATTTTATCTAAGGGGTGGCATCCCTAAGTCTAAATATTCCTGTTACATTGCACAACCTTCAATGTTATGTCATAATTACGTAAAATTCTGGCAAATTAGTTCGCAACAGCCAGGCAGCCCAAACTGCTGCATATACCCTGACTCTGCGTGCAATGAACGAAAGAGAAGTGACACAATTTCACCTGGTTAATATTGCCTGCTAACCTGGATTTCTTTTAGCTAAATATGCAGGTTTAAAAATATATACTTCTGTGTATTGATTTTAAGAAAGGCATTGATGTTTATGGTTAGGTACAGTCTTTTTTCGCAAATGTGCTTTTGTTAAATCATCCCCCGTTTGGCGAAGTTGCCTGTCTTTGTTAGGAAGAAATAGTCTTCACACAGTTCGCAACGAGCCAGGTGGCCCAAACTGCTGCATATACCCTGACTCTGTTGCAAGAGGTGACACATTTTCCCTAGTTAAAATAAATTCATGTTAGTAGGCAATATTAACAAAATATGCAGGTTTAAAAATATATACTTGTGTATTGATTTTAAGAAAGACATTAATATATATTGTTAGGTACAAGTTGGTTCAATGACAGTCCTTTTTCGTGAATGCGCACCGCATCGATTATATGCAACGCAGGACAGGCTAGATAAACTAGTAATATCATCAACCATGTGTAGTTAACTAGTGATTATGATTGATTGATTGTTTTTTTATAAGATAAGTTTAATGCTAGCTAGCAACTTACCTTGGCTTCTTACTGCATTTGCGTAACAGGCAGGCTCCTCGTGGAGTGCAATGTAAAGCAGGTGGTTAGAGTGTTGGACTAGTTAACCGTAAGGTTGCAAGATTGAATCCCCGAGCTGACAAGGTAAAAATCAGTCGTTCTGCCCCTGAACAAGGCAGTTAACCCACCGTTCCTAGGCCGTCATTGAAAATAAGAATGTGTTCTTAACTGACTTGCCTAGTTAAATAAAGGTGTAAAAAAATATATTTAAACGGCAAATCAGTGTCCAAAAATACAATTACCGATTGTTATGAAAACTTGAAATCGGCCCTAATTAATTGGTCGACCTCTAGTACTGGTACTCCCTGTATTTTTAATGACATGTTACTTTTTGGTCATTATTGGATTTTTTTAAATCTTTAACTCTGCATTGTTGGAAAAGGGCCCATAAGTTAGCATTTCACTGTTAGTCTACACCTGTTGTTTCTGAAGCATGTGACAAATAACATTTTATTTATAGGCTAGGCCTACTCTACATCACTACACGCTCATGCATTTTTGCAAACAGTGATTGAGTTATATTTTTGGCCTAAATTATGATTATCAAATCCAAACATCACATTATGAATCAAGGTTATTATAGTTTTGCGTTTTTAAAATTGGTTTTTATTTCTTTTAGTTTGCCATTTTTTATTTGAAATTCGGTTTAGTTTCAGTTACTTTTCAGATCCACTTTACCAGTTTTTCTTTAGCTTAAGTTCTATAAAAACAGTTCCATTTTATTTAGTTTCAGTTTGTGTTTTAGTGTTAGTAAATTAAGTAGCCTATCTACTGTATGCAGGGGAGGCTAGGAGCCACGCACGGTTGAAGTCGTAAGTTTACATAGCCAAATACATTTAAACTCAGTTTCACAATTCCTGACATTTAATCCTAGTAAAAGTTCCCTGTCTTAGGTCTGTTAGGATCACCACTTTATTTTAAGAATGTGAAATGTCAGATTATTAGTAGAGAGAATGATTTATTTCAGCTTTTATTTCTTTCATCACACTCCCAGTGGGTCAGAAGTTTACATACACTCAATTAGTATTTGGTAGCATTGCCTTTAAATTGTTTAACTTGAGTCAAGCGTTTTGGGTGGCCTTCCACAAGCTTCCCACAATAAGTTGGGTGTATTTTGGCCCATTCCTCATGACAGAGCTGGAGTAACTGAGTCAGGTTTGTAGGCCTTCTTGCTCGCACCGACTTTTTCAGTTCTGCCCACAAATGTTCATTAGGATTGAGGTCAGGGATTTGTGATGGCCATTCCAATACCTTGACTTTTTGTCCTTAAGCCATTTTGCCACAACTTTGGAAGAATGCTTGGGGTCATTGTCCATTTGGAAGACCCATTTGCGACCAAGCTTTAACTTCCTGACTGATGTCTTGAGATGTTGCTTCAATATATCCACATAATTTTCTTTCCTTATGATGCCATCTATTTTGTGAAGTGCACCAGTCCTTCATGCAGCAAAGCACCCCCACAACATGATGCTGCCACCCTCGTGCTTCATGGTTGGGATGGTGTTCTTCGGCTTTCAAGCCTCCCCCTTTTTCCTCCAAACATAACGATGGTCGTTATAGCCAAACAGTTCTATTTTTGTTTCATCAGACCAGAGGACATTTCTCCAAAAAGTACGATCTTTGTTCCCATGTGCAGTTGCAAACCGTAGTCTGGCTTTTTTATGGCGGTTTTGGAGGAGTGGCTTCTTCCTTGCTGAGCGGCCTTTCAGGTTATGTCGATAAAGGACTCATTTTACTGTGGATATAGATACTTTTGTACCTGTTTCCTCCAGCATCTTCACAAGGTCCTTTGCTGTTGTTCTGGGATTGATTTGCAATTTTCTCACCAAAGTACATTCATCCCTAGGAGACAGAACGCGTCTCCTTCCTGAGCGGTATGACGGCTGCGTGGTCCCTTGGTGTTTATACTTGCGTACTATTGTTTGTACAGATGAACGTGGTAGCTTCAGGCGTTTGGAAATTGCTCCCAAGGATGAACCAGACTTGTGGAGGTCTACAATTTCTTTTCTGAGGTCTTGGCTGATTTCTTTTGATTTTCCCATGATGTCAAGCAAAGAGGCACTGAGTTTGAAGGTAGGCCTTGAAATACATCCACAGGTACACCTCCAATTGACACAAATGATGTCAATTAGCCTATCAGAAGCTTCTAAAGCCATGACATAATCTTCTGGAATTTTCCAAGCTGTTTAAAGGCACAGCCAATTTAGTGTATGTAAACTTCTGACCCACTGGAATTGATACCTTAAATGATAAGTGAAATAATCTGTCTGTAAACATTTGTTGGAAAAATTACTTGTGTCATGCACGAAGTAGATGTCCTAACCGACTTGCCAAAACTATAGTTTGTTAGCAAGAAATTTGTGGAGTGGTTGAAAAACGAGTTTTAATGACTCCAACCTAAGTGTATGTAAACTTCCAACTTCAACTGTATGTGTTGTATAGTTTTTGTGTTTTTTGGGAGGTCACTTCTTGCCACTGTGGGGCAGTAATACATAAGGTCAGGTCAAGTTTAAAGGTATATTTAGGGAGATGACGCGAGATGACGTAGCTGCACGAACTAAACAGTAGTAGTGGGTCAATTTCCGCAACAACCTGGAGCGTTGAAGCGCAAGGCTAAACCCTCAGCTGTTTTGGTCCTGTAACTACCACATTGTAGCAGCGTGAAGCGCACCCGTGCATAAGCGCAGATACTCTGTATGACTGTGTGAGAGCAAAGCATTGCATCATGCCCATCTCAATGGGCGCGCTCGAGCAGAACCCTTTTGTCAAGTCGATGAGCATCGTTGGTCACCGCCATTCAAAGTGTTGCATTCTGGGGATAAGAATTGTCCGATTGGCGCCTACGTAGCACATGGGATGTATAAAATGTACTCCTCAGCCTGAAGTTTCCCTACTTACGCCAGCGAATAGCTAGCTATTTGAGTGGGGCCGACTGGTAAGACACTTCAGGAGAGCGGTCACGTGTGCTAGCAAGTCACAGGTCCAGGGTTCAAGCCTCAGTGTGAGCCGAATCAGGAGGAAGTAGTACTCACTAAGCAAGCAGCGTAACACCTGTCACACCTACATGTCAACTCCATTAACTTTACAAAAATCATGTGATCAAAGTTAATGCCGTTTCTTCAGTTGCTTTTCCCCAACTGTGCCATGCAGCCATCGCCTGCATTGTGGGAGGCTCTATTGTCAACCAATCATTAGGGTGTTTATGTTTTACCCACGCAAACGTGACCAAATACATGACTGAAACAGGAACCAATTTGCCGGAATTTATGTGTACAGCGGATATATTCAAATAAATGTGATATTTGAGGCTCTCTCTCACTAATCGATTATACAAAGTGGAAACACAATATTATATTATGATTTCAGTTTGTGAGTGTGTGATATGGGGGTTAGATGATTATTTCAACATTATAACAAAAACTTTTCATAAAAAATGGCAACACTGCCATGTTGATTTGAGCCTTGCTGTTGGAAAACCACATTATACCCTGACAACACCGCTCACGACACGTGCGCAAGCGTTGCAAAATAAATTTAGAAATCTATATTATTCAATTATTGCACCCACACTGCTCGCGGTCTGCGTTGCCAAGGGCTAAAATAGATGTCAGTTCTATTTGTGACGCAGATCGCAGTGAAAGTCCTGCCTCTCCCATCTCCTCATTGGTTTATAGAAGCAGATACCCACGTGCCATCTCCTCATTGGTTATACCCACGTGGGTGATTGAAAGACGAACTGTGTTGTAGGTCGTCGTGGTAATACTATGAAAGTTTAGATGCCAATCACCATATAAGTTCAAAGAAGAAAAGCCTGGAAGGAGGAGAGATGACTAGAAACGATTCGGTTGACCATTTTATGTGTATTAATTGTCGGAGTAGAGGACCTTGTGCATTTCAGGTAAAATAACAACTCAATGTTCATATCCCAGGACAAATTAGCTAGCAACAGCAAGCCAAATGCAAGCTAGCTAGCTAAATTGCCATAAATGTTTAATGCTTTTCGACCTGTCCCCAAATTAATGTAATTGGTTCAGAGTTTGTTTTGATATTTTAACCTGCGTGTCGTGATCGCGTTTGGTGTGAAGGGGACAAAATAAATGTATGCATGATGGCGCACGCGCACAGCCGGTTTGGGTTCCGTGTTAGTGTCTGACTTTGGGCTGTCGCATATGCACCTCCGGGCGGGTGAACAAACAGCTGACCTTGGGAAAACTCTTCCCTGTTGGGCGGAGCTCCATGGAACACGTGGTAGGGGAGGAGTCTGTTAAGTGCGTCATCCAATGAGGTGAAGCGGGCGATGTCAGGTGACAGAACCCCCGAATGATCCATCCTCAACTGCTGTAGCATCCTGGAGAGACACACATAGTACACTTATCCCACACACACTCCCGCAGCCCCCCAAGGGGGTGCCCAGAAAAACTGTGGTACGCCACTGACACACGAATATCCAGTCGCTAGTGAAAGTCTACAGACCCCTTGCAGTCTTCACATTTTACTGCCTTAAAATTCTATCTAAAAAGGATTAAATGAAAACCAATCCAAAGTGAAAGAACAATTATAGAAAATTCTACAAATGACTATGAAACGCAAAATGAGGATGTATTGATTGCATATGTCGTCACACCCCAGAGTTAATGCTTAGTGGAAGCATCTTTACAGCCATTACAGCTGTGAATCATTTTGAATAAGATTCTACCAACCTTGCTCAACTCTTACGGCAACATAGATCCATTGTTTTTGTCAAAATTGCTCAGGCTCAGTAAATTTGTTAGGGAATCATTGATGGACAGCAATATTCAATATTCAAACCTTGCCTCAGATTATTTTAAGAAGATTTAAGTCAGGATGGAGACTGGACAATACAGGAACACTCAACACCTCTTAGAAAGCCATTCTTGCTATTTTGTTTCTTTTTGACCATTTTAATTGAAAACAATCACAGTAAGGTACTTAATTGTTACCCAGAAATGATTTGATATTGAGATAAAAACGGATGCATTGGACCTGTAAGGCAGCAAAATTTGAAAACTGTGCAAAGGGTGTGTAGACTTTCACAAGAGCACTGCATACACACACACACATACGGCATCTATACACATACATACACACACACACACTACTTACATTCCTCCTCTGGTGAGCTGCTGAGAGGCCGGCCTCTTCTGAGCGCTGACCTACAAGAGACACATTTCAATATCATCATCATCATCACCACCACCACCACCACACACTGGGCTGTAAACCCATGTTGCGTAACATTTCTATAGGCCACTATTAAAAAGAAGAGGATCCCATCCGCTTTCTATAGGCTAGGCCTACTATATTTATTTCTCAACTTTCCTAATATCAAGCACATTGCTTCGCTTTATAAATCGGAGCAGCCTACCTGACTAGCATGAAAATGAACCACGGGCTATTCAAGTGCATACGGGTAGCCTAGTGGTTAGAGCGTAAGGCAAGTAACCGAAAGGTTGCTGGATCGAATCCCCGAGCTGACAAGGTAAAAATCTGTCATTCTGCCACTGGACAAGGCAGTTAACCCACTGATCCCCGGTAGGCCGTCATTGTATATAAGAATTTATTCTTAACTGGCTTGCCTAGTTAAATAAAGGTTACATTTAAATACAGATGACATGGATTTTTTGACCCTGCCCCTGTTCCGTGAATGAAAATGGCCCATTCTAAATCTAATTTCACACATATACTAAATAACATATGTCAAGACAAGATTAAATTGAAAATAGTCTGATGGATGAGAATATTATCACTTGTGAATGATGCCAAGCGTGTGCAGTCTAAGGCCAGAAACAGCACGACTTTTTCAAATCATCTCATGCATCACGTATCTTAGCCCATAGGCTTATATGTTTTTATAAGGTTGGTTTCACAACTAAAGTGGCCAAATAACCTCAAACGTAGCCTATAGTCCCAAGACCCCTGAAACACAGTTGGAGAGCCCATAGCCTACAGAGCCTAGTGAAACATGTGTTCTTATAAGCCCAGTCATTGTTCAATCACGTGTGAAAACAGAGTTTTGACTGGACACTACTTAAAAGAGGATGCCAGCTTTCTCGTGCTGCTATATTTATTGCTAAATTCTTAAAAATTAAGCACATTAATACACTTTACAAACAGTGTAGCCTACCTGGCATGTTAAAAACGTAACTGCAAGTAACCTCCATTCACTATTCGAGTGCAGGCTACGGATGACATGTTTTAGTTTTTTCCTGGCCATTCTAAAAAAAAATGTATTAAGAATAATCTTATGGGTGAGAATATTATCAGTGCTTGTCAAATTGTGAATGAGAGACTGATGAAGTGTGTGCAGCCTGCGCAAGAAAGCCTGCGCTTGCCTTTCATGTGACTTTTTTCAAATCATTAGAGTAACATCATGCAGCCTTAGACTGTATTAGAAATCGAAACTTATAGCCCAACGTTTGTATCACAAGTAAAGTTGCATAAATAACTCTAAAATAAGCATATAGGAGGACCTGTTTCTTTGTTAACCGCTCAACACAGAATAGCTGCATGTGCGCACTCCCTGAGAAAAATATCCTTTCTATTTTATTCAGCTATGTTCAATTGTATTGTTCTTACTATAAAATACTGCCACAGAAATTATAAGCAAATCTTGCCTGCTAAATGATCTAGCGTAGCCCACAGCCATACGGCATAACATAAGGACGACTCAGAATATGCTATTCTGTTCTTCTGTAATAGGCTACATTTTCTTCATATCATTATGTTTATTTAGACCTGCCTAAAATAAATAATGGATTTATTGTGATGGTGTAGGTTATATTAAATGTATTTATTAGACTTTTTAAAATTCAGATGTTCCAAAGGTCCGCATTAGTGGCTTGTAAGCAAAGCACGGAAGCTGGATATGTTAAACATGTTTATGCTACTTAACGGTCAATCAATTATTGTGAGACCGGCAGTTAGTTGCATGACAATCACCAGCTGACAGCATTTCATGACCACACACACACAGTGTATAACATGTAGAATACCTGTGTGTTTAGCGGGGCGTCTTGGCTGATGTAGGTCATTGTTTTCACAGCTAGGAGACAAATGAGAAACAGAAGTCAGGAGAGGGGTTTATATACATCTATAACAACAACACACAAAATCACAAACACAAACCTTTGTTTCCAAGGAGGTTGACGAGCTGTGTCTGAGCCTGCTTTTCCTGAGGAATTGGAGAACAAAACAATACAAAAACATATTATAGAAACGCATACAAAGAGGGTAATAATTAAGTGAGAAAGAGAGTTGTAGTTAATACCTGTGTGTAGTCCTGTTCCTGTGTGGCAGGACCAGTACCAGAGAGAGACAGGGGGGAGAGGGAGCTGCTGTTCTGAGTCTGAGACAGTACGAGGCGCTGCACTGGGCTGCCCGACACCTGCCCTCGTACCCCAGTCGCCGTTCCAACCAGCGTCAGACGCCCCTGGTTTGATGCCGCCTGGACGGGGGCAGGGTTAGTACCAGGAAAGCTCTGCCATGTTTGGGTCATGGCTCCTCCTACTCCCACCTGGCTGCCTCCCACCTGGATTAGCTGACTTCCCGCCGTCGCCGTGAAGTTCTGCCCGGCGACGAGCTGTACTGTGTTCTGATTGGCTAGCAGGGTTGATTGGGATGGGTCTGAGGGGCCATTGTGGTGGACCAGGTACTGCCCTGGGGGCAGGTTGGCCTGGCCTTGCTGTCCCTGGTTCTGCTGCCCCAAGGGAGAGTGGACCAGGATGGAGCCGTTAGCTGTGTAGTGTCCCTGGGCCGCGGTGTTAACCATGGTGGTGGTTGTGGTCTGGAGTCCCAGGCTATAGACTGTCTGAGCCCCAGCTTGAAGGGGTTTGGGCTGGATAGGTCTGACCAGGGCCTGGGCGCCCCCAGGTCCTCTCTGGATGATGATATTCTGCAGGGGGATGTTCTTAAAGGGCAAGCCCACCTGGTTCACCTGGCCCACTGGGGAGGGGGTAGCAAACACCTGCCCCCCTGCTGCTACTCCCCCCACCGCCCCCCCTACCCCACCACCCTGCCGGAGGAGGATCTGTTGGACCCCTCCCCCGCCAAAGGACCCCAACACCTGGATGTGCCCCCCTGCCTGGCCGTTAGGCAGCTGGGACACGCCCTGGAGGAACTGACCACTGGGAAACGCTGCTGTCGATGTGGTGACCCCGCTGCCGTACCCCCCCGAGACCAGCTGGGGGGGGAATGGGGAGGGGGCCGAGGGGAGAGGAGGGGGAGGTGGTTGGGAGTCTAGCATGGCCTCCTGTTCCAGAGTCTGTTCAGTGATGTCTGCCTCCATGAGAGACTTCTGCAGGATGTCAAAGGGCTGGTCCTCTCCTCCGCCAAGATCCATTCCTCCTGGAGAAGCTTCTCCCCCCAGCTCATCCTCAATGAACGATAGGCTACTGGAAAGCTGGAGGCCCACCCCCGCTGAATCCTCAAACTCTTCATCTTTGAGGCCGGAGTTAGAGCCAGCCTGAGAGAAAGAGAACACTTTATAACTATGCAGGCTCCATCAGTTTAGAAACCCATTACCAGCAGGTAAGTGCAAATGTATTTCTACTCACAGTGTTACTGGTAAAGAAGGTTCCGGCAGAGCCGTAAGCTGCGTTCGTTACGTCATCCTCCTCAATCTGAGGGAGAAAATACACGTCACTTCACCTATATAAAAAGCAGCGTGCTAATATTCTATGACTTGAAATGGGCATGGATGAACTAGTAGTCCAGAGGGGGAGACACTAACAGACTTGTTGGTGGAGCCGTGGAGGTAGTCATTCAACGCCTGCACATCCCTGGAGGACAGAAGGGGGGAGAGAGCTTGAGTCAGAGACCATCCACATTTTTTTTGTTTTATGCAATTTATTTAGCATTCGTAACCCCTGGGAACCAGATTTATCTGTTCCAACTTGCCATTACTAATGCCTTAGTGTTAGATGTTTGTAGATGTGTTATAGATAGTGTTTGTGATTTATGTGTTATATAGATTTACCCTATAATATCCAGAAGACGGCGATCGTCCTCATCATCCATGACACCTGGGAGAGGAGAGAGCAGAGAGAGGGATGAAGTGACAGGGGGGGTGAAGTGAGTAGAAAGAGGTGTAATGGAGGAAAGGATAAGAGGAAGGGGGAGATATCCTATTTTAACTGTATACACTCTGTAACTATGCGAAAAAGCTCATAAATGCAATATAAGAGTTCTTATTCGAAACCCTCTTGACTATACTACATTGCTGCAACAATTCTTATGAATGCTTGTGAGCACAAAAGAGTTACGGAAAGTAATGCAGACATAGGCAGTGAGACAACACAGAGGACGTGCTGGGTGGGTGGGTGTGTCACAGGCGGCGGTGGCACCTGGGGAGGACGGGCTCATAGTAATGATTGGAATGGAGTAAAATGGAATGGTATCAAAAACATGGTTTTTTAATATAATTCCATTCCAGCAATTATTATGAGCCGTCCTCTCTTCAGCAGCCTCCTGTGTGTGTGTGTATGTGTGTCAGACTGTATCTGCATGCTTATCTCTGGTGTGGTAACAGTAGGCGATGCAATAAAACACTCACAGCTTTCTGACAGCGAGCATGGAATCATTCATTAACCACCACCTTTTATTTCCTGTGATGGAGTAGTGGGCAGAGTGAGAGACAAGAGGGGAGAAAAAGAGAGATGGGGGAGGCACAGAAAGAGAGAAGTTAAGAACAACAGTATTAAAAGTACAGTATTGCCCCCATCCCTCCACCTACATATTCCTATTGAATGAGAGCGAAGCTCCCGCGCCCTACCCTTCTCTCTTCTCCTGCACATTGGTCTACTCTCCTGTCACCTCCCATTAAATGAAGATGGTCATCAAAGTGTAAATAACTCCACCCTGTTCCCTTTAAAATGTTGTTTGGGAGTTGAAGGTTTACAAGCATTTGCTTTGTTTTACAGCCAACAACATTCCACAGAACTAACTCCAATGATGCTGGCCTTGTATCGTGGTGAAAGGGGACATAAAACAGCTAATGTGGTGAATAGCAATGAGGAGCAAATCAGTAAATGTAGCCTTAGAATATTCTCAAGGTGAAGCTGTGTATTTTGTTAATTCAGAGCTGCAATGCCTGGGTTAACACAAGGTGGCGGTTTGAAAAATGGCATGCCACTGTAGGGGGCCTGTGATGTGTCCAACTGTAGCAACATTTTAATTTTTTACTTCTTTGCATCTTTCATTCGACGTCATGTCGAATTACAAATGTGATACATTGTGTCAAGTCAGTGATGTAACATTGTGCTCTTGAACACATTTAACCAGTCGTTAAAACAAAATGGCGACTCGGCCACCATCTTTGGTTGAGAAAGAACCAAGCCTAATAAGGCTAAAAAAAAGCATTGCGTCATAAAATGTCTCAGCTATAATTGAGTAGCTCAATGTAGGGAATTGCACGATAGATACTTAATAAAACTGGTCGTTTTGGAATTGTTTAATTAACAACTAGCTGTATTTTCAAAATGTAGGCTGCTAGCCTGTTTTTTTGCTAGCAGCCCAGATATCTAGCTAGCTGCTAGCATACGCAGATAAGACTGCCACTTTATATTCAGCTTCCCACCAACAAAAAAGGAATACAACAGTAAAACTATATTTTATTTCACAAGTTAAACCGATACACGTGCTCTTTGAAGGATCTCTTTAAGTGTGTCCGTTTTAAGATATTTCCTGACAACTACGACACCATCTCCAGGTTAACGTTGGCTAATCGGCTAGCTAACCTCTAATGAGGTCCCTTTTCAACATTGGGGTTATTTTGTCATAGGGGCAGGATTAGCTAGCACCACTAAATGGGGGGATATGTCTACACGTGTCAAATAACTGGCAAAATACACTCTCAAAGCCTGGAATATTTAGCTAGTTCAATTTTCCAAATTTCACAGAATTTTGAGAATGCGAAAAACAAGCAGCAGCTAGCTAAAACGTTGTTAGCTTGCCAGTTGCCCAAGCTATTGAAAATATTCAGAAAATATGTTTCCTCTCCCCTACACCTAGCTTAGTCACCAAATTAGTGGTCGGAGTAGGCGTACAAGACGATATGGCTAGCCGGGGTCGGAGTAATTTATAAACCAGTTTATCCAAAGAATAGTAGACACATTTAGCTCCAATTGAATTTTGAAATCGTAATAACACCCTCCCAAATTGTAGCATCAGTGTGCCATCAGACAAACAGCTAGCAACGACAGTCGTGCCACGGGTTTAAGCTTTGGAAACATCGTTTAGACCACCAGCTGATGTACAGCTTGCGATTTATGTCCAAAAATAGACTGAATCGACAGACAATGATAATCGCATTCGAGCACAAAAAGCCTGTCCTCCCAGCCTCTAGCTGGTCGCTGACGTGCTCTCTTTCTCTGCTGTGGTAGACTTCAGAGGTTACCATTTGTCTTCTATTTAGTTCATCTGCCAGCATGCAATGCAAAACGTCAGATTTCTCTCGATTGGCTGAACAGACATATTTCAATCGTGGAATTTACGACCGCGCGGAGTCTTCGGCAACAGCTCGCTGGGCTAGCTATTTGACCGCGGATTTCTACTTGTAAACATCGGCCTGTTCAAGGTTAGCCGTTGTCGCCTATTTAGAATCGTCGGATAGAATTCGTTGACACGGCTAAACAGTGTCGACACCTAGGTGTTTTTTTCGATTAGCATAACATAAAGACGACTGAAAGAAGGCAAACCCTTACTCCTGTCTCACTCCTCTTGAAACCCAATATCTCCATTTGGCAACTTTTAATTTGCTCCCCCCTCCTTCTCCTCCTCCTCCTCCTTCTTCTCCCTCTCCCACTCATATTTTTCTCACTGTCCCTGTTCTGTCTCAGATAGATTTCTCTCCACTCTCACTCTCTTCCCTCCCCGAAGGAAGGGAGGAAGGAGGTTGTGTGTGTTTTTTCCTAGAAATTTTATCACAAAATTATAATACACTCAAAGGGAAACTCACCGTCATGAAAAAGCAGTGCCTTGTCAACGGGGTTTCCTCGCCATCACAGCACGGGTAGTGCCGCTCCAGCAGAAGGCAGTAACATCAGAGCATTCTACAGATAGCGATGCAATATTCCATCGAAGTAACATAGAACGGACAAATAGTCACTAAACTCTAAATACTGAAAAACTATGTTCTACCATTCATTCAAGTTTTTTTTTTTTTTTTTACTTTCATGACAGATATTTCATAATTCTTCTCCCCTATGAATAGGAAATTGTTTTACAGTAGACTTGGCCATTATGAACGGTAGGGGGCGGGCCACTAGCAGATGCCACACCTTGATGTGGCTGATAAAGTAATTGAGGAAATTGTACTTTGTGACTACAGAGAGATCAGCAAAACGAGGGCGTTATTCCACTCACATACCCTCCAAAGAGATATGGGAGGGGCGAAACAGCTTTTATAAGTCATCGCAAATGTAACACAATTAATCATATTCACAGTGATGCTATGCACACCATGTTTCAATCAGAGATGGGGGTCAACTACACACGCTGTATGTAATTCAGTCTATTCTGGTGTACATTTTGTGATTTCATATAGGCCTGTTGTGTTCCATATACTACAGACCCATTTCTTATACTTATACTTGCATACTTGCATCAGCAGTCTACGCTGGAAGAGTGCAGTTATTTCTTCCTGCAGAAGAATTAACAGGTACTGTACGTGAAAGTGAAGTGTGTGTGACATTGAGAAATGCATAATAACCTTTTCTACACCTACTGTGAAGGTGGCTACTGATATACTACTTTACTATTCTGAAATTTGTATTCTATTCTCCTAGATTAAAGCTCAGGTTTTGCTTAATATGTGCACTGTCATCCTTCCACTTGCTTTCGCAATG
Organism: Salmo salar; assembly: GCF_965601325.2. Taxonomy (NCBI): domain Eukaryota; kingdom Metazoa; phylum Chordata; class Actinopteri; order Salmoniformes; family Salmonidae; genus Salmo; species Salmo salar. The sequence goes on along the minus strand of NC_138318.1, from coordinate 11,299,382 downwards.
GGGCACAATAAAACATGAACGTCATTATATATGGATATTTGCAGTGGTGTAAAGTACCTAAGTAAAAATACTTTAATGTACTACTTTAGTCGTTTTGGGGGGTATCTCTACTTTACTATTTATATTTTGGACAACTTTTACTCCACTACATTCCTAAAGAAAGTAATGACTTTTTACTCCATACACACCCAAAAGTACTTGTTACATTTTGAATGCTTAGCAGGACAGGAAACGGGTCCAATTCACACACTTATCAAGAGAAAATCCCTGGTCATCCCTACTGCATCTAATCTGGCAGACTCACCAAACACAAATGCTTCATTAGTAAATGATGTCTAAGTGTTGGAGTGTGACACTAGCGCTCCGTAAATTATTATAACATTTTTTTTAAATCATGCTGTCTGGTTTGCTTAATATAAGAAAATTGAAATAATTGATACTTTTACTTTTGATACTTAAGTATATTTTAGAAAAACATGAACTTTTGATTTACTTTTGATACTTACGTATATTTAAAACCAAATATTTTTAAACTTTTACTCAAGTAGTATTTTACTGGGTGACTTTTACTTTAGTCATTTTCTATTAACGTAACTTTACTTTTACTCAAGTATGAACATTGGGTACTTTTTCCACCACTGGATATTTGTTATGGGTTTAAACAATTATGCATGAACTTGGGTGGGAGTGGGATAACGTAGCGAACAACGCTCCCTAATCCACCAATGGAATGACAGTATAGTCACAAGAGAGGAGAGATTTATCCAATAAGAAGACCGTTTGTTACGAAGCAACCGCATCCGAATCTTTGCTGATACAAACAACATCAGTGAAAACATGGACGTGGAGAGTGGTATTTGTCAGGGAAACGAGGATTCTGGTCCCAGTGAGTCCGGCATTAAGATCCCGGACAGGATGCTGAAACGAGAACAAGATAGGCTTGAGGGCGTGGAGAGAAAGAAAGAAGCGAAAAATAGCCAGTCTGTCACGGAGGAGAAGAGTGGGTTCTTCACCACGACGTTCAGTAGTGAAAGGGCGACTATCGAGGAGTTACTGGAGGGCTGTTCGGGGGCTACTGACCGCGCCCTGGCCACTCAAACCTTGGAGGAAGTGACTACTAAAACACAGCTCCTCCAGAAGTTTCTAAACGATAGCATGGTGTTTTTACCGCAGTACGAGCTGAGACAGGCCCAGGCGGCGCTCCAGAAACTACAGAACTCTCTGGCCGAGAAGAGAGACGAGATTCTCCCCAAGAAGAAATTCGCCTTTAGGTCGCGCGCAGCAAATGCACCCAAAGTAGACCCACCAGCTCCACCTGTAAAACCCAAGGATTCTGGCCGAACTAAAGTGGACGGAGCCATAAGCCACCCAGAGCAGTGTGGCTTCTCCCACTTTGAGGCCCAGGTAACAGTCCCTAACATAACAAGACTCAATAATTTCTTCTGAGAATGTTTGTCTCTAGTCAATTGTGGTTTAGATTCTACTATTTGCAGGTATGTATCTTAAATGTCTGATGACCACTTTATTTTTGGCAGGTGCTGACCAAGTCAGGGGATGAGATTAAACAACAGGATGTTCTACTGACCCACCTGACCAACTGTAAGGTCAGACTCCTGGGCTCCCCCAGCACCGTCCACATCAAACACGTCCAGAACTGTGAAATCTTCTCTGGGCCAGTGTCCAGCTCTGTGTTCGTGGACCACTGCACCGGCAGCACCCTCTCCTTCCCATGCCAACAGCTACGGACTCACCACACCACCGACACACAGGTCTATCTGCATGTCACCAGCCGCGCCATCATAGAGGATTGCCAAGGGGTGCGCTTTGCCCCCTTTGCCTGGTCCTACCTGGGTCTGGACCAGGACTTCAAGGTGTCTGGTCTGGACCGGGAGAGGAACAACTGGAACGAGGTGGATGATTTTAACTGGCTGGCCTTAGGTACCCAATCTCCTAACTGGTCTGTCATTCCAGAAACTGAGAGAAGAACCGAGTGGGACTCCTAGAGACATTAGTATACAAAGAGCCTGTCAATCAAACAAATGAAGTTTTCTTATTTTCATTCAGACCTGATGTGACAAGGCCTTATGTGACTTTGCTTTTCATGCTGATGAGTTGTTCCATAGTACTCAGTAGTTCCATAGATGTCCTGACAGGGTTAACCATTAAAAATAAATATTGGGTAATATTCACAGTAGTGTGCTGCCTGAAATCTTGAATATTTCCTCACAAGGAGGAAAAAGTTGCTGCATTACTGCTTTCTCACAACCATACTCTGAGCAATAAACAGAATGTTAACAGGTAATGTACTGTAACACAGCTTATTACATGTTCATTTAGTCAGGAAGGACCATCTTAGTCCTTAAATGCCATCTTATGTTTACAAACAGCACTTGTTCTGTCATTATTCTCCCATCTATAGAGCACTAAATACCTCACTGTATCTGTTCTTCTGACTAAGTGATCTTGAGTAAATACTAGAGATGTGAATAAAGGGTTTGGCTGACACCAATCTGTCTTTCTTACACTTGTCTTTAATTGTGCATGAAATAATTTACTGAAACAGTTAGGGGTGGTTTCCCGTACACAGATTTAAGCCTAGTCCTCAAATTCCTAGGAATCTCTATTGAAAATGCTGTTTAGTCCAGAACTAGTCTTAATCTGTGCATGCCCCTAATGGTTTCTTCCCCTTTCCACATCCTGTCCCCACTCTTCCCATGAAATAGCTCACTCATTCGAGGTCAATATCATACTGCTGTAGTGACAGTGCTGATCTCTGCCCTCAGGTACACTAACACCAGTATGCTCTTCTGGTTTCTCTGATCTCTTGCTCTGTCACAAGTTCTGCCAACTACTGAAGGTGTCATCAAGTCTGCTGGCCTGTTGTGCGTCATAGTTCTGTTAGTGTAGACACAAACACCTATGGCTTAATCTGCTTGCTTCCTTACTACAGGTGAGAGATGGGAAGGTTGTTGTTATTGACTGCTCAGTGTAGGTGGAGTTAAGTGGGACATGGGGAGTCTGAGGGGCTTACATGGTTTTTGGGTGGTTTACTGAAACATCTTGGGTGACTACACTGTAAACATTCTTCCTCGTTTGAACCCAGGGACACCTTCCAAAAGTGCAGCACGGCGTAGTTCCACGTCTCCTCTCCGTCAACCGTTAACTGTCCGTTAACTGTGCATTCGATCAGGGTGACAATGACCATGTGAGCATTCAAACCAATTATGTCTCCTGGCAACAGCTTACAGCCAGGCTCATCTTCTGGAGAGGGATTTCTGTAAATGGGATCAGGCTACGTACAGGGGATTATCATGACGCACCTCCCCTCCGCCTGGAATCTGGAGGATCTTCCTCAATCCTCTTCCAACCAGTGAAAGGAACATCACGATTAGCCTCACCTGTTGATTTCAACGTTTTTGGAGGGAAAGTTTAGAACCAAGGCAAGGGGGCAAGTGTGACCCTGTGTTCTGTCATCCGTCTGGGTGAGTATTCTTTGTAGGGTCCGGCCACTATGGGAGAGGAGAGGGCCCTGAAGGAATAACCGCACTCCTCTTTCTTTACCTCTGCTCCTTCTCTCTGGGATGGATTACAGATCCTTGCCTGAGCTGACAGTCCTGCACTGCTGGATGAGCTGCAGGAGAGACTGAGAGACGAAGAGAACGGCTGAAACCACCTTACAGGGAATCAACGGTTCAAACCGCTTAACGAGAACAGCTGAAACTCCGCTGGCTGGGACATCCAGAAGAAGGACCAGACCTTAGAGCTATATCTCATCTCAGTAGTGTCTTTTCATTGTGTATAGGTAAGGAATATCCCTAGGTTGCCACCATGGCACTAATGGTGGTCAAGTTTGACCTGAAGAAGCGGGTGAAGCTAGCCCAGTTCCTATGGCTGATGTACTGGTTCTCAGTGATGGCAGGCGTGCTCGTCTTCAGCATGGGGCTGTTCTTTAAGATCGAGCTGCGTAAGCGCTCGGAGATGATGGACAACAACGAGAGCCACTTCGTTCCTAACTTACTAATTGTCGTGGGGCTGCTGGCTTGTGGGATCAACGCCATGGGTGGCAAGATCTGCTACGACTCCTTGGACCCTATCAAGTTCTCCAGGTGGAAGCCTATGCTCAAACCCTTCCTACTCTCCTGTGTGGCTTTCAATTGTCTCCTGGTGCTGACGGCTCTGCTCTGCATCCTGATGAGGATTCCTCTCCAGTTCACGCTGGCCGAGGGCCTGAAGAATGCCCTGAAGTTCTACAAGGACACAGATACACCGGGACGCTGCTACATGAAGAGGACTTTGGACCAGATGCAGATTGAGTTCCGTTGCTGCGGCAACAACAACTTCAGGGACTGGTTCGAGATCCAGTGGGTCAGCAACCGCTACCTGGACTTCAGCGCCAAGGAAGTAAAAGAGTGAGTCATGATATTAGCGACAGCTCTAGGATCAGTTCTAAAGCTTATCCCAACCCTATCCCTAACTATTAGGTGGTTATAATGTAGTGATGTAAGTTTTTTTTAAGTAAGAGGCCTATATATTAGGCCCACACCAACAAATGGCATGAATGGAGATTGTAGGGTTAGGTTATGGTGAGTTCACTGTTCTTAATGGGTGTTCAGTATAAATGGATTGCAGGAGCAAGGAGGGGGGCCGTAAGCAATGTAAAAGGGTCACGTTCGATTATAAGGTAAAGGAGGGATTACAGGGCCAGTGGATTTGAGGTTTTAGTGTTAGAGGTGGTGATGGGGCAGTGCATACGTGTGGGTTGGTTTTCGATTTACGGGAGGTGAGGGGGATTCAGTCATTAGTGTGGAGTAATAACGAAAGTGGTTGGTGGGGAGGGAGGTGAGCTTTCTGTGAGAGTTGAAGGGGAATGATGCAAGGGTTTGTTTTACAGTGTATGGGTGTAAGGTGTGTTTGGGTGCAGGTGTTTCAAGTGTTGGTTTTCAGTGTAAGTGATATCAAGTGTGTGGTTGTAAAAAGGGACAGTTTTCATTGTAAGTGTTCTCAGGTGTGCATTCACCGTGTGTGCGAATGTGTGTGTGAGCCTGTGAGTTCTTAGTGGCCAATCTTCTTGGACCACATTTCCTCATCCTTCAGGCTTATGTGCTAACCAATCAGCATGCGGCCTGGTGATGGTCTGGGAGTAGACCTGTCTAGAGAGAGAGACAGAGTTAGCCAACAAGGCCTTGCGTAGAGACAGTGATTGGCCAACCATTCACTTACGACAATTATTGACCAATAAGGGCTTAGCTAGACACAGTGATTAACCAATAGGACCTCAATGAGATATTAGCTGCATTCTCTTTTGATTCAGGGTTGATGATGACGATGATGGGCTATGGGCTGTTAAAGGACCACATCTTAGTCCTGCCTAAATTGCTTATCTTTCAGGAAACAAATTATCTAAAGCAGGGCCTGCAAACCCTCTTCCTGGAGATCTATGCACGTTTTGGCTCTAGCCCTACTGTAATACACCTGATTCGGCAAATCAAGGTCCTGCTAAGTGTTTCCCACCCCTGATCTGTGTCAGCGTTAACCTACAGTGTCAGTACTCCCAACAGAATGTAATTCCATGTCCATATTGTTGGGAATGACTGGGAATGATCTGTGTCCCTGTCACATTTTTCTTTAACCTTTATTTAACTAGGCAAGTCAGTTAAGAACAAATTCTTATTTACAATGACGATCTAGGAACAGTAGGTTAACTTCCTCGTTCAGGGGTAGAACAACAGATTTTTACCTTGTCAGCTTGGGGATTCGTTCTAGCAACCTTTCAGTTACTGGCCCAACACTAACCACTTAGCTACCTGCTGGGCTATCACACCACCCTTTCCATAATGCTAATTTAGAACTGCCCTACACCTGTCAATCACAATTGAAACCCCACCCCCAGACCACCCAAAGGCCAAATGCACACTTCCTCCTACAGAATCAGAGATTACTGCTGTCACAGTCAGTCCATTCAGTCTCACTTTGTTAGGATAATCCTCATCTACTCAGACGATCTACAAACTGCATGATTGATTACCCGTCAACTACAACTCTGTTGACAAGCCACAACGAGGTTTACTACTACTGTATATCCAGCCATCTATTAGCTAGACTAATTCCATTTAGGCAATTCATCCTCATTCAAAGTAATGGATCAATCATCGATTTATGAATACAATTTCAATACATCCTGTGAAATGCCCTCTCAGTGTAGGAGAGGAAAGTAACTCTCGGAGAGATCATTCGTAAGTGGTGTGCAGCATGATTTTCCATATCATTTTGCTGTAATTTCGGAGTATTTGGCAGATATACAGTATGTGCATCTTTCCAAGGGAGATGTGTCCTCCAAGAGTTGCTGAATGTTTTTCTCATCTTCAGTGTGCATATCTGTTTATGTTGGAAAGCGAGGTATAGTGGAAGTATTATTGTTCCTTCCCAATGTGAGCAGAGTTCTTGGCTCATGCACCTTTGTTGGAAAGCAAGTGACAGTATTAGTTTTCCTTTGCACTGTTTCTTCCCAAAGCCAGTGTGAAGACACCGTGTTCACAGTAGGGAGGAGCTAATGGGGTTAATCCCATTCAAACAGCATGTGAGAGACTGATAGACCTTCATGATTCTCTCTTTACCAGGTACACTGTGAACTGATTTCAGCTCTGAGTCAGAAACAATGCAAGCACTGTAAACCCTCTATCATGTATACTTAATGAAAAATCAGTGTTAGGTTGTGTCAAGGTATGAGTGACTTTGTTGTAGATGTTCTTTCAGCCTAAACCTACCTTTCTAAATGCTGGTAGTTCACTAGCACTTCCTCACACTTACAGTACATGATGATAGATGGATTGGGTAGCACTTTCATATATTACCCTGACCCTAACCTCTGCCCTCTGACCGTTGCCCTCTGACCCCAATTCGCTTCAGCAGTAATGTGGATGCGAAGTACCCAATGGATGTCTACCTTTTCACTCCCCTAACCCCATAAGACCTTGAACCTAACACACAATGCACTGACCCTAACCCATAATACCCTAACCTCTGTCCTTTGCCTTTTCACCCCCCAGTCGTATCGGCAGCAACGTGGATGGGAAGTACCTGATGGATGCTGTTCCATTCAGCTGCTGTAACCCCAGCTCCCCTCGGCCCTGCATCCAGTACCAGGTGACCAACAACACGGCCCACTACTCCTACGACCACCACACTGAGGACCTGAACATCTGGAAACGGGGCTGCAGTGACGCACTGATATCCTACTACGGAGGCATGATGAACACCATAGCAGCCCTGGTGCTACTGGTTGCTATTCTGGAGGTAAGGAAAATACTCCCTCTTACTCGCTTTTCAAAGGCGTGGGGTGATTATTTTGTGATGGCGTTCATCACTGAGAGATGACAAAGTTGCCCCAGATGCCTGGCTAGATCCAGAGTTCCTTGCATGTTGTCCTCCTTTACTCTCAATGTACATTTCCACACCTCCTCCACCCCTCCATCTCTCCTGCCTTAGTCATGTTTCCAGGTCATGTGCGGTCTGCTGCTACACCTGCTGCTCTCTTCTGTAGAGGCTGCATCACCTGCTAGGCTTACAGCGGTACACACAGGCACACGCGTAGAGGCAGCTTCACCTGTAAGGCTTACAACAGTAGTACACAGGGCTGGTAACTAGACTGCTGTACTGGTAATCCTGTGGGCCCGTGTGGATGCAGGCTTTCACAACAACCAAAGCAGACCAATTAAGACTAATTATGTCCATATTGAAGAAGATTCTTGGTTGGTTAGTTGAATCAGGTGTGTTACTGATTTTGGTTGGCGCAAAAGTCTATAACCCCCATCGGCCTACGCAGACAAAAAAGCAAAATGGCTGCCCTTGAACAAGTGCTGTTTGTCTCTTGGTGCAACTCGCTCTTTTCATAATAAATTATATGATGAAGTATGAGAGAAGTGTTACTATACATTTTTAGCTGTTTTGGTATTTGTAAAACATATATTACTAAGGACAGCAAATCTCTGTTCTAGAAATCTTACAGTACTTAATGTGTACTGAAAACCTGGACTCAATCTGCTGAAGCTTATCAGGGACAGAAACAACCATGGCTATCTCTTACCTGGAATAGCCATGGTTACGCAACTGTCTCCATGGTATTACCTTACCGATAGCCTTGGGAGAGGTGGAGTGATGTCTTAATTTGGGGGAGGGACCAATTATGGAAATCAGACTCCTGATCAAATACTGGGGGTTATAAAATGACCAATCAGAAACACAGATAGTGTAGAGGTAAAAAAAAATGCATATATTTGCTTCTGTACGCTATGCTACTACATTAGCAAACTTATGATTGCTTTTGCTTGTTGTTGCTTTCCCTGTTAGTGTGATTCTCTGTTTTTAACTCCTTGCTTCAGACTGGTTTGATGTGTTTATGTGGAACATATTCAGTTGTTAAATGCTGATTGGTGTGATCCATTAACTACAGCTGTTAGTGCAGTCTGAAGTGTCTATCACTCTCTGGGTCTACCCCTGTAGGTTGGTTAATGTAGGGTTAGATTTAGTTATGGTGGTTTTTCAGCACAGTACAGCTAGCTCTTACTTCAGGCCAGGTGTAGCTCTTCACACACACTAGCTGTAGTCCTAGTCCAGTCTAGCTGTAACTAATATGTCTCTCTTTACCCTCTGTAGGTTATTGTGATGATCGGCCTCCAGTACGTGAACACGTCCCAGTGCAACCTGGCCAACCCAGAAGACCCAGAGAGTGAAAGCGAAGGCTGGATCCTGGAGAAGACGGTGAAGGAGACGTTTACTGACATCATGGACAAGATGAAAGCCATGAGCAAGGGTAACGCAGTGGAGGAGGGCAGAGTGGATGGTGTTGCCACGGTGAGCTGATCAAGATATGCCCACACAAACTGAGACCACTCCCACCAAAGGGAAGCGAGGGAGATTGACCACCTCCTTTGCATTTATTACACAAAATACACACATATGTGCACAACACACACGATTCTGGCCATCTGAAGGGAAAACTAAAATGGACACAAGTGGACAGATCCTGAGTACATGCCAGCACATAGGATATTTTGAATGTACGAATGCATGAAAGTATGTGTAAGTTATATTATAACCAATTGATAAATTGACTTTCCAATATGCCCTCCTCCACCCCAATACACACACACACTCACACACTCACAATACACTTTTTCTAAACCTCATGATTTTTCAACACACACTCCTTCCAACCCCAGCTTTATTAATCTGCGAAGCAGTTTCCATTTGATGGGATGCTCTCTGTGTGTTTTCTAACATTCTGTATAATTCTGCTCTATTTCATGTTCATATTTTACAACTTTATTTGTACCCCTTTTTTTACAAAACGAGAGGAAAAACATCAAAACACTATCCACTGTCATGAAAATGCATAACGTCAGATGTTTGCATTGTATTGAGAATATATATATATATAAGGTCAGGAAAGCAAGGTCAGGAAAGCAGGTATGTTGCGTTTTAAGGATGGTGTGGGGCTGGTGGTTGCTACGCGACCCTCCATCCCAGAAAGGAGGTTAAAGTGGAAAGGTTAATTCATCACCCAAGGACCAGAGAGTTTTATCTTAAAACATTTTGACCCACCTGTAGAACACTTTTTTTATTAGCAAATTCCAAAGAAATGGACTGAAACACCTCAGACATCACCTCTTTAAAGTCCTTCCTCTCCTACCATTACCTTGAGGGATGGAGGGGGGCTGTAAACTCGTGGGGTAGGGGAGATGGAAACATTTCCTGATGGTGTTGAAGTTTGGGGTGCACTGCTGGAGGATTGGAGGGGCTATAGGAGACGAGGCGCGGGTGAAAGTGGCAGAGGTGAACCAGGGGTGACCCCAAAACTTGAGGAGGACATTTGAGATTGGCAGCTAAACCCCTGAGCTCCAACCCCTGAACTCTGACCCCAGCCCCTGCTCTGTGACATCACTCAGCAGGTCCAATCAGCATTTCTCTTATTGGACCGTTGAGAGTTACTGTATATATCACGCTCACTGAGTTCCTGTACATACCTCACTCATAGGCCAACGCCCGTGCTACTGTTATCTTTGTAAATAGTCTAGTATTGATACATAACTTTTTCTAAACAATGTAATTAATATAAATTATTTTATTTACTTTAAAGAAAATGTGTTTTGCCATGGGAAATCAATCTGGTTTTCTTTCTGTATGTTGTGTAGAAAGATGATAAGACCATTGTGTAAATTTGAATAAAGGAAGTTAGCCCCCGTGAAGTAGAGTGTTCTGTTGTTTCTACTTAAGACTGATCAGAGATCAAACAGCAATGCCTTCTGGGGACTCAGCGGGGCACCTGATTTAGCCAATTGGATCAGGGTAATCATCAGATTATAGCGATCACATGGACACAGGACAACCCTGCACATGGAGGTTGAAGGACGAAGGTGTGTATGTGCTCTGTGACTGTGTGTTCTGTGACTGTGTGTTCTGTGATTTTAGATTTGATCTATTACTTTCTATGTGTTTCTATTAGTTAGGCAAACAACGGATCCACCATTAACTACATTACAAATTCCAATGTCATTATTCAAGCACCTTTGTAAGACTTGATCTGACTTATTGAATTGTCTAATTTTCAAATTGTCCATGACATTATGTGATTGTCTGTGTCGCGCTGTAAGAAGTAAGTCTCATAAATCTATAAACTAACTCGACAACGCCAGAGCCCAGTCATTCTTCTAAGCATTCATTGACCAACAGAGATACAACCTTATTCACCTATGGGCGATCATCACATATTTTGTCAAGTAAGTTTCCAACCAGCGCCATGGGGACAAATTCTGTTTTACTTTGCTGTATATTTATAAATCGGCATATACCAGTGCCTTCCAAAAGTATTCACATCCCATGTCTTTTTCCAAATTGTATTGTGTTTCAAAGTGAGAACCTTGATTTGTACCACCAATCAAGGTTCTGATTCCACGTTAAGTCAGAGGGTAGACCTGTAGAGGGCTATATGGATGGCAGGACAACAGTACTTGTTATTTTGGTATTGTGCTGTACCACGTATAATGGAGTAGTTAGCTAGTGAGTGGGGTCCTGAGAGGTAGTTAGTGGGTGTGTGGGGTAGTTGCAGGCACCGGTAAAGAGGCCAACAGTAGGTGGTGTTGTGGTTAATCAGCAGCTCTGAGCAGATAAGAGGCCTAAAGAAGCTTTAGATTAATATTATTAGACATCAGCCTGGAGAACAGCTGAACGGCCCTGGACATGCATCACTAAGGGAGGGAGGGTGATGGAGGAGGTGTGGAGGGAGATAGAGAGGGCGATGGGGTGAGGCTGGAGAGTGTGAGGTAGAGAGAGAGAGGTTCTCACTATGCTCAGAGCCAGAGCACGCTGCTTAAACCACTGCGCCACGGCAGTTCACAATTGTCTAGCAAGCAGGGAGTGTACTTGATGATACTAAATGGAAACAGCACTTTTTTTATATCCTTTAGTTTTATGCTTTCCCCAAACCATAGCTCCAACCTTAACCACTCTGAATTAACACCTAAACTTAACCCTTTGAGTTGTTTCTGTTTTAACCCTGTAACCAAGTGGAATGAACCCTGTAACCACACGTAATTAATGGATAAAAAAAAAGTATGTTCATTCAATTACGTCAAATTCCGAAGTAAAACTTTGAGATCAAGTTGCAGGCTATATAGGTGTTTCAGGGTTATGGTGGGTAAAGCGTCTTAGGGTGGGTAAAGTGGGTTAGGGTGGGTTAGGGTGGGTAATGTGGGTTAGGGTGGGTTAGGGTGGGTAAAGTGGGTTAGGGTGGGTAAAGTGGGTTAGGGTGGGAAAGAGGGTTAGTGCTAGATGGATCAGGTGGGTTTATGGTTAGTGAAAGGGTAGGTGAAAGGTGTGTAGTAGGCAGGGCTAAAAGTAAGCCAAAACTGTCCGGTACTGGCAAAATAAATATTGGGGGTACACCATACCGGTAAAACATGAGCCTCTTCACAATAATTAAAACAGATTCCAATAAAACTGTAGGCTGCTACACTATTTATCATTACCACATGTCAGTCACATGAAAAATTAGTGAATAGACTTGAAAACTTGTTGAATACTCTCCAAAATGCTATGTGCATTGACAATGACATTTTTGCCAATGCATACTGAGATGAGTGTCCGAGAACGAGATGAACGCAGGCAGGTATTGTTTACAATTCAGCTTACAAGACTTGACTAGGCCTAATGACTGACAATAACCGAATAACCGAATGTCATTCATGACACTTTTGGTGTTTTGTAAGTGATGTCTCTTTGCATTTATCAAAAGGCACTGTATGGATGCGGGAATTATTTTAGAGTGGAGTAGCCTAACATACGGAACAAAAATATAAACGCAACATGCAACAATTTCAAAGATTTTACTAAGTTACAGTTTATAGAAGGAAATCAGTCAATTTAAATATATTCATTAGGCCCTAATCTATGGATTTCACATGACTGGGCAAATGCTCAGCAATGGGTAGTCCTGGGAGGGCATAGGCCCACCAACTTGGGAGCCAGGTCCATCCACTGGGGAGCCAGGCCCAGTCAATCAGAATGAGTTTTTCCCCACGAAAGGGCTTTATTACAGACAAAAATACTCCCGCAGGTGAAGAAGACAGATGTGGAGGTCCAGGGCTGGCATGGTTACATGTGGTCTGTGGTTGTGAGGCCGGTTGGATGTACTGCCAAATTCTGTAAAACGATGTTGGAGGCGGCTTATGGTAGAGAAATGAACATTCAATTCTCTGGCAACAGCTCTGTTGGACATTTCTGTAGTCAGCATGCCAATTGCATGCTTCCTCAAAACTTGAGACATCTGTGGCATTGTGTTGTGTGACAAAAGTGCACATTTTAGAGTGGCCTTTTATTGTCCCCAGCATAAGGTGCACCTGTGTAATGATCATACTGTTTAATCAGTTTATTGATATGCCACACCTGTCAGGTGGATGGATTATCTTGGCAAATGAGAAATGCTCACTAACAGGGATGTAAACATATTTGTTCAGATTTGAGAGAAATAAGCTTTTTGTGTGTATGGAATATTTCTGGGATCTTTTATTTCAGCTCATGAAACATGGGACCAACACTTTACATGTTGCTTTTATATTTTTGTTCAGTGTAGTTGGAATAGTAACTTAAGTATGGACATTGACTATAGGCCTCACATGTAGCCAATTATAATATTAACTTCTGCAGAATTAAGTGTCCCTCGTAATAAAATGATAGACCAAATAAAAATTTCCATCTCGGGAACAGGAGTGGAGAAATATTATTTATTTATTTATGGATCTTGAGAGAATGCGAATGCACGCTTATGGACGTGTTGTGTTGCCTAAACGTGCAAATTCTTTCAGTGACATAAAAGCTTGACGTTACTTCATTTTCAACCACATAGAATATGCTTCCAAGACAAACTGAAATACTATCAGAAACATGTTGGATTGTTTTCACAGCTATTCATTTCCTTAAAACCGGTCAAACTGATGTCATTTGGAAATCTCCCTGGTCCCTAAACAGTCTTGCTCCCTGAGATAAGCAGAAATGAAAGAGTCAACTAGATTGTCGATAATGCATTTATCATCCTATTGATTTATGACATTTATTTAGTATTCTAGGCGAGCATCAAGTAATGACAGAAGAGAAGCTGCATGTATCTAAATATAGACAAGATTACAAAAAAATTGTCTATAAAATATCGGAAATTATAAACAGAAAAATATCTAAATGAGGATTTAAAAAAATTATCATGCACCTCTTGTCCTTCCGCCATCCCTGAGTAACTTGCACAGGTAGCCTACATGAGCCCTTTGAAGAAATTGTTTGACAATCACATGACTGGTTGTGTTTATGCCAAATTTACAACCAAGTGATTAAGCATTACCACCAAAATGGAGGAGGCAAGTAAAAAAGTGAGAAGGTAGGGAACTTGTTTGCCTGCTATATATTAAAGATACAAATTGGCTGAAAGGAATTGGCATAACTAGAAAAATATACCAGTTTCATTTGAGGACAAAAATGTTGACAGCTGCGTCATACAGGTTGCGAAATAAATGGAAGAGATTTTCGATTCCATGGTTTATGAACAGGTACAAAAAAAAAACACTTGATTCAACACAGTGCACCTGTGACAACAATTTTGGACCCCCTTGTGGCCCCCCTACATGTGGAGTGTGAAATAATTTTTACATAACTCATTTTTGCTATCGTTCTTTTTTTACATCCGTTATTAGACAGTGGCAACGCGGAACACTAATTTAACCCACACATCTTCTAGAGGGACGGCTTTAGGTGGAACACAATAGTATCGTACCACATGCATCTGCATTATGAACATGGTCTTCTGCCTGCTAATGCCTGCAATGCAGTGAAGAAAACGATATGACAACAATAACGTCTAATGTAACTGGCCCCTCTAACAGTACAACTGGCCCCAGCTTAACCCCCCCCCCCCAGTTGAAATGGTCTAGAACCACCACTGTTAGAAAGGTTAAAAAAGTTTTGTAAAACATCACAGCACAATTGAAAAATATATGGGTCATTGAAATCAACCAAAGGTGGTATACGGTGATAGGTGGGATGGGATGAGAGTGGCTGAGAGTTGGGATTAAAGAGCTTATGTTTGGTAATGTATTATTTTTCGTGACTGCTTTATATAAAACTAACATGTATGTAAAATGTATATGCAAAATGTATGTACATGTAGCAAAAAGCTGTAAAAAAAAAACTAAAAAGATATTTGTCATCCGAAGAAGGGTGGTGGATGGGTTAATCATTTATTTATTTATTATTATAAAAAGAAGACAAAAAGTCAGCTATCTCTAAGGGGTTAAACCTTCATAGGGAGAACTCTACAGTAGGTGGGATGAAGTGGGGAGCTTCTGACATAACTGGGCAAGCAACATGGAGATGCTGGAATTGACAGGGTTATATACAGTGGGGGAAAAAAGTAATTGATCCCCTGCTGATTTTGTACGTTTGCCCACTTACAAAGAAATGATCAGTCTATAATTTTAATAGTAGGTTTATTTGAACAGTGAGAGACAGAAAAACAACAAAAAAATCCAGAAAAACACATGTCAAAAATGTTATAAAATGATTTGCATTTTAATGAGGGAAATAAGTATTTGACTCCTATAATAACCCCCCCCCCCCCCCGCTTCTCCTTCACCCACATCCAGACAGCTGATGTTCTGAAAGTGCTAACAAATCTGGATTCCTACAAATCAAATTAAATTTATATAGCCCTTCTTACATCAGCTGATATCTCAAAGTGCCGTACAGAAACCCAGCCTAAAACCCCAAACAGCAAGCAATGCAGGTGTAGAAGCACAGTGGCTAGGAAAAACTCCCTAGAAAGGCCAAAACTTAGAGAGGAACCAGGCTAGGAGGGGTGGCCAGTCCTCTTCTGGCTGTGCCGGGTGGGGATTATAACAGAACATGGCCAAAATGTTCAAATGTTCATAAATGACCAGCATGGTCAAATAATAATTATCACAGTAGTTGTCGAGGGTGCAACAGGTCAGCATCACAGGAGTAAATGTCAGTTGGCTTTTCATAGCCGATCATTGAGAGTATCTCTACAGCTCCTGCTGTCTCTAGAGAGTTGAAAACAGCAGGTCTGGGACAGGTAGCACGTCCGGTGAACAGGCCAGGGTTCCATAGCCGCAGGCAGAACAGTTTAAACTGGAGCATCAGCACAGCCAGGTGGACTGGGGACAGCAAGGAGTCATCATGCCAGGTAGTCCTGGGGCATGGTCCTTGGGCTTAAGTCCTCCGAGAGAGAGAAAGAGAGAATTAGAGAGAGCATATTTAAATTCACACAGGACAAGACAGGAGAAATACTATAGATATAACAGACTGACCCTAGCCCCCCGACACATAAACTACTGCAGCATAAATACTGGAGGCTGAGACAGGAGGGGTCAGGAGACACTGTGGCCCCATCCGATGATACCCCCAGACAGGGCCAAACAGACAGGATATAACCCCACCCACTTTGCCAAAGCACAGCCCCCACACCACTAGACAGATATATTCAACCACCAACTTACCATCCTGAGACAAGGCCGAGTATAGCCCACAAAGATCTCCACCACGGCACAACCCAAGGGGGGCGCCAACCCAGATAGGAAGACCACGTCAGTGACTCAACCCACTCAAGTGACGCAGCCCTCCTAGGGACGACATGGAAGAGCACTAGTAAGCCAGTGACTCAGCTCCTGTAATAGAGTTAGAGGCAGAGAATCCCTGTGGAGAGAGGGGAACCGGCCAGGCAGAGACATGAAGGGCGGTTCGTTGCTCCAGTACCTTTCTGTTCACCTTCACACTCCTGGGCCAGACTACACTCAATCATAGGACCTACTGGGCTAGACAATCTGGACCCTCTTGTCACGGTTGTCGTAAGGAGAGGACCAAAATGCAGCAGGGAAGTGTATACTCATCTTCTTTATTATGGACAAAGAAGGAAAAACCAAAATAAACACGTATACAAAAACACAAACGAACTAGACAGTCTTGTCAGGCACACACAGCAAAACAAGAAACAATCTCCCACAAACACTAAACCAAACACATACCCATATATAGGACTCTCAATCAGAGGCAGGTGTTTCTGTTTTCCTCTGATTGAGAGTCCTATATATAGGTATGTGTTCGGGGTTGTTGATTGTGGGTAGTTGTATTTCGCACTGCTAGTTGTCGTAGCCTGTGAAACTGTTCGTCCTCGTTTTGTTATTTTCTTGTGTATGTGTTTTTGGTTTACGGTTTGCCTTCTTATCCAGAAATAAAGAAGATGAGTACACATAACCCCGCTGCGTATTGGTCCACTTTCTCAGATGATGATTTCTCTGTTTCGTCTGACGACGAAGAACGTGACACCTCTGTTTCTAAAATTATCCACTGAAATTGTTGCAACACCTATTACTAGCCTGTTCAATCTCTCTTTCATATCGTCTGAGATCTCCAAAGCTTGGAAGCTGCCGCGGTCATCCCCCTCTTCAAAGGGGGAGACACTCTAGACCTAAACTGTTATAGACCTATATCCATCCTGCCCTGCCTTTCTAAAATCTTCGAAAGTCAAGTTAACAAACAGATCACCGACCATTTCGAATCCCACTGTACCTTCTGCACTATGCAATCTGGTTTCTGAGCTGGTAATGGGTGCACCTCAGCCACGCTCAAGGTCCTAAACGATATAATAACTGCCATCGATAAAAGTCAGTACTGTGCAGCCGTCTTCATCGACCTGCCCAAGGCTTTCGACTCTGTCAATCACCGCACTCTTATCAGCAGACTCAATAGCCTTGGCTTCTAAAATGACTGCCTCGCCTGGTTCACCAACTACTTCTCAGATAGAGTTCAGTGTGTCAAATCGGAGGGCCTGTTGTCCGGACCTCTGGCAGTCTATGGGCGTGCCACAGGGTTCAATTCTCGGGCCGACTCTTTTTTTTCTGTATATATCAATGATGTCGCTCTTCTTGCTTGTGATTCTCTGATCCACCTCTACGCAGACAACACCCTTCTGTAAACATCTGGCCCTTCTTTGGACACTGTGCCAACAAACCTCCAAACGAGCTTCAATGCCATACAACACTCCTTCTGAGGCCTCCAACTGCTTTTAAATGCAAGTAAAACTAAGTGCATGCTCGTCAACCGATTGCTGCCCGCCCGACTAGCATCAATACTCTAGACGGTTCTGACTTTGAATATGTGGACAACTACAAATACCTAGGTGTCTGGCTAGACTGTAAACTCTCCTTCCAGACTCACATTAAGCATTTCCAATCCAAAATTAAATCTAGAATCAGCTTCCTATTTCGCAACAAAGCCTCCTTCACTAATGCTGCCAAACATACCCTCGTAAAATGGACTATCCTACCGATCCTTGACTTCGGCGATGTTATTTACAAAATAGCCTCCAACACTCTACTCAGCAAACTGGATGCAGTTTATCACAGTGCCGTCTGTTTTGTTGCTAAAGCCGCATATACTACCCACCTGTCACGACTTCCGCCGAAGTCGGTTCCTCTCCTTGTTCGGGCGGCGCTCGGCGGTCGACGTCGCCCGTCTTCTAGCCATCGCCGATCCACTTTTCATTTTCCATTGGTTTTGTCTTTGTTTCCCACACACCTGGTTTTCATTTCCCAATTACTGGTCATGTATTTAACCCTCTGTTTCCCCCATGTCTTTGTGTGTGATTGTTTATTGTTAAGGTCGGTACGTTTCCAGCTGGTTTTTCCGGGTGCTGTTTTCACTGGTGTTTTGTGGCAACCGTTATTTTTCTCACATTAGTATTGTTACTTTGTGCTGTTTTCTCAAGTAAAGTGCTTTGTTCACTCATCTCTGCTCTCATGTGCCTGACTTCATGCACCAGCTACACCCACCACCTGGCACCACCACTGCGACCTGTACGCTCTCGTTGGCTGGCCCTCACTACATATTCGTCACCAAACCCACTGGCTCCAGGTCATCTATAAGTCTATGCTAGGTAATGCCCTACCTTATCTCAGCTCACTGGTCACCATAGCAACACCCACCCATAGCACGCACTCCAGCAGGTCATCCCCAAAGCCAACACTTCCTTTGGCCGCCTTTCCTCCCAGTTCTCTGCTGCCAATGACTAGAACGAATTGCAAAAATCACTGAAGCTGGAGTCTTATATCTCCCTCTCTAACTTTAAGCATCAGCTGTCAGAGCAGCTTACCGATCACTGTACCTGTACATAGCCAATCTGTAAATAGCACACCCAACTACCTCACCCCCATATTATTACTTACCCTCATGCTCTTTTGCACCCCAGTATCTCTACTTGCACATTATCATCTGCACATCCATCACACCAGTGTTAATGCTAAATTGTAATTATTTTGCCTCTATGGCCTATTTATTGCTTACCTCCCCACTCTTCTACATTTGCACACACTGTACATAGATTTTTTTGTATTGTGTTATTGACTGTACGTTTGTTTGTGTAACTCTGTTTGATTTTGTTGCACTGCTTTGCTTTATCTTGGCCAGGTTGCAGTTGTAATTGAGAACTTGTTCTCAACTGGCCTACCTGGTTAAATAAAGGTAAAATAAATAAACAAATGTATATTCAGTGAATTGCTTTTGTATTACTTTAGTACCTTGTTGCAAACAAGATGCATGTTTTGGAATATTTTTATTCTCTACAGGTTTCCTTTTCACTCTGTCAATTAGCTTAGTATTGTTGAGTAACTACAATGTCGTTGATCCATCCTCAGTTTTCTCCTATCACAGCCATTAAACTCTGTAACTGTTTTAAAGTTACCATCGACCTAATGTTGAAATTACTGAGCGGTTTACTTCCTCTCCAGCAACTGAGATAGGAAGGACACCTGTATCTTTGTAGTGACTGGGTGTATTGATACACCATCCAAAGTGTAATTATTAATAACTTCACCATGCTCAAAGGGATAGTCAATGTCTGCTTTTTATTTTATTTTTACCCCTCTACCAATAGGTGCCCTCCTTTGCTAGGCATTGGAAAACCTCTGTGGTCTTTGTGGTTGAATCTGTGTTTGAAATTCACTGCTCGACTAAGGGATCTTATAGATAATTGTATGTATGGGTTACAGAGATGAGCTAGTCATTCAAAAATCATGTTAAACACTTATTACACACAGAGTGAGTCCATGCAACTTGTAAACCCCAATGGCTCCAGGGGCGCAGGACATTGGTGACCCTGGCCATGACCCCACTCCCTGAGAGTGTCATAGTTGGGATATGCAAGAAACACATTTCATTACACTTGTACAAGTGTGTAACAGGTGAACACTTGTACAAGTGTGTAACAGGATAACTATAAGCACCACCAAATTATTGTATACAGTTTGACATCTGACAGAGGAGCTGCTTTTTAAAAACCACCAAGTACTGTCAAAGTCACTAGGACAAATCCTAACCTCCGTTGCATGCATTAATGTCACTGGGAGACTTAAGGGAAAATTTGACATAAGTAAAAGTTAGGATCTGGCCCTGCCATCCAGGACCTATATAATAGTCGGTGTCAGAGGAAAGTCCATAAAATTGTCAGAGAGTCCAGTCACCCAAGTCATAGACTGTTTTCTCTGCTACCGCATGGCAAGTGGTACCGGAGCGCCAAGTCTAGGACCAAAAGGCTCCTTAACAGCTTCTACCCCCAAGCCATAAGACAGCTGAACAATTAATAAAATGGCCACCGGACTATTACATTGAAATATGGCAAAAGTCTTAGCAGCCAATTCTAAACTAGAAATTGATTAACAGAATATTAGAACAATACGTAATGATGCAGTTAAATTAAATCGTAAGAAAAAAACTTTAGTTGACAAAAAATGCTTATATTGATTATAAAAATGGTTGTAAAAAGGTATGGAATATAGTGAAGAGCTTACTTGGTACATCTATCTCGTCATGCCCATCTAGTGTGGAGGTTGACGGGAGAACAATCACAAAACCAGCTGATATTGCCAATCATTTTGCAGATCTTTTTACAAAGAAAACGAATTTACTGAGAGATAATCTAAACACCCATTCTTCCAACAAGCTATTGTCCAATGGATGATCATATTATGAGCAAGAAAACCTATAGAGGAGGTGTTAAACCTATTGAAGTCATTACCCAATGGTAAATCTACAGGTTATGATATTATGGACAATTTTGTTTTTATTCTATGCTGCTCACCAGATTTGCAACTTCACTGAAATACATATTTAATTAGTCACTGGAAAAGGGGCAATTTCCAAATGTATGGAAGCATGCTAAGCTGTGTTCAATCCATAAAAACAGGAAAGAACCCATTACTCCTGCCAATAGTCGACCAATCAGTCTACTCCCTTCACTCACTAAGATATTGGAGGGTATTGTGAGCAGACAGATATGACAGCACATGGACAAGAATGATCTGACCACAGCCAATCAGCATGCGCAGCCAATCGCAAAAAACATTCCTCTACCACTGCATTGGTTGACATGACTGACGAGTGGCTCAATACTATGGATAATGGCAGGTTTGTGGGTGTACTATTTTTAGATTTCAGTGCAGCATTTGATTTAGTAGATTATGAAATAATTTGACAAAATGATTGCATTATGGGTTTAAGGAGGCAGTATGGAATTGGGTACAGTCATATCTAACTGACAGGAAACAGCCCACTTATATCAATGGGTCGTTTTCTTCCCCTCATGATTTAAACTGTGGAATACCACAGGGCAGCTACCTTGGGCCACTTCTTTACTTAATATATACCAATGACCTTCCTTATCCAAAACTCAAGCTACTATATTTGCAGATGATACTACAATTTATACAGCAAGACAAATCAGTTCAACAGGTATAGCAAGCTCTACAAGTAGATCTGGGAAATATCAGGGAGTGGGTTTGCCAGAACAAACTAGTTTTGAATGCCAAGAAAACCAAGATTATGTTGGTCTATTCCACAAGGAAAAGGCCAGCACAACATAGGATGTGATTAAGCATGGAGGGAGTACAAATTCAGGAAGTGGAAGAAACCAAACTACTAGGAGTGCAGCTAGACAACTGCTTACCGTGGTCATCTCAAATAACTAATCTATGTAAAATATAAACAAATAAAACTGCATGCATGATCAGAAGGATAGCTAAATATTTACCGGGAAAGAATCTTAAGCAAACAACCCAAGTATTAATTGAGAGTCAGGTGAACTACTGTTCTGTGGTCTGGGGAAATGCATCAGCATGTGAGATTAGACAGAACAA
Source organism: Salmo salar (assembly GCF_965601325.2). Lineage (NCBI taxonomy): Eukaryota > Metazoa > Chordata > Actinopteri > Salmoniformes > Salmonidae > Salmo > Salmo salar. The sequence goes on along the minus strand of NC_138318.1, from coordinate 11,277,639 downwards.
AGCAGCAAGGATTACTTTAAGGTGGAGATATGATTATTTTGTTGTAGTCATGCAGAATGGTCTTGGGTGGTCATCAATCAACAAGTTCTTGTGAAATAAAATGTACACCATTTAAAACAGCCAAACCCCATTCACAACAGTATTCAGTTGGTAAGAGACAGACATTTAATCAATACAAGGAATAAATTGTCCAACATTTACTGTATTTGTTATCTTAGCAGAAAAGAGAAATCGGCAAAATAACATTTAGATTCAGAGCAATAAAGAAATTGAACAATTTATCTGAGAAAACCAGAAACCTTTCAATAAATATATATATATATATATATATATATACAAACAATACTTTAGAACCATTTAAATAAAATTAATTGGAAGGTTGTGCAAGACTATGGTAGATGAAGGAACCAACATATATTTTCAGACTGTTAGAATATTTATCTGGTCAACATGTCAGTGTATTATGTCTGTTGTTTGTAACAGTGTGTTATATGTGAAAATGTGATTGTATTATAAATGAAAAGAGATCCCAATAAAATAAAATACAACCTAAAGAAGCCGTCTTTTGCTGCCGTCTGCTGGTGTTTCTAGGTACTGTTCTTGTAGCACATTGGGGATGTGAGAAACTTACTCCTCTGCCTGAAGTGTCCCCACTTGCGCCAGCGAATGGCCAGCTTTTCGTGTGACTCTTCAGAAGAGCGGTCATGTGTGCTAGCAAGACAGAGGTCCCGAGTTTGCACCAATATGGTCTTGCTAAGCAAGCAGCTTGAAGCCGTTTACACTCCGCTCCCTCTCTCATCCTGCCATTTTACAGCAGTTACATTGGGAAACACTAGATGGCACACTCCTCTGGTATTTCCTTGGATTTTTGTCCTTTGTTCAGTGATGTCATAGTTTGACCTCTAACCCAATTCTCTGGGTTCAAATGCCTAAGGTTCGCTTCATCAAAGACACAGATACTACTGACAAAAAAAATTCTGAACTCTCTCTCTCTCTGCTGCGAGTATGTTTCAGTAGCTAGTCAGTGTCTTGTGTCCTGGTGAGAGGTGGTATTGTTTAGGCCATGAGAGGACAATGTCCTACCTCCGCTCTGAATACCCACCATACCAAACCAGGCTGGACCAACGCCATCATCCAACAACACACACATACACAGGCACACAAACATGCGCACACACACACACACACACACACACATTGTCCCCTACCCCATCAGACGTATAAGACAGTCGTTGTCTTGAAGGTTAACTACACACGTCTGATTGTTAGCAGGAATGACATGTGGTGCCTGGTGGGTTGAGATGGGGGAGGAGAAGGGAAGGGGGAGGGAAAGAAAGGGGGAGAGAAATGGTGGGGTGAGATGGGAGCTCAATCTGAGATTACTATTCTTTCTCTGTGTGTGGTGTATATGTGTGCGAGTTTGTGTCTTTTGATTAATATTCTGTATGCTGCATATCTGTGTTGGAGTGTACAGAGGAATGACAGTGTGAGACAGCTGTGGCGGATAAAGACTAGAGTCAGCTAGTCTACAGAGCCAGAACACACACACACACATACATTCTTGCCAATTACAAGGCATTATTATCCAAAGTATACATTAATTTAGCATTTTACTCAAAGAAAGTGTGGTGGTGTGTGTGTGGTGTGTGGGAGAGAGACAGAGAGAGAGACAGAGAAAGAAAGAAAGAAAGAAAGAAAGAAAGAAAGAAAGAAAGAAAGAAAGAAAGAAAGAAAGAAAGAAAGAAAGAAAGAAAGAGACAGACCACCTGCATGCCACACACACTTTCAGAGATCCCCAAGTGACAGACAGCAACTGAAGGTAGAACAGGTGTGCATACCTCTGAGTGCAACTGGACAAATAGCATTGTTGACATTGTCATCTAGAACAGTTCATCTTCTAAGTGTGTGTGTGTGTGTGTGTGTGTGTGCGTGTGTGAGGAGAGGAGAGAAAGAGAGGGGAGACAGCAGCCCTCCCCGAATCGAATCTTCGGGGACACACAGCGCGCTCTGGTACCACCCACTACCCCATTTCGGTCTCTCTCTCCCACTCCCTCTTTCTCTCTCTTGCAGTGTGATGTTTGGTCATATGACAGGGTCTGAATACCGACACACACCGGACATGAGCGAGTAGGAGTGAAGGGGAGAAAACAAGTGAACCGACCCCGAGAGAGCGTGAAAAGGCACTAGGGCACTTCTATCTGACTGTGAAACGGCGAAGAAGAGAACTCGCTAAAAGAAACGGCGGACACGAGTTTCACCAACTAACTTTTGCGAGAGTATAGGCCTAATCAACTGAGCGGAGTTAAAAAACAACAACAACTATTTCCAAGCCTCTCGTTATTTCGTTCCCATCTTTTTAGCGCATGACCTCGGGACTGCCGAATACTCAGAGCGGTAAGTGACAAACTCATCACAGAATCGGAGGCTGGGGCTCGAGGCAACATTTTTGGACATCACTTTTATTGCAGAGCGTCGCGCCTAGATTTTGTAGACTTGAGTTGTGAGTGTGACCATGGTCGGGGAGATGAGTGAGCAGGTCCGGGAAAGACCAAGGCCCAGCCCGGACTACCTGATGCAGTTGATGACGGACCGGAAGGTGATGAGCTCGCTGCCCAACTTCACTGGCATCTTCACACACCTGGAGCGGCTCCTAGAAGAAGGTAAGTGTGTAGGCTCAATACATATTTATAGATTTACAAAAGACATTGTAGCCTAGGTCTAATATTAGTAGGTGGATATGTCAATTATATTGCATGGTATAGGCTACACTGTAAAAAAAAAAAAAGGTTATTGTTATGTAACTGTTTCTACAGCCTTTTTCTGTTTACTCAGCTTTTTGATCCAAGTGTTACCTGAACTAAAAACTAAATATTGGCCCAAATTTAGCTCCAACTTGATTTAACGTATGCAAAAAGTATGTCAATTTAAAATGATGTGTTTGCTCAACTTGTCTCATATGTTCATTCAACTACAAGTTATTGTTTGGGCATCAAAACTAAAAAAGGCTATGCAACTGTTTACACAAACAACATGCTTTTAACATACAATGTTTTCAACTTACACATTTGACACTCATGATTACATTGTGCATGTTAATTTACAGTAATTATTACTCAACATGTCCTCACTTGGGATTTGAACTCAAAACCTCTTAGTTCACAGCATTCTGATCTTCCTGCTACACACCATATTTGTGTCGATTATCAGTTAATCTGACTATTCTCTTAACATTGATTTGACTTACTTATTTCAGCAATTGTAGTTTTTTTCTGTATAGTTGTCTAATTATATTACTCTGTTTTAATGTTACTCCTGAATCACTATGATAAATAAAATGTTTTTTCTTGAGTGTACTTTTAACCGAGCTGAGATTTACTCTGGAGTGCAAAGTGTAGCAATACAGGTGAAATCAGTCATTGGCACACACATGGTGGCGTAGCAGGAAGATTGGAATGTCGGAAACCAAGAGGCTGTGAGTTCTAATCCCAGGTGTGGAATATGAATGACTGTATACATGCACTATGTAATCATGTGTGTCAAATATGTAAATTGAACACATTATATGTTAAAAACAGTGTAGCTAGTTCCACAGCCTTTTTTAGGTAAAATTCCCAAATAATAGCTTCTAGTTGAATTATAGTATTATTTTTAGTTCAGGTAACACTTAGACCAAAAAGTTGAGTAAAAAAAAAAAGAAAGGCTGTTGAACCAGTTACTTAATAATAATAAGAGACGGATTGAAATGTACTCAAGGTGTCATAAAAGAAAATACACCCCCCTCCCCAACGTAAAAAATATTTTCACATGACCCTCCCCTTGGATATAAAAATACTTGGAACACCCTCCCCCCTCGTAGAATTAACTTTAAATATTGTTTACGACCACAAATAATAATAACTGGCGACCCTGTGTTTTCTAAACGTGGATATGGACTTTGCCACTTCAGCATGCTTTTGTAGCACAGTTGATGCCACGCAGGGCTACGGGCCAGAAGGTTGGGGGTTCGCCGACCGCCCCAGACAAGCTCACTCTCCCTGCCTGTTTCATTACATATTTATAATTATATCAAATATATGCAACACATTTTCCACTAACAGGTTTCTGTGCCAATGCACCACACAACCAATAAACAAAACATACCCACTTCGGGCAATTCAATATCATGGTTTGTGTTAACACCACGGTAAATAAACTGCGTCAAGCTCAACAAACTGTAGATAGTTTGTGTGTATGTATTGATATGTAGGCTACGTGATAGTTAGATAGTTTAAGGGGTGTTTAAGTACAGTTCTTACAAGCCTGTTTGGCTGGTAGCTTATTCTTGAGGTGTTGTGGGCTACTGGTGAACAATGATGTGCAGACATAATCAAAGTGACACTGGACTAGCGCACAAGCTAGGCTTCCATCCAATTGCCGACAGATTTGAATGTGAATATTCTACAATCTTCATAAAAACAATATGCCATTTCAGAGTTTCCTTTAGGAAAATGTGTCACCGGACAACTTGACAGGGAAGATTTAAAGTTCAAACAACAATATATATATTTTTTTACAGTGTACGGTGAGATACACACACACATGCTTGCACGCACACACACACACACACAATAATACACACACCAGGCACTGAGTGCTGTGAACAAATGGACAGTTGTTAGGCCGGTGACCTAATGTGCGAGGTGTATGAATGTGGCGCCCTATCCCCGGCCAGGCATGAGGCTCAGTACACGGCCAATGGGATGTCAGCCTGAAAATATTTGACTGGGGAGGGCGTGCAGAGACTGTATGTATTTGAACACAAAGCCACACAGACTTGGTCAAGTTGAACACCATGCAGGTTGCTAGAGAGCCTGTAAACTGATCATGTGTATTCAAACCGTTTATTTAAACAGAAAATCCCATTGAGACCAAGGCCTCTTTTTCAAGGGAGCCTTGCACACAATCATACCAATTCACAATATTTACAATTTCAACACACACACCTGTTTGTGTGTGTGGTCGATTGATTCATTCATTGATTGTAGTATTTCAAGAGGAACGCCACCGCAACAACCAAACACACCCCAAACAAGACAAACAACATGAAACAAACAATAAGATGTTATGTGGAATTATTGATCAGGGTAACAATGGTCATGG